>NC_133403.1:11338013-11963013 GCF_047511655.1 Castor canadensis | reverse complement strand
TAGCTTTTTTGAGTGATTTCTTCTACTCATGTATATATGCATCTGTGTGTATGCCTGTGTATGTGATATGCATATGAATTCATGTTTTGATTCAGATTTGGGCTCATAGTATAAAGACCTAATTTGTATACTGCCTCATTTTCTTATAACTCATTGTAACTGTTTTACTTTCTCACTAAATATTCTTCAAACACGAAGTTTTCAAAAAATTTTATCAAATGGATACACTGCAGTGTAATTAAGTATTCTTGATGGTGAATATGTAGATAATTTTCCACCTTTTTCTAGTGTAAAAAATAACAATTCCTAATAACTAAAGATGTTCATTATCATTAATAAGCTGCCAAATATTTATTGTGGATATCACTAATAATTATACCATAAAATAATATAAATAAAAGAATCATTGGCTAACTGGGACATACTCAATGCATACATGTTCTTTTATTTTTTTCCTAATAATATTTTTAATTTTTCAAGAGATTTGTTGAGGTGCATTTCACATACAACAAAACAGACCATTTATTATATAAATAGTTTATCAAGTTTTAACAAATGTACCAGTTCTATACTCACTATCATAATTAAGGTGTAAAGCATTCTGTCAAACCAAAATTGACATGCCCCTTTGCAGTAAAAATAACCTTTGTAAGACTTAGCAACTATTGACCTGTTTTCTGTTGCTATAGTTTTACATTTTCCAGAATGTTATATGAAAATATAAAGTATGAGCCCATTGTATCTGTCTTCACATAATACTTTTGACATTCATCCATGTGATCAATATTTTTTCAGGGATGTAATCCATTGTATGATATGCCATCATTTGTTTATTTTTTCACATTAGTAAAGATATGAGTTGGTTCCAGTTTGGGGCTATAATGTATGAAGCTAATAGGAAAAGACATATGTGTCTTCTGTTAAATGTGCTGTTATTCTAAGGTAACTTCCTCAAGGTGGGATTGACAAGTCATTTTATTTTGTAACGATATATTCATTCTCTCACAGTAAGTGCCAGCTTAAACTGTCATAGTTTAATGACTTATTACAACATAAAAAGTAAAATGTAAATTACTGAAAAATTTCATATTGAAAAGCCATTAAAGTGTACCAAAAAGGGTATGAAACATTTTCATGTACAAGAACAACTTCCACCTGATATTCCTCATCAAGGTGAATCCTAAATTAAATTGGAGACCTAAATTTCATTCAAAAAAGACCAAAAAATGAAAAATTTGAAAGGAACAAGCAAAACTTCCTTGGTATTTTTAAGGTATTGAACATACCCAAATTGGTATGTAAATTCAAGTCAATTCAATCAAAACTCAAATGGGCTGGCAGAAATTAATTGATTTTAAAGTTACCTAAGAATGCAAGGAATGTAGAATAGCCCTACTGGTCTTGAAACTTGCTAAAAAGACCACCTGGGATCTACTAAGCATAGATAAGTGGGATCACTGGAATATAATAAAGATTTGAGGCATAAACAGACATATATACAGTCACTTGATTTTTCAACAAAAGTGCAAATGAAATTCAAAGAGGAGAAGCCTTTTCAGTAAATGATACTGAAGCAAATGGATATTTGGAAGGAAAACATAATGTTGACTCCCTACCTCTCACCATTCACAGAATTAATTCAAGATGGATTACAGACTCTTATGTGAAAGCAAAAAAATAAATTGAAACAAAAAGCCAAGTGTGGTGGAACACATCTGTAATTCCAGCACTTGGGAAGCTCAGGAAAAAGGAGTGTGAGTTCGTGACCAGCCTGGGCTACATAATGAGACTCTGCATCAGGAAAACAAAAAATATATGAAAATGAAAAATAAGAGAATATCTTCATGACTTTGGAATATACACTATACAAAGATGCCAAGAAGAAATTAATTAGACTTCATAACAATTAAATGGTCTGTTCATCAAAAGATACCAGTAAAAAAGTAAAAGGCAATCCACAAATCACAAGGAAAAAAATCAAAGAAATTGAAAAAAAATGTTGGTTGGATAAAAGGACAGAAGATCAAAGAAGAACAAAACCAAAGCTTGCTAAATTCTTCCAACAAATAAAAAAAGGATAGAATTCTTGAAAACAAAATCTATGAAGCCAGTATTACCCTGAAACCAAAATCAGATAAGACAAAACAATGAATATACAAACAAAAATCCTCAACAAAATACTATAAAAACAAATCTAATAGCACATTAAAAAGATTATTAATTATTATCAAATCAGCTTTATCCCAGGAATGCAATGATGCATTAATATATGCAAGGATAATTCAATAAACATGCTACAGTTTTATCACAGACTGAGAGACAAAAAAAAAAACTATATGATCATCTGAATAGATTCAGGAAAGGCATCTACTAAACATAACACCCTTCATGATAAAATGCTGAACAAATTAAGCACAGAAGGAATTTACCTTAATATAATAATTGACATTTATAATAAGCCAACAGCCAATATTACACTGAATAGGGAAAAATGGAAGCTTTCTCTTTAAGATGTGGAACAAGACAGTGATGTTTAACTTTCGGTACTTTTATTCAACATAATGCTTGAAGTCCTAGCCAGAGCAATTAGGCAAGAGAAGGAAATAAAGGGCATCCAAAGTGGAAAAGAGGAAGTCAAATTGTCATTGTTTACAGACAATAAGATTTTAAATATAAAAACACCAAACACTCCTCCAAAACCAATTAAAAGTAATGAACAAATTCATGAAAGTTGTAAGATACAAAATCAATTTACAAAACTGAGTACTGTTGCTATATACCAATGGCAAATGATGTAAAATAGAAATTAAGAAAGCAGTCTCATTTATAATAGCTACAAAAATTTAATCACAGACATGAAAAATCCAAACAAAGAAAATTACAAAGCATTAATGAAAGATATTGAAGAAGATACAAAAAAATAGAAGGACATCACTCATTCATGGGTTAGAAGACTTCATATGTTACGAAAATCAATAAACATAATAAACCACATTAACAGAAGGAAAGACAAAACCACTTGATCATCTCAATAGATGCAGAAAAGTCTTTGATAAGATCCAACACCATTTCATGATAAAAGCTCTAAGAAAACTAGGAATAGAAGGAAAGTTCCTCAACATTATAAAAGCTATATATGACAAACCTACAGCCAGCATTATACTTAACGGAGAAAAATTAAAACCATTCCCTCTAAAATCAGGAACCAGACAAGGATGCCCACTATCTCCACTCCTATTCAACATAGTACTGGAAATCCTAGCCAGAGCAATTAGGCAAGAAGAAGGAATAAAAGGAATACAAATAGGTAAAGAAACTGTCAAAATATCCCTATTTGCAGACGACATGATCCTATACCTTAAAGACCCAAAAAACTCTACTCAGAAGCTTCTAGACATCATCAATATCTATAGCAAGGTAGCAGGATATAAAATCAACATAGAAAAATCATTAGCATTTCTATACACTAACAATGAGCAAATGGAAAAAGAATATATGAAAACAATTCCATTTACAATAGCCTCAAACAAAATCAAATAAATAGGTGTAAACCTAACAAAAGATGTGAATGACCTCTACAAGGAAAACTATACACTTCTGAAGAAAGAGATTGAGGAAGACTATAGAAAGTGGAGAGATCTCCCATGCTCATGGATTGGTAGAATCAACATAGTAAAAATGTCGATACTCCCCAAAGTAATCTACGTGTTTAATGCAATTCCCATCAAAATTCCAATGACATTCATTAAAGAGATTGAAAAATCTACCGTAAAATTTATATGGAAACACAAGAGGCCACGAATAGCCAAGGCAATACTCAGTGAAAAGAACAATGCAGGAGGTATCACAATACCTGACTTCAAACTATATTACAAAGCAATAACGATAAAAACAGCATGGTACTGGCACAAAAACAGACATGAAGACCAGTGGAACAGAATAGAGGATCCATATATGAAGCCACACAACTATAACCAACTTGTCTTTGACAAAGGAGCTAAAAATATACGATGGAGAAATAGCAGCCTCTTCAACAAAAACTGCTGGGAAAACTGGTTAGCAGTCTGCTAAAAACTGAAACTAGATCCATGTATATCACCCTATACCAATATTAACTCAAAATGGATCAAAGATCTAAATATCAGACCACAAACTCTAAAGTTGATACAGGAAAGAGTAGGAAATACTCTGGAGTTAGTAGGTATAGGCAAAAACTTTCTCAACGAAACCCCAGCAGCACAGCAACTAAGAGATAGTATAGATAAATGGGACCTCACAAAACTAAAAAGCTTCTGTTCATCAAAAGAAGTGGTCTCTAAACTGAAGAGAACACCCACAGAGTGGGAGAAAATATTTGCCAGCTACACATCAGACAAAGGACTAAAAACCAGAATATGAAGGAACTTAAAAAACTAAATTCTCCCAAAACTAATGAACCAATAAAGAAATGGGCAAGTGAACTAAACAGAACTTTCTCAAAAGAAGAAATTCAAATGGCCAAAAAACACATGAAAAAATGCTCACCATCTCTAGCAATAAAGGAAATGCAAATTAAAACCACACTAAGATTCCACCTCACCCCTGTTAGAATAGCCATCATCAGCAACACCACCAACAACAGGTGTTGGCGAGGATGCGGGGAAAAAGGAACCCTATTACACTGTTGGTAGGAATGTAGACTAGTACAACCACTCTGGAAAAAAAATTGGAGGCTACTTAAAATACTAAACATGGTTTACCATTTGATCCAGCAATAGCACTCTTGGGGATATACCCAAAAGACTGTGACACAGATTACTCCAGAGGCACCTGCACACCCATGTTTATTGCAGCACTATTCACAATAGCCAAGTTATGGAAACAGCCAAGATGCCCCAGCACTGACGAATGGATTAAGAAAATGTGGTATCTATACACAATGGAATTTTATGCAGCCATGAAGAAGAACGAAATGTTATCATTCGCTGGTAAATGGATGGAATTGGAGAACATCATTCTGAGTGAGGTTAGCCTGGCCCAAAAGACCAAAAATTGTATGTTCTCCCTCATATGCGGACATTAGATCAAAGGCAAACACAACAAGGGGATTGGACTTTGAGCACATGATAAAAGCGAGAGCACACAAGGGAGGGGTGAGGATAGGTAAGACACCTAAAAAATTAGCTAGCATTTGTTGCCCTTAACGCAGAGAAACTAAAGCAGATACCTTAAAAGCAACTGAGGCCAATAGGAAAAGGGGACCAGGATCTAGAGAAAAGGTTATATCAAAAGAATTAACCTAGAAGGCAACACACACGTACAAGAAATTAATGTGAATCAACTCCCTGTATAGCTATCCTTATCTCAATCAGGAACACTTGTTCCTTCCTATTATTGCCTATACTCTCTCTTCAACAAAATTAGATATAAGGGCAAAATAGTTTATGCTGGGTATTGGGGGGGTGGGGGGGGAGATGGAGGGGGCAGAGTTTGGTAAGGGAGGGGGTGGGGGTAGGGGGGAGAAATGACCCAAGCCTTGTATGCACATATGAGTAATAAAACAATAAAAAAAGAATTCACATGTTAAATTGTGTGTTTCACTCAAAAAAATCTACAGAGACAATGCAATCCCTATCAAAATACTAATAGCATTTTTGATAAGTTGTAAGAACTTTTGTAAATGCATAATGTACCCCCACCCATCACAACAATAAAAACAATATTAATAGCATTCTTAAAAAAAAAAACTGAAACAATCCAAAAGTTTGTACGGAACCACAAAAAATACCCAAAGCCATCTTGGGAAAAAAAGAGCAAAGCAAGAGGCCTGACTTCAAAATATACTACAAATATAATAATCAAAATGTCATGGAAATGCCATAAAGCCACTGAAGCAGAATGGAGTATAGCAGTAAAACCACACATCTGTGTGGGGTTGGATTTTTATATTTTTTATAGAGGTGCTGAGAACATGTAGTGGAGAGAAGGCATTCTGTTTAATACATGATGTTAGGAAGATTGAACACCCACATGCAGAACTCAAAAATATCAATTCAAAATAGAACAAAGACTTAAAAATAAGGCCTAAAACTGAAACTACTAGAATAAAACATAGGGAAATGTTTCAAAATGTTGGAATAAGCGAAAGGCTTTTTTTATTTTGAAGAGGATCCCAAAAGCACAGAAACAATACTAAGTTATACAAACAACATTACATCAAACCAAAAAGGTTCTGCACAAAAAAAATTAACAAAATAAACAGTCAACCTATGGAATGAGAGACAAAATCTACAAACTTTATGTCTGTCAAGTGATTAATATGCAAACTGTCCAAGAAGACAGTCCCAACACTCAACAGCAGAAAGCTAATGAGCCCAATTGAAAAATAGATAATAAACATTTCTCCAGAAAAAAAATACAAACAGTAAACAGGCCTATGAAAAACACTCAACATAATTAATAAATGCAAATGGAAATGCAAATCAAAACCACCATCTCAACCCAGTAAGAATGGCTATTACAAAATGACTACAGATGGACAAATGTTGGCATGGATACAGAGAAAGGGAATGCATTATACTCTTGGTAGGAATATAAATTAGTATAGTCATTATGGAAAGCAATATGAAGGCTCTTCAAAATGTAAAACTAGAACTATTATATGATCTATCAATTCCACTACCAAGAAGAATTGGTATCAAATTCCACTACCAAGTGGAGCTGAGATCAAATCTAAGTGCTGACAAAAAATAAAGGAAATGAGATTAATACATCAAGGAGACATCTTGACTCCCATGTTCATTGTACCACTGTTCACAATAGCGATATAACAGAAACAACTAAATGTCCATCAACTGATAAATGGATAAGGAAATGTGGTACAGATACACAACAGAATGCTATATAGCCATAAAATGAAACCTTGTCATTTTAAACAACATAGGTGGAACTAGATCTCATTAAGTGAAATAAGCCAGGCTTATTTCATGTCATAGAAAGTTACAGCAGAATGGTTGTCCCCAGAGGGTGGAGAGAGTATGGAGGACAGAAGAATCAGGAAAGGTTTAACAATGGATACTAAGTCATAGTTACATAAGAGTAAGAAATTCTTATATGGTATTGCCCAGTAGGATGACAATAACGTACTGTAGATTTTTAAAAGGATTTTGAATGCTTTCACCAAAAAAAATGATGTTTGAGGAGCTATTTTTAATCTGATTTAAACTTTACACTATGAATATATGTATTGAAACATCGTATGATATCCCATTAATATGTCAATTTCTTCTTCTTGTCACCATTCTCATTCTCTTGATGAGGCCAGCAAAGGCACTATGAATTCCCTCAGACATGAGCAAATTCAGAGATTCAGATTTAAGGGGCTTTAAACTCACTGGCCTGTGTAAAAGTTCAAACTCAGACAAACACAGAAGTCACAACTTGTCTCCTGGCCATGGCGTGCTTTCTGAGCTGAGGACACAGGGGAGAGGAGTGCAAGAGCAGCACATTTGTACCACACACAAACCCCTCACCCAGGACATCAGGAGGGAAAACTAGTGGCGTCAAGGTGCTCTGCATCAGCTGTACTGCCAGTGAGTCCCCAGGAGACGGGACTGTGGCCTGGACTCCTTTCCTCCTCCTCTTCCTACTTCTCACTTACTGCCCAGGCTCCTGGACATTTCAGAAACTGGCCTTTGTAGTGATTGCTTTGCCATGGTCACTTACTCTTAAAATGTACCTTTTTTGTTTATTTGTCTGTTTGTTTGCTTCGGGGTACACTTTCAGGCTATGGTGCCTTAAATGTTATGGTTTGGATCTGGAGTGTTCCCCCAAATCTCATGAATGAAAGGGTTAGCCAATAGCCAGCCTGTGCCATTATTAGGACGTGAGTGAAACATTAGGAAGTGAGGCATGGTGGAAGGAAGTCGTGGCACTTGGAACATGCCATTGAATGGAATATTGAAACTTAGGACCCTTCCTCTCTCTTTGCTTCCCAGTAACGCTGAGGTGAGTAGCTTTGTTCCACCATGTGCTACCCACCATGATGTTCTTCCTTACCACAATGGAGCCAACCAACCATAACACTGAGATCTCAGAAACCATTAGTCCAAATGAATCTGTCCTTCTTATAAATTGCTTGATCTCAGGCATTTGATCACAGCTACCAAAAGCTGACTAACACAGGAGATCTTGTTGATCTTGGGGGAAAGTCACTGGAACAAACACCAATGATCACTATCCATACTAGTCCCAGCAGAAGTTGAATGAGTCCCCAAGACATGGACTCATGAGACATAAAATAAACCTTCAAGGTCCACCTCCCAGTTCTTAAGCTCACTGTTGTGAAAAAGCTGCCCTAACTATGTCAGGGGCCCAGCCTGAGAATGAGACTAAGTGCTACCATAAGCCTTAGTAGTTAGTAGATTTGTTTGTACAAGAAGTATGAGTTAGTAATTATGAAATTACGTAATGTGCCTTAGCCTGACTATTAGAAATTAGCAAATAAGAAAGTTTATTATGGCTTCTCGGTGTGGTAGCTCAGGCCTATAATCCCGGTTACTTGGGAAATAAAGAAAGGACGATTGAAATTAAAAGTCATCCTGAACAAAATTTAAGTTATATCCTATCTTAAAGAATGACCTAGGCATGGTGGTGCACTCCTGTAATCCCAGCTACGCAGGAGGCATAGAAAGGAGTATCCAGCCTGATGCTGGCCCCAGGCGAAAGCACAACATCTTATCTCAAAAATATCTAAAGAAAAATGGCTCAAGTGGTAGAATATATGCCTAGCAAGCACATAGCCCTGAGTTCAAATACAGCACCACCAAAAGAAAAGAATAAAGATGTGTATTATAGCTAATTTTCTCACTAAAGGTGACAGAAGATATAATGTGGAAGAGGAGAAAGCTGAAATTAATTTATGTGTGTTAGACGTTCACTAGAGTATCCACGTCAACGTCTTTCAATAGATAAAAATGCTAATGCTACATATCTAACGTATATGAGAACCCAGTGAGGGGTTCTTCCACAAGGCTAAGTATTGGAGGTAAAGATTTGCACGTAATGTTATGTCATTACCACCAGAAGTAAATAGAGATACTACAACAGAGAAGATGGAAGATTTTCATGGTTTCTCTTGAGAATGTTGGGTCTTCTAAGCAACCGAAGTTCTAGGCACAATGAAATGCTGAGATAAGAACACCAAGAAAGCCTGAAACCAGATTTCCAGGGAAAATATTACCAAATACCCTGCAGAAGTTAATCTATGTAGCAGCTGTCATAATGGGGGGAGGGTGTGAACATGTGTACACATGTGTGTTGCAAGGGATCGAACCCAGGGCCTCACACATGCTAGGCTACATCCTTATCTCTAACATAGTGTACTTTAATTGTGTATTGACCCAGCTATACATGGATATGTACCCTGAGAGGAGCACAATGGCTGGCTTGCTAGATTGTTTATTGGCTCCAGACATTAATACTACCAGTGTCCATAAAACTGCAGTTCCTCCTATTGAAATATGTTCCCCAACTTCCCCTTGTGCATGACCATGTTTTTACTTTGGACAATGGGATGTAAGTGAACCTTATGCAAGCTGAAGCTTACCATGCTCTTGTACCATTTGGTTTGCCCTCTTTTGTTGCTCTCATTACTAGGAAAACCTTGTCCTGAGTAGTTTCTGGCCCTTAAGTCAGTCTGGGCTTCAGAATGAACGTGTATATGAATAACAAATTCTGCTATTTCTGATTGTTTGTTACTCAGCAATATGAAAGAAAGCTGTAAAATGAAAGTAATGAATATTTATAATCTCCAAACACTGCATATATATTTTGTTTTTTCTAGTTCTGCCATTTTATTTAATTTTATCCTAAGGTTTACATTTTTGTTTCATTTTCTTTTGCTTTCCAGTTTTATTTCATTATCACACATACAGCATCTATCTTTAATTGTTAACCTCAAAATATTAGAGAAATATTAACATTTAGTCAAAAATATTCATTACACAAATATATCTATTGGATTCATCCAATAATAAGCTTTTAAGAGAATATATTAGCCAGGTGTGCTGCTGCACGCCTGTAATCCCAGCACTTGGGAGGCTGAAGCAGGAAGATTGAGAGTTTGAAGCCAGTCTGGACTACATAAAAAGTTTGCTATGAAATAGAGACCTTTCCTCAAAAATCTCTAGATAGATAGATAGATAGATAGATGATAGATAGATAGAAACATAATACATACATAAAATATAGACTATAGATAGACAGATTACATATCTTTATCTGTCTATACACTCATATTTACACATCTCTATATATTTGATGAAATGTTACTAACTTGGACTGAAAGGAGCAAAGACAGTGCAAAATGGAAAGAGGTGTTTGAACTTTGATCTTTTATAAGCAGGAAGCAGGCTGAGAAAACTATTAGTTATACCATGAAATGCTACCTTTCACATAAATGGAAACATGTCACGGGGCAGAAACCAGAATCCAAAAATCAAAGCCAAAAGCCAAAACAATTTCTAGTCATTGAGTCCTTACTAGTGATCTACTAACATATCCTTGGTGGGGTTTCTACAGAGTGATAACTCTTGTGTAATCACTTTTTGAACAGGAATATACAAGGAGGTTATCCTATAGCAATCACAGCACTGAATTTTGAGTGGGGGTTCAGGTGATCACAGGGCTTCAGATCTAAAGAAATTAAATTTGACATACAGAACATAAGAATACTCTCAGGGAGCCTGATCCACAACCAGACCTGGTTTGGGCAATGAGATTCTAGAATTCAAGTTAATGCTGTAATAAGGAAAACTTTCAGAGGTCTTAGAAGGAGATGAGTGTGTTTTGCACAAGGAGGTAGGTACTTTGTGTCCAGAGCTGTACTCTGATGGCTTCAAATTGTATACAGAAATTCTTTGGTACTTTTTCTCTCAAAGGTAGAGCTTCAGTCCCCTGTGCCACACCTCCAACTGTCATGTGGGCTAGACTTACTGCCTCACCCTATCTAAAGAACAGAATACTATAGAAATGATAGAATATAATTTCTGGGACTGGGTCATAAAAGGCACTGCAGCCTCCTTGCTCACTCTGCTAGATCATTACTCTAGTAGAAGCCACTTAACCATACTTTGAGAACACACAGGCAGCCCAGCAGAGAGGAGAAGAAGCCAAACCTTCCTCCCAACATATGTCAGATACCTGTCACCAGCCATCTTATAAGTAGATCCTCCAGCCCTCATCATGCCTGCAGATGACTGCACCTTCATGAGCTCCTGAGCCAGAATGACCCAGGTAAGCTGCTCCTGGATTCCTGATGATCAGACACTCTGTGTAATAAATGTTCATTTGAAGCAGTTTGATTTATGGAAATTTTTTCTGCAGCAACAGCTGTCCAATACATTTCCTCTCCTGTTGTTTTCATGAAGCAAACAATACCACTCATCAAAAACATGGAAAAAATAGAGCTGGGAACAATGTTATTTGTCTGTGGTTCCAAGTACTCAGGAGACTGGAGTGGGAAGATCACTTGAGTCCAAGGGTTTGAGACCAGCCTGGCAACATAGAGACCTATCTCAAAAAATGATTTTAAAAAAGACATAGGAAATGGTGGTGAGGGTTTGACATACACACACACGTACACATGTATACACATTCACACCCCCAATCACTTTTTCTTTTGACATTTTCTGGGCATTTGCCTCTCTCCAGTGTTTTGAACAGTTTAGCACTTGGTAAGACCGAGGAATTATAGCCCTATAACATTCACATCCAAAGCTTTTCTAGACCACAAAACCACAAGAAGGAACACTGGGAAAGTGTAAGTCAAAATTCATAACCTAGAGCAGAAAAGTCAGCAAGCTCTTCTCTGTAAAGTGGAAGGAATTAAATATTTTAGGCTTTGCAGAATGCATATTGAGTCTCTGGCACTTTTGCACTCTTCTCACTGTCTTCCTCAGACAGAGCTTTTTTTTTAAATTTTTAATCAAAAGGCCATAGTTTGGCCTAGGAAAGACTTGTGTCTTGGTAGCAATCTCAGCACACATTGGCAATTGTTCTCATTTCAATCCTGTAACCAGGAAAGAAAAGAGTCTACCTGGCTAATTACTGAACTGGAACCCGCTTTCTTCTATTTATATAATGAATGTTTCTTAAAGGCAAACAACTCATTGGAAGATAAAATGCCATCAAATTAAGTAAACCAATTGTATTTTGTATTCATCATGGTTTTTAATAGACATTTCCACGTGTGAATAATTGGAAAGCATATTCAGCTTCATATGTTGCTTTCTCACCTTACAGTCAAAATTTTGTACTGCCACAGCTCCCACTGTCATTACTTTTGATAACTGTTTACAGCAAATACATATTTAACAATTTCTTTGATTTAAGTTTGGTTTAGGAGTTTGAAACTAGAAATTACTCTCAGGTGAGTATTTTCATACCTATTTCTTTTATAATGTATTCATTTTGCAAAGGATTTCCATAATTAAAACATGTTATCATAGAAATACAAAATTACATTTAAAAATAATCCATTTAGTAATTTGGAGGTTTTTTCACATAATGATGTGAAAGGATATTCATATAAGTAGACATGCCAGTGTATACAGGCACATGCACACACCTGTAAGCACACCTTCACATACACAAACTCTCAAAGCACCAAGGAACAAAACTAAATTCTTGGTAAAACTATAAATTAAACTACTTTACAGGGAGGGAATGTGCTCAGTGGTAGAATTCTCTCCTAGCACAACAAGGCCCTGGGTCAATCCCCATCACTAGAAAAATAAAAATAAGGTGGACAAAATAACATTCAAAATTTTAACCTTTTTAATTAGCTTGCTTGAAAAAAGTATTGGGAATGAAAACTTTAAGTCAAAATATGTATCAAGCCAAGCCAGACATCGCAGCCTACACGATGATCCTGTCACTTGAGACACAGCAGCAGAAAGATAGGGTGTTAGAGGCTGGCCTGAACTACATTGTGAGGCCATATCTCAAAAAACAAGACCAAAAACACCCTAAATAAATAAAATTAGACATGCATCAAAATATTTGAGATTCTTCAGGCAAAGCTGTAAACAAAAATAGAAAAAGTCTTAAATTATTTTCTTATTACAGAAAAATAAAGCTTTTAAAATAAAAAGTCATAAAAAAGAACAATCCTAAACTGAGCCTGAAGGATACAATTAATAAAAGGCAAAAATAGAGAACAACAAAAATAAAAATACTTAGGATAATAAATCAAATCAAAGGTTACATCTTAGAAAAATTAAATCAGAAGCATTGGTAAAAGTGACAAATCTGAGACAATGAGGCAACAGTCTTAATATTATAAATGAGAAATGAAGTAGGATTCTAGATAGTGATAATAATATTCTCCACCAAATGGACTGCTTTTGTGTAAAGAAACGTTTTTCATCTTTTCTTTTTTGTTGTTGTTGTTTTGAGACAGAGTCTTGCTATGTAGCCCAGGCTGTCTTTGACTGGTGAAAAGAGTTTGCTGGACACCTGGGTTGGGTATGGGGAAGTAATGGATGGCACTGGACCAGGCCCAGGGAGACAATCCTGGGAACTCACAGAAGCAGCAGAGGCTGCTAATGTTTAGGAACCAATTCTCAAGAGAATACTTCACAGTTTTGTGAAAGTTTTCAAGGTGGGTAAAGAAAAAAGGTTCCTCTACACTGTACTGATTTATCAAATTATACCTTATATTAGATGGAGGATAGTATTAAGGGTTAGTGTTAACAATAGATAGGACATTCCTTGTACACTGGTATGTTTCAAGTAAGACCAGAACAGTATTAGTGTAATCAACTGGGAAATAAGTACCTATAACAGAGGGGGAAAAATGATTCACGTGATACACTCACATCCAAGACAAGATACAAACTTTCAAGTTTCAAGGTATTCAATTACCATTAGATAACTTGTTCTCAAACATATAAGGACAAGCTCTATAATGGCTTTAATTTTAATCAGTCAACCTGGACTATTTTTCTCCACTTAACTACTGTTTTTGGCAAGCCCCATTCCAACTTAATAGTAGCAGAACTAAATTTAGTGCAGTCCATAAACTGGACAGATACAATTTGGTCCTTTTCAGTTAAAACTGTTCAAAGTGGATGCCAGGGTTCCCCTGGGAAAAATAACATCCTTACTGCATATGTGCATGTTCTTCTTCCTCACATAGCAAACATGGATGTTCGTTCTATCTTCCAATTTGTTTATTCTTAAAGGGTGTGGCCACAAGTCCCAGTGGCTTACTTTTATATAAACTGCCACTAGGTACAAACACACTAAACTTCAGAAAGTACAGTGAAATGTATTATCTTACTTAATTCTCCTCCAAAACGCTGAGATAGTTATAAACATCCTCTTGTACAGGCAAAGACACTGAGACCCAAGGAGGATTAAATGATGGCTTAAAAATTATCATACAAAATATAGGCTCTGAGACTCCAGAATCACCTTCATAGCTTTACCCTAAACTGACTGTAATCTCTTCCATTTGAAAACCCAAATCCTCCAGCAACTAATCTCCAGAGGAAATTCCCATGGAAAAGACAAAAAAATTTGCAAAGACATCATTGTGTGGTGTTTATAAACATGGGCTTCAGAGCTGGAGATTAAGCTGGAATTCTCAGTCCACCACACACTAGCTGTATATTTTTTAGCAGGTTCTTTAAAGTGTATTTTGGCATCTTAAAGGCAAAAATTCTTATTTATTAGACTTAAGGTAATAAAGATTTTTTTAATAAAGCAGTAAGTTGAGGCATAGCCTTAATTAAATCTGTTTACTGATGTATTCTAAATTTCTCTCCAGTCCTGATTTCCCCACTGAGCATAAGTACAGTAGTCTTTCCTCTTTCAACCCAACCCAGTCTCTTCCATCTGGCAGGCAGAATGATTCTGTTAGATCATGTCTACCACTGCTCAGCTCAAAACACTCCAATTGCTTTCTGAGTTGCTCAAGGTTAAAGGTCAAGTCCTTCAATGGCTACAAGATTAAGCTTCCAACCCCAAATATTGCCCTACTGTTATCTCACACCCAACCTCCCCATCCACTTTACTCTAGACACAGACCTCCTTAAGTTTTATTTTGGTTTGTTTCTTTTTTTTGTTTTGGGGGTCTTTTTTTTTCTTGAGGTAGGGTCTGACTGTATAGCTCAGACTGGTCTCAAACTCAAGATCCTCTTGCTTCCATGCAGGGATTATAGGCATGTACCACCAAGACTGTCCCCCTCCAGGCTATTTCATGAACATAGGTCCCTTATATCTACAGTTCCCTGTAATAGGAATTCTCTTCAACCAGTCACCTGCACCGCTAGCTCCTCAACACCTTCCAGGGTCTGTCCCAAGCATCCTTTCCAATGAAGTTTTCAAATGTATTAACCAACCTTTAACTCACATGCCAAATCTCACTTCCCCTCTCTTTCATCCTCCAGCCCTATCACCATTTAACATGTTGTAAACTGTACTCGTTCACCTTCTTGTCCACTGAGAAGAACATAAACTCAAAAGGCAAGGATTGTGTCTTTTTTTTAACTATGATATCCCTGGCACAAAGTACAGTGTCTGACACAGTACTTTTACTCAGAAAATACAGATTTGTTAAATTACCGATAAATAATAACTTTTTAATTTGGAGGTCAACTAAAAATACATGATATTAAGCACAACAAAACCATTTTCTATTTTTCTCACTGCTCTGTTAACTTAGAAAAAGCATATGTATCATCTTGGAAGTCAACTACAATATGTAATGATAAGCATTTAATTGTATTAAATTATTTACTTTTTATTCACTACTCTACATATTATATCTGGTTTGCTCAATACTAGTGAGATATTATGCCAAGCACTAAGTAGAATGTGATGGATGCAGTGCTTGGAACATAGTAAGCACTGAAATACTAATGGAAAGATTATCTAACAGGAGTTAGAAATAAATTCAGTTGGAGAGGACCAATGGTACACATCTATAATCCCAGCATTCAGGAGGCTGAGGCAAAAGGATGGACTGAAAAAAGAAGCAAAGGACTAGGTGTGGTGACATAAGCCTATAATCCTAGCTACTCAGGAGATGGAGGCAGGAGGATCACAGTCCAAGAATGGCTTAGGTAAAAGTGTGAGACCCTATCTGAAAAGCAAACTAAATGCAAAAGAACTGGGGCATAGCTCAAATGGTACAGTGTTTGCATGGTGAGCAAAAGGCCCTGAGTTCAAGTTCAATCTCTACTACCACCAAAACAAACAGACAAAGAAAAACAACCAAAAGGAAATTTGGTCTGAGGGGAAGTGTAGGAAATATTCAAACCTGAGAAACAGCCTATTTTATCCAAGGCTGGGTACCACTGAGGTGGACTGTAGAAGAAGTAGGAGAGCTCTAAATCCTGGGCTTCAGAGGAATGTCCTGCTGAGATCCCATCAGAGAAACAACAGTTTGGGGAAGGCTCTCTTCAGAACAGTATGCTTACAGTCCTTAATAATGGGATCATCTCCCAAGCACAGGAAGAATCAGTCTCTCTCCCTTTTCCTTTCAAGAGTACAAATCTACCAAGGAAATATAAGCATGAATTTGTTAGTTCAAAGACAAGTTCTTTCATTAAGTTGAATGTTTAGAAAAGGTTTGAAATTATCAGGAGAATGAGAATGATTTCCGCTGTGGAAGAACACACACACACACACACACACACACACACACACACACACACACGGTCAATTTGTTACGTGCCCATCAACAAGGCAAGGTCATTGGGAATGGCGGACTAAGGACCTACAAGAAGCTGCTCCTTCATCAAAGAGAACAATTGAAAAAACTGTCAAAATCAAGTTTTTTAGATCTTGAATACTAAGCAACAGCTTGTAAAAATCAGAGGATTCTTGTGGGAAATGGTCTAATGGTTCCTCAAAAAGTAAAATATAAAACAAAATCCCAAAGAACAAAGAAGAAGAGAAAAAGAGGAATAAGTGAATTAAATTAAAAACAGGTAACCCCAGGTACTCAGGAAGCAGAGACAGGAGGATCATGGTTCAAGGCCAGCTAGGAAAAAAGTTAGAGAGGCCCCATTTCAACCAACAAGCCAGGTTTGGTGGTACACATCCATAACCTCAGTTACCCAGGAGCAGAAGCTTTGATGACAGTGGTCCAAGGGAAACCTAGCCAAAATCATGATACCCTATCTGAAAAAGAAAAACTAAAAGCAAAAGGACTGCAGTTGTGGTTCAGGTAATAGAGTGCTTGAGTACCAAGTGTGAGACCTGGAGTGCCAAAATTTAGCTAGTGAATTGACTATTTAATTAAAAGCAAGGGGAAAAATTAAACATAGGGTTATCATATGATGTCACAAGTCCGCTTCTAAGTAAATACCACAAAGAACAGAAAGCATGTTCTCAGACAAGTGTAGGTACACAGGTATGCATAGCAGTTATACATGTAAACAACAGAAAACCCTGTCAGTGGATGATTGCAAGCGCATAGTAAAATACAACTATAAAATGGACACTTGTTCAACCATAAAAGGAATGAAGTACTGCAACATGCTTCAACATAGATGACACAATATGGAAGAAGTCAGACACAAGGTCACATATTGTGTGATTTCTTTTATAAGAAATATCCAAAACAAATATCTGTCTATAGATGAGTCCACAGACACTAAGCAGAGCTTGGTGGTTGTCAGGATAGGGGAGGGTAAATGGTGAGAAACTGATTAATGCAGAGAGGCATTTTACTGTGGAATGATGGGAAAAGATTGGAGCGAGACAGGCAGCAGATATATTATACTGTAAATGCACTAACTGCCATTGAAGTGTTCACTTTAAAATGACTCATTTTGAGGCTTTCACCTCAATAAATTATTTTTAAAATAAAAGGGGCATACTACCACTACCCATACAAAAATAGAAATGATTATAAAGAATACTGAGACAATCCTATATCAACAAATTAGATAATCTACATGTAAAGTGTAAATTCTAGAAGACACAAATTATAGAATGGACTCAAAAGGAAACAGGAAGTATGAATAGACCTAAAGCAAGAGATCAAAGCAGCAATCAAACAAATTTCCCAAATAAATGTCCAAAATGAAACGGCACTGCTGAGTTCTTTCAAATATTTTGTTGTTGTTCAGTTTTGTTTATTTGTTTGCTGTTTCTGGTGCTGGAGATGGAATTCAGAGCCTTGTGCATGTGAGGCAAGTGCTCTACCACTGAGCTACCTCCCAACTCCTACCAAATATGTGATAAAGAATTAACATTAAAATACTTCAGAAACATTTCCAGAAATGAGAAAACTTTTCAACTCATTCTATGAGGTAGTAGTACTCTGATACCAAAATCAGACAAATCACAATGCAAACAAAATACTCCAGACTAATATAGACCTTATAAACAGAAGCAAATATCCTTAACCCTATGCTAGCAAGCAAAATTCAGCAACACATAATAAGCATAACAAACCAAAACCAAGTGGCATTGTGTAAAGAATATAACATTGATTCATTTCATGGAAACAAATAATTAACAAATTAATAATGGAAAAGTAGGAAATTTATTAACCAGACAAAGGTGTCTGTGAAAAGAAATACCTACCCCACAAGTAGCTAACTCACTTTACTAACTGGACTGCTTATCAGCCTGCTTTGCTCAATTGCTCAACTTGAAAACTACTCCATTTTTTATTTGATTTTCCTTCCCCCTCTTATTCCCCCATGCCAGGGAACTTAAGACTAACACTCTTTCAGCCACAAGCCGAATGGCCACAAGAACGAGTAAACCTTAGTCAGCAAGACATACAGCTCCAAGAACTGGCACCAGCAAGTTGGAAGATGAGTGAACCCACATCCATCATCTACCATTGAGTCATGCCTCCTAACAAATGCAGAGCCCAGTTCCTGGACTTTCTCTTTAAACCCTCAATTCAGCCAGGTGTGGAGGCTCAGGCCTGTAATTCCAGCTACTGGGGAAGCAGAGATCAAGAGGATCAAGGTTTGAGGCCAGCTTAGACAAAAAGTTATTGTTAGTGAGATGCCCATCTCAATCAATAAGCCAGGTATGGTGGCTTGTGCCTGTCAGCCCAGCTACATAGGAGCCATAAGTAGGAGAATCTTGGTTCAGGAAAAACACAAGACTCTATCTCAAAAATAACCAAAACAAAAAGGTCAGGGGTGTGGCTCAAGTGGTTATTGGATAGTGGAAGTTCGTAGGAGGCCCTCTTGGTGAAGCTTTGAGCCAACCCCAGTGGAGGCACCAGAGTACAGGAGGGAGAGTAGGGGACCATCCTAGCAGCTAATGGAACCTCATTAGCTCCTGACAACTCCTGTTTTCTTCCCTGAAGATCACAAATGGAAGACTCTTGCTACTGCAATGCCTTTGGGGGAGAAAAGGAAAAAGGATTTGAAAGAAGGTAGAATGCCTTGGTCAAGCTTGGGTGAGTATACTGGTGTACATGCCGAGACTTCTTGATTCTGACCATTTGGGAAGGTTCCTTTTGTGAACTTTCTGGGTGGGGGCATTTGTGTTTTCATTTGGGTGGAAGTCACAGGTTAAGTGGGACTGGGGGACCTATAGAACTTATCCCCATCTATTGTCTTTATTCTTTTGTTGAAGATTTCTGTTTGTTGGCCTTCGCATTGGGAAACTCCCTTTTGTTCCTTCAGGTGGTTAATATTTGTGTCTTGTGTTCATTATGGTAGGCATCATGTCTATTGGGAAAGACCTTGGCAAAGCCGCCACCCTACAGTTATAAGCCTATGGCAAGGAAAACAAAGGTATTTGTGACACTGACTAGCTTATATAACTTTTTTAAAAATGAGGAGTCCTTATTGAAATTCTAAATTACTACATAAGGGTGGAGCACAGTAAAATATCTATATAATCCTGTTACTTATCTCTCACAAAACATAGACAACACTGCAAGAGGCTGGGCACCCTGTTTATAGGCTGTTGCCACTAATTGTGACCTGCTCCACCTACTCCAAGAGGTTAAAAAGTTTTCATTGAGCAATACATTGTGTTGTATGTGGCACATTATGTTTTTGATCCTACCAAAATAAAATGGAGGTTTGGGGCAGAATGAGAAGGTATCAAGCCATTCTATTGGATAACCTGAAGGTAAAATTAAAACCTGTACCTACCTTAAACCCTGATACTCTGCTCCCAGCATAAGAGGATGAACTTTTACATGATGATTTCCTAGAGATCCTTAAGACTATATAATCCAGGAAGCTGGATTTATCCATCTGGCCTACTGTAACCAGATGGGGATTTGTTCATTGATGACAACAGAAATTATGGACAATGACCAACAATGGGAAGGATACATAGTCATCACTGGCAGCAAGTCATGGTGGCAAGAGCCTTGCACCTAGGGTCTTCGGTACAAAAAAGACCAAACAGGTTGTCATGACTAGAACACTATACATCTCAAAGTGTAAAAAGAAAGAAAGACCTCTGGAAAGGAGAACCCAATACATGAGAACATCCCTTCGAAAACTGGTAAGTAGATTTCACTCAGGTGCTAAAAACTACTGGAAACTTTCATTATCTTTTAACTCTAGTTGACACTTTTCCAGGTGGGTCAAAGCCTATCCCACCCAAACTTAGAAAGAATCAGAGGTAACAAAGACTTTGCTAAAATAAATTATTCCTGCTTGGGAAATTATTCCCAAGTAGCTAGGATGCTACTTGGAAGGCTAAGATACAAGGGGAGGGAGTCATGGTTTGAGGCAAAAAAACTTGCAAGGCCCCATCTCCACAAACAGCTGGGCACAGTGGCATATGCCTGTTATCCCAAGCTGTGTGGGAAGCTAAGATAAGTAGGATTGTGGTTCCAGACCAGGTCAGACAAAAAAGTTTTTGAGACCTCAACTCAATGGAGAAAAGTTGGTTGTGGTAGCATACAACCCTCATTCAAGAGATGGTGGGGAGTTTAAATAGGGTTGTGGTCCAGGGTAGGCAAAAAGTGAGACCCTGGCTCCAAAATAATCAAAAGAAGAAAGGCTGGAGACATAACTCAAGCAGGAGAGTGTACAATTTTGGAAATATATTAAAACATTGAATTTCATGCTCAAGAGGATGATTTTTAGGGGGCATGAATTGTATCTCAATCTCAGATAATTAATAATGGTGGCTTGTGCCTGTCAGCTCAGCTACATAGGAGCTATAAGTAGGAGAATCTCAGATAAATAATGTCTAGCAACAGGCTGCTAAAACCCCCTCACCACCACCCAATAACTGTTGACAAACTTTCAAAGTCCCTGTGTGCACTCCATTCATAATATGGGTTAGGTATTCAGGATTATGGTAACAATACAAGCCAATCTATTCAACAAAAAGACTTAGGCTAGCAAAAAGTTAATTTATGAATTTCCAGTGGACATCATACCTTCCCAGGAATGGGACAGTTATATCTTTCAAAGTAAACCTGTCTCTGATACTAAAGAGTTTGAAGACAAATTTAGTTCTAAGTAGATCACAAATATTGTGGTTTAATCATGCAATTCCAGTTTAAACTGCTGCCTTTATATATTTATTAATACTACCACTTTTCATTCTTGAAATGTCCCCAATAGGTGGTAAATTATATCATCAACATAGTTAGAATAATATATTCCATAGACGCAGATGGGCCCTGTTATAAATTCCTATGTAACCTGTAGCTTCTGCTATTGGAAAGCCCTGGGAAAATCCTGATAAGACTTCTTCAGAGCATCCATATTTTGTTTTCAATTTACACAATACTTTCTAAGTGCTAAGAAATCAAAAGTTGAATGTCACTATTTGTTTACTATTATTTTTAACATATCAAACTGCTGGTTTACAACTTATAAAATAAAAAAAAAGATGAGCTGAGTGGTAGAGCACTTGTCTAGCACACATTAGGCTCTGCCTTCCATCCCTAGCACCATGGCAGGGGGCGAAGTAAAACAAGTTTGGTAATGTTTGACATTCACTACTTTTGGTGAAATCAAAATGGTGTCTGAGAGAAATTTGTGTAGGTCACCCATTCAAGCAAAGATCATCTGTTCAAATAATGTTTGGTGGGCCAAAGGATCAGATGTTGGTCTGGGAATGCAGCATGGTCCAAATAAACCTCCTCCCTTCAGGAAGCCAACTTTACAGTAGAAAGAAGAAAGAAGGAGGAGGAGGAAAAAATAAGAAAGAAGGACAAAAAGGAGGAGGAAAAGATGATTACAGGAAGAGAATAGGAAGAGGAGGAGTAAGAAGAGGAAGAAGAAAGAAAAAAGCGGAGGAAAAGGAAGAAGGACTAGATGAAGAGGAGGAGGAACAGGTAGGAGGAAAAGGAAGGACTAGATGAAGAGGAGGAGGAACAGGTAGGAGGAAAAGGAAGAAGGACTAGATGAAGAGGAGGAGGAACAGGTAGGAGGAAAAGGAAGAAGGACTAGATGAAGAGGAGGAGGAACAGGTAGGAGGAAAAGGAAGAAGGACTAGATGAAGAGGAGGAGGAACAGGTAGGAGGAAAAGGAAGAAGGACTAGATGAAGAGGAGGAGAAACAGGTAGGAGGAAAAGGAGACTATGCCCCCCACACTCTTCCAGCCTGAGTCGAGGCATCTGCACACTTCTCTGGGTGTCCATTCTCAAGGACATGTGTCAAAGGAAGAACTTATGAATTGTCAGTGCTACTGAGACAGATTTGCATGGAGGCCCCTCCTGTATCTCAGGACATGAGAGGTGTTAAGAAAACCTGAGTGTCTTGTCCTAGCATAGAGTCTCAGGAGGTAGCTTTGGGACATCTCCACTATAGACCATGCTATGTTTCCCTGACCCATACTCCTCACTATCTGCATAGCTATGTGTTCCCAAGGAAAAGGTCCTCTGGGAACCTGACTTCCTTCCTTCCCTAGTTCACTTGAGCTCATATTCTGACTTCACCCTTATCTGCATTTCTCCCTCTTCTTGGGGGCTTGGGTTCAGTCCCGACTCAGTCTCCCTCATTGTCTGGGATTTCAGGGTTAATCATCACCTTTTCCTGGCCTGGAAAGTGCCCCACACTCTTGATTTATGACAAGTTCTCAAGCCTCAGGAATCCTACCTGGATTTTCAGTCTCCAGGTCTAGCAACATGGCCTGTCTTGACACCAGCTCGAGGATGAGACTGACAACCATGATGATGGGACAGCCATAGAAAACATTTACACAGTGCACCAAGCCTCCAGGGGAACTAAGAACAAACTTACCTTATATGTTCACTATCTAGAGGTTCACACCACTCAGGCAGTCTGACTGTAGCATTTGCAGTCATTTCTGTTCCTCACCCTGGTGTTGGAAGAGCCTCAGGAATGGAACCCCTTACAACTCCTGTTGCTCTTTATAATGACTTGGGGAAAGAAAAATCTTCCATGGGACTTGGCTTTGCATAAATTAAAGTGAAAGCTCCCTCCTTCCTCTGTACAGTGGTCCCAGAAGCAGTCTCATTCTCCCTCTTCAGAAGAAAGATCTGGTGGCAGAACAATAGCATCTCATTGGTTGAGAGCTCAAAGGCCACCTCACTTATAAATGACCTCTGCATGTCAGTGTGAGCTCAGGTACCTCTGTACTCAACCATCCAAGTCTTCCTCCTTTTCACTTACCTTGTCTTCATCTGGGCCTTACCAAAAGTGATTGAGATGATTTAGGTTTGGCTGTCCCTTGGTGTCCATGGGGGATGGTTTCATTTTACCTCCTAGGAATACTAAATCTATGAATATTCAAGTCCCTGATATAAATTGGTAAAATATTTGCATAAACCTGCACACTTCCTCCCCCATACTTTAAATCACCTCTAGATTGTTTATGATATTTAATACAATAAAAGCAGTTGTTATGCCATTATTGTTTAGGGAATAATGGCAAAAAATGTCTGTATAGATGCAGTTGTTTTCAGATTTTCTCTAGCTGTGGTTGGTTGAATCACTCATGTGGAATTCACATGTAGTGAGGACCAACTGTATTCATTTTTTCTGAAGTTGTATGCCAAATTCCCCAGAATCCCCATAAATGTAGAAGCTTAAAATATGATCTATTACCTCAAAGTTTCCATGGGTCATAAGTCTGCTCAGGGTCTTGCCACACTAAACTCAGGGTATTGGTCCACCCTGCTTCTCATCTGGAGTCTCACCTGAGGAAGAATGGCAGAACTATGTTGGAAGAACTTTCTTTCTTGATATTGTATGTCTAAAGTACTGGCTTTATGGGAGTGGCAGTTGACTGTCAGTGCCCTTAACTCCCAGAATTCCTAGAAGTCACCTGCAGCTCTTGTGCCACTTAAGGATCTGAATCAAGGGAGAAATATCTATAACCTCAGCCACATTTACTGGTTAGAAGAAAAGCACAGGTTCTTCCCCCAATTCAAGGTACAGTCCGTAAATAAGGAGTTTTTCTCCCTTTAAATCCCTTTTAAAAATCAATGTATTTATGGACCTATTTCAGTTGACACATATAATTGTACATATTCATGGGCTAGAGTGTGATATTGTAATGGATGCATACAATGTGCCATGATCAAATCCAGGTAATTACCATATCCATCAACTCAAACATTTATGATTTCTTTGTGTTGGAAACATTAGAAATTATTTCTTTCAGATATTTTGAAATACACAACAGACTATGGCTAACTATAGTCATTTTCTGTGCTATAAATTACCAAAATTTGGTGTATTTTTAAATGATAACTAGTCTCTATTCCTCCTGTCTTCTACTCTTCTTAGCCTCTGGTATCCACTATTATTCTACTTTCAGCTTCTATGAAACCAACTTTTAAGCTTCCATGTATGAATGAGATCATGTGGGATTTGCTCTTCTGCACCTGGATTATTTCATGTAACATAATATCCTCCAGGCTCACCATGCTGCTGCAAGTTGCTCAATTGCATTCTTTTTTATGGTTGAAAAGTATTCTACCACATACATATACCACCGCATTATCTATTCATCCATTAATGGATGATTCCATATCTTGGCTATTATGAATAGTGCTGCAAATAACATGGGAGTGCAGACATCTCTTACACATAATGATTTCCCTTCCTTTTGATATATACCATATAGTGGGAAAAGCAAGACATAGGAGATGAGTTTCATGCTTCTAGAGTCTCACTCACCACTGAAATCACTTAGTTCTGGGTCAGCTGAACCAGGGAGAAATTTATGTGATTGACAACTGCTCTACCTAAAATAAGCCCACTGCATTGATCACTAACAGCCATCTTCATGCTTTTTCTTCAAAGCCAAATTAATTCTAGAAAGCATGAATCACTTTTTCCATTGTGGCTACAAATATGAAAAGGAAAATGATATTTTTGCATGCAGATTAGTCATTGGAATTTTCTTAAGCATTTTGGGACAACTTGGTTCTATAAATCTAAACAAATATGCATGAAGAAGACAGACATGAGCAGCTGGCAACTAATTTTTCTCCTCCATAAACAAGTCTGAGGTATGCATCAACAACCTACCTGCAAGACTTGGATTTCTCAGTTTCCGTTCCACCATCCTTGCTATGTTAGCCTTCCTCTCATTCTTGTTGACTGAAGACCTCAGGATGGCTATGGCTGCTCCAGTCACCATGCTTATATTAAGAGGGTGGAAATGACACAAAAAGTATGTTTTCTTCCTTTACAAGAGCAAGATTTGCCTGAGAAAAACTCCAACTGACTGGATGCTCCATCCCATGGACCTATGCTGGGCTACAGACCAATCCTGGTTGCCTCAGTCTGGGAAAAGTGTCTGGATTTTCAGTAAACAGGGAGAAATTGAACAATGCACAGGCAGAAACTGGTGAGAAAGTCTGTTGAGGCTGCAAAATAAGTGTGTCTAAATATCAACCTTGCCAAGATGGAACACACCTGAGACCTGGAGGCATTTTTCTACAATATCAAAATTGTCAAAACAGCACAAAATCTCTGGACTCTTTATCTCTCAGATCTGGCTTTGTGTAGAATTTCCCTTTTAACCTGGCAGAAGACCAGTGACCTCATTTTCCCCTCAATCACCATTTGTGCTGAAGCTTTCTCACAGTCAGGCAGTGTTCATGCATGGAGTGTGAAACCTGCTGAGGGAGGGCTGAACACTGAACCTATGGTATGCATAAGGAGCTCATACCAAGGACAGTGTCACATCACCTAACAGGATCTTTAAAAGTTTAATGGACCCTTAGCCAGAAAAGAAATTTACTGCCACCATGCAGCTCAAGAGCTGTGATTCAAGGTAGCATCCCACACCTAGAAAACCTCTCACTGTTGCTGTAAACTGAGATCAGATAATATAGATAGTCATACCTCTAAGCATTGCATGGGTGGTCTAGACCAGAAGTGAGGCCAGTATACAGTTTGGGGTACAGATGTCTACCAGACTACTCGACCAGCAGGTAAAGGAACATCCTCTGGGTTGACAGGTGGTCTGCAGGGTCACCTCTTTCCTCTGTATATCCCTGGAACTGAGACCTGGACAACACAAAGCCCTCCAACAGGAGCCCAGGGTTCAGAGTGATTTGTATGAGGGGCAGTTCTCTCCAACAAGAGAACAAAAGTGTCCAGGGAGGAAGTCAGCCCAACTTGGGCCTCAGGAAACAGCATCGGGGGCTCCTCCACCATGATCTGGAACCTCCTCCTCCTCTGCCTTCCCACCCACTATACATGTGCTGCCTCTCCTGGAGCTCCAGGACCAGCCTGGTATTCATTCTGAGCTCAGCAAGGCCCTACCTGTGAGAATATGATCAGAAACCTGCTAGCAGGATGGCATCGGTATGGCTGGCAGCCCACACTGTGTTAACTGGCTTTTGGGGCCTAAGGAGCTACGGCTCCCCAGAGAGATGGGCAGGTTTGCTCCAGTGCTCAAAGGCTCCATCCTGCAGCCAGGTGCATGGGTCACTGGGACAGGGTTGATGCTGAAGCCTCCCTGAAGGGCCACATAATCCCTACAGGACAGGGTGGGTGTGTCATAGTAAGGGTCCTTCATCTTCAAGCCCATCTCTCCTTTTCTCTCCTGCAGGCTCTGTAGACTCTTACACGCTGACTCAGCCTTCCTCAGTATCAGTGATATGGACAGACAGGATCACCTGTGGGGGAAAACAACACTGATAGTAAAAGTAACCACTGGTGCCAGCAGAAGCCAGGACAAGCCCCTGTGCGGGTCATTTACTATAATAGAACTTGGCCCTTGGCCCTCAGGGGTTCTCCGGCTCCGACTCAGGGAACACTGCATCCTGAGCCTCCGTGGGGCCCACGTTGCGTATGTAAGATGGAGGACAGCAACACTGTCCACAGTGACATATACAAATGAGGAAATGAGGTAAGAACCCTCCACCAACCGGGCTCCCACAGCCTGCTCTGGTACACTTGTAGGAGGGAGCCTGCCACATGGCGTGGAAGTTTCTAGTCCTGACCCTGCTCTAAATGCATGATGGCTTTCTGGACCTCTCCAGGCACAGCCGATTCCATCTTAACCTGATCAGGACATTTTTATTGATTTCATCTCCCAGGTGCCTAAGGCCAAAGAAAGCCAGTTAATCACACAATACCGAGTGTTACTATTAATGATAATTCTACTCTGACAAGATCTTAGTAGAAGGGGCTATCAGAGGAGAGTTATAGGGTTGGAAGATGATTCACATAGCTCACTTGTGACAATATACCTGAGAAAAAATATTAAAAGAGAAATGATTTATTTTGATTTACATTTCACAAGTTTTAGTACATGGTCACTTGACTCCTTTGCTTCTAGGCAAATTTACATGGTGAGACAGAATGCGGGGTGCAACAAAGAGGCTAATCTCATTATGCATAGGAGGGACAGGAAAAGAAAGGATACTACTTTTATTTTTTCTTCTTTGGTTTTGTTTTTATATTTACTTACATGTGTATTCCTTTTTTGTGCCACCTTCCTCCCCACCAACACCCCGCTTCCAGGAAGATCATGTTCCACCCTCTTCTCCGATTTTATTGAAGAGAAAATAAGAAAGACATAGAGTTTTTGCTAGTTTGGGATAAAGATAGCTATACAGAGAGAATCCTAGCATTGCTTCCATGCACTTGTGTATTGCCACGCACATTTGTTCATTTCTACCGGAACTCTTTGCTACTTCTTGGTCCCCTTCCCATAGTGGCCTCTGCCATTTAAGATTACTATATTTGTTCCTCTACAGTGAACACATCAACCACATTCAAGTTTTAGGTTTCCTTCCCTTTCCCTATCCCTCCTGCATGCATTTGCCCCTTAGTGTGTGACCCATGTCCAATAATATTACTGCATTTATTTTGGGTCTATAATCCGCATATGAGGGAGAATATGCAATTTTTGACTTTCTGAGCCTGGCTAACTTTGCTAAAGATGATGTTCTCCATTTCTATCCATTTACTTGCAAATAACAAAATTTCATTCTTTGTGGATGAGTAAAAACCCATTGTATATAAATACCACATTTCCTTGATCGAGTCATCAGTTGTGGGCCATCTTGGCTGTTTCCATAGCTTGGCTATTGTAAATAGTTCTGCAATAAACATTGGAGTGCAGATGCTTTTGTTATAACTTGAGTTACATTCCTTTGGGGGCATCCCTAGGAGTGGTATTACTGGATCATATGGCAGATCTATGTTTAGTTTTTTAAGGGGCCTCCACAATGTTTTCCGTAGTGGTTGTACTAGCTTGCATTCCCACCAGCAGTGTATGGGAGTACCTTTCTAACCAAATCCTCACTCACATTTGTTGTTGCTGGTGTTCTTGATGACAGCCATTTTAACAGGGGTGAAGTGGAATCTTAGTGTGGTTTGATTTGCATGCCCTTTACTGGGATGGTGAGCATTTTTTCATGTGTTGCTTGACCATTTGGAACTCTTCCTTAGAAGAAGTTCAGAGTACTTCAGTTGCCCACTTCTTTAATGTGTCATTGAGTTTCGGGGAGTTTAGTTTTCTGAGCTCTCTGTATATTCTAGTTAACTGTCCTTTGATGTACAGCTAGCAAATATTTTCTCCCAATCTGTGAGAGGTCTCTTCGAGTTAGAGATCATTTCTTTTGTTGTGCAGAAGCTTTTTAATTTTATGTAGTCCCATTTGTCCATCCTTTCTCTTAGTTGCTAGGCCGATGAAGTTCCAATGAGGAAGTCCTTGCCTATTCCTATTGCTTCCAGGGTATTCCCTGCTCTTTCGTGTATTGACTGCAAGGATTCAGGTCGGACATTGAGGTCCTTAATCCATTTTGAGTTGATACTAGTTCAGGGTGACAGGCATGGATCTAGTTTCAGTTTTGATCAGGCAGATAGCCACTTTTCCCAGCACCATTACTTGAATAGTGTCTTTTCTCCATCGTATGTTTTTGGTGCCTTTGTCAAAAATAAGGTAGGCATAGCTATGTTGATTCATATCCAGGTCCTCTATTCTGTTCCATTGGTCTTCATATCTGTTTTTGTGCCAGTACCATGATGTTTTTATTGATATAGCTCTGCAGTATAATTTGAAGTTGGGTATTGTGATGCCTCCAGCATTACTATTTTCATTCAGTATTGCCTTGGCTCTTCACAGTCTTTCGTGTTTCCAAATGTACCTTAGGGTATATTTTTCAATCTCTGTGATGAATGTCATTGGAATTTTGATGAGTATTGCATTAAACATGTAGATTGCTTTTGCTAGTAAAGCCATTTTTGCGATGTTGATTCTACCAATCTATGAGCATGGGAGATCTTTCCATCTTCTGTAGTCTTCCTTGATCTCTTTCTTCAGTGGTTTGTAGTTAACCTTGAAGAGGTCATTTACATCCTTCATTAAGCTTACTTGTAGGTATTTAGTTTTTTTAAGGATATTGTAAATGGAATTGTTTTCCTGTATCCTTTCTGAGGATCATTATTGGTCTATAGAAAAGCTAATGATTTTTGTAAGTTGACTTTGTATCCTACCACCTTGCTGTAGCTATTTATGGTGTCTAGGAGTTTTGGGGTAGAGTTTTTTGGGTCTTTAAGGTATAGGATCATGTGGTCTGCAAATAGGGATATTTTGACAGTTTCTTTACCTATTTGTATTCCTTTTATTTCTTCTTCTTGCCTAATTGCTCTGGCTAGGAATTCCAGGACTATATCGAATAGGAGTGGAGAGAGTAGGCATCCTTGTCTCATTCCCCTCAACCTTAGGGGAAATGGTTTCAGTTTTTCCCCATTAACTATGATGTTGGCTATAGGTTTGTCATGTATAACCTTTATAATGCTGAAGTACATTCCTTCTAGTCTTAATTTTCTTAGAGCATTTACCATTAAATGGTGTTGAATCTTATTAAAGGCTTTCTCTGCATCTATTGAGATGATTAAATGATTTTTGTCTTTGCTTCTATTAATGTGCTGTATTATATTTATAGATTTGCATATGATGAATCATCCCTGCATCCCTGGGATGAAGCCAACTTGGTCATGGTGACTGATTTTTCTGATATGTTGTTGGATTCAGTTTGCCATTATTTTATTGAGGATTTTTGCATCAATGTTCATTAAGGAGACTAGCCTATAGTTCTCATTTTTTGGAAGCAGTGTAATATGAAATTCATAGAATGAGTTGGACAGTGTCCTTTCCCTTTGTCTTTGTATTTCATGGAAAAGTTTAAAGAGTGTTGATATTAGTTCTTCTTTGAAGGTCTGGTAGAATTCAGCTAAGAATCCATCAGGTACTAGACTTTTATTTTTTGGGAGGCTCTTTATTGCTGCTTCAATTTCATTACATGTTATCGATCTGTTTAGGTGGTTTTTATCTTCTTGGTTCGGTTTTGGATGGTCATAAGTATCTAGAAATTTGTCCATTTTTTCAAGGTTTTCCAATATATTGGAATATAGGTTCTCAAAGTAGTCTCTGATGATTCCCTGGATTTGCATGGTGTTTGCTGTTATCTCCCCTTTTGAATTTCTGATTTTACTGATTTGGGTTTTTTCTCTGCTCATTTTAGTCAGATTTGCTAGGGGCTTGTCTATCTTATTTTTTCAATGAACCAGATTTTTGTTTTGTTGATTGTATGGTTTTTTTGTCTCTATTTCATTAATTTCAGCCCTTATTTTTATTATTTCTCTCCTTTTCCTTGTTTTTTATTTTACTTGTTCTTGTTATTCTAGGAATTTGAGATGTAACATTAGGTCATTTATTTAAGATCTTTCTGTCCTTTTAATATATGCACTCATGACTAAAACTTTCCTCTTAGGAATACCTTTGCTGTGTCCCATAGGTTCTGGTAGGTTGTGTTTTGATTTTCATTAGCTTCCAGGAACCTTTTGATTTCCTCTCTTATTTCTGCTATGACCCCCTGATCATTGAGCAATATATTAGTCAGCCTCCAATTATTTTCATGTTTTCTGCTGTTGTTTTTGTTGTTGAGTTCTAGTTTTAATGCATCGTGATCAGATAGAATGCAGACAGTTACTTCTCTTTTCTTTTATTTGCTGAGGCTTGCTTTAAGATATGATCTATTTTGGAGAAAGTTCCATGGGCTGCTGAGAAGAATGCATATTGTGTTGTTGTTGGATGAAATATTCTGTAGGCATAAATTAGGTCCATTTGATTTACGGTGTCATTTAGTTCTACGATTTCTTTGTTGATTTTTTGTTTGGATGACCTATCTATTGGTGATAGAGGGGTATTAAAGTCTCCCACTTTCACTGTGTTGGAGACTTTATGTGCTTTTAAGTGCTTTAGTGTATGTTTGATGCAATTGGGTGCACTGACATTGGGTGCATATAGGTTGATAATTGTTATTTCCTTTTGATGCATTAGCATGAAGTATCCTTCTTTGTCTCGTTTGACCAATATAAGTTTGAAGTCTACTTTGTCTGATATTATTGCTACTCCTAAATGTTTTCAGGTGCCATTGGCTTGATAAATCTTCTTCCACCATTTTCCCCTAAGCCAGTATTTATTTCTGCCAATAAAATGGGTCTTTCATAAACAACAGATTGTTAGATCTTCCTTTTCAATCCAGTTTGCCAAATGATGTCTTTTGATGGAGGAGTGGAGTCAGTTAACATTCAGTGTTAATATTCATAGGTATGTAGTGATTCCTGCCATTTACTTGTTTTTGTTGTTTAAGGATTTGATTGCGTGCAGTCAGATCAATGCTATTCTCTGATTCCTTGTCTTTTCTTCTCTTGTAGTTTGATGCTTCCTGTCCTCTTATGGTTTTGTTTGCTTTCATCTTCTCTGTTCAGAATCCCTTGTAGAATCTTCTCTACTGGTGGCGTGGTGGTCATATACTGTTTTAGTTTTTGTTCATTGTGAAAGATTTTTATTGCTTTCTCAATTTTGAATGATAGTTTTGCTGGGTAGCATATCCTAGGATTGAAGTTATTTTCATTCAGTACCTGAAATACCTCACTCCATGCCCTTCTTGCTTTTAAGGTTTCTGTTGAGAAATCTGCTTTTATTTTGATGGGTTTACCTTTATATGCTATTTGTTTTTTCAGTCTTACAGTTTCAATATTCTTTGTTCTCTGTGCTTGTTGTTTTGATGATGATGTGCCATGGGGAGGTTCTACTTTGTCCTGGGAGCTTCCTGTACCTGAATGGACAAAACTTTCTGGAGATTTGGGGAATTATCTGTTATTATTTTATTGAATATGCTGCATATCCCTTTGATTTGCACCTCTTCTCCTTCTTCAACACCCAGGAGTCTCAGGTTTGGTATTTTGATGGAGTTGCTTAGTTCTTGCATATTCCTTTCACAGCTCTTGAGTTGTTTCACTAATATTTCTTTTGTTTTTTCTTTTCAAGCTCTGTATTTTATCTTTGAACTCTGAGAGTCTGTCTTCCACTTGTTCAAGTCTGCTGGACTTGCCTTCCACTGTTTTCTTGTTTCACTAAAAGGACTTTTAATTTCCAGGATTTCTTTTTGATTCCTTCTTCAGAGGTTTTCAAAATCTGTGATCAACTCTTCTTTTGTATTTTGTAATTCATGTATCCCTCTTTTTATAATATCCTTTGTTTCACTTTGGTGTTTGTTGAGGTCCTCTCTAAGTTCCCTTATTTGTTTCTGTGTCATCTTGTGTTTTTTGTTTTTTGTGTCTTGAAATTTCTTGAGTGCATCTTGTACATTCTGGTTGACCATGTCTAATATCTTCTCCATGAATTTCTCAGAGATTTCTTCTTTGAGGGTTTTTTTTGTGGGCACAGCTGAGTTCCTTATTTACATTTATCATTGTTTTGTTGAGGTCAGGGATTGGGTATCCATTTTCTTCATTTCCCACTGAATTCTGTACTGAATTATGTTTTTGAGGAGAGTGGTTTCCATCCCTTTCTTCTTCCCGTCACTCCACTTGGTGCTGTGCCTTTATGTTTTTGGTATGCTAGCTGGTGAATTTGATTGCCTGATTTCTTTCCCTGATTGAATTTTTGTGTTGTGGTTGACTTGGTTGTAAGCTAGCTTAACATGCTCTCTCTGACCCTTGTCTGGGGATGTAATTTACCATTAACGAGTTCACAGTTTCAATGCCAGACCAGTTGTTAATGAGTTCTGTAGAAAATCCCTTGATGATAATATCTATAAACAGTCGGAGTTGGGAGGGAGTACTTATTATTAAGTTAGTTATAGATTATGGGGAATTGGTAAAGGTGACACTAAAAAAAAGGTGAGGTGGGAAAAGGAATGAGTGGGTGGGTTGATATTTATGGGGATTGCTGGGTTTTGTGGACCTTGTGTGTGTTTGGGTGCATTTCTTTTGTTATAACGGACAGTGTTTGTATCAGGGATTGCAACAGTCTGGGGTTGTGTGCAGTTGGTGAAGTAGACTATCAACAGGTGGTGAGTGTGTAGAAGGGAAGGGTAGTGTGGTGATAAATTAGGGGAGGGCAGGAGGGGAAAGTGAAGACAGGGGAAAGAGTGGATGAGAAGGAGCAGAAAGAGTAGTTGGGAAGGAGAACAATGGATTGTAATCGGAAGGAAGGAGATTGAAGAGGATGAGAATGGGGATTAGAAAATTTTGATTATGGAGTTAATAATACAGAAATAAAAAAAGAAAAAACACAATAAAAAAAACAGGTTTAAACTGGTTCAGGTCAGTTTATTAATAAAAGTTCTGGAGTTATTCCTTAGATGTCCAGTCTTGGTATTGGTGTTCAAGCAGAAGCTCTCATGTGGTCTCACCGGGTGAGTGGCTTACGAGTGGCATTGGACCTTCTGCTCACAAGATTAGTTGGAGTTGTGAGGTGAGGTAAGATTGCCACCTCATGAAGGGTGGTCAGAGCTGTTTTCAGCAGACAGCAGCTGAGGTGTTCTTCAGTCACAAGTCTGATTGCTCAGCTCCTTCCCCAGCAAGATGGGGTGATTCAGTTTTGAGTACTGCCCTCTGTCCCGGATATCTGCTCTGGGATCCACCTCCTGCCTTGCTTTGGGAAATTAGTTTCTCTCTCTTAGACTTTGTGACTCTCCTGACCTCTGCTGGGTGTCATCAGCTCCTCTAGGCAGTTGGCTTGTCAGGCCACCTCCGCTCTCAGCCTTTGCTTCATTGAGAGTTCAGCGCTAAGAGCTCAGTTCCTTGCCATGCCCCTGATAGTTCAGCAGTGAGAGCCCCTCCCCTGTTCTCTAGGGTGGGTTCAGTGTTCCACCCCCCCCCCAATGTCAGTGTTAGACTACAGTTCGCTGTTTATGGCTTTCAGTTTTGCTGGGGGGGTATTTTCTCCACCGAGGGGCTGCACTGGATTATTTTCCTGGGGTGGGGTGGTGGGTAGGGGAGTTGTGCATGGTGCATGATACTTGCTTGTATCTTCTGCAGTTTCAGGCAGGTTTGAAGCCAGCTGTCAGGGAGAAATGGGGTCACTCGGCGGGGCATAGGGTGGCTTTCCATGGGCTAAGTGTCCAGGATGTTACGGGATTTGATTCTTATTGAAGTTCTGCCTTCTGCTTGTTGAGAGAAGAATGAAAAAAAAAGAGAAAAGAAAGAGAGAAAAGAGAAGTGGCCAGGTGCTTTTCTCCCAGAGCCGGAGCTGGACATGCCTTGCTGGCAGTTCCAGGTGGGATTTTTGCAGATGTTAGGTCCAATTAAAGGCTGATTTAAGGGTCAGTCTTTGAATTTTATCTGCACCTAACATGCTGGTGGTTATTATTTTGGCTAGGGGCAATCGAATTACCCAAGTGTGTCTCCAGCATCTCAAGGAGGTCTCTGAAGTCACAGAGCTTATGAGATCTGATTCCCCACCTTAGCCGCCTTTTTGAGCTCCAGGATATTACTTTTAAAGGCATGGCCCCCAGTGACTTACTTCCTCCAACCTGGCCCCACCTCCTAATAGTTCATTCAGCTATAAATTTACCAACAGACTAATTTATTGATAGGATTAATCCCTCATGAACCAATCACTTCTCAAAAGCCCATCAGTTGGCAACCAAGCAACATATGAGGTTTTGGGGGACATTTTTAGATTCAAACCACTTCAGTGGTTTAAGGCAGGTCTGTCAAGCCAGGAACTTACTGGAATTGGGGCATGTCTGTGACATAATGCATGGCAGGTGACAGACCATTTGGCAGGGGGATCTGGCTGGGAATCCTAATTAGAATATTCTATCTGATGAGCTACTTGTCTAGCAAGGTAGAACTATTTCTTCAGTATAGTCAACTGTCTACGTGGACAATAGGTTTTCAGGAAATATCCTCAACCAAAGAAGAATGTCCCTTCTCTCCACCACCCTCAACACCTTCTTTACCTGCATGGAATCCCTCACTCTGCCCCATCTAAGACCTAGACCAAGCCCAGAGACGAGGCCAAGAAACTGGCCAAGCATCACCTGGCTCCATCACCCTGTCCAACCCCAGCATCTTAGCTTTGAATCTGGTCATCCCCAGAGAAAATACCATCCTGTTTGAACTTTACCTCCAAAGCAGAAAACTAAAGACACCTCCAGTCTTTACAAAGTACCTCAAGTATTTGGGGGATAATAACAGAAATCAGGCTAATAAAAACCCCTTGTACTTCCACTCCATCTCTGAGTGTGCCTTTAGGGAAACTCACCTTTTGTCTAGTTATTTATAATTCACTATCTCAGTATTCAGGAAAAACACCAAAAAGTTATGACCAGAACTTCTTAGGAGGTCCCTGGTATAAGCTGACATGTTTCAAAAGATTTGGAGAAATTAAAATATCTGTAATCTTAGTCCACCTTTGTCAATGCAATATCTCTTGAGAAGGTACTTTAATCTTATCATGAGCTTTAAATCTATTTCCCTTCATAATTTGAGTCTGAGAAATTGCAACATTCCATTTGTGGAAAAGCCACACTTCATCTAATTGGCAAAGCCAGTTCTAATGGTCAAACCCAGCAGCCTAATCAGACATACTTCAGCTAAAAGTCATGTGACTATATTTGTCAATACAAATAAACAAATTAATTAGCACTTTCAGGAATATGATAAAATCAAAGAACACTAAAGTTATGTCTGGTGATTCCATGAAAAATTGCCAGTGTTGAAATGATGTTTATGTTATGTAATGATTTTCTATTTCCATAACCTTTTAAAACAAAGTAGGTCAATGAGCTCTGTCATTATTTAATTTGCAATAAGCAATACAATAGCTACCACATATGCTATGCATAAGTGGACATAAATGTGAGGCTATTCAGATGTTTTGATTTTAGGAATAATGAAATTAATACCAAGTATTGGCCTAGGGATGTAGCTCAGAGGTAGAGCACTTACCTGGCATGCATGAGATCCAGGGTACAATCCCCAGCACCAGAGAAAAAAAAACCAAAAACAAAAATCAAGTATAAATTGCATTACTTTTGCCATCTGGGTGATATAAGCATAACAGATGCTGGGTTACCAACTAAGGACCCATTGGTTCTGACATGAGGAGAGAGCTGATTGTTTGGGTGGAGATGGCCAAGGAGCACTGGCTGCTACAAAGCCACCACTTGCTACAACAGGGCCTCTGAGCTCCTGTCTCCTCAGGATGGGAGACCACCCCACACACACCAAATATGGATATGTGACTTTGGGAAGGTCCCAGGAAACAGGCTTCTGCTGTGCCAGTAAACACCCACCTGCTCAGATGAGGCAATTATTGCTGGGTGGTGGCCACACCTCCTCCAACAGCCCCAGTCTTGCTGGATGGGGCCCAGAGGGTCATTTCTGCACTAGAGCACAGACTTCCTTGACTTCCAGGCAGAGCCAGAATTTAGATGAGGTGAGTAAGGTACTCCCCTTGAATGAAAAATTTATTAAATGTCTAAAAACTTAGAAATCAGGATAATATTTAATGCAATATTTTACTTTTTATTTTTTATTGATATGTAATAATTGTTTATATTTATTGGGTCAGAAACCAAGAATATGTTATCTCTTCAGCAACAACAACTGCCAGAATATGAGCATTTTTTGTACCAGTTCCACAAGACCTTGCAAAGAGGGACAGGTGATATCTGCACACCTGTGCTTGGGACCCAAATCTTTTGTACTACACAGTAAGCATGTCTGCCTTCTTCTCCAATGGGAGACACTTCCAAGGTTGCTCAGTATGCCAAAATATTTGAAAAGACAGTCCAGAACAAAAGCAATTGGTGCCTTTCCTTGAGAGACATACAGAAACTCAGAGACCCATGAACAATATCTTCCTGATAATCATCAGTGAAATGAAGTTCTATTCTTTTGTCCACTATTACATCCCATCAAAGTGGCTGGGCTGATTTTCACCTTACAATCTCAGATAATTACATGCTGGGATGTCTGGGGCATCAGAGAAAAGTGGAGAGAGATGAAGGAGCACAGATGACACCAGTGGACAAATGAGGCAGAAGAAACCTCTATTCAACCAGGTTCAGATTCAGCCTGGGTTCAATTGAGTAGCTTCCATGTGCTGGGCTCTGGGTTTTGAGTTTTTCCATGCACTGATCAGTATGACACCACCTGGACCAAGAAAATGGTGTCGTTAACAAAACATGTTCTGGCGTCACTTTTGGGATCAAGCTTAGAGCCAAACCACAACCCTGCTTCCTTTTGGTCCTGTGGCATCACAAAATTAGGAAATCTGCCCGAATATCAATTTCCTCACATTCAAATGGGGAAGAGTTGATCATCTTAGCACCCAGGATTATAGCTTGTAAAGTGCTCAGCCAGGGATAAAGCATCACTATAACCATGTTTTCTGTATTGTATTCCTGGGCTTCAAAATGAACCTTAACCCAAAGCACATGTTCAGCCCCGTCCTCCTCCACCACCACCATCTAACAGAATTTAAATCATGGCTCACTTGCTTGTGAATAGAGACTGGAAATGCAGGAGACAAACTCACTCCTAGTTCCTGGGTCACCTTGCACCCCACACCTAAAAAACCTTGACCCCCCACAGTCATCCTCTCTGTGCCTTAATCTTCTCACCTATCAAACAAGGACCTGTGCCCCAAAGATATTCCAAGCTTTTCTGAACCCCAGAGAAAAAGGGGAACAAAAAAGGAAACCAGCAGTCATTGAATACTCTCTAGGACTTCACAAACATGTGGTGATAACCTCCAAGCTGCAGAAGAATCCTGTTCCCATTCCACAGATGAGGAGCCATACCCAGTGACCTAGGTCTCTATGGATTCAACAACCATGATCTCACCACTCCTGCTGTCTGAGGGACATAGAATCACTCCCTGATGGGACCTTGACTGAATTAGGAAAAGGCCAGACAGGAGCTGGACAGGCTTGGCCAACCCAACCAAGGAAGGGCTTATCCCACTGGCCAGAGTGCAGACTGTAAGGGCTCAGCCTGAAGACTGATCATAAAGGCCCCCAACCCTGCTCCACACACTTCAGCTCAAGCCTTTGGTGACGCTTGCTCTATTGGGTTGCTTAGCTGATCTTCTCGACCTCTCCAAACCTCTGGGAGACCCTCCATAGATCTAAGGTTCCCTTGGGGATAAGAGAAGAATGAGTGGAGTGTGGGTCTGGTGGGTCCCACTCAGGGACCGAAGGCTGGCAGCAGGCAGCTGGCTGTCCTGAGGAGCGGGGCAGTTGGCAAATGTCTCTTTAGGGAACCCCTCCAGGGGTAATATCCATGGCCCATTAAAGTATATGTCTGAGGATAGAGACCAAAACCAGTCCAGTGCAAGGATGGAGACATAAGCCACATGAACATTGAGGCTGCTATCACCAGCAACAGGACCAGGGGATCTTCCAGAAGCCCACCAAGATGTGGGACCAGAGACTCCTTTGACACTGATGGCAGATGAAGACCAGGACAGCCAGGTGGAACATAAAGCTCCCAGGGAGCTGGTCCTGGCCCCAGGCATCATTAATCCCTTCTGTTGCTGGGCCTGGCCATGGGTGCCCCCATGGTAGTACATCAGAGCAGGACCCCAGCTCCAGACCACAGGTATGGAGCAGGCACGCTAGTCTCTAGGGTCTGTGGAGAAGGTAAAAGGGGAGTGAGTCATAGGGAATGAGGCTGTGGAGAAGGAGAGCTTTAGTGAAAGATTAGCTAGAGATGAGGGACATGGGCAGACACTAACTTACACTGTTACATTTTTGACCATTGTGGGTTAGTTTGCATTACCTTTTATCTTTAAATGTCATGTTGAAGTATTCACCTTGGTTCCTGAGCTTTTTGTATCATGGATAGTGCCTCATTTGTCTCCCTGTAGTCCTCTGAGATGGATAGAACTCAGGAACCAGCAGGACATATGCACAGGAGCAGTGTCCTCTTTTTGCACAGGGTGTTAACCCTCCTCATCTTCCTCCCCCTCTTCCTCTAGGCCATGTACTGCCATTATCTTTGCTAGGTACGGGGCCACATCAGGCTGTGGCTCCAGCTGTTTGATACTGCTGGGTGGTGTCCTCCCTCCCCTGGACTGATGCTCCCTAGGTCACAAGACCCTCAGTCAATGACCCTCAGCCAGGGTTACACCATGGAGCCCCCCCAACACCAAAAACCAAGTCCTGGGACTATAAGAGAATGCTGTCATTGCATCGTATGACCTCTGCTGGGGTGGTGGGAGAGCTGGAAATTGAACCCAGGACCTTGTTCATGTTAAGTACTCACTCTACCACTGAGCTACACCTCTAGCCCTGTCCAGTATTTTAAAGAATCCAAAACATACTGAGATGGGAGAGAGGGCTTGTTTTGGTCTATTCCCAAAGATAAGACAGATACTCTTTGACTTGTTCAAAAAGTTACCGTCATCCAGACTTAGGGATGCTAAGAGTATGGGCCAGGATCAAGTTTAAGCACGTCCCCCGGGGCCTTTTTAGGAACCATCAAAATTAAAGGATGCTTCTTCCATGGAAGGATGCCCAAGCTGGTCTCCCGAATCTTGAAGGGGCACTGACTGGTCATGGAAGTTCCCGGAAAGGCAACAACGTGTAGAGATGGGGGCTCCTGGTGCCAGCAGGAAGCTCCTGAATGGAGGAAGGGACTGTGAGGGTCTCTTGTATCTGGCTTTTGTCCTGCAATTAAGGCATTGGAAAGATTGAAGTAGGGGACATTCAGAATCTAATTTGTGTTTGGGAAAAATTTGTTCCGGATGGGAGGCTGTGTGAGGTCAGATTCTAGGACAGTGAAAGAGGCCTAGAAGGACAGTGGCATTCTGGTCTGCACCTGGGGGTAAGGAGTCTCAGGTCCATGACATGACCAGGGCCCAAGATTCCCATGAAACTGGTGAGTGGTTTTAAAGTGAGGATACCAGAGCTCTGACCAGGGAGAAGTAGACACTCTCATGGGCTGTCTGCAGCTGCTTAAATATACAACCACTTTATCAATAGACATTGAGTCATAAAGGAATCCATTATATCAATTGTGTGAATCCAGTCCTAAGTATTTATCCTAAGACCACAAAAATAATCAAAACTGTAGACAAAGATTTACAAAACAAGGATGGTTAGCTCACAATTAGTAATGATGGGAGAAAACTGAAAATATCCTACATACCACCAAGAGGGGACTGAAAATATCCTACATACCACCAAGAGGGGTAAAGCAAAGCACAGTATGGCATGTCCTCCATCATAAGGGATCTTACACAGACCGTCAAAATTATGTTTCTGGCATAAATCTGGCATAAAGTTAATACTCAGTAAAGGCTTATTACTATTACCATGAAAAATAAAACTTTAGTTTCATGAAAAAAATATTTTTATCACATCTTTAATAATGTGGGGAAATCTATCAAAAATAAGATGGTAATATACAAAATGCTTCTAATGGCATTCTTAATGTACATGTGTATTTTCAAAAGCCTGGCAGAAAATATGGAAAATTTTCAGTGGTGTGTTCTGCATGTAATTAAAATTTTAGCTTGATAATTTTCTGTTTATGAGAATTTGTCTCCCCAAATAATTTTAATAGAAGTGGAACACATATATTTTGTAAATATATATATCCATATTATACATAATGCTATTATTAGCCAGAAGTATATAAGCTAAGAAGGAATAGTTTCCTATTACCATCTTCTACCTTTTTCCTCTTTCCCTCCAAAAACTTACTCCCCTCATTGTGGTCTGCATACTTCCAAACTTGTCCTATGTGTGTACACACACTTACACACACACACACACACACATACACATACAACTGGGGTTGAGATTTCATTTTTCAAAAAATACGGCCGTGCTCTTCATATTTCCTTGTAACTGGCTTTTTAAACATTGTTATTGACATTTGTAGACTAGTCCCTATGGAGCTATCATATTCTCATATGTGGCTATTTAAGCAAAGTTTGGACGAACAATAGTTTATTTAATCATCACCCCACTTACAGACATTTAGGATCTTTCTGTGGAAAATGTACAAGTGACGCTGCAATGAAGATACCTGTGTTTCTGTGTGTGTTTGTGTGTATAAAGTGCTCTTGGGTGTCTCCACAGGCTATATGCCTAAAAGTGAAATTTCTGAGTCAGTAAGAACATATTTAAAAACTTTGGGGGTGGGGCGAGTAGTTTTCAATGATGCTTCCAAATGCTGGTCTACCTTACACTCACTATATGACAGTGCCCTTTTTACAACCTTGCTAATAATGTGATGTTGTCAATAATTCTTTATTTTTCCCACATGCCCAGTAAGCAATATAATTTAGTTGTTCATTTGATCACTGGTGACATTTTTTCCTTCCATATTTTTATTGATTGATTTTATTTCTCCTGTGAATTAATGATCCACCATGCTGCCTGATTTTCCATTCCATTGTTGTATCCATATCTGTAGAAACTCTTTCTACTTGGGATATTAATCCCTTGTTTAGTATATATGTCATAGTTATTTTCCCTATTCCCTTTTGTTTATGAAGTATTTTGTTTATGGAGAGTATTATTTTTATACGTTTGGTTAAACATTTTCTTTATGCTTTCTGTGGTATAAGAAGGTCATTTTTATTTTAATGTTATAAATCATTTTTCTATTTTATTCAGATACTATCATTGTTTGGTAAATTTGACTTTTATGAAATGGTAAACTATAGATTTATCACATTATGTCCATGGTTCTGTTGATCCATTGAGCTATTCTTGCATCATTGCACCCTGTTTTAATTATTCCGGGTTTATACTTTATTTTTGTTGTCCAGTAGATAAATAACACATCATTATTAATGTTTTCCAAATTATGCCTGTTCTCCATCATTCTTCCTCTTGGAACTACAATTAGACTGGTAACTCTCAAAACCCTTTCTTTTAGTGTTGTGTTTATAATATCATGGAATACACAGTCAATTTGAAAAGAACTGATACATTTTCATCCAGAATACAACATACTCTCTATTTACCCATGTTAGGTCAACTAGTCAAGTAGTTTTATGTTTTATTCATACAAACCTAGCACATTTTTTGTCATTTCTATGGTGTCATAATATAATTTTGTTGAAGTAATAAATCCTACCCAATTTCATATCTTCTTTCCTGCTCATATAGCAGATTGTATTGGATAATGTATGCTGCTCTTGCATTTATCCAGTTTAATTCTTGTATGAGTTATTATGGTCCCTCAGCTGATTTTCCTGGGTTGTTTGGTTTGATTTTTTTTTTGCATTGAGGATCTTTATCTCTTTTGTTCCTAGTACTGATACCTCTTTCCTCCTTCAGATCATCTCATTGGCTAGAGTCTGTAGAATATCCACTGAATAATGTATGAGGAAACCTTGCCTTGTTTCTGACTCAGCTGCTTTGCCTTTAAATATGAAGGTTGTTGTACGATTTGGGATATAGTCTTTAATGAGCTGAGAAAGTTTCTTTTAATTACAACAGGCAGAATATTTGTTTTCTCTTATTCAGAAACAAGTGTTGAATTTATATTACTAATGTATTTTTTCAAAACTATTACATGCATGTCTTTAATACAACCAGGCCAAATGCTCATGGTATTTAGATTTAAAAATTGTTGGTCCCAATGTAGTAGATAATGTTCCAGCATAGATTACCTTGGGAGATAAAGTCAGATTATGAAAAGCCTGAGGATTCGATTCTTGTCATCATAAACACTTAGAGTGTCACATAGGTGCTTCTTTTTTATTATTTTAATGGTATGTTGTATTTTGGTAGAATATCTAGGATATAGAAGATAATTCAATGAGGGGAAAACATTCTGGCATGACTCCAAGATCTTGCTTGGAGACAAATTGCTGAAAGGAGGACACTTCAGAGGACCAAGTTTTCAGGGGAACGGGTTTAGTTGTGACCTATTTTGAGGTACCTGTAAAACATTCAGGAAGAGGCAGAATATATATGAATCTGGAGCCACAACAAGAGGTCAGCATTTGGCAGTCTTGTGAGTGCACAATGAGGGTCAAATGCAGAAAAAGTACAAAAACATAGGTCACAGGTGATGATCTAAGAGTCGCAACCATTCCAATATAGGCCAAGGAGTAAAGGAAGACAGAGGAGCAGGGGAGTGAGCAGTCTCAGATACCCAGGGAGGAAACTGACCAGAAAGAAAGGTCTTTCACAGGGATAAAGGGTACTGAGAGGAACTGAAGAATTAACTGAGATGAGTGCCTTTTGGGCTTTGACCTGAAAAGTTTCAGGGACATATGTAGGTGAGCAGAGGAGTCCTGCCATGTCCAAACATTTAAAAGAAAAACTGCCAGGCATAAATGGGTGCTAGGTGACCACTTAGATGTGTGATGGAAAGCTGGAAGGATGGATGGATGGGTAGATAAAAGGATGAACACATGGAAACATGATCTGAGAGATCAGAGAAGACTTCAGGAATGAGGTGTGACTGAGATAGGTCTCCACGGACAGAAATGCCAGTAGAGGAATCTCCACGTGAAAAACACGCCAGGCCAGGGTGTTGTCCTCAGCCCTTTAAAGCTTTCTCTTGAGCCTTTACTGGCTCCTGTGCCCTTCCCCCCACCCATTGTTTGTCCCATGTTCCAGGGTGATGTCACAAAGGCAAAGCTGGACAGTCATGCTCAGAGATCAGAGGAGATGGAAAAGAGAGCTCTCTCTACTTCTCTCTTCTCCTGCTCGTTAGCTCATAACTGCTCTAATGGGCAATCTACTTACGAAGCACCATCGCAGGCTCCGTCATGTGCCCTGGCCAAGCCTTCTTCCACGAGTTTCTGTGACTCGTGCTGTGTGTCAGCCTCGCCGGGGTCACCCCGCAGCGCCTACGCCTGCCATCCGTCCTGTATGCAGGCTATTCAAGCAGAATTCCTGTCGTCTGCCTGTCCCAGCCGGCCGTTACAGCGCCCCCAAGAGGCGGCAGCCTCTCCCACAGGCCATAGACTCCGTTCTGGGGATTCTTCCTTCCGTAGCTTGGGGGAAGTCCCCGAAAAAACCTATACTGTCAACTCGCAACTCTAAGATGTTCGGACCTTCCAGAACCGTGAGAATCCCTCCTCCCCAGCCCAGAGCCATTCTAAGGCTTTCATCATCTCAGCAGGTAGTCCCGGCTGTGGAGCCAATGATATCTAGTCATCAGCCTCCTCCTTACCCAAGTGACAGAGAGGTGAAGGCCCAAGAGGAAGGGACAGCAAAGGAGGAGGAGGAGGATCAAGAAAAGACAGAAGGGCCAGACAACACGGAAAGGGGCAGTGGAGAAGTGGCACCATTAAGGTCCCTGAAGACCAAGGAAGACCTCATTTCCATGCCACACAGTCCTGGGGCCCAGAAGGAAAATCTCCATCCCAAGGACATAGAAAACATCGTGCATGAAATGGCCCCTGTGTCTCCCATGAGCTCCTCTTCTGATGGCCATGGTGGCCCCCTCTCGCACAGCTCTGCTGGAGATGCCCTGACTCTTGGGCAGCCTGATGCAGAAGCTGCAGTGCTCCCTGACCCACATCCAGGCTGCTTCACACTACCAGAGAAGTTCACCAAAGAGGAGCTGGAGAAAGAACATCTGCCCAGCTCCCCAGACTCCCAGGAGTTAGGGAAGGAGGTGAAGGGTGAAAAGTCTCAAGTTTGCCCATCAGGGAGCTGTCTTCCACCCAGAGCTCCTGCTCCCAGACCCTGCAAAAGAGAAGCATCTATACCCCGGGTGCTGCCGCTGCCACTGCCCCTGTCATTGCCACTAATGTGGGGTCGAGGTGAGCTGCCCCCACCTCCTAAGCTCCCATGTATTGCCTTTGATAAAGAGTTGAGCACTTGGGTGAATAACCATCAGTGTCAAAAGGAAGATAAAATGGAGGCCTTGAAGGGTAATAGAGAGGTGATGGTGGACTGCCCTACCACTAAGCCTGTCCCTTCATTTCCCCTACCTGCTGCAGGAATTACAGACTCTATGCCTCCACCCACTTTGCAGATTCCAGCTATTCCTGCCACCCCTGACGTGGCAAACCAGGCTTCTGGGCCCTCTATCCTTCCTGTCTCTCTATCTTCCCCCACACCAAATATTGAGGTCCCCACAACCTCCAATTCTCTTCCTTTGACTCTTCCCGCTGTCCCTCTTCCTTCCTTTAGTCCAAATCTGAATTTAGGGGTTCCACCTAATGAGAATGAAGACCCTGTTCTACCAAGTGTTTCAGCACCTCCCACTTCTCACCTCCCCATACTGCCTGTCCCTGAATATTTGCCCTTCAAACCTCCCTCCTGCAGAAGGGAGTCCCCCACCCCCATGTGCATAGATCCCCCTCCTCCTCTTTCCTTTCCCACCCCTCCTCTAGTCCCAGCCACAGCATTTTCTACTACAACAACCAGTACATCACACCTGACCAGACAACCAACTTTAAATTCCGACATCACTGACATGGACACCACTCCCCCATCTCAAGCAGTTATTTTCACATCATCCCCTGATTCCAGCATGTTCTCTTTCCCGTCTCTCAAGGTCCACTGCAGCAAGCAGCAGAGACACTCTGCCAAGGGACCGGTCTCTACCAGCTCACCTACACTCAGGGGTTCCTGCCCTATCACAAGTTTTCACCATCCCTTTGGCCCAAAATTCACTCCTCGGCCCATGTTTGGGACCCCTGATGGGCAGCAACAGATCCCCAGGGCCCCTCTTCTTTTGGTCCTTCCCAAGAGGGACCCTACACTTGCACCCATTTTAGTGGGCAGTGCCTCTGCAGTACCATCAATCAAGCCTACTATTGACAAAGATGAGGCTATGGATACAACCCCTCCTTCCATGGCTGCTATGTTCCATTCTCTTCCTTTCTCCAAAAACCATGACATCTCATTTGGCATGATGACTCCTGGTTCTGGGAACCTACCACCCAGTGGCAGCACTGCCTCAGCCCCAGTCTCCACCAATTTGTATGCACAGTCCATACAGGGACTAAGTACCGCTCTTAACCATCCATTTAATCCAAGTGCCAACTCTCAGCCCATATCTGGGGTACTTAATGGGCAACAAAATGATGGCTCTTCCCTTCTGAGGAACCCAACAGCCCCAGCACCAGCTATTGGCCTAACCTCTCCTACAGCCCAACCACGTGGTGGCATCATAATGCAATCAGGACTTGTGAGCATCACAACACCTTTGCCTGCACTTAGCACACCAGTCACCACTCAGCTGGCTGCTGGTAAGGATCCAGGTGATGTGCACATTGGTTCAGCCACCACTTCTAGCTTCGCACTCACCACCAGGATGATTGGCTGTGGAAACAGTAACTCCGTATTTTCACACATCACTCCAAGCCTACTGGTTCCCATGGGACCTGCAGTTCCAACAAATGCAGGGAACTTGGGGCTTGGTGTGCCTACCAGAGGCTCCAGTTCCTCTTTCAGAGTGCACAACTTTGTATCGGGACTGAAGGGGAAAGTTAGCATCATTCCTGTTCCTTCTTTTAGTCAAAAAACCCAGGGCCCATCTAAACACAGCATGACTGCTACACCAGGAGGCCCCAGTGGACAGTAGAAAAAGGCTTTATGCATCAGCACCCGCTCTTCCTGGCTTGACTGCCAACCTGGCTGAGCCCAGCCTTGGGCCGGTTTTCTCTAGCCTTGGACTTGGCTGAATGTCAGTGTTGTTTCTTACAGGTGCTCCGTATCCCCTACACTGTTTGTCTCAACAGGTCCTATCAGTTATGCATATTAAACCCTATTCTTGTTAATCTGCCTCTGTTCACATGTTTTCTTTGCTCTTTGACTCAACTGTGGAGGAGGAAGTGACATGTATGAGTGGGAATGTGCTGAGGAAGACTTTATGCAAATTTTCTCTGTTTCAAGGAACAGGATGTGAAGTAAACACCTTTGACAGCTCATGGAATAAAAAATACTGCAAGAGAATTCAAGCAACAGATGCAATGCAGGTCTATACTTTTTCTTAAGTGGTATCCTTTTGTTGTAGTACAGTACTGCACCTTACTTTATACTTTTTAGTTTATGTACTCATTTTTGGCAGTACTCAAGGCCTGGTACTTGCTAGGTAAGCATGCTATGACTCAAGCCATGCGGTCCCAGCCCTTGTTTGTTTTTCAGTATTTTTTGGTATTTTTTCATATAAGGTCTCACATTTTTTGCTCTGGGCCTGCCTTAGACCACAAAAGTAGCTCAGGATACAGTCATGTACCACCATGCCACTTGTTTGTTCAGATGGGTGTCTTGCTAACTTTTTGCCTTGGCTAACCTAGAACAGTAGTCCTCCTGATGTCTGCCTCCAGAGTAGCTAGGATTACAGCCATGCACCACCCCCACCCTGCCTCTGACATTTTAAAAATAGCTGTATTAGGCTGGCTGGCTTTTGCAAAACATAATTATTTTGAGAGTTACTCATATGCATGTATAAATAGTTTACTTGTTAAGTTAGTAGCATTCTTTTGTGTGAGTAAGCCACAATTATGCATTTGCCTTCTGATGGATGTTTTCAGTTATTAGAATCAAAGCTGGTGTGAATATTCTTCTAATAGACTTTTATGAACATTTAAAGGAACTGAAGTGGTAGATCATAGTCTAGATATATGTTTAACTTTTGAATAAACTGCCAAACTCTTTTCTGAAATGATTGTACCACTAGTCGTGCAGAAGAGTTCTAGGTCCTACATATTCCTCACCAACACTTAGTGGGTTCAGACTTTTTAAGTTTAGCTCTTTAACAGGTATGCAGTGGTTTGAATTTTCATTTAGTTAATGAATGGTAAATGACAAGCAATGCTTCATGTGCTTATTTAATGTCACTCTACCTTCACTGGTGAAATCTCTTTTTTAAATGTTTTGACTTTTTTATTTTTTTAATTACTATTAGCATAAATTAATTGTACCAATTGGTTTTATTTTGGGATTTCCATTTAGTGTACTTTCATCAAATTCACCCCTGTAATACTCTCTTAACACCCCTCTCTCCTCCTCAAAACAGTATTTAGCCTTGTTTATAATTTTTTATTTTTTCTAATTATTGGGTTGTAGCCTTTAGTGGCACAAAAAAGACATTTTTCAGCTATAGGATTTGGAAATATTTTCTTCCAATATATGCCTTGCCATTTCATTCTTTTTCTTTTGAGACAGGGTCCCACTATGTAGCCCAGGCTGGCCTCAATCTCCTGATATTCCTGCCTCAAACCTCCACCAAGTGCTGCTATAGTAAGTGTGGACCACCATGCGAAGCTCAAATGCAAACTGAAAACTCTTTTTTTCCTTTTTGCACTGCAAGGGATAGAACTCAGGGACCTGGCCTAGCTGGGCAAATGCACTTCCACTGAGCTACATCACTATCTCATTCTCTTAACAATGTCTTTCAAAAAAAGAGAATCATATATTTGAAGTGCCTCAATTTTTGTTCCTTTATGGATCACGTTCATGATATTGTCTTAATTTTTGCCTATCCCAAGAGCATAAATATGCCCAGTGTATTGTTTCATAAAATTTCATAGATTTATGTTTTACATTTTGATCTTTCATATATTTTGACTTAGCATTTACATGTTATGAGACAAGTTCATGTTTTGCATGCTCGTTCTAACCATACCCATATAGTAGTTGCATGTAGAATTATTTCACAAAATCACTATTCTTTTTCCACTGAATGTCCTGTGCACTTTTCTTGGAAATCAGCTGTCCCTCTATGTGTAGCTCTATAGGAACACTGCTCCACTTCATTGACTATTATGTTTGACTCTTCATTATGATAAATTTTCTCCCTGGCTGCTTTTCGGTTGTTCATGGAAATTGTATCCCAGTGTTGTGGCCTCACCATTTTACCACAGAGAACTGGATGTAGCTGAAATGCATTTGTAAACCAAAAGTAGCTTGAGAATCCTTGGGATTACCTCCAAAATGCACTTTAAAAATACTGAGATATCAAACCTATGTATTATAAGGACTAATAAGCTCAAAAAAAAATCTCTGATAGTCTGTTCCCAAAAGACACTTGGCATTTTGTGCTCAACTTCTTTACTAGATCTCCCAAGTATATCCTGTGGCCTAGTCTCACCCTCACATCTACTTTCTCTGGATTAGTGCTAAAGACATAGGATAAAAACAAACAAAAAATACAAATGCATAAAATATGAAGAGACTGTACATGAGCTAGGCACTGTGATCACTTCCCAGAGGTGAACTTTAGACTCCAAAATTATTGAGCTTTTTTCTGTTTTATCTGTATAGTGCTGGTAATATGTGTGTAACTTTCTGATTTACTCAAGTCTCACTCTTACAGCTAACTGATGCACTATGTAACATGCTAAAGCAACATCGGTAGATGACAAAGAGTGGTCCTTGGCCCCAAAGGACCTGTTGTCTAGCAGAGGACAGAGATGATCATATTTTCATCAGCAGCTTAAAATGAATGAGGATTAGGTTAACCCCTCCCCCACTCACTGAATCTGTTTCTCATGTGAGAATATAAATGCCTGAATGTGCACTTTAGAAAATGTCTGCTCAGGTATAAATTCTAGACAGCAAGGAGCAATCCTCAGTAGTTTCATGATTTTAGTTCAGAGAGACATCCAGAACTTCAGATGATTCTCTAGCCCTCATACAACCTCTTGACAAAAATAGAGCTATATATCTCACATGAGTGGGTGATCTTTTAAGAATCACAATATTTTCTGCTATCATTCTGAAGTCCTATAAGAACAGCCTCCTCTGAAACACACTATGGAACCTGGTGCGGTGCCACCAGTTGCTCAAAAGCTGAGATAAGAAGACCACTTGACCTCAGAAGTTTGAAGCCAAGAAAATATAGCTAGACCTCATTAAAAAAAATGACTCACATAGGCTTATATTATGTCCCCACCTAAATATTCCACAGACTATATGTTAACTAAGAGAATTAAAAATGGTAAGAAATTTTGTGTTTTGGCCCTATCTACTGTGAAGCCTCTGGTCAAATCATCTTGCTGTGTCTTTTCATCTTATCTATAAAATACAGAAAGCACTAAAATGTAATTACAGAGATTTGTACAATTTCATATGTAATTGTCTTATTTGTTTTAGAATATAACTGAATCTAAACTATCCCTGCAACAAATCTGGGTGTTGGTCATGCTCAGAGGTCACCAAATGCCCTAAGAAGTGGCCACTGGTCAGTATAGGTGGTCCCTAGCTGGCCTTGATAATTCAACCAGACTCTGAGTTTCACTTCAAGAGATCCTGTGGAAGAATAGAGTAGGGGGCAAGGAGATACCTTTGGCCTGGAATCTTACCTCTTCATCTTGACCACTGGTTTTGGCTGTCACTGATTGCCCAGCTGAGTGCATATCACACATGCCCTGAATCTTCTTTTTAGCATTTACAGAATAGTAGTCACATGATAATCTGTGCATACTCACCTATTTCCTGTGTCACTTTCTAGACTTGAGTCCCTTGAAGGCAAGGATTCAGCCTTGCTCACATCTTATCTCCACACCTGCCACAGCTTGAGGTTCAGAATAAATGTACAGATAATCTTTGTGAAATGACACAATCAAGTAAAGTACCTGGGTTTACTCATTAGATATTTACCGAGCACCTGCTCCATGCCAGGCACTGTAATAGATACAAGGGAATAGAAGAAAAGTAAAATCATAATCTTCTCATAGTTCACATTATATTTGGAAATGAATAATCAAGGGAACATAAGCATACGATGTGGGACCACATCCTTGCTCTGCCCTCACCTTGCTGGGTGACCTGGGGTATGTCACTCCACCTCTCTGGGACTCAGTTTCCTACTTCTATCCAATTAAGTTGTTTCTCAAGATAGTTTACCCAGAATTCAAGGGATTGTTAGCGGGGCTACAGGTACTACAAAAACACCAAGGTGTCTTCTACCCAGGATTACTGCTGCTTAGTGTTTGGATGTAAGCCCAACATTGTGGGCAGGAAACTTTGATGCTGTTTTATGAAAGGAATTCACCAAATCTTTGCCAGGACCCCCTCCAGCTCACATCAAGGATTCCAAGTTTCTGCATCAACTTTCCCTCTGTTTGTGAACAGGCACATGGTACATGCTGCATTATGAGTTCTAGCTGAGTCTGAACCTTCAAAATCATAGTCTGGGGCTGGGCACTTCCCCATCTCAGGAGTCTGAACCCTATATTCGTCCTGTGATTCTCACTCAGAAATTGGTACTTGGTGGAAAGGAAATAGCCAGGGGTCAGAAATGTGGGGATTGCAGTGTGGGGAACTTAATCATCTCCTTTGGAACCAAGTGGTAATAAAGATAAAGGGGTAGTTCTTGTCTGAGAAGGCAGATGACATCTTCTCTCTTTACCCAGGCATCACTTCCTCTTGCACAACTGTGATCCTACCCCTCCACCTCGGTTTCCTAGTGTTAGGAAGGAAATATCACCAAAGAGGTGGCCATTTGGATGCTGGAGTCAGGACAGACTTTGCTCACATCTCATCCCTGCTGTGTGGAGCAGGACCTTCTATCCTTACAGTTTGCCTGTTTCTTGTACCATATGACACAGCAATTCCACTCCTAAGGATCCATACAAGAGAAATGCAAACTTATGTCACACAAAAACTTGTACACACAAGTTCATCCCAGAATTACTAATAACAGCTCCAAACTAGAAGCAACTCAAATGTCCATCGACTAAAGAATGGCATATAAAATGTGGTGTATCCATGCAACAGAATAGTAGTTGTCAATAAAAAGAGATGGACTGATAACATGTTAACAACATAGATGAACCTTGATAGCATTATGCTAAATCAAACAGGTCAACCACAAAAGACCACATATTGCATGATTCCATTCAGATGAAATATCTGGGAAAGGGAAATCTACAGTTAGAAATCAGATTGCTATTTCCATGGGGCTGAAAGTAGAAATCCAAGATGAAATGCAAACAAGAGTGATCTTTGAGGGAATGAAAGAAATGTTCTAAATCTAGATTGTGGTGATGGTTGCCACATCTATAAATTAAGTCATCAAACTCATTCAAATTGTATGTTTAGCATCAGTGTGCCTTAGTGATTCCCTAACTGTCACAGCTATAGGGCATTTGTTGTGATGGCTATAGATCCACCCCACCCTGTCCAGCCAGCCTCTTGTCAGCTCACATCACCCTTTTCCTAACAGCCAAGCAATGTGTCTTTCTAATTCAGATGAACCCTAAGTAAGAAATGCAATACAAGAAAGATGTGAAAGCTGACTGCGGCTGGGATCCCAGACCCATTCCCTGCTAGCTATGTGACCTTGGGCATATTCATCAACATGCACACAGGTCCGTCACAGTTGTTAGCTTACAGTATCATAGAGAAAGGACACCCGCCAAAGGAGATACTTCCCACTATCTCTGGTGAAGGAGACAGTAGAAGGAGCTTGGCACAGTCACAGGTGTAGACAGCAGCTGGGCATGCAGTACTTTTAGCTGTTCCATGGACAGAAATATCTTAAGAGTTTATATGGGAGTAACCATCTTTCCACAAAGGCTTCAATCTTTAGAAATGCTTCTATAGATACCCCAAAACTTTGAAAGTCCGTAGCCTCAGTCTAGTGCTTGGACTTTATCACTATATCACTGACCACAAGAGGTGACATCACCTGCATGGCCAGAGTAGAACTAATCCCCACTTGTCCAATATGCATCCAGGCCCGACCTAGCCCCACCGCCCTCATGAAAGCTGGGACTCCCCTCCATGGGCACCAAAGTCCCTCTTGGATACAGCTATTTACCTATGTGCCCTCAACTGAGGCCTACAGGACAATGACCACGAGGAAAACTCTCAGAACCCACAAACCTGGATTTACATGGAAAAAGAGAGAAAGGAAAAGAACCTTTCCCTCAGCACCCATAGGTCTCTGGTTTGAAGGACAGGATTTTATCATGTCTCCATGTAGAATCCCAGGGTAGGATCTCATATGACCCAAAGAAGATGAGACCCATCTAAATTGCCATATTTCCCCTGGAAATACTTCATGTGACACCTAGAAGGAGTGGTGGAGTATGGGAGAGAAAGAGAGCTGATCAAGAATTCACTCCAGACACTACATTCTTCTTCCTTGTGAGTCCAACCTGGGACTAAGAGGTATACAGAGAGGGGGCACAAGGATCCTGGCCCCCACTTAGAAGTCATAAGTGGCACAGAGTGTACAGTTGTCATGAAGAATTGTGCAAGTGCACATGATAGAACAAGAGAGCAAAGGGAGAGAGGCTCCCACATCTTGGGCCAGGGAGCCCTCCTATTACATTCCACCCATTGCATACCATCCTCAGGACCCTGAGTGTAGACAAACACAGTTTTTCAAGTGGTAGGCTGTGAGAGCTACATCCAATAAACATAAAATTTTCTTTAGGGTTTAAAAAACACAAACATTGCCTGTGGTTCATCTGGGCTCCCAGAAGCCCAAAGGCCACAAGGTAAGCATTCTGGCTGAAAGAAGAGTGAGAGGAGGCACAGAGAACCTGGTGAAAGGGCAACCCATGCGCACATGCAGCTCCTGGTATGCATCCATGAAGACTGCCTCATTGGAGTCTGGCTTGCTTAGGTAAGCCAAAGTGTTACACCTATCTGTGTAGGTAATAGAGCTATAGCTGACCTTGAACACTGTTTTCTCTCCTCTGAGGCCATTATTCATGATGTACAGAACACAGTCAAGAACCTGAGAGAAAGGAGGTTCAGCTATGATTGATTCCAAGATCTCTACATCCTGCTCCACATCTCCACTGTTAGGCCCAGCTGCTTAGAGGTCTGAGTGGACCACCTCTCTCACCCCTGCCAGACCCTTCCTCCTCCATGTCTCTGCATTTCCAGATGCCTTAGTCTCTCAAAGGAGACATGGCCACATGTCTCTTTCTTGTTGTCCTGCAACTGTTGCCCTCTCTCTTCTTCTTTTCTACTCTCATCCTCAACCCAAGAAATGCTATGTTCAAGAACACAAGGGACTGCACAGCCCTCATATCCACCCCCACTTAGCCCACTTCCCTTCCTTAGAAGAGAGGGTGGAACTTTTGAGTGATTAGAGGAAAAAAAGGAAGGAAAAACAAATGAAGAAGAAGCAGAAATGGGCAAGAGTAGAAAGGCTGTAAATGGACTCAGTCTGTTAGTGGGAACCCAGTCCAGCTGGGACCTGGAGTTGAGACTTACTTAAGAGGGCTTTGAAGGGAAAAAGGCATCACTTTTGGAGCCTGGCCATGCAATGTCTTTATAGGGAAGAAGTGGTTTCATTTGTGAAGGGAGAAGGTCCATGAGTTGCTCATTCTCCACACCTTATGCAAAGGCCCCCAGGAGGGGAAGCCCTGCAGGAAGGGGTTGGGGAGAGCATCAGGAAGAACATTTGAGATTGGGTTTGCTGAAGGAATGCCAGATGACCTGAGCTCCTGTCTTACCGGAGTTAACTTCTGCACCTGAGGTGGGTCAGGCCCCAGTGACAGGTGGGGTACAGGGATACCAAAATGACTTATGTAAAGCCACAACCTGAGGGACACCAGTGAGACCAGCAGCCACGACCAACAGCATGAGGGTGCCATGGCCAAGGTAAGCAAGAGGTAAAGGCATGGAGAGCTGCCACCTGTCTTCCTGCAGGGAGGACTCCAGGACTGGAGTGGGGAGAGGCAGAAGTTTTCAGAGTGGAGCAAAGGATGTGTGAAAGTGGAAAGTGGGAAGAATGAGGCCTGGGAAAAGAGTATGAGGTCAAGCTGATCAACCACATCAGCTGAAGTACCCTGACAGCCACTGAGCTGGGACCCTGAGCACCAACCTGCTCTATTATGCAGGTTTGTTGCATCCACCAAGAAAGTTCTAACCCTTCTTATGTTTGATCATACCATGCATCCCCAGCAAGTGTTTAAAAGTATTTATAGAACTTCCAAAATAAAGGACATAGGGGAAGGCATTTTTAAACCACTATACTTCATTTCAGCCTCAGGAATTGTATGACTACAAGTGTCAGATTAGGGTGAGTGACAGAAAGTCCAAAAGTAAACCAAAGTGTGCTCTACACTCACCTCAAAGCAAATGTCCCCCTCCATGCCACAGCACAGTCCAGCAACAGCATGGTGCAGTAGCAGCCTCTGCCCTCCATCTACCACACAGCACACACTAATGTGCAGCTGCCATAGGCCCAGCCTCGAGATTCTCCCTGGGGTCAGGAGGTGAAGTCCAGGTCCTGAGGGTCTGAGCATCAGGTTGGAGGACTGGTATCCAGGTAGAGCGATGAAGTAGCCACCGTAAGGCTGGCTCAGTTACCCAGAAAGGAATTTAGTTCAAACTACCATTGTTTTGGACATGAAAAATTATAATTTCAATATAATCTTTTGTTGTTTTTTCTACTTTTATTACAAGGTCTTGGAACATGGCATGGCAAGTACTCTATACTTTTCAAAGGGCAATAAAAGACTGAAGAGGATTTACTGAGGTTTCCCCCACCTTTTGTGTTTTCATATATATATATATATATATATATATATAAAATGTACTTTGATCATACCCACTCTCCCATTATTCTCTCTTTCTCTCTCTTGACTCCTTCTCTCTGGTTCCCTTCCCCTTCCTACAATGCCCAAAATGAAATAGTAAAAGGGCAAAGTTAAATAACCCTAAATATTAACAGTGGTTGGCTTGAGTCATGTGATTATGGATAAGTTTTCTCCTTTATACTCATTCATATTTTCCAATTTTCATAATATGAAAATAGGAGAAGGGGACCAGGAACTAGAGAAAAGGTTAGATCAAAAATAATTAACCTAGAAGGTAACACACACATACAGGAAATTAATGTGAGTCAACTCCATGTATAGCTATTCTTATCTCAACTAGCAAAAACCCTTGTTCCTTCCTGTTATTGCTTATACTCTCTCTACAACAAAATTAGAAATAAGGGCAAAATAGTTTCTGCTGGGTATTGAGGTGGGGGGAGAGGGAGGGGGCGGAGTGGGTGGTAAGGGAGGGGGTGGGGGCAGGCGGGAGAAATGAACCAAGCCTTGTATGCACATATGAATAATAAAAGAAAAAGGAAAAAAAAAAAAAGAAAATCTTGGGACTGGGTGGGTCCAGCACTCCTGATGAGTGATGCCGGCCACCTCCTCTGCCTACAAGCGCATTTATTTATACAGCAAGTGTGGGAAAGCAGGGTGAAGTGCAGGTTGAGTTCTCATGGGTGCAGCACAGCTGTGGTATGTTGTTGTTTACTTCTGACTATCCTGACTAGTCAGCATGCCGTTTTCTCTGCAAGGCAGCCTTGCTGAACCTTGCCTCTCCTTGGCTGGGTCCATGCCTATCTGCCAAGGGGCTCTTTGACAGAGCCATGCTTATGCCAATGTCAATCTCCACTGCCTCAGTCTCCCTACTTGCAAGGCAGCCTTGCTGAACCTTGCTCACTCCCTTGTGCCAGGGCCTTGTGTTCTCAGCACAAAGGTCTTTGACACGACCTTGCACATGTCAAAGTTTCTTCTCAGTCTTTAGTTACTGGTCTCCCACACCTGAGTAGAGACCCTGTTGGGGTGGTTTCTGTGCTACGGAACAGGTTTCTTGGAGTTTCCAGGATTCAGATGAGGCAAGTATGGGACTCTTCCTTGAATGAAAAATTTTAAAAAGCATCTCAAACCTTAGTAATCAAGATAAAAAATATTTAATACAGTACTTTTTTATTTTTAAAGACTTTTTGGTAATATAGGTGTTTGAACTCAGTGCTTCACTCTTGTTGCACAGGCTCTCCACCACTTGAGCAATACCTTCAGCCTTTTATTTTTTGCTTTTGTTTCTTTGGAGATAGTGTCTTGCTTTTTGTCTGGACCTACCTAGACTGTGATCCTCCTATTTTAATGCTTCCTGCAGTAGCTGGGATTTCAGAAATACACTGCCATATCCAATTTTTACTATTGAGATAGGGTTTTAAAAACTTTTGCCTGGGTTGGCCTATAACCTGATCCTACTGATCTCAGTCTCTGGCATAGCTGGGATGACAGACAAGCACAACCACACTCAGCTATTAATTTTTAAATTTTTAATAGACATGTAATAGTTGTATATACTTATAGGGTACTTTATGATGTTAAAAGTCAAAAAGAAAGCCAAAAAAAATTTAAAAGCCCATCATGAGCAAAACCTTAAGACATAACTTGCCTCACTGGCCTTTCCTATGTCCTTACTGTGGTTCCAGGGGTAAGGCAGGTGCTAAAGTTTAGATCCAGAATGTCCCTCAAAGCCTGTGTGTTAAAGGCTTAGTCCTCGACCCATAGTGTCTTGGAAGACAGTGGAAACTAAAGATGAAGCCTAGTGGAGGTCTTTACATCATTAAGAGAGTGACCCCTGCTGCTGCTTCTTTCCTCTTTCTTCTACTTCTTAACCATGAGGTGAGTAGCTCTGCTCTGCTATATGCTGTCTGCCATGATGTGCAGCCTTGCCAAGGGTCCAAAATCACGAGGCCAACTTTCCTGGACTGAACCTTCAAAACTGTGAGATGAAGTAAACCATGTCTCTATATAAATTGATTATCTCCAGTATTTTTATATTTTTATTATTGTATAGTAATCGTGCACGTTGATCAAATTCATCCCATTTCACTCCCTTTTCCCCCTCCTCACATCTCTCCACTCTGTTTCTAATGGTACATAGTGAGTTTCATTATTATTATTATAATATAAACGATATTATTATCGTTTTCAATGAATGAATGAAAACATGTGGTATTTGCCTTCTTGACCTTGGATTATCTCATTCAATATGATGATTTTCAGTTCTGTCCGCTTTCTGACAAACATTTCCTTGTTCTTCATGGTAATACTCCATTGAATGTATTTCCTTTATCCATTGATCAGTGTTGGACACCTAGGCTGATTTCATAGCTTAGCTATTGTGAATAGTGGCATGATAAGCATGGGTGTCCAAGTATCTCTCTGGTGTATTGATTTATGCCTTTCAGATATATGCCCAAGAGTGATATGATGGGCTCTTAAGATAGGTCTATTTTAGTTTATGATGAACCTCCATAAAGATTTCCATAGCAGCCGCAATAATTTGCAAGGAAAGCGTTCCTTTCCCTTGCATCCTCGCTAGCATTTGCTTTCTTTCTTTCTTTCTTTCTTCTTTTTATTTTTTTATGTGGTACTAGGGTTTGAACTCAGGGCACTTGGTAGGCAGGCACTCTACTACTTGATCCATGCCCCTGCCCTTTTCACTCTTTAATTTGGAGGGTTTCACTTTTTGCTCAGGCTACCATGAATGGCAATCCTACTATTTTGTCCTTCCTGCTATAATTGGCAAACACCCAGCTTTTTTCCACTGTGATGGGATCTCACAAACTTTTTTTGCCTAGGCAAGCCTAGAACAGCAGTCTTCCAATCTCACCCTGTCACGTAGCATAGGGATGACAGGCACATGCCTTGCACCCAGCTTTTGGCTGAGATCTTGCAAACCTTTTGAACAGACTGGTCTCAAATTGTGATCTTCCTAATCTCAGCTTCCCAAGAAACTAGACTTGCAGGCATGAGCCATCAGTGCCCAGCATATTTCTTTCTTTCTTTCTCTCTCTCTTTCTCTCTCTCTTTCTTTCTTTCTTTCTTTCTTTCTTTCTTTCTTTCTTTCTTTCTTTCTCTTTCTTTCTTCTTTCTTTCTTTCTTTCTTTCTTTCTCTCTCTCTCTCTCTCTCTCTCTCTCTCTCTCTCTCTCTCTTTCTTTCTTCCTTCCCTTCCTCCTTCTCTCCCTCCCTCCTTCCTTCCTTTCTTTCTCCTTTTGCAGTTCTGGGGCTTGAGCTCAGGGTCCACACCTTGAGCCACTCCACCAGTCCTTTTTGTGTTAAGTATTTTCAAGATAGAGTTTTGCAAACTTATTTGCCGGAACTGTCTTCGAACCATAATCCTCCTGATCTCTGTTACCTGAGTAGCTAAGATTATAGGCATGAGCCACTGGCGCCCAGCCTATTTGTTTTCTTGATGAGTGCCGTCTGACTACAGGGAGGTGGTATGTTGGGGTAGTTTTGATATCCTTTCCTTTATCGCTAAGGTTTTTGAACATTGTGTGTGTGTGTGTGTGTATGTGTGTGACACGGAGATATATTCATATATTTTTATTCTTCTGAGATTTGTCTGTTCAATACATCTGCCTATTAATTATTTGTTCTTTTGGTGTTTAACTTTTCAGTTCATTGTGTATTTTGGATATTAACACTTTTTTCAATGAATAGCTTCAAAAAGATTTTCTACCATTATGGTGATGTCTCTTAATTTTGGCAATTGTTTCCTATGTTGTGCAGGGTCAATTCTTACTCTTATTTACTGTGCAATTGGAGTCTTGTTTTTAAAAATAATAGCCTATGCTTATGTCTGTAAGTGTTTTCCCTGTTTTTCTGTAGGAATTTCAAAGACTTAGGTCTTAGATTAAGATTTTTGAACCATTTTGAACTGATTTTTGAACAAGATGAGAGGCAGAGGTCTAATTTCAGAAATGTGAATATCCAGTTTTTCTAGCACCATTTATTGAAGATGTAATCCTTTCTCCAACAAATGTATTTGGCTTCTTTGTCAAAAGTCAAATGACTGTAAGTGTATGGGTTTCTTTCTGGATCTTCTATCCTATTCCATTGGTATATGAGTCTGCTTTGTGACAGTACCATGCTGTTTTCATTACTACAGCTCTCTGGTATAATTTGAAGTTTGCTATCGTGATCCCTCCAGCATTACTGTTTTTGCTCAGGATTGCTTTGGCTATGCAGGGTTTTTTGAATTATGTTTCCATAGAAACATTAAGTTTTAAGATTGATTCTTTTATTTCTGTGAAGAAAGGCATTTGGGATTTTTTATGGAACTTGCATTAAATCTGTAGATTGCTTGAGATAGTATGAACATTTTCACAATATCAATTCTGCTGATCCCATGAACATGGGAGGTGTTGCCATCTTCTAGTGTGCTCTTTAATTTCTTTCTTCAGGATTTTATAGTTTCTATTGTACAGGTCTTTCACCTCCTTAGTTAAGTTTATTCCTAGGAATTTTATTTTTCTGAGGCTATTATAAATGGGATGGTTTTCCTGATTTCTTCCTCAGCCTGTTCATTGTTGGCACAAAAGCTACTGAGTTTTTAATGTTAATTTTGCATGAGATCTAGGATTTGTTAGTGGAATTTTTAGAATCTCTTAAGTATGGCATCATGTCATCTTTTCTGAAGGATTGACTTCTACCTTTCCTAGTTGTATCCTTTCTATTTCTTTCTCTTGCTTTATTGATCTGGCTAGGAATTAAGCACTATGTTGACAATACTGGGGAGATTTGACACCTTTATCTATTCGTGACTTTAAGGAATTGATTTCAGCTTTTCCTCATTTAGTATGAGGTGGCCACAGGTTTGTCATGTAAAGCTCATATTATATTGAGATGTATTCCATCTATTCCTAGTTTCTTCAGAACTTTTAACAGAAAGAAGGTTGAATTTTGTCAAGGGCTTTTCCTGAATCTATTGAAATGATATTGTGATTTTTGTCCTTGATTCTGTTTATGTGCTGTATTACATTTATTGATTTCTACATGTTGAACCATCCTTGTATCCTCTGAATGAAATCAACTTGATCATGGTGTATGATCTTTGTAATTTGCTATTGAATTTGGTTTGCAAGTATTCTTTGAGAATATTCTCTCTGATCATCAAGAAAATTGGTATATAATTTTATTTTTTGTTCTGTCCCTATAGAGTTTTTGTGTCAGGGTAATATCAGATTCATAAAATGAGTTTGGTGTGTTCCTTCCCTATCCATTTTATATAATAGTTTGAGGAGCACTGATGTTAGTTCTTCCATTGTTAGAATTTGACAGTGAATCCATCTGGTCCTGGACTCTTTGTTTGGAAACACTTTATTACTGCTTCAATCTCATTGCTTGTTATAGATCTGCTTAATTCGTTTATACCCTCTTTATTCAATTTTGGTCAGTTATATGTATCTAAAAATTTATCCATTTCTAGATTATCTACTTTAATAGAATGTAAGTTCTTGAAATAGCCCCTTATGATGCTCTGGATTTCATTGGTATTTGTCATAATACCCCATTTCTCATCTTTAGTGTTAATTTAAATCTTCTCTCCTTTTGGTTAGTTTGGCTAAGGGCTTATCAATTTTGTTAATCTTTTTCACAGAAGCAATTTTTGTGTCATTGATTCAGCGCTTTTTGCATTTTAGTCTCCATTTCATTGATTTCTTCCCTAATTTTTATTATTCCTTCCCACCTACTAATTTGGGGTTTCATTTGGTCTTGCTTTCCAAGAGCTTGAGGCACATAATTAGGTTATTTATTTGAGATCTCTCTGCTGTTTTAAATATAAGCACTCATATCTGTAAACTTTCCTCTTAACACTGTCTTTTCTGTATCCCAAAGGTTCTGATAAATTTTGGTATCATTTTTATATGATTTTAAGAACTTTTTGGCAGTACTGTGGTTTGAACTCAGGGTTTCACACTTAGAGGCAGGTGCTCTACTGCTTGAGTTATCTCTGGTCCTAGGAATTGCTTTTTTAATTTTCCTCTTCTTTCTTTGACTACCACTGGTCATTCAAACAGTATATTGTTCAGTCTCCATGTGTTTGAATATCCCCTATAGTTTCTTTTCCTATTGAGTTCTGGTTTTATTACACCATGGTATAATAGAATACAAGGAGTTATTTCAATTTTTTGGATTTGTTAAGATTGCTTTATATCCTAAAGTATGATCTATCTTAGAGAAAGTTCCATGACCTCTAAAAAGAATGTATATTGTGCAACTGTTGGATGAAATATTCTACAGATGTCTATTAAGTCCATTTGGTCTACAGCATCATTTAATTCTGAAGGTTTTTTTTGTTGATTTTTTTCATGGATGACCTGTCTACTCTTAAAGGTGGTGAATTGAAGTATCCCACTATTACTGTGTTAAGGTCTATCTGTGCATTTGCATCCAGTAGTGTTTGTTTGTTGAAATTGGGTGTGCTGACATTTGATGCATCATGTCTATACCTATGTTTATCTCCCCTTGAGGGGTTCTTCCTTTTATTAATATGAACTGACCGTCTTTGTTTTCTCTAATGTTAAAGTCTATTTTGTCAGATATGAATATAGGTACTCCTGTCTGCTTTTATCCAATTGCTTATATAAAATGTTTAATCATATCACCCTATGTCAATATTTGTTTTGGTCATCAATATGTTTCTTTATGGCCACAAGTGGTCAGTTCTTATTTGAATACAACCTACAATACTATGTCTTTTTGAGTGGAGAATTGAGACCACTAACATTCAGTGTTATTACTGAAAAGTATATAGTATTTTCTGTCATTTTGTTATTTTGTGACATTTGGCTCTTTCCTAATCCTCATTTCCTTATCTACTTATCTAGCTTGATTTATTATTTCCCTTATTTTCCTGGTTATTTTTTATTTCTCTTCTAGAGAATGGATTTCTTTAAAAATCTTCTGCAGTGCTGCTTTACTGGCCATGGATTCCTTTAGGTTTTGGTTATTATGGAAGGTTTTTATTTCTTCTTCAATTGTGAAGGATAGGTTTGCTGGATATAGTAAGCTAGGTTGATAGTTATTTTCTTTCAGGGCTTTTAATATTTCATTGCATGTCCTCTTACTTTTAAAGTTTCTGCTGAGAAATTACTGTTATTCTGTTGGGTTCACCTTTATATGTGACTTATTACTCCTCTCTTGCATCTTTCAAAATTCTCCCTTGTTCTATATATTTAGTGTTTTAACTGTAACATGTCTTGGGGAGTTTCCTTCTTGATCTTGTCTAGTTGGTGTTCTGAAAGCCTCCTATGCATGGATAATGCTCTTTCTCGAGACTGGGAAAATTTTCTGCTATTATAGTATTGAATATGTTGCCTATGCCTTTAGGTTGTACCTCTTTCTTTTGTCTATTTGAATGATTCATAGTTTAGACTTTCAATGATATCCTGGAGATCTTGCATGTTTCATTTGTACTTTCTTGGTATTTTTTCTTTGTCTTTATCTGAGTGCTCTAACTCCTCTACTTTATATTCAATCCCTGATGTTCACTTTTGCCTTCTTAATTCTATTAGTGAGGCTTTCAACTGTATTCTTTATTTGGGTCACTGAGCTTTTCATTTCCAGAATTTCAATTTTATTTTTTCAGAATTTATATATATTTACTGAATTCCTCTTTCATAACCCACATTGTCTTCATTATTTCATTGACCTGTTCATTTGAATTGTTTTAGTTCATTTACCTATTGGTTTGTATTCTCTTTGAACTCATTTAGGTGTTTATACTTGTCCTCTTTAATCTCTTTTTCATTCTTATCATCATTGTTTAGTTCATTATTGGAGGTTTCATCCATTTTACAATTGTTCCAGTCCTTTGTTGTTGAATTGTTGACTTTTGAAGGAGCCTTGTTGCCTTGTTTTTTTTTTTAATGTTACATATATTTCTATGTTGGGATTTACACATCTGAGGGCAAGTTTTTGGTTGAATGGTTTAATCTCCTGTACCGTTTCAGTTGAAATGTTCACAGTGTTTAAGCAAGAATGAGTAGAGGCCAGATTGTGGTGCATTTTCTCATCACTGGACTGGGGTTGTGGCTCAGTAGTCAAACATTCACCCACAGTACTTAAGACACTGGGTCCAGTCCACTACTCCACAGGGAGAAAAAGACAGGATTTTCTCTGGACTGTCATGGTTTGGTTTCCAAGTCAGAGACTGCCTTGGTTTACTCTACTTTTGCTGATTCTCTCCATGGTCATGACACTTAGGACCATGCTACAATTTCCAAGATGCAGCTGTAGCCCCTAGAAGGACTGTGCTGATCCTCAAGACTCTATTTTTTGACCCACAGGGATTTTCTATGATGCAGTTGGTGTGTTCCTGTTGATTAGAAGTTCTGTGCTGTGGAACTAGCAAGGCTGGACCAGGGATCTCAGCCAGTGCATTTTTTCTCCCCAAGCTCCTGCCTGGTCACCTTGAGACTCCATGCTCCATTTGCATCCACTAGGCCCATGGTTCTGTGCCCAGCAGCCCCTCTAGCGTGATTATGAGATGCTGGTGCAATCAAATCTATTGTGCCGCATGATCTTCTGAAGAGTGTTTGGTCTAAGAATCTAATTCAATATGGGGATAGGTAGAAAACCCAAAACATGAAAGCATTTGATGTCTACACTCCACAGGAACTAATACAGAAACCTGAAAGCAACAGAGATCAACATGAGAAGGGGATCAGGAACCAGTGTAAAGATCAGTCAGAGATGAATCAACCTGGGTTGTAATACATTTGTACATGAAAGCAATGCTAGGAATCTCTCTGTATAGCTGTCCTTATCTCAACTAGCAAAAACGCTATGTCTTTCTTATTATTGCTTATTTCTACTCTTCAACAGAACTGTAAAAAAGTGCAGAACAGGTTCTTCCTGGAAGCAAGGGGGAAGAGGGAGGGGGCAGGGTGCAGGAAGGAGAAATGACCCAAACAATGTATGCACATGTGAATAAATGAATAAAAAAAGAAGAATCTAATTCAAGTATTTGTTATAGTGAAAATGCTTAATCAAAACATCAGAAATGTAGATACACAGCCCAGCCCTTGTATATTCCCTCCTTCCTTCATCCCCACACATTTCCCGTGGATCTTCAACCTCTTTTTGCTGAAGAGCTCAAGCACTTTCTGGCTTCCCCAGCTGCTGATGTCTGCTTCCCCCTACTGGACTCTCTCCTTAGGGTGGGGCTCCAGAGATGGTTGGGGAGTTTGAAGTTAAAGAACTAAAGCAATTCCATATCCCACCCTTTTGTTCCAGGTGGCTCCACCCTATGTCCAAAAGGTTTGGTCATTCCTTGTCTCTAGGTGATACTGGTCAACTGGTCAAGTCCCAGAACACAGTCTTTATACCAAATTGCTTTGAAAGAAGACAAGAAATTCCCCCTCTTTGTACCTCTAACTCGCCAGTAAAAGGAACTAGAGTGCTTGCTGCCAGGTCGGGAAGTCTGTGACATCTACAGAGAAAGCAGGAGTCATCCCCATTTCCCGGAGAGAGATGAAGTGGGGAAAGCCCCCAGGATTACCAGAAGAGCCTGTCTTTGGGGTTCTTGATGTCTTCTCCAAGGAGGCTTCGGATCTGCATGCAGATCTAGCCCCTGAGCATTCAGAGAGACTCAGAAATTTTGTCATGTCTCCAGACTGTAACATTGTCATCCTGTGCTTAGGTCACCCCAGACCGACTTCCTACCATGGGAACATCAAGACAAGATGAGGAGGATCCATGGCTTGAATTTGAGGACAGTGGAGAGCAGGAAACTGGAGATACCTGGGCTTGGGAAAGAGGAGTGCACTGGGGCCATGGGCAGAGTCTCTGGGTATTGTGGGTGAGGAATGGGCAGGGACTGGCAAGCAGTAAGCCAGTGGTGTCTCTCTGACAGGGAAGGACAGGAGCTCCTGGACAAGACTCAATCCTTGGCCTTGGAGAGGGGCTCTGGGATCTAGGGTCATTGAGCAAAGGGTCAGCTGGACCCAGAACTCTCTGCACAAGACTGAATCCAGCCCTCAGCATATCTCAATCTGAATGCACAACACCTGGCAGCCAGAACTGCAACTGCACCAGCTGAGGTGGTACCTCCCATTCCTCAGGCATCTCCAGGATACAGCCAGACCCAGATTTCTGACTGTAGCCATCCTAGGAGGATGTGGTTTGTGGTCTGTGATCAGACATATACCCAAGGGTCATGGCAGGTGCAGAAGCCAGGTCAGGAGTGGGAGTGGAAGACAGAGCAACTGGGGGTGGTACATTTAGGGAGAGCCCCTTCTTTTCCCCTGGTACCTTGGGCCGTCCCTGGGTAAAATCAGTGCTTCTAGGATCTGGGTACTAGGAGAGTCACACCCATATATGGTGCTAGAGGGTTAAGACCTCCCAGATCTTGGCTTCCTCCGGTCTCCAGGATGTGAGGAGCCCACTTTCAGAAGCAGAGAAGACCCCAGCTGAAAGAAGCTGGCCTAAATCAGGAGATTCCAAGGATGCCCTGGCACCTGTTAGGGTGTCCATGCCCCTCAGTTGTTCAATGTTTTGCTTATCTACAAGGTCAAAGATGTTCAGGGTTTGCTAGTATAACCTAGCCCTCAACACAGGCATGGTCCTCAGACACTGCCTGAGCAATGCTATGGAATGTAAACACCCAACCTGGACATCCTTGAAAGCGGATCCAATGAGTCGTGAAACTATTAACTTGTGATCACCATTCTTAACTTCCTCCCTTCCTTCTCTTCATGATCAATATTATTAACAACTGTGAAGAGTCTGAGACTTTACCCAACTCACTGGTTACAATGTAAGCCTAACTGGGTTCCCTGGATGTGACAGAAAACACAGACTTCTGAGTCAGACACCAAGAACATTTTACCTGTTCAGCAGTAGCAGTTGCCAGAGCATCAGCATTTTTTGTACCAATTCCATGATGTCATGCAAGGAGGTGCATGGGACATCTGCATACCTGAGCTTGGGGACCTCAAATATTTTATACTGGACAGTAAGGATCCCTGAGGTATCTCTGAGATACTCAGATTCTATCTCAGACTTTTGCATGGTAAGCTATCAATGACTTCAAAAAGGACAGGAGTGGAGAGAGATAAGGGAGCCCAAATGCTACCAGTGGACAAATGAGGTAGAAGAAAGTTTTAGTCAACCAGTTTCGGACTCAGCTTGGTTTTAATTGAGCAGCTACTATGCACTGGCTCTGAGATTTGAGTTTCCCAGTACCAAGCAGTGTAACCTCACCTGGGGTTATGACTGCCTTTAGAGTACAACCCCACCCCTGCCTCCTTTTGGCCCTATGGCATCACAAAGTTAGGGAATCTGCCCAAGTATCAATTTCCTCAGCTTCAAATTGGGGAGAGGAAGTAATTTCAGCCCCCAGAATAAACCTTATAAAATACACAGCCAGGCCTAAGCATCACTGTTACCACGAGTTATGTATTTTTATTCCTGGGCTTTAAAACAGACCTCAACTCAAAACATGTGCTCAACCCGCTCCTCCTCCACCCCTGCCTATGGCAACTCAAACCTTGGCTCACTAAAGAACTGGGCATAAACTATTTGGTGAACATGGGACTTGAAATACAGGAGACAAACTCACTCCTAGATTCTAGTTGACTTTGCACCCCTCTCCTGGCAAAACCTTGGACCCCGTATTCATCTTCTCTGGGCTTTAGTTTTCTTACCTGTGAAACAAACTCTCTTTCCCCAAGAGCACCCCAACAGTTTAAGCCCAAAGTAAAAAGGAAGCGAAAAACAGAACAGGCATTCATTGAATACCTACTGGGAGCTTAGCAAGCATGTGGTCTCATTAATCCTCATAAACTCCCTGCTGTAGAAGATTCCTCTCCACATTCCACAGACAAAAAGAAAATTGAGGCCCAGATGACCTGTGTTTGTATACAATCAATATTCAGGATCTCACCACTCCTACTTGTCCACAGGATACAGAATCATCACTCCCTGCTGACACCTTGCCTGGTCAGGAAAATGCTAGCCAGGTGATAGCTATGCTTGGCCAAACCAGCCAAGGAAGGGCTCATCCCAGATGACCAGAGTTCAGAGTGCAAGGGCCCAGCTTGGGGACTAATCAGAAAGCCTCAACCCTTCACCACCCCCCTAAAAGCAAGCCCTTAGTGATTCTTGTTCTACCAGGACTCTTGACCTGTCCAGGGCCCTGTGAGCCCCTCCACAGACCCAGAGCTCCCTTGCAGAACTGGAGAATGTGGGTGGGTAGGTCTAGTGTGCTCCACCCAGGAACTGAGGGGTGGGGCCAGACAGCCGGCTGCCCTGTAAAGCAGTTGAACCCTGGATCCCAATCACAGCAGAACAGTTGGCAGATGTCTTTGGGGAACACCCCAGGAGTATTAGCCATGAGCCCCCCAAGGAGCCATCTGAAGACAGGAACCAGAACCAATGTCAGGTGAGGGTGGAGCCATAGGCCACATGGGTTCCTGTGCACTGGGGCTTTCACCACCAGCCAGAGGACCAGGGGCACCTTTCCTATAAGTCCACTCATGGGTCAGGCCAGAGATGCCTTTGACCCTGATGGCAGATGAAACCTACAGTGGGACAGATAAGTCATGAAGCTCCCAGTGTTCTAGTCCCAAGCACTGCTGGCTCCTGCTGCTGGGTGTGGATGAGGGGCCCCAGAAGTGCTTCCCTTATGGCAGCAACTCAGAGCAAGACCCTGATCCAAAGCGTGGCCAGAAAGCAACTTCTCCACTCTCCAAAGCCTCTGATGCAGGTAAGTGGTATGGAATAGGAATGGGATACAATGAGGTGTGAGAGGATCAACCTAAGAGAAGGGAACTTGGCAAACACTCAAAGTGTTGACATTTTGTTCAACGTGAATTGCTTTCCATTTTTAAAATTTAGTACAATATTAGAATAGTATTCACCTTGGTTTATGAGGTTTTTTGCACCAACACTAGTGCCTCATTGGCTTTACATTTGTCCTCTGGGTGAGGCAGAAACCAGGGACAAGCAGTACATAGGTACAGTAAGTAATGCCCTCCTCCTCTTCGGTCTTTTCCTTCTCCTATTCCTTCTCCTCATCTGGGCTATGTCTGCCCTTCTCTTTGCTGATCAGGGGCCATATCAGATTGTGGCTTCTGCTAATATTGCTGAGGAGTCTTCCCTTCCCTGGCTACATACTCCCTAGGACAGGATGCAGAAGTGCTGGAGATTGAACCTAGCACTGAACTACACTACCCAGCCCTGACCTGCCTTTGAAATAGGAGGACAAGACATACTGAAAGGAGAATGAGGGCTTGTGTTGGTCTGTAAGACGCATACTCAGTGACTTGTTCATAAATATGTTCTGAGATCCAGGCCTCGGGATGGACCCGAACAAAGGAGACCAGTCCAATTATTGGGACAGACCCATAACCTTTGGGGATGTTCCCTCTGTGGGCAGATGAACAAGCTGGTTTCACAGATCATAGAGGGGCACTGGCTCTTGTTGAGGGTGTCCTGCCAGGCAAAACAGTGCAGAAAAGGGAACTCCTGGTGCCAGTGATAGCAGGGAGATCCTGGGCAGGACTTGTAGACTGTGATGACCTTCTGGGCCTAGCTTTTGTCCTGAAGTCCAAGACGAGGCATTGGAAAGATTTAAATAGGAAGCTATGAGGGTTGGATTTGTGTTTTAGAAAACTCAGCTCCAGATGGGAGACTGGTGAGAGACCAGATTCAAGGATAGGAGGTAGAGACCTAGAAGGATGACAGCCTTCAGGAAGTGGTAAGCCTGGAGTGCAGCAGAGGGTAGGAATGGAGAGGAGGCCCAAGTATGCATGGCAACCAGGTGCCAAGATTCCTATGAAGATGGTGAGTGGACTTAAAGGAAGGATAGCAGAGAACTGATCTGGGAAGAGTGGGCACTTTCATGGACTATCTAGGCATTTAAATGTAAAACCACTTTAGTAAGAATCAATGAGAAGAAATTTTGTTGCCAGGCGCCGGTAGCTCAAGCCTGTAATCCTAGCTACTCCCGAGGCAGAGATCAGGAGGATGGCAGTTCGAAGCCAGTCCAGGCAAATAGTTCTGTGAGACCCTATCTAGAAAAACCCTTCACAAAAATAGAGCTGGTGGAATGGCTCAAGGTGAAGGCCCTGAGTTCAAGCTTCAGTCCCACAAAAAAAATTGTTTATCTCAATTGTGTAATTCCACTTCTAGGAATTTACCCTAAAGTGGTAACAAAACAATCAAATCTGTAAACAAATGTTTACAAACCAGGATGGTTAGCGCACAATTATTAATGATGAGGGGAAATGGAACTAACCTGAATACCATGGGAAGGGTGTGACAAAGCACAGGACAGCACATCCATCATGAGGAATGTCACACAAAACTTTAAAATTATGTTTTCCAAACCCAGAATCTGGCATAAACTTAATACTGAATAAAGGTTTATTATTATCTTTACCATGATAAAATAGATTTCAGTTTCATGGAAAAAAATTTAAAGCACCTCTAGTAGTATGGGAAAATCTATTGAAAAATGAGATGGTAAAGCAAGGCGGGGTATGGGGGAGAGGGAGGGGACGGGGGGACAGTGGGGAGAAATGGCCCAAACAATGTATGCACATGTGAATAAATGAATAATAAAAAATGGGATGATAATATGCAGAATATCCCAATGGCGTTCTTAATGTATGTGTGCACTTTCAGAAGCCTGTAAGAAAATTTAGGAAATTTTTTATGTTGCGTCTCCAGCTGCTTGGATTTCACTTAATTTTAATTTTGGCTTTATAAAGTTTTCTGGTTTTAAGTTTTTACAAGAGGAGATATTTCATTTTAACTTTAAATACAAAAGTAATGCATATTTTTATAATATATGTACACATACTTTTTGTAAATATATTAAATATATATTATAATATTATGAACACAAGTATATAAATAACAAGTAAATGTCTCCTTTTACCATTCCCTACATCTTCTCCTCCAAACCTGTTCCCCAGAGATGGCTATTGTCATGGTGGTCTATAACCTCCAGACTTCTATGTATTTTCCTGAAAACATACACACAAATTGGTGATGAGATTTTTTTTTAAAGTCATACTCTTAATATTGCCCTGCAACTAACTTTTAAAATAATCTGTTACTCACATTTTCTAGATTAGTCATCTGAATCTATCATATTCTCCCAAATGAATATTTAGTTTGAATGAACTGGAGTACCTATGGACATTTAGATTGTTTCTGCTAAAAAAAATAAAACTTATGCTGCAACCGAAATCCCTGTGTGTATGCATGTGTGTGGGGGGGGTGGGGGAGTAGAGCATTCTTGTGTGTCTCCATAGGATAAATTTCTAAAAGTGGAATTGAATTTCTGAAGTAGAGAGGATTTAGTTTTGAAATTTTGTGGGTAGTTTTCAACAATGCTTCCAAAAGGCAAGTAAACTTACACTCACTGCTGTGAATGACGGTGTTTTTTCTCCTGCTTCCTTTCCAATATGTGATATTGCTGATCTTTTTTTCCCATGTGTTGAGCAAACAATATAATGTGCTTATCATTTTATTGTTTGTTTGATCACTGGTGAAATTTTTTTCCTTTCAAATTTTTATTGGCTGATTTTATTTCTTCTATAAATTAATGGGTCATCTTGATGCCTGCTTTTCCATTTGGTCATTGTATCTATGTCTATAAAAATTCTCAACCTACTTGGGATAGTAACCATGGTTTAGTATATATGTTAGGATTATTTTCCCCATTCAATTTTGTGCCTTTTGTTTGTAGAGTATTTCAACACTAATAGAGTGCTAATTTTTATGTGTTTGTTTCAACATTTTCTTTATGGTTTCTGTGATTTGCACCATGTGTAGGAAGGTCGTTTTTACTTTAATATTATAAACTGTTCTTCTATTTTACTCTTCTTTCATTGTTTGGTGTTTGGATAATTTTTGGTTTTGCATTTTTTAAGCTTTATCTTGTGTGTGTGTAGGGATGTGTATTTTCCAAATGGAAATCTAGTCATCACACATGTTGGATATAAATGCTACTTTTATCAGATGTTAAACCATTGACTTATCACATTCTGTTCATGGTTCTGTCGATCCATTGATCTACTCTTGCATTATTATAACTGGTTTTAATTATTATAGGCTTATACTATGTTTTGTAGTCCAGTAGGGAAATAAAACATCATTACTTCTGTTTTTCAAAATATGCCTGTTCTCCATCACTCTTACTGTTGAACTTTACAACCAGTTCACTAATTCTCAAAACTCATTCTATCAGTGTTGTAATATCATGGAGTACATGATCAATTTGAAAAGAACTGATAAATATATATATATAAAGTGCTCCACATTTTCATTCAGAACATGACATATTCTCCATTTACTTTCTTTTATGTCAGCTAGTCAAGTAGTTTTATATTTATTCATGCAAACCTTGGACATTTCATGTTTCTTATTACTATGGAGTTGTAATTTTACTGAAGTTGTAAATTTTCTACCAATTTCATATCATAAACAATCACTGCTTATGTAACAGAGAAACCTATTTGCTTTTGGATGTTGCTCTTACATTCAACCATTTTAATTCTGGTATGAGTTCTTATGATTCTTCATGTGATTTTTTTGAGTTGGTTTGTTTGTTTGATTTTTAGTAGATACTTGCATTTAAGAACTTTATCTTTTTTCCTGGTGCTTAAATCTCTTTTTTTCTTTTTAATATACTTCCTTTGTCTACAATCTGTACAATATCTGTTAAATAATGAAAATATGAGTGTGGCTTTGTTTCTGATTTGCCTTTAAGTATGAATGTTGTTAGAAGTTTTGGAAGATACTCCTTAATGGAGTAAGGAAGTTGCTTTCAATAGCACAATTCTGAATATTTGTTTACTTTATTCAGAAATAAAAGTTTTATCATTATGTTAAATTCTGTTACAAAAATTTATGTGTATGTCTTTAATACAATGATTGTTGAATAGTAAGGCTACTGAGGTTTAAAAAAATGCTGGCCCCAATGCAATGAGTAATGTTCCAACATAAATAAACTATCTTGGGAGATAAAATCAGATTATGCAAAGCCTTAGGATTCTTGTCATCATAAACTTGTAGAACATCACTTGAGTGTTTTTTTTCTTTTTCTTTTGAGTATTTTAATGAAGTGTTGCACTGTGGTAATATATCTAGGAAACAGAGAGTAATTCAATGAGGGGAAAATATTTCAAAAGTCCAAACCCTGGCTTAGAGAGAAATTGCTGAATTGAGGATGCTGCAGAAGATAAACCCTTTTAGGAAAATGGGTTTAGTTGGGGCCTGTTCAGTTTGGGATGCCTGTAAGACATTCAGGCAGAAGCAGAATATATATGAAACTGGAGCCAAAAACAGAGGTCAGGGCTAGAAATAGAGATCTGGGATCCCTGGGCAGTCATGGAAGTACACAGTGAGGGTCAAAAGCAGAAAGAGTACAAGGAGGAAGTGTCCAAGGATATGGTCTGAGAGTCCCAGGTATGCATGACCTAAGGGGAAAGGAAGCTAAGGGATCAGGAAAGTAGGCAGTCTCAGACACCCAGGGGAGAAGGAAGACCAGAAAGATCAACATTTTGCAGAGATATAGGGTACAGGGGGGGAACTGAAGAATTAACTGAGTGAGTGCCTCTTTGGCTTTGACCTGAAAAGTTTCAGAGAAATATATGGGTGAGAGCCAGAGGAGACCTACCATATCCCAATATGCAAAATAGTGCCTGGCATAGATGTGTGCTTGGTGGTCATTGTTCGATGGATGGATAAATAGCTGGAAAGAGTAGTATGAGAGATAAGACTTCATGAATGAGGTAGAACTGAGCTGCATCTCAATGGACAGAAATTCTCTGTGTGAAACACATTAATCCAGGGATGACATAGAGTTCCTAAGTTCAGGGAAGAAGATGGCCTGTCTGGACTATGGGAACTTTTGTAGAGGAGCCTCAGAGCCCCTAAAATAAGTCCGGGAAAGGCTCACAACTCTGCTGCACCACTGACACCCAAAAGGATGTGTTATTCAGGGGCTTGCTTAGTATCTACTATGCCTAGTATTGCCGTCAGCACTGAGAGTCCCAGATATGTGGGTCAGCACACATGGTATAGCTCCAAGGCCATGGACAGTGCCTGACTGGATCTGGGGTCAAAAGTATGGGGAGAGGAATTCTAGCCACCCACCTTTCCTGGGATGAGGACATAGTCCACCTGTAACACCACGCCAGCTCAGCCACCAGAGAGGCAGGCTCCAGGTGCTGACCCCACTGGGTTTGATCTCAGCCTAATCACTGTGGTATGTCTTTGGCACTGGGACCAAGATTGCCATCCTAAGTAAGTGAAAATTCAAGGCTGCTCCACCCCACTGCTGTGTTTGGAATGTCTATTCTCATTCTATTTTCTCTCTCTCTCTCTCTCTCTCTCTCTCTCTCTCTCTCTCTCTCTCTCTCTCTCTCTCTCTCTTTCTATCTCTCTCTCCCTCAGCTTCTGCCCCTTTGCCACTTACCAATCCCAACCTTAAATACTAAGCCCTTAGCTTTCTCTGTGGGGCCTTGGGGAGATGGGCAGTCTTGGCATAACTGGCATAAAGGGTCATACAGTAGGAGCAACCATCTTCAAATTTAACCAACAACCAGACACACATCATCCCCAGGGACCTGGGCTAAGGGTCAGCCAAAGACAGGGGCTTCATCCCACTTAAGCAGATGACAGTGGGGGCCTCAGGCATGATCTAAGAAGGGGCACTAGGACTTAGAGAAAGTCCATGGGCTCCCACCATCTGAACTGAAGGCCAGATGACTGTCCAGGCTGAGAAGGCCACACAAGAGGCACAGGGACATGGTTGGGGCTGTGGCCTCAGCCTCCAGGGACTCAAAAGGATATCCTAAGTAGAGACCAACAGAAGCAGAGAAAGGGATCTGGCTCACTCTAGGATGCAGCTCTCTAATCCTCTGCTGGGCCATGAGAACACAGAGATGCAGAGAGATGGCTCAGACTGGGTAAAGTGACCAAAGCCTGGCTGACCCTCCCATAATGGCACTGAGAAGGAATACAGACTCCTTTGTCCCTGGAACCCCTTTAACCCTGGATCTCTGTGTCTCACTTATCCATAGATTAATGTCCCACACTCTACACAGGGCACATTAGACTCAGGAGATGAAGAATGAAGGAACAAATGGGGTGTTCAGTAAAGTTATCTGGATGCCAGGTAAAATCAGGACTCTGGAGGGATGAGGTGTAGCTGGGCTAGGTTAGATGCTCAGGAGATCAGGGCCAGATTCAAAACCCAGACCATGGATACCAGTGTAAATTGATCACAGCCATGCCTAGTGACAATGGGAAAACTGAAGCTGTAAGCAGAGAGACTAGGCCAGGTGACATGGAGTGGTGACTTGGGAAGGGATTCTAGGAAGTTGCAGGTTTATCTGCTCTTTACAGGGATGAAGTGGACAGATGGGAAAAAGGAACGAAAGGAGTACCCAGGTGGACAAAAGGGTCAAAAAATTAACTGTCACTGAGATGTTGAGAGGTTTCCAACACCTTAGTTCTCTAAACCTACTCCTCTATCTACACAGGCCAGTTTAAGTCTGCCCCATCAGTAACTCTGTTTCCACCTCGTCTGAGGAACTCTAAACCAACAAGGTCACACTGGTCTGTATGATGAATAATTTTTACCTGGGAGTCGTGACAGTGGCCTGAAAGCCAGATATCACCCCTGTCACCAAGGGTGTGGAGACTTCCAGGCCTGCCATACAGAATGACAACAAGTACATAGCCAGAAGCTACCTGTCTTTGACATCAGATAAGTAGAATTCTGGCAAGACATATAACTGTCATGTCACACATGAAGGGAGCACCTAAGGAGAAGAGTGTGTCCTTTTCAAAATATACTTAGGTCCCCAAACCTCAACCCACCCTTGGGGACCAACAGCTGAAAAACCCCAGGGAAGGATCTTCTCTCCTACCCCTAGACATCTCAGCACTTCTCTCTGAACCCATAAATTCTCAATAAAATGTCCATTCTCAACCAGAAATGTTGTTATATTTCATTTATTCTTATCTCATATTTAATTTGCAATGGTCTCAGAGTTCTCAGCGGGAAGTGGGGGGAGTCCTGACACCCAGTGGGAAATGGGCTCCATTTGGAACATCCCCAGGTAATCACCTCAAGGGTCTTTCTTACCCAGACAATGCTTTCTCCAATTCTCCACTCTATCCTTAGAAATTCATACCAGGCACTTATGCACTCCTTCATTCTAATCACCTCAATAAAGATATAATCATGTATGATCCAGTATTTTAAATTTGTCATTCATCTCTGTTCAGGACTCTAGGGACTATCATCCACATCAGGAAGTTGTCCTGAAGATTTGCCCTTGAATAAAGTTCTTGCCCACCTGAAAAGGGAAAGGGACCCAGGGCAAGAGTAGCTGGCCATAGTGGAGAATTAGAGGAAAAATGAATGAGATCCCAGGAGCCCTGCCTCAGCCTCAGGATAGAGGCAGTAAGGAGACTCATCTGAAGCTATGGTTTTAGCTAGAAAAGAGGTTGAACTTTCCTCTCCTGTAAGAGTCCAACCAGGAAAATCATTACCACGTAGAGGGTCTGAAGTTTGCAATCACCAAGAAGATTCAGAAAGTGGAAACTAAACATGCATTTCTCAGACTTTCACAGTACATGTTAGTTATATATAAAGACACTGAAAAAGTCCCACAATGGGGGGAACAGTTAATAAGAAACCCACAAATTCCCACATCTTGGTTCTTATCTTCACCTTTGGGAGTGCTATAATACTCAGATGGACACCAGAGTTTCTTGGAACTTGCTAGGAGAACATATGCTGAAGTTGAGACACACAGGGGTGATCACTGTACGATCATATGAATGTGGAGTCAGGGTCAGGCTCAAGGTTGACAATAGCAAGAGGCTAAGATGTTAACCATAAAAGGCTAAGAGCACAAGTTTTAGGCTCTACGATGCAAGTGTTTTATGACTGGTTTATGGCTGGAGCCTGGAAAAAGTCAGTCTGCATAAGGGAACAACATGGACGAAACTGGACAAATGAGAGATGGCACCTATTGAGTGGGTGATGGAATCTGTATCAGAGTCAAATTAAGGACTAGAGTTGGGGCTGGGTCAGGATAGATCAGGGCAGAGTAAGCATGTCAAGAGGGAATATAGGAAAAGTCCATCTTTCAGAGACACTCAGTACCCCCAGGCCCTCTATCCAACCAGGCCCCACTCCCTCCCTCATGTGGCTCAGGCCCCATGTTCTCCTGTATCCTAATGTCAGAGACACACTCACTGCCAGGGACAGTAGTATAGGTGGCCTCCTACATGTATAGACCCTCAGGCCTCTCTATCAAGCCTCTGTTCCAGGGGCTCAGAGGCCAGCCTCTTTGTGTCTCTAGCTCAGCAAGAATATGGCAGCTGTCTTCACTAGAGCAGTTATATAGCCAGGCTAAGTCAAGGATGGAACCTACAAATATAGGGAGCTCTGCAGTCACAATGGGGCATAGAAAGGGGTCCCATTAGAGGTTTAACACAGCCACTCCTGTCCTAGACCCATGCCTCTGAATTAGAAGGCACCTCAGAAATTCTAATGTCCCCTGTCCAATGCCATTTCGTGGATGTGTAGCTGAGATCACACAGGTGTATATCAATGGCCTAGGTGGATAGAGTTCTAGAGTCCATCCCATCACTAGTTGCTGCCCTAAGAATAGGCTCCTCTCCATTTTGTTATGTTTTATACTGGAGATTTTCAACACAAAATGAGACAGAGGAATAAAAATGACTCCATGGCCCATCAACCAGTAATCAAAATAAGACATTTTTGGGTGATTTCAATCCACTCAAAACAAAATAACTCCTTCCTCAAGTAAGTTCTAGACATCTGATATTTTATTTGTAAATATTCCTCTTCAGACCTAAAAAGATGAGGCGGTAACTACAAGATGATTACCATACCAAAACAGAAAATAAAGACAATACCTTAACATTAAAGATAATTAGGGCCTCAGCAAATCCCTCTCAAATATATGAGTTTAATTACTTCGTCATTTTATGATCCTGTTGTTATTTGTGGTTCTTGCTCATTTATTTGTAGGAGGATGACCTTAAGGTACAAATTGTGATTGTTGTGTGTTCACAGCCAGCTAGCTGTCATCTTGCAGAGTTCCTAAATCACTCTCCTTGTTCTTTCCTAGGCAGGAGCTTCAGAAGCTGACCTGCTAGTCCTGGGATGTTCCCAGACCAATGCATCCCAGGAATTAACTGTACTGCCACTGGGGTCTTCTCTCTGCTCCTCCTTTTCCTAAAAAGCGCTTCTTCCACAGAGCAGATGAAAAGATGCAGGTAAATTTTTTTGCAAGGCCATTCCTCAGGACAGGTGGCTACTTCAGAGAAAGGAGACATATGTTAGTAACCTTTGTCACTACGTCCTTATGTCCGCCATGTAAGCATCAGAGCTGCTTCCAGCACAGCTACAGCTGGGGGTCAGGGGAGAGGACCAAGGCAGGGAAGGGTTTTTGTACTAGTCTGTGTCATAGTGTTTGGTGTTCAGCAGAGGGACCAAGCTCTAATTGTCCTAGGTGAATGAATCCTTCCCTTCCTTTATTGCTCTCAGAAGCAAGAGTCTCTGGATTTAAAAAGGAGCAAATTTCAATGTAGAAAGCCTATAGATCTGGCATTTAGTCAGAGGACACTAAACTGACTATAGAAAAAGAAAGCCCAGGTCAGGCAGATAGATCCTGTAGTGAAAAGAGTCTCACTGCATGGAACCCAGGGAACACAGATTCAGGGGAAAACAGACACTTTAGATTAATAACAGCTCTCACCAGAGAAGAGGAAGCATGTCCTAACTGTGCCCTGAGTGGAGTTCCATAGGATTAATAGAGAACTCACAGGAGAGACAGACATGAACAGAAGGCAGAAAGAGACTGGGACAGGAAGGTGAAGGTCAGGTGTCTGTGGGTGGCCAGGGCCCCGGGAGGTCCTAGGAGAGCAAGTGTCCCGGTGCATAAATACTAAGAACATGGTGAGTACTTGGAAGAGTTCCCCATCCTACACTCTGCATCATGAATGCTCACCCCAAATTCTGTAAACAGGAGTCATTCTTCATCCACTGACACCAAGGGCTCTCACAGAGACGACTGGCCTTTGGCCACCCTTCACTTGGACTACCTTGCAGGTCAGTCCAAGACTCCCCCACTCTATCAGCTTGTCCTCACCCTCCTCTGAGGAGCTCCACACCAAGAAGTCCACACTGGTCTGTCTGATAAATTCTACCCAGGTACTAGTGCAGTAATCTGGAAGGCAAATGGCAAGAGTGTAACCCAGGGAATGGAGGGAGCACAGGCATCCAAACAAAGCAACAAGTACATGACCAGTAGCTATCTGTCTTTAATGTCTTATCAGAGGGAGTCTTATTACACTTTAACAAAGGGAACACCATGAAACAGAGTGTGTCCCCTACAGAGTGTTCTTAGGTTCTCAAACATCACCACACCCTCAGGAGCCTGAAGCAGAAGGACCCCAGGGAAAGGGTCTCACCCTCTACCATGGCACTCTGAGCCTTTTCTCAACCTTATAAATTCTGAATAAATACCTTCTTTTTCAATCAGAAAACATGGTCTTTGCTCATTTTGTTTATTCATTTCCCATCCTAAATTTGAAAATCTCCAAACGTAATCACCATCAATTCACCTTAAGAAAAAGGAGCCAGGAAAAGACTCCTGATGCTTTCCTTAGAGATTCTTCTTTCTTGCCCTTACCTCACAGAATATTTCAGAAGGGAATGGTCCTAAGCAAGAACCCAGCCTGAAGGAATTTACCCACCTTTCCTCTGTGCTTCCTTCTGTAGTGTGGACTTGTACACATTTGCCTTCCCAGAGTCGATCTCTATGATTCATGTTTCTTTGTTGCTTTGTTTTTTTGGGGGGGCAGGCAAGGGGCTGTTGTTGGCATTGTTAAGTTTTGTGGGTTTTGTTGGTCTGCTGTCGGTTTTCTCTTTGTGACAGTGTCTTGCTATGTAGCCAAGCCTGGCCTGGAACCCACTATGTTGCCCAGACTAGGTTCTAATTTATGATCCTCCTGCCTCTGTCTCCCAAATGCAATTTGGTACACCACCATGCTAGGCTCAACCTCTCTTTGGATCCTCTGGTTTATAGAACATAGTGTTCCCTCCCTGGAGTCTTCAGCTTTAATGACTAGTATTCTTCCTGAAGGAGCAATCATACACTAGGCCATGCCTTCTCAGTCTCTCTTACTCCACCTTTAAATCTCTGTCCTAGCACCTTAGAAATCCCTCTCTTTCTTCCAGGTATACTCTGCTTCTGATTCCTCAGGCTCATACACATGGCTCATGGAGCACCTCTCTGAAGTACTTCTCACAGGATGCTCACCAACTAGAAACTGACCACGAATCCCAGTTCCTCTCTTGGTGCCCTGGTCTCCACATAGCCCTCTTTCCCAAATATGCTTAAGCCCCTGGGAGACAGGAATTAGTTCTGATCTAAACTGACCCACCACAAGTGCCCCAATGTCTAGGTGTCTTTTGGTTGTCAATAAGACTGTTGAGTTCAAAGTCAGGAGCATAATTCTGGGATTCTGCCATGGGCTTGTGTACAGGCCAACTTACCTTATTTTTGTTTCAATTTTTTGGTGTTATTTGGGTTTGAACTCAGGACCTCACACTTGCTAGACAAGTGTTCTACCCGTTGAACTATGCTCCCAACACCCAACTCATTTTCTTAACATGCTTTGGGACTGAGCTATTACACAAACACACACACTGATGTATGCATATACATACATGTACACATATATCCATAAAGAATCACATACCTTCACACAAATCACACACACTAGATACTCATGCAACAACAACCTTGCTGTGATAAGCATCTCTTGGAAAGGTCAAAAAACAGGAGCTGTAAGTTTTCAGTTCAAGCTATTGACATGGGGTACAGTAATTCTTGTCCTGGCCAAGTGATACAGGGGACAAGAGGAGGTTTTGGAAGGAGACTGCCCAGAAAGGAGCAGGCAGATTTCAGGGGACTAGGATGGGTCTTGATGAGGAGGACACTATCAGGAAGTGCAGGCTGTCAGAAGTGTGTCCAGGTGTTAGCTCTGCAAGTAATTGGTCAGGATAAGTAAATGTATCAAGGCTCTGGTGTCTACATACAGCTCTGAGTATGTTAGTCCAGTGTAGGATACCATGTGAACCCAGGCTGCAGGTGTACTCAAAGCAGGTGAAAATCATGAGTACAGATTAGCTGTTTCACATGCACACAGCTGCGCACAGATGTAAGCATATAAGCCAGAGAAGGCCAAGGGGATAGCAGAGACTGCCACATTTAGAGCTCATGGAATAAAGTCTCACTGCAAATGAGCATAACCTACTACCTAGCCTCCAGGAGCTCCCTTCAGACTATCCTAGCTCAGAAGCAGCATCACACCATGAAGAAGGCAGCTGCCCTACCACCTCTGGAAGCAATTTGAACAATGATCACACACTGCACTTTCAGGACATCCCAACCAACACTGGCTTCTGGGGCTCAGTAACTCCCTGCACCATTTGGGTCATTGCTTGGGAACATGATTCTCCATCCATGCCCCCAGTCCCATCCCCAAATTTTCCCCTGCTACCAATCCTGTGCTGAAATGGGAGCGTCCAGGGCACTCCTCACAAGTCCTAGCTGTACACATAGGTCCCAGCCCCACCATCATCTCTGTCTTGGGAAAAGACCTTTCTTCCTCCTTTTTCTCCTATATATCTTTCTACTCTTTTTCTTTTCTTTTCTTTTTAAGACTTAAGCAGAAATTTATTAAAGTTCACTTTTATAGTGTTTTACACACAAAAAAAGTAGAGTCCTTAATATTCAGGCAATCAACTTTAAGAATAGCTTTATGAGAAATGGATTTCTTTGACCCCCACCCCAAGTAAGATACTTCTGCTGTTTATATTCCTGGAAATGATGCATTTAATAACACCACTTTTAAAGAACAATCCCCTGGAGATCCCAAAACCTCTGCAGAGAATGAAGAGATGCTAGCACAGAACCCTCTCCAAATGCAGTGCCTCACGACAGAGGTGTAGTGCGAGAGATAAATGAAATGGCGGCTCTTCAGAGGTGTGTGTACACCCGGCCAGAGGACCATGGGAAGAGCCTGCAGGCCGAGCTATGCAGCCCTAGCTGCGGAGTGTGGCCAGCCGGGACTGCCTGGCCTCCAGGGCCTCTTCTTCCTCTTCATCTTCTGAAGCAGCCATTGCTCCTACAGGTTCAGTCTCAGGAAGGGCGTCTGTCACTTTACTGGGTGTTTTGCCCAAGGCCCCTGCTATAATTTCAAACAAGATTTTGTCAATTTCCATTTCTGCTTCTTCTTCCATTTCTTCTTGATCATCCATGCTTTTGAAAGTGTCCTCTAACATCTCTTCTATGATCCCAGCCTTCATCATCTCTTTGGACTACTCCCGCATGGTGGCCTGGATTTCTGGGATCTTCATGAGACTCTTGCTTGGCTTTCATCACCTCTGTGCTTTTCTGTAAGGAGCCAGCTGGTTCTTCATCCCCATGAGCATGGAATTCATGTGTGCTTTGGATGCATACAACTTGCTCACAGCCTTCCTTGACCTGATCATCTCCTTGGCCAGGACCACACAGACATCCTTCTGGCCCTTCTTGGCAGCATCCTTCACAGGTCGTTTCACTTTCTCTTCTCCTCTTTGGATATCTCTTATCTGCCTGTCAACAACTCTCATATCCTTTCTTATCTTCAGTGACCATTCATTGACCAGCTCTTTAGGCAGCTTCTCTTGTGTTTTTCCAAAGAGCTCCATGGCGAACTGAACTCCTCTTGCCCCTTCTGGCTTTTTGTTCCCTGCACCCAGTCTACTCTTTTTCTTGACCCTTCTCTTTTTCTTCCTGATTCACCGTGTCCTGTTCCTCGACATGTGAACACCAGCTGAACCAGGAAAATCCCTCTGAGCAGGGCAATGCCAATATCTGGGAACACTGCTTCCACAAAGACACACTCTCCCCAGTCTCATCCATGACTCAGAATGGACAGGTAAAGAAAGCATGACCCAAGGCCTGAGCAGCTTGCATGAAAGCAGGTCTCAGACTGTTTCACTTTCATGTGAGCCTGGTAAATGGTATAAAAACAGTTCGTGTGTGTGTGTGTGTGTGTGTCACTTTGTGCTGTCTTTGGTGGAAGAGCCCAGCTGACTGTCCTCCATAAGTCTCCCTCTTTCTCTCCCCTTTGGGGACCAGGGTGATTTGGGTAGATTTTATCATCCTTCCTATCCTATCATGGGATGAAGTTTTAAACTGTCATTACTGTCTGTAAGGTTCATGTCCCCTCATCTGGTCATTCACCTCTTCCAACTTTTCCCTACTCTCAGGCATCTGCCTGGCCAGAATCAGACAAATCCAATGACCACTTTCTGTTTTCTGCAGGGGCCTCATTCTGACTCCAGGAATCTTATCAAGGGGTCCCTTCACTCTGGACTCTGAGGTGACCGCTTCCTATTCTGCCAAGGTATCTGGTTTCAGAGTCCGTGGGAATAGGGGACTTGGTCTGGGTCTTCAGGAACGTGGTCAGCATTCGGGGGTCAGTTCTCCGTGGTCCCAGTTATGTGAATGCCTTTGATACATGAAAGAAGTGCAAATGATAAGGTAAGGAGGAGAGAGGAAATATTTCCTATGAGAAGATAGACCTACCTGCTGGTTTCCTCTACCTCCCTCAGCCAGGATGACTTGTTTACAATGGTGCACAGTACTTATAGATCCAAACACGGGTACCCCACATCCTACATATGGAGTAGGGACCCCAGAGCAGATGTTTGGGAAAGAAGTCTTGACAGGAACTAATGTCAGGTATCTGTCCAGACAGGAAGATGTGTTAAGAATATTAAATCCCCCGAAAGACCTTCAGATGACAGTGAGAATCCTTAGAAGATTCCAGTTCAGGATCAGCCCTAGTCCAATGGAGGCACTTAATCTACCTAACTCCCTGGAATCCAGCCCCAGGGCTTGACAACCTCACCCCATAATGCAGCAGAGGGGGTCTGGCAATAGGGTGTGGGAAAATTTCTTGGCAAGAAAATAACTCTGGAGAGGGCAAAGAGTATGGAAGTAGTAAATACAGATAGAGATGAAATGAAGATCTAGAGGGCAGAACCTGGCAGGAGATGGCCATATTACAGAGCCCCGGAGGAAAGATGAGGTAACAGGGCATGTACACTCAGCATTGAGGAGAACGATGGAGCGATAGGTAATGAAAGCAAATGAATCATACCAAAGGCTGAGCTCAACGAAGGGTGGGACTCCCCTAAAGTCAGGCTCTTGGGAGTGTTCCATCGGTGAGTGTCCTTTGCCACTCAAGTCTTAACCTCAGTCCAGGAGGGGCATGGAAAAAATTCCCTGCCCTGGATCTTAGGCCTGAACATCACTTAAAGCCTGAGGTCAGAAAACGCATGACACATTCCAGACCTCTGACCTCCATTATTTCTTCTATTCCCCAGATCAGCCCAAGGCTGCCTCCTTGTTCACTCTGTTCCCACCCTCCTCTGAGGAGCTCCAGCTCAACAAGGCCATACTGACCTCTCTGAGGAATGAATTCTCCACAGGTGTAGTGAGGGTGACCTGGAAGGCACATGAAAACCCTATCATCCAGAGCATGGATACCGCTAAGCCCTCCGAACAGAGCAACAAGAAGCACATGGCCTGCAGCTACCTAACTATGACACCTAACCACAGAAAATCTCACTGTAGACTCAGCTTCCAGGTCATGCACAAAGGGAGCACCATGGAGAAGAGTGTGTCCATGGCAGAAGGAACCAGACACCTGAGCTAAGTCCATGATGAAGGATCAGAGGCTGAAATTCTCTGTTCTTTGGTAGGACCATAAGGGAGAGGAATTTCTAGGTGAAAGGTCAACAGCTACCTCCCTTGCAAGGTAGTCCTAGAAATATTGACTGGGGAATTCCTAAGCCTATCAAAATACTAATCAGCTTACTGCAAAATACTAGTCTGCAATAAGAAAACAATTATTATAATACCACTAACAAGTTTACAATCCTATTGAATTTCCCAATCAAATTAGGGACCCTGCATTATTCCCTGAGGACATGGTTGTTCATGGTCACATATGCTAGGATATGAGATGAGGCTAAAGCACACAAATGAAGTCCATGTATGATCTCATATGTATGGAGTGAGAGTGTGTTCATGAATGCTAGCAAAAGTCTAGGATCTGAATCATGATGTATTTTGACAACAGTCAGGCTGCAGCAGTGTGTCTAAGACTGGTTAAGGCTGGAGCATAGTAGTTGTCTAAGAAAAGCTGTTTCAGAGTAAATTCAGGACTAGAATCAGGGACAGGTCACACAAGGGTCATACAGTGAATGTTACCTGAGAACAACAGGAAAGGCATGTGCTCAATTAGTACAAGCTCTAAAAACACTGCCATTCCAGTAGTCCACATCTTCTCAGGTGCGTCCCCATCCTGGTATGCACCTCAGATTGATGTCAGCCACATTCCTGGACACAGGTAAGGTCTGCTTTCAGTGGTCCAAGCCCAGTACAACTCTGGTAGTCCACAGTGCCCAGAACTTGGGGACACTATAGTCTGTAGATCATCAGGGATATGGATGCTGCTCTCAATAAAGCTCCTTCGTGGACCATTCAATACAAAGACACCATATGCAATACCAGGGAGCTTCCTCAGCAATAGGGAAAACAAAAAGAAGACTACCTGGAGCTTGAGCCCAATAACAACAACCCAAAACACAATTCTAAGCTAGAGGAAACATTTGGGAATTGTGTCCTACAATATCTGTCTGACTCCATTTGATGGAGTTGGAATCTGTGACCCAAAGATGTAGTACATAACACTGATCATGTTTTTCTCCATGACCTAAGTGGGTTTAATGCCAAAGTCCAAACCATCCCCAACTACTACTACCAAGAGATAAATCTCCTCAACCTACTGGAGTGTTTATTTTTCCTACTGAGAACTGTGAACACAAAAAATCCGGAGTCAGACAATTTTTAATACTCACATATTTACATTAACCAGCCTTTACTCAGTTCACCCCAGACTGTGATCAAAACAGAAGAATTCCTCCATTACACAGTCAGTTTACTCCAGACATTATATCTTATCTTCTCTAAATGATAAGCTTCCGTCCTTAAAAATCAAGAAGTAAAAAATATCTAGAAATCCTATCAAACCTAAAGCAAAATCAAGGATAATTCCTTCCTATCAGAAAATAGTCAAGTCGTCATCAAATATTCACAAATGTCAGGGAGCCACAGTGTTTTGCAGACTGGTGTTCTTTGGGTATTATTCTTTAGTATGTAGAAGGATAGAATGATGTTTAAAATTGTGATACCAGGTCCATCAAGGTTGCCTCCAGCATGGCTGCAGCTGGGGACTGTGGGAGAGGGACAAGGAAGGGAGGTGTTTTTGCATGAGCCTGTGTCACAATTTTGGGTATTTGGTGTGGGACCAAGATAACTGTTCTAAGTAAGTAAATCCCTCTCCCATCTTCCCTGTTCTCCCCAAGATTTGGGAAATTTTGGGGCTGTTTTTGTTCTTTTTCTGTGTCTTTTCTCTGCCTGGAATCATATTTTTCCCTTGATTTGGACCTTGTGGCAATAAATTCTTCCCTCCCTCTTCAGTCCTTCCTGATTCCCTCAGCTTAGCAATAAAACCTATTCTTCCCTGACTCCAGAGGCACAGAATTGAACCAAATGACCTTTTAAGACTCATCTGTCTGTGATCCTGTCAGTTTGTCTATCTTTCTATCTGGGCTTGTTGGGTTGTCAAAGGAACTCTTCTCTGTCCTCATCCTTTGGGCTTGTGGCTGTTGATGAGCTTTGTGAGAGATTAAACTGAGGCCCCGTTTCTTGGGGAACAGGGACACAAGGCAATGAAGGAACGAAAATGGACAAATTTAGAAGACCCAGAACAATCACTACAGAACCTGGGGAACCACACATTAGAATGTCAAACCAGTTCCCAAGATCTGTTGGACCCAGGATTCAGTATAAGAAAAAGGGAGGAGTTAGAAGAGATTCCTAACCCTCCATAGGTTGCCACAGATAGAGCATGAAGCAAATATAAGAAGAAAGTTGGGAGGGAGATGGGAAGAGAAGGCTCTGAGAGAGAGCAGAAAGGTGATTGAATGACATGATTTGGTTGGGGGGGATTATAAGTCTCTTCAGCATACACTACTCAAGAAAGATGAGTCTCTGAAATCACAGATGATCAGATAGCAATGCAGAAAACCTATAGATCAGGGTTATAGAGAGGGTTCCCCAATCTGATTCTGCTGAAGGAGAGAGTGCAGGCCAGAAAGACCTGGTCCGATAAACAAAGGTACTGAGTCCATGACAGTTGCTTAGCAGAAGCACATTTGATGAAAAGAGATTCCTTGGATTAAAAATTGTGCACCAGTGCAGATGTCTGAATTATCCCCAGAGTGGAGCATTAAAGAACCACAGAAAATTCAGAGGTCATAAAAAATACAGACAGTTTTGACACAATGTCAGGAGATAGAACAAACAAAAGAAAACAAGGATCAGACATGTACTGAAAGGACAAAAACCAGGGAAGTCCTGCAGAAGTGATACACTTTGTTCAGGTACATATATCCTAGTACATGAGGAGTACTTGCAGGAACTCCCCATCCCATGTTTTGGCTTATGGGTGCTCAATAAAGAATGTCTGGAAACAGGGCTCAACCTTAGTTTAAGACCCAAATCCTTCCTCATAAAACAGCTCAAAGTCTCCAAAGGTAGACATCAGGCCTCTGACCTACTTCTGTCCCACACTGCAGGTCAGCTCCTCCCTAAGTCACTCTGTTGGCACATTCCTCTGAGGAGCTCCAGGCCACCAAGGCCACACTGGTATGCCTGATAAATGACTTCTACCTTGGTGCTATGACTGTGCTCTAGAAGGAAGATGGCACTCCAGTCACCCAGACGTGGAGACCACTTAGCCTTCCAAACAGGGCAACAAGTACCTGACACTGACACCAAACCAGTGGACATCTCCCAATAGACACAGCTGCTGGGTCACACATGAAGGGAGCATTATTGAGAAGAGTGTGTCCTCTTCAGAATGTTCCTAGGTCCCAAACCTCACCCTACCCTCAGGGAATGACACTGAAGGTGCCCAGAAGGGGTATCCTCTCATATCCCTGTCCCAATCCATCCCTCTGAACACAATGAATGCTCAATAAATATTGATTATCTGTCAGGACTCCTGCTCTACCTCACTTGTTTTTATTTCATATTTGATTTTCAATCACCTCATGTCCTCCTTGTGGAAAGGGGGGTATCCTGGGAGCCTGTGGAACAAAGAGTGCCACTGTGAACATCCCATGGGTATCACATGTGGAGGGGCTTTTCTCAAGCAATTTCCTTTCAATGATTATCTGTTCTTCTCATGAACCCCAGCATCATATAATTTTGCCCCAAGTGGGCCTCACATTATAATCCTCAGTTATAATCTCCTTTATAAAGACCTAATCATACTTCATCCCAGATTTGTAATGTCCTGTTAATGTCTGTTCAGGACTCTAGACTGAAAGTGCAATGCTAAGTGGCAGTAGCAATTCCAATTTGCGATCATCTCATTGGCCCATCATCAAATCAAACCAACCCAGCAGGGCCTCAGATGAACTCACTATAGTGGTAGGTACTGTGATCCGAAGCAAGAAGTTATCCCTGCAGAATGGCACCTGGAATACAGAACTTGCCAACCAGTGAATGAAAAGGGGCATAGGAAAACAGAATTGGTAGAGAAAACAGAATTGATATGAGATAAGGATAAATGAAGGGTGAGCCCAACAAAGTGCTGCTAGCAAGAAGTTGCTAGGATACCCTTTAACCAAGGCCATGATTAAGGATCAGAGGTTGACATCCTTTGTTCTTTAGATGGGAACAGAAGGGAAAGGAATAACCAGATAAAGGATCAATGGCTACCCACTTATCAAGGAGTCCTGAAAAGAAGTGACAATGGAATAAACAGCATTTCCAAGTCCATCACAATGCAGGTCAGCTAAATGAAGTAGCAGACGTGCTCTGCAGTAAGAAAACAGATTTTACAATATCACTTCAAGTTCAAAATCCTGTTGATTTTCCCAAGCAACTTAGGAACCCTGAAATACTCTTTAGGACACAAGAGTTCATGGACCTGTGCAAAAAGTGAGATGAGGCTCATACATGCAGAAGACCATCATGCATGACCTAATTGTTGTGAGGTCAAGTTGTAGCATAAGCAAATGCTAGCACAAGCCTGGGATCTGAAACATGATATGACTAAAAGTCAACCCTACACGTAAAGTGTGTCTAAGGTTGGTCATGACCAGACTGGAGCCTGGTCATAATCAGCCTTTGGTCTTATCTGGAAAATAAAGGTGCTTCAGAATTGAATTCAGTGATAGAGTAGGGGTCAGATAAAAAAGATCAAGGAAAGATGAGGATCGATTGAGAACTATAGTATGAACAGGCGTTCAAAAAAACAGATTCAAATGTACCACCTCATATTTCACGTGCTCACCTCCTGTCAGGGGCTTCTGAATCCTGGTGTGCAATTCAGACTGAAATCAGTCACTGACACAGAAAAAGTCTTCCATCTGTGGTCCAAACCTTGTCCAATTTTGTTGGTCCACAGTGCACAGACATTGTGGATACCATATTCTCTAAATCATTAGGGACATGCCAGCTTCCATCAACAGAGATCTGTTTAGACCAACCAGCTCGAGGACAGAACTTTCAAGTCCAGAAAACTGTCTCATAATGGCACAGACAGAAAGGAAATAACATGGAGCTTGAACCCAGTCACAGCAATCCAAACACAAGCCTTTGAGCTAGAGGAAACATTAAAGAATTTATGTCCCAAAACATCTGACTCCAGTTAATAGAAATGGAATCTGTGAACCAAAGAAGCAGTAGATGATCCTGGATGCCCTCATCTCAATGGTTTTCCTTTAGATGATCTCAAAGTCAACCCCATTCCAATCTACTACCCAGAAACAAACTTCCTCATCATTTTGGTGTAAGTTGTTTTTTCTACTGAGAATTAGGAACACAAAAATCAGGAAACAAATAATTAGTAACAGCCCCTTGTTCACATCAACCAGTCTCTAATTCCTAGTTCACCAGATGTTTTGATCCAACAAAAACAAAATCTCTGTCCTTGCACCATTATAAGTTTTTTCCAGATATCATGCCTTAGCATCTCTAAATGTTGAGCTTCTATCAGGGAAAAATAAGAAGTAAATATACCTAGAATTCCTATCAAATCTAAAGACAAATAAAGGAAAATTCCTTCCTATGACAAAATAGTCAAGTTGCTATCACATGTCCACAAACGTCATGAGTCCACAGTGTTTTGCAGGCTAGTTATTTGGGGCTGTTCATTGCTCCATAGAAAGATGGAATGATGTTTGAAATATTGATACTTATATCTGTTCTCAACTGATAGAATCTATAGATCTGGTTTTCCAGATCAATCCCTTTGTTATTAGCTAGGCTGAAAGATTAAGGAGCTGAGCTGCTGATCCAAGGAATTTTATTTTATTTTATTATTCATATGTGCATACAAGGCTTGGGTCATTTCTCCCCCCTGCCCCCACCCCCTCCCTTACCACCCACTCTGCCCCCTCCCTCTCCCCCCACACTCCCCCAATACCCAGCAGAAACTATTTTGCCCTTATTTCTAATTTTGTTGTAGAGACAGTATAAGCAATAATAGGAAGGAACAAGGGTTTTTGCTGGTTGAGATAAGGATAGCTATACAGGGCATTGACTCACATTGATTTCCTGTGCGTGTGTGTTACCTTCTAGGTTAATTCTTTTTGATCTACCCTTTTCTCTAGCTCCTGGTCCCCTTCTCCTATTGGCCTCAGTTGCTTTTAAGGTATCTGCTTTAGTTTCTCTGTGTTAAGGGCAACAAATGCTAGCTAATTTTTTTAGGTGTCTTACCCACCCCTCCCTTGTGTGCTCTCACTTTTATCATGTGCTCATAGTCCAATCCCATTGTTGTGTTTGCCCTTGATCTAATGTCCACATATGAGGGAGAACATACGATTTTTGGTTTTTTGAGCCTGGCTAACCTCACTCGGAATGATGTTTTCCAATTCCATCCATTTACCAGCGAATGATAACATTTCATTCTTCTTCATGGCTGCATAAAATTCCATTGTGTATAGATACCACATTTTCTTAATCCATTCGTCAGTGGTGGGGCATCTTGGCTGTTTCCATAACTTGGCTATTGTGAATAGTGCCGCAATAATGATCCAAGGGAAATTTAATGATTCCCATTCAGCCTACTTCCTCCAAAGTTGTCATTGTCCACTTCTCTCTACACCTCTATTTCCTTCAAAGTAGTTCTATCATATAGAGGATAAGAAAGAGCAGTTGCCATGTTGGTGTGCTCATTTACAAGACAGGCAGACCCATCAAAGAAAGCTACCATGTGCTGGTCACATTTCAATGAGGTCAATATCCTCCCATGCAGATTGGCAAGGAATGTCAGGGCTGCCTCCAGCACAGGTGCAAATAGTGACTGTCGGGGACTGGTGGGGTCGGGGGAAGTGAGTGGTTTTTGAATGATCCTGTGTAACAATATGGCATCTTTGGTGGAGGGATCTATCTGGCTTTCCTAGGTGAGTGACTCTTACCCCCTTCTTTCCTGTTCCCCCCCCCCCGCCAAGGTTTGAGACAAATTTTGGCTGTTTGTATTCTTTTCCTATACCCTGGCACTGCCTGACATCATGCTTTCTCACTAGATTTTAACCAGACAACTACATTCTACCTTTCCTCTTCAGACCTCCCATTTACCTCAGGTTGTCAACAAAATCCCTTCTCTCATGATCCCAGAGACAGGGCACTGATCACAATGACCTACTAAGACTAACCTGTCTGTGTTCCTGTCTGTCTTTCTGTCTGGGTGTGTTGGTTTCTTAAAAGTACTCTACTCTGTCTTCATCCTTTTAGCTTGTATGTCTGCTAGGCTTCATGAGAGGTTAAATTTAGGTTCCATTTCATGCAGTACAGGGGCACAGGGCAATGAAGGATAAACTTAGAAAGATCTAGAACAATCATCACTGAGGCTGGGGAACCACACATCAGAGTATCAGACCAGTTCCCATTGGTTTTTGGTCACAGGATATTGGAAAGAAAAAAGAGAGGCAGTAGAGAGATCCCCAAGATTCACTCTGCATTCCAAGGACTCAGGAAACTTACAATGGAGAAGAGAAAAAAGGCTCTGGTAGAGATCAGAAGGGTGATTAAAGGGCATGGGTGGGGAGATGAGGTCCTGATTCACTGCAGCACACACAGATCAAAAGCATGTATCACTGAGATTACAAATAAGCAGGTGACAATGGAAAAAAACCTATAGATAAGGCTTATGGAGAGGGTTCCCTTACCTGTTTTTGCTGAAGGAGAGATCTCATAGGTCAGGAAGACATATGCTATGATGAGTAAAGGCATAGACCCCTTTGGAGAGGTTCATAACAAGCTCATTTGGGGTAAACAGGTTCCGTGCATTAAAAACTAATGCCCTAGTGCAGATGTCAGAACTGTACCGAGAGGGGTGTACACAAGAGTCATAGACAACTCAGAGGACAGACAGGTTAAAGATAGTTTGGAAATTATGCCAGGAGGAACAAAAGAATGTGAGGATCAGATATGTTTGTGAGTGGTTAAAATCAAGGAAGGTCCCAGAAAAGGTAATGCCCTATGTCCAGGTTCATAAATACTGGCACATGAGGAGTACATAGAGGAACTCAACAACCTACATTCTACCACATGAATGTTAAACAAAGAATGCTTGTGAGAGGACTCCACTTGAGCCTAAGAACCCAAATCCCTCCTCAGCTAACAATTCAGTGGCTCCAAGGTATACAACAGACCTCTGATCTATGTATTCTGTCTCAAACTGCAGGTCACCCCAAGACTCCCCCTCCGTCAATATGTTCCCTCCCTCCTCTGAGGAGCTCAAAGACAATAGGGCCACACTGGTGTGTGTGATTAATGACTAAGAGGTGTTATCTTCTAAACAGGACAAAAACAAGTACATGGCCAGCAGATACTTGACACTGACCCAGAGCACTGGAAGGCTCAGGAATTATACACTTGCCAAGTCACCCATGAAGGAAACTGTGAAGAATAATGTATCACATTCAGAGTATTCTTAAGTCCATATGCTTATCACATGCTCAGGAACTGACACTGAAGGTTCCCAGAAGGTGGCTCCTAACCTACTCCTAACTGCCCTGGTCCTTCATCTGAACATGACAAATGCTTAAAAAAATATTGATTACCTATCATAAATCTTACTCTACCTCCTTTGAATTTTTCCACATTTAATTTTCAATTATGTCAGGTCCTCCTTGTGAGAAGGAGGATATTCTGGCAGCCAATAGGTTGCCAGTGTGAGCACCTCTTGGGACATCACCATTGGAAGCGTGAACCATTTTCACTTGAATCAACTATATATTACCCTCATGAGACCCGCCGTTAGGAAATTGCAACCCACGTGGGTCACACATTCTTCTTAATTATAATATCTAAATAAAGACCCAATCATACAGCAATCAAGATTTGTAATGTCCTGTATGAAGTTCTGTGTCTACACAGAACTCTAGGCTGAAGGGGCAATTCTAATGTAAGATCATCTCATTGGTCCATTATCAAATAAACACAACTCAACAGTGTCTCAGCTAAACTCTCTGTAGGAGTGGTGACTATGATCCAGAGCAGGAATTTGTTTCTGGAGAATGCCACATGGGATATAGAATTTGCCAACTGATGAATGGAAAAGGACATAAGAAAAAGACAGTTGTTGGGCACCGAGATGAGATGAAGCTAAATGAAGGGTTCCAGTGGGTCCAGTGAAGGGCTGCTAGCAGGAACATTCTAGGAGCTCTTTCAACCAAAGCCATGATGAAGGCTCAGAAGTTGAAATTCTCTGTTCTTTAAGAGGGAACAGAAAGAAATGGGTAAACATTTCTTTGGGTGAAGGACCAATGGCTACCCACTTATCAGGGAGTCCAGGAAAGAACTGACAGTGGGGCACACAGGGGCATATCCAAGTCTATCGCAATGCTCATCTGCTAAGTGACTATTTCTGCAGTAAGAAAAAAGTTACTAACATCACTAACTAATGCAGAATCCAGTTGACTTTCCCAAGCAACATTGTGGCCCTATTATACTCCTCAGGACAAAGGTGTTCAGGGTCACATGTACAAGGAAATGAGATGAGGCTGATGCACACAGAGGAGATCCAAGTGTGATCTGATGGCTGTGAGGTCAGCCTGGGTTGAAAAATATGATGGATCTTGAAAACTGTAGTCAGGATACAGATACAGGGTATGCCCAAGGTTGGTTAAGACTAGATCCTGATCATAAACAGACTTGGCATTTGGGGAAAAAAAGCTGTTTCAGTGCAGAATTCAGCACTTATGTGTTGGTTGTTGAGGTTGCAAGTGAAAGTCAGATAGAGGAACACTGAATATTCATAGGCTGACTAGGTGTTCAGAAAAACAGATTCAACTGTACCAGTCCCCCAAGTACATATGCCACATCCTCTCATATGTACCTGAATCCTGTGTGCACCTCAGACTGATGTAAGCCATAGTCCCTGACACAGGCAAGTCCTGCCTTCAATAGTCCAAGCCCTATTCAATTCTTTAGTACTGTAGCAGGGAGGAGGGCCAGAAAAGAAACAGACAGGCTGTGTTCTGACAAAACAGAAAGATAAAACTTAAAGAATTGAAACATGAAGGTCACATAGCACTGGGGAAATAAAATAGCCAATGAAGTCACATGAACCCACAAGGGGCTTGAGCTTTGTTTTTTGCTTCTGTAACCTGCTTGCAAAGGTATATAAGGTGAGGCTTCTTTGTTCTCCGGGCTCAGCCTTTGGACACAAGTCCACTGGGTTGTGCTGGAACAATAAAAGTTGCTTCCTGTCAATCTGCCTCAGTGTCCCATACCTCAGCTTGTAATTTCCTGCAGTACCACTGTGTCCAAAACGTGTGTACACCAGGACCTCTTTCTCATCAGGGACATGGAAGTTTCCCTCAACAAAGCTCCATGGTGGACCAACCAGTCTAGGACCTCACCTGTCACACCAGTGAGGTTTCTCAACAATGGTGTAGACAGAAAGTAGCTTGAGTAGTCTCACCAAAATTATCACAAGCCTCTGAACTAGAGAGAAAACTTGGAAATATATGTTAAACAACATCTGTCTAACTCCATACAGGAGGTGAAATCTAAGACCCAAAGAGGTAATGGAGGACCCTGGAGGTCTCTTCTCATTAAATATCCATGGCGTGATCACAAAGTCCACCCCATCCTAATCTACTAACCAGAAACAAATCTCTTTGTTCTTTTGGTTTAAGTTTTCTACTAAAAATTGTGAAAACAAAAATCAGGAGATAGAAAATTACTTAGCTCTCCATTTTCCCTATTAACCAGCCTCTGCAACTCAGTTCATCACTTGCATTGTGATCCAACCACAACATAAAAACTCCCATACAGCATTAGAAGATTTTTTTCAGACATCATATCTTTTTTTGTTGTTGTTTTATTATTCATATGTGCATACAAGGCTTGGGTCATTTCTCCCCCCTGCCTCCACCCCCTCCCTTACCACCCACTCCACCCCCTTCCTCTCCCCCCCACCCCTCAATACCCAGAAGAAACTATTTTGCCCTTATCTCTAATTTTGTTGAAGAGAGAGTATAAGCAATAATAGGAAGGAACAAGTGTTTTTGCTGGTTGAGATACGGATAGCCAAACAGGGAGTTGACTCACATTAATTTCCTGTGCAAGACATCATATCTTTTAATACCTAAATGCTGAGCTACAGTCCTAAAAATAGAAGTAAACAAACCTAGAAAGCCTATCAAAACTAAGAACAAATCAAGAAAAATTCCTTCCTGTGAGAAAATAGTCAGGTTGCCATCAAATTTCCATAAATGTCATGGATCCAAAGAAGGTTTTAGGCTGGTGCTTTGGGGATTGTTACTTTGTGTCTAGAAATATAAAATGATATTTGAAATTTTGATATCAAAGTGTGTTGCTGACTTGTGGAATTTATAGATCTAGGTGCCCAGATTGCTCCCTTACTTCCTATCCAGAGAGAAACTCAAGGTGCAGAGCTAGCAATCCTTTTACATATCATGGTTCCCATGGAGTTGACCACTTCTCCAAGCTGTCAGAGAGCACTTTTGCCTACTTCTCTATTCCTATTTCCTACAAAGTAGCTCTTCCATATAGAAGATACAAAGAAACAGTTGACATTTTGGTAGGGCAATGTTCCAGACAGATAGCCCTTCCAGGAATGTCACCATGCACTGATCATCTTTTATAGGTCACCATTCTCCCATGCAGGTTGCCCAAAACCATTTGTGCTGTCTCCAGCACAGCTGCAGCTGGGGATTGAAAAGGAATGAGGGATATTTGCATGAGTCTGTGCCACAGTGTTGGGTGTTCAGGGCAGGGACCAGGCTCACCATCATAGGTAAGTGAATCCTTGAATCCTTTCTTCTTAATTCCTGTTCTCCCCCAGAATTGAGAAAATATTCTGCTGTTTTTGTTCTTGGCCTGTGTCTTGTAGCTGCCTGGGTGCATTCATTCTCACTGGATCTTTATTCAGCAGACTAAATTCTTCTCTCACTCTTTAGACCCTTTCTTCTTGCCTCAGGTGTCAAAAAAAAAAAAAGCTTTCGTTTCTGACCTCAGAGGCAGGAGACTGAAGCAAATGACCTAATATGACTGAACTTTCTCTATTCCTGTCTATGATCTTTTTGTTTGGGCAAGTTGGTCTCCCTAATGTACTCTCCTCTGTCCTCCTTTCAGCTTATGTCTGTCTACTAAGCTTCCTAAGATGTCAAATTAAAGTACCATTTCATGGAGAACAGAGACATAGAAAATGAAGGACTGACGTGTGTAAATTTGGAAAGACAGAAAACAATCACTACTAATGCTGGGAAACTGCATATGAGAGTGTCAGAACTGTTCCCATTAGGTTTTTGGTCAAGGGTCCAGGAGAATAGAAAAGGGAGGAAGGAAGAGTGGTCCCTAAGCCTCCATCAACATCTACGGACAGAGAAGGCATCCAACCTGGGACTCAGGAAACTTGCAATGGAGAAGGCAAGAGAAGGCTCTGGTAGGATCTGAAGGGTGACTGAAGGACAGGGTAGGACAGGGGGCCTCTTGGTTCTCTGCAGCACACACAGCTCAGAAGCACACATCTTTGAGATTACAGATGAGCAGGTAGCAATGCAGAAAACCTAGAGATCAGGCTTATGGAGAGGGTTCCCTAAACTATTTTTGCTGAGGGAGAGCATATACAGGTCAGGAACACATGATCAGCAAAGGCACAGACACAGACCCCTTTTCAGAAGCTTACCAGAGCACATTTGGTATAAACATACTGCTTACACTAAAAACTAATGCCCTAGTGCAGATGCAGAACTGTACTGAGAGGGGCACAAACAAGTCATAAACAGCTCAGAGGTCAGAAAGATTACAGATAGACTGGAAATGATGTTGGGATGAGCCAAGGTGTGAAGATAAGTCATGTTTGTGAGAGGATAAAATCCGGAAAGGCCCTAGGAGAGGTGATGCTCTGTGTCCAGGTTCATAAACCCCTGACACATAGGGGATACTTGGAGCAACTCCCCAACCTACACTCTGCCTCATGAGTGCTCAAATAAGAATGCCTATGAAAAGGGCTCCACCTGAGCCTAAGAACCCAAATCCCTTATCTCATAACAGTTCAGAGGCTCCAAGGTGGACAGGACAACTCTAACCAATTCTTATCTCTCACACTGTAGGTCAGCCCAAAGCTACCCACTCAATCACTGTCTTCCCACCCTCCTCTGAGGAGCTCCAAGCCAAAAAGGCCACACTGATGTGTCTGATGAGTGACTTCTACCCCAGTGATGCGACTCTGGCCTGGAAGCCAGACGGCACTCTTGTCACTCAGGGTGTGGAAACCACCAAGCCTGCCAAACACACCAAAAACAAGTACTTAGCCAGCAGTTACCTGACTGGTACACCTGACAAGTGGAAAACATTCAGATCAGTCAGCTGCCAGGTCACCCATGAAGGGTGTAGTGTGGAGAAGAGTGTGTCTGCTTCAGAGTGTTCCTAGGTCCCCAGTGCTAACCTCATTCTCAGGGACAGACACTGAAGATCCCAAGAATATGTCCTGTCTCTCACCCCTAGATTTTCAATCCTTTCTTCTGATCATGATGTTTGCTCAATACAATATCGATTATCAATTTTATCTCACCCCAGTTAGAATGGCCATAATCAAGGAGTATAACAACAACAAATGTGGCAAGGATGTGGTGAAACAGAAACCTTTCTACACTGTTGGTGTGAATGCAAATTAGTGCAACCACTATGGAAAGCAGTATGACAATTCCTAAAAAAACTAGATATAGAACTGACATATGACACAGTGATACCCCTCCTGGGCACCTACCCAAAAGAACATAAAACAGGATACAGTAGAGACAACTGTACACCAGTCTTCATCACAGCACTATTCACAATAGCCAAGCTGTGAAAACAACCCAGATGCTCTACAAATGATGAATAGATCATGAAATTGTGGTATGTATATATACACCATGGAGTATTACTCAGCCATAAGGAATAATGCCATGGGGGTTTGAAGGTAAATGGATGCAACTGGGAGACATTATCCTAGCCAGGATCAGAAACACAAAAAGATGCATGTTTTCTCTCATACATGGAAAATAGATTGAAAGATAAACATATATGCAAAAACTTCATGATCACATGCAAACTCAGTTGTAGAACATGTTTGTAACAATGGAACTACTCTATGGAACTCAGGGAAAGAGGGAAAGGAAAAGAGAATGATAGAGCATCAGTAATATTGCATACCAAAAGACGTGATGGTAGAGGATATAAGGATGTGTATTGAAAACTATTGAAAAATGGGGATGAGGATCCAAAATGGCAACTGGGACACAGATGCGGACTGCATGAGCTCTGGGAATCAGGAACCTTGCTGAGACAGTGGAGACACACTTGGCTGAAGTAAAGCACAAAGGAGAGCTGAAACGTTGGCACTTTGAACCCCTAGCCCGTGGAAGTCCTCTCCATGCCACAATACACTGAAAGAACAGGCAGGCCACCACCTCTATGCTGCTGACTGCCACAGAAGGGCTCCAAGACCACCAGACATTGGTTCCAAACCTGCTTAGGAGATGCAGACAAACGGGACTGGATGCTAAAGGAGTAACACCAGAACTACTAAAACTGAAATTCTACTGTTCCTGAGCCCTGGATTTTTTTTTTCTTTTTTCTTTTTTTCTCTGTTCTTTAAGTGTTTGTTTGTCTTGTCACTGTCTGATTTTCCACCATATCTATCTGTTGATTTCTTTGGTTCTCCATTTTTTGCTTTCTTTTTCTTTTTCTTTTTTCTCCTTCTTTCTCGGTTTTCTTACTTTTACTATTGTAATTTAGCTAATACTAAATTACATATAGACCAGGGAAGGAGACAGTAACAAGTGAAATGATGAGAAGAGGAAAAAGGGATGGAAACCATTCTCCCCCCAAAAGTAAAGTAGTACAGGGTTCAGAGTCAAAAAACACAAAGAAAAACTATACCAAGGAACCCAATGAAGACTACAGGAACTACCTGAAGGAAGAAATCCTGCAAGTAATCAATGAGAATTTCATAGAGATGATACTAGACATGGTCAACCAAAACGTACAGGAGGCACTCAAGAAATTCTAAGACAACAAAAATAAAGAATATGATAAAACACAAAAACAAATTAATGAAACCATAGGAGCCCTAAGTAAACACTAAAGTGAAACAGAGAACACCATAAATAGAGAGATAAATGACTTAAGGATGAAAATTGACAATATTAAAGAGGAAGTGACCCATGATATGGAAAACCTCAGACAAAAGAATGAAACAGAAATACTACTCAAAATGGAAGGCCACTCCAGCAGACTAGAACAAGCAGAAGACAGAATCTCAGAACTCAAAGATTAAATGGTAATTAAAGGAAAAATTGAAGAACTATTAGTCAGACAACTCAAGACCTGTGAAAGGAATATGCAAGAACTCACCGACTCCATCAAAAGACCAAAACTGAGAATCATGGGCATTGAAGAAGGAGAAGAGGTACAAGCAAAAGGAATTTGTAATATGTTCAACAAAATAATAACAGACAATTTCCCAAATCTACAGAAAACTATGCCCATTCAGGTACAGGAAGCCTCCAGGCCATCAAACAGACTTGACCAAAATAAAACTACCCCATGACAATTATCATTAAAACAACAAGCACAAAGAATAGAGAAAGAATATTGAAGGCTATAAGAGAAAAATAACCAAATAACATACAAAGGTAAACCCAGCAAAATCGCAGCAAATTTCTCAACAGAAACCTTAAAAGCAAGAAAAGCATGGAGTGAGGTATTCAAGACAGTGAATGAAAATAACTTCAGCCCTAGGATACTCTACCCAGCAAAACTATCATTCAAAATAGATGGAGCAATAAAAGTCTTCCATGATAAGCAGAAACTAAAACAATATATGGCTTAGGGTGAAAGGATGGAAAAAGATCTATCAAGCCAATGGCCCCCAAAAACAGGCAAGGGTAGCAATACTTATCTCAGACAAAGTAGACTTCAAACTTACATTGAAGAAATGAGGTAAAAAAGAACACTCCATACTAATAAAAGGATAAATACACCATAAGGAAATAACAATTATCAACTTATATGCACCCAATGTCAATGCACCCAATTTCATCAAACATTCTCTGAAGAACCTAAAAGCATATATAGACTCCAGCACAGTGTTAGAGGGAGACTTTAATACCCCCTATCACTAATAGATAGGTCATCCAAACAAAAAAATCAATAAAGAAATTCTAGAACTAAATCACACCATAAATCAAATGGACCTAGCTGATGCCTATAGAATATTTCATCCAACTTCCACACAATATACATTCTTCTCAGCAGCTCATGGAACCTTCTCCAAAATTGATCATATTGTAGGCCACAAAGCAAACCTCAGCAAATATAAGAAAATAGAAATAATCCCATGCATTCTATCTGATCACAATGTATTAAAACTAAAAATCAACAACAAAAACAACAGAAAAAAAACAAGCAAACAATTGGAAATTGAACAACACATTGCTCAATGATCAATGGGTCACTGATGAAATAAGAGGAAATTAAAAGTTTCCTAGAAGTTAATGAAAATGAAAACACGACCAACCAGAAACTATGGGACACAGCAAAAGCAGTCCTAAGAAGAAAGTTTATAGCCATGAGTGCATTTATTAAAAGGTCAGAAATATATCGAATCAATGACCTAATGCTATATCTCAAACTCCTAGAAAAACAAGAGCAAGCAAATCCCAAAACAAGCAAAAGAGGAGAAATAATAAAAATAAGGGCTGAAATCAATGAAATACTAACAAAAAAACCATACAAAGAATCAATGAAACAAAAAGCTGATTCTTTGAAAAATTAAGTAGAGGATTCCAAGATGGTGGCTAGAGGGAGGAAGCAGAAAGTGCAATCTTGGAGAGATGCCACAGACACACTTTGCAGGCATAATCACTGAGAAAAGGCATAACTTTGACCCCTCCACATCTCCAGCCGGCACAGAGAATCTCCACTTCACGTTAAACGGAGAAACAAGGAGGGCCCCCGGGCCGCCAGTCGCAGGCGCCCAGACAGCTTGGGAAGATGTGGACCAGGTGAGCTTCGTGGTACCGCGGTACTCCCACAGACAAGCCTGGGTCAGAGCAGCATAGCCCCCTGGACAGACTGACCTCCACCCGGGGAAAAAAAAAGAGAAACTGAGTAATAAGCAATAAGAACAAATAAGACACACAGGAAAGAGGGTGGGGCGCACTGAGCACCAAAGATTGGGGGAAGGGAATCCTTCCCGGGACTGTAAATAAACAAGCCGGGCAGGCCGGAGAGCCTCTGGTGGGAGCGGGGTGCGCGCCCAGCAACCAGGAGCTGGAAAGCTTGTGAGAGTGGTGGAGGGAGGAAAACTCCACAGGAGAGGAGGGAAGACCCACTTCCCACATGAGCTGTAAACAAACATGGCGGCTGGCAGGAGCAGCAGCACCGCCCAGTAACCAGGAGCAGGAAAGCTTGTGAAAGCAGAGGTGGGAGGAGAACAGCACAGGAGAAGGGGGAAGACCCACCTCCCACATGAACTGTAAATAAACATGCAGGCCTGAGAACTCGGGTGCAGTGTCACCTTTCCCAGTGCTTGGAAAAGGGAAAGCTTGTAGCAGAGGCTCATGCACAGCAGAAATCTGAGCAAACAAAGCCTGCAGGGCCAGGTGAGTGCTAAGCTCAACCCAGAGATCTGCATAAATAATGCCTCCATCAACAGCAGGCTGACAGCAGCAGGCAGGCAAGCCACAGTTGCAGATACCATTCTCAGAACTGTCTCCAGACTCTTTTTTTGTTGTTGTTTCTTTGTCTCCCTACCTTTGATGAGAGAACAACCGAATTACACCTGCAAGCTGAAAAACTTACGGGAATTGTATTGCATTTGAACTTGGGACACTTGGTGGGGTTTTTTTTGTGCGTGTGTGTGTAGTTTTGTTCTTCTTTATGCATCCCCTTTGATGAGACAACTACAGAACAACATCTGAGGCACCATCTCCAGGATTGGAGTCTGAGACTTCACTGCATTTGAACTTGGAGGTTTTTTGGTTTTTAAAATTTTTTCTATTTTTTCATTTTATTTTAATACATTTTTATAAATAGATTTTTCTTTCATTTACTTATTTTTTTTATTCTTACCTTTATTTTTTTAGTTTTGATTTTCAATTCTCTCTCTGTCTCTCTAATGTCTGTTCAGCTTACTGTTGATTAGTACACTAAAGCTCCCTGTTTATACCTTTGAAATCTTAGTGTCTGACACCTTGTTCTGTATTCTCTCTCCAGTCTGTGTATTTGTTTTTCCCATTTCCTTAACTTCTTGATTTCCATCTCAGCTTACCCTTCTATTCAAATTTTACCATTATTATTATTACAAGCTAGAAAATATTTAATTGCACACAGTACAGGGACAGTAACAACACCAAAGGCAATGATGGGAAGACAGAAAAAACAGGGAAACCAGTTTCCCCACAGCAAAAAATTAGTACAGGAACCAAAGGGGAATGAAGAAAACAGGTACTCAGATCCAGACTCCAACAAAATGAAGATAAACTATGCCAAAGGACCCAATGAAGCCCACAAGGATAATTTAAAAGAAGACATACTACAAGTACTCAATGAGAATTTTATAGAGATAATACTGGATAGGGTCAACCAAAATGTACAGGAGACACTCAAGAAATTCCAAGACAACAAAAATAGAGAATTTGAAAAAGCAAAAGAAGAAATAAAGGAAACCATAGAAGCACTGTATAAACACCAAAGTGAAAGAGAGAACACGATGAATAAACAGATAAATGAACTCAGGACAAAAATAGACAACATTAAAGAGGAAAACAGCCAGGATATGGAAAACCTCAGAAAAAAGAATGAAACAGAACTGCAAAACAAAATGGAAGGCCAATCCAGCAGAATAGAACAAACAGAAGACAGAATCTCAGAACTTGAAGATGAAATGGTAATTAAAGGAAAAACTGAAGAACTATTAATTAAACAACTCAAGACCTGTGAAAAGAAAATGCAAGAACTCACCAACTCCATCAAAAGACCAAACGTGAGAATCATGGGCATCGAAGAAGGAGAAGAGGTGCAAGCGAAGGGAATGTGTAATATATTTAACAAAATAATAATGGAAAATTTCCCAAATCTAGAGAAAGATATACCCATACAGATGCAAGAGGCCTCCAGGACACCAAACAGACCAGATCAAAATAGAACTACCCCACGACATATCATCATTAAAACAACAAGTTCAGAAACTAAGGAAAGAATATTGAAGGCTGTAAGAGAGAAAAAACAAGTAACATACAAAGGTAAACCCATCAAAATCACAGCAGACTTCTCAACAGAAACATTAAAAGCAAGAAGAGCATGGGGTGAGATCTTTCGGGCACTGAATGAAAATAACTGCAAACCCAGGATTCTCTACCCAGCAAAACTATCATTCAAAATAGATGGAGCAATAAAAGTCTTCCATGATAAGCAGAAACTAACACAATATGTGACCACAAAGCCACTACTACAAAGGATTCTTCAAGGGATCTGCACACAGAAAGTGAAACCCAACTTAACCATGAAAAGACAGGCAGCACCAAACCACAGGAAAAGAAAAAGCAAGACAGTAGAGAGTAACCTCAACTTAGGTACACACATCAAACCTTCAAACAACTAAGACAACTAAATGACAGGAATCACCACATACCTATCAGTACTAGCACTTAATGTTAACAGACTTAATTCACCCATCAAAAGGTACCGCTTGATGACATGGATTAAAAAGGAAGATCCAACAATTTGTTGCTTACAGGAGACCCATCTCACCAACAGAAATAAGCATATGCTTAGGATGAAAGGCTGGAAGAAGATTTACCAAGCCAATGGCCCCCGAAAACAGGCAGGAGTAGCAATACATATCTCTGACAAAGTAGACTTCAAACCTACATTGATCAAACGAGATAAAGAAAGACATTCCATACTAATAATAGGGGAAATAGACCGAAAGGAAATAATAATCATCAACCTGTATGCACCCAATGTCAACACACCCAATTTCGTCAAACATACCCTGAAAGACCTAAAAGCATATATAAATGCCAACACAGTGGTTGTGGGAGACTTTAACACCCCATTATCATCGATAGATAGGTCATCCAAACAAAAAATCAATAAAGAAATCCTAGATCTAAAATATGCAATAGATCAAATGGACCTAGTTGATGTCTACAGAACATTTCATCCAACTTCTACACAATATACATTCTTCTCGGCAGCCCATGGAACCTTCTCCAAAATAGATCATATCCTAGGGCACAAAGCAACTCTCAGCAAATATAAGAAAATAGAAATTATACCGTGCATACTATCTAATCACAATGCAGTAAAAGTAGAACTCAACAACAAAAGTAAAGACAAAAAATATGCAACAGCTGGAAACTAAATAACTCATTACTTAATGAAGAATGGATCATCGATGAAATCAAAGAGGAAATTAAAAAGTTCCTGGAAGTCAATGAAAGTGAAAACACAACCTACTGGAACCTATGGGACACAGCTAAGGCAATCCTGAGAGGAAAGTTTATAGCCATGAGTGCATATATTAAAAAGACTGAAAGATCCCAAATCAATGACCTAATGATACATCTCAAACTCCTAGAAAAACAAGAACAAGCAAATCCCAAAACAAATAGAAGGAGAGAAATAATAAAAAAAAAGAGCTGAAATCAACGAAATAGAAACCAAAAAAACCATACAAAGAATTAATGAAACAAAAAGTTGGTTCTTTGAAAAAAGAAACAAGATCGATAGACTCCTGGCAAACCTGACAAAAATGAGGAGAGAAAAAACCCAAATTAGTAGAATCAGGAATGCAAAAGGGGCGATAACAACAAACACCATGGAAGTCCAGGAAATCATCAGAGACTACTTTGAGAACCTATATTCAAATAAATTTGAAAATCTTAAAGAAATGGACAGATTTCTAGATACATACCACTATCCAAAACTGAACCAAGAGGAAATTAATCACCTGAATAGATCTATAACACAAAATGAAATTGAAGCAGCAATCAAGAGTCTCCCCAAAAAGAAAAGTCCAGGACCTGATGGATTCTCTGCTGAATTCTATCAGACCTTTAAAGACCTGATACCAACCCTCCTTAAACTGTTCCACGAAATAGAAAGGGAAGGAAAACTGCCAAACACATTTTATGAAGCCAGTATTACACTTATCCCAAAACCAGACAAAGACACCTCCAAAAAGGAGAACTATAGGGCCAATCTCCTTAAGGAACATAAACGTAAAAATCCTCAACAAAATAATGGCAAACCGCATTCAGCAACAAATCAAAAAGATTATTCACCACGACCAAGTAGGCTTCATCCCAGGGGTGCAGGGGTGGTTCAACATACAAAAATCAATAAACGTAATAAACCACATTAACAGAAGCAAAGACAAAAACCACTTGATCATCTCAATAGATGCAGAAAAAGCCTTTGATAAGATCCAACATCATTTCATGATAAAAGCTCTAAGAAAACTAGGAATAGAAGGAAAGTACCTCAACATTATAAAAGCCATATATGACAACCCTACAGCCAGCATTATACTTAACGGAGAAAAACTGAAACCATTCCCTCTAAAATCAGGAACCAGACAAGGATGCCCACTATCTCCACTCCTATTCAACATAGTATTGGAATTCCTAGCCAGAGCAATTAGGCAAGAAGAAGGAATAAAAGGAATACAAGTAGGTAAAGAAACTGTCAAAATATCCCTATTTGCAGATGACATGATCCTATATCTTAAAGACCCAAAAAACTCTACTCAGAAGCTTCTAGACATCATCAATAGCTATAGCAAGGTAGGAGGATATAAAATAAACATAGAAAAATCATTAGCATTTGTACACACTAATAATGAGCAAACTGAAAAAGAATACATGAAAATAATTCCATTTACAATAGCCTCAAAAAAAATCAAATACCTAGGTGTTAACCTAACAAAAGATGTGAAAGACCTCTACAAGGAAAACTATACACTTCTAAAGAAAGAGATTGAGGAAAACTATAGAAAGTGGAGAGATCTCCCATGCTCATGGATTGGTAGAATCAACATAGTAAAAATGTCTATACTCCCAAAAATAATCTACATGTTTAATGTAATTCACATCAAAATTCCAATGACATTCATTAAAGAGATCGAAAAATCTACTGTTAAATTTATATGGAAACACAAGAGGCCACGAATAGCCAAGGCAATACTCAGTCAAAAGAACAATGCAGGAGGTATCACAATACCTGACTTCAAACTATATTACAAAGCAATAACAATAAAAACAGCATGGTACTGGCACAAAAACAGACATGAAGACCAGTGGAACAGAACAGAGGATCCAGATATGAAGCCACACAACTATGAGCAACTTATCTTTGACAAAGGAGCTAAAAATATACGATGGAGAAATAGCAGCCTCTTCAACAAAAACTGCTGGGAAAACTGGTTAGCAGTCTGCAAAAAACTGAAACTAGATCCATGTATATCACCCTATACCAAGATTAACTCAAAATGGATCAAGGATCTTAATATCAGACCCCAAACTCTTAAGTTGATACAAGAAAGAGTAGGAAATACTCTGGAGTTAGTAGGTATAGGTAAGAACTTTCTCAATGAAACCCCAGCAGCACAGCAACTAAGAGATAGCATAGATAAATGGGACCTCATAAAGCTAAAAAGCTTCTGTTCATCAAAAGAAATGGTCTCTAAACTGAAGAGAACACCCACAAAGTGGGAGAAAATATTTGCCAACTATACATCAGACAAAGGACTGATAACCAGAATATACAGGGAACTTAAAAAACTATATTCTCCCAAAACTAATGAACCAATAAAGAAATGGGCAAGTGAACTAAACAGAACTTTCTCGAAAGAAGAAATTCAAATGGCAGAGTCATTGAGAAGAGGTGACCAGGGTTCTCCATTACCCCTTTGGGTCACAGATTTCATCTCCCTTATATGGAGTCAGACAGATGTTTTTGAGCATAAATTTCCAAATTTCTTTCAGAGGCTTGTGTTTGTGTTAGGGTAGCTGTCTCAGGCTATAATATAATGACTTTTCTGTCTACCTACTGTTGAGAAACCTCCCTGATTTGACATTTGAGGTCATGGGCTAGTTGGTCCACCAAAGAGATCTCTTCACAAAATGAAATTGAAGCAGCAATCAAGAGTCTCCCCAAAAAGAAAAGTCCAGGACCTGATGGATTCTCTGTTGAATTCTGTAAGACCTTTAAAGAAGAACTAATAGCAACCCTCCCTAAACTGTTCCACAAAATAGAAAGGGAAGGAAAAGTGCCTAACTCATTTTATGGAGCCAATATTACTCTCATCCCAAAACCAGGCAAAGACACCTCCAAAAAGGAGAAATATAGGCCAATCTCATTAATGAACATCAATGCAAAAATCCTCAATAAACTAATGGCAAACATAATCCAACTACTATCAGAAAGATCATACACCACGACCAAGTTGTCATCATCCTAGGGATGCAGGGGTAGTTCAACATACACAAATCTTTTCAATGTAATACAGCACATTAACACAAGTAAAGACAAAAACCACTTGATCATCTCAATAGATGCAGAAAAAGCCTTTGACAAGATCCAACAACACTTCATGATAAAATCTCCAAGAAAACTAGGAATAGAAGGATCATACCTCAACATTTTAAAGGCTATATATGACAAACCTACAGACAACATCACACTTAATGGTGAAAAAGTGAAGCCATTTCCCCTAAAATCAGGAATGAGACAAGGGTGCCCACTATCCTCACTCGTTTTCAACATATACTGGAATTTCTAGCCAGAGCAATTAGGCAAGAAGAAGAAATAAAAGGAGTACAAACAGGTAAAGAAACTGTCAAAATATCCCTATTTGCAGACGATATGTTCCTATACCTCAAAGACCCAAAAAACTCTACCCAAAAACTCCTAGACACCACAAACAGCTATAGCAAGGTGGCAGGATACAAAATCATCTTAAAAGATCATTAGCTTTTCTATACACTAACAATGAACAAACTGATAAGGAATATATGGAAACAATTCCATTCACAATAGCATCAAAAAAAAATCAAATACCTAGGAGTAAACCTAACAAAGGATGTGAATGACATCTACAAGGAGAACTACAAACCCCTGAAGAAAGAGATCAAGGAAGGCTACAGAAGGTGGAAAGCTCTCCCGTGCTCATGGATTGGTAGAATCAACGTAGTAAAAATGGCTATACTGTCAAAAGCAATTCACATGTTTAATGCAATTCCCACCAAAATCTCAATGACTTTCATCACAGAGATTGAAACATCTACCCTGAAGTTCATTTCGAAACACAAGAGACTGCAAATAGCCAAGGCAATACTCAGCAAAAAGAGCAATGTTGGTGGCATCACAATACCCGACTTCAAGCTATATTACAAAGCAATACAATAAAAACAGCATGGTACTGGCACAAAAACAGACATGAAGACCAGTGGAACAGAGTAGAGGACCCAGATATGAATCCATACAACTATACCCATCTTATTTTTGACAAAGGGGCCAAAAATATGCAATGGAGAAAAGATGGCCTCTTCAACAAATGCTGCTGGGAAAAGTGGTTATCCATCTGTAAGAAACTAAAACTAGATCCATGTTTATCACCCTGTACTAGTAACAACTCAAAATGGATAAAGGACCTGAATATCAGATCTGAAACTCTGAAGTTAGTACAGGAAGGACCAGGAAACACTTTGTAACTAATAGGAATAGGCAAGGACTTCCTCAATACAACCCCAGCAGCCCAGCAAGAATGGACAAATGGGACTTCATAAAATTAAAAAGCTTCTGCAACAACAAAAGAAATGGTCTCTAAACAAAGAGACCACCCACACAGTGGGCAAAATATTTGCTAGCTATACATCAAAGGACTGATAACCAGAATATACAGGGAACTTAAGAAACTAAACTCTCCCAAAATCAATGAATAATTAAGAAATGGGCAACTGAACAAAATGGTACTTTCTCAAAAGAAGAAATTCAAATGGCCAAAAAACACATGAAAAATGCTCACCATCTCTAGACATAAAGGAAATGCAAATCAAAACCACACTAAGATTCCACCTCACCCCTGTTAGAATAGCCATCATCAAAAACACCACCAACAACAGGTGTTGGCAAGGATGTGGGGAAAAAGAAACCCTCTTACACGGTTGGTGGGAATGCAAACTAGCGCAACCACTGTGGAAAAAAATGTGGAGGCTTCTTAAAAATCTAAACATAGGTCTGCTATATGATCCAGCAATGCCCCTCCTGGGGATATACCCAAAGGAATGCAACACAGGCTACTCCAGAGGCACCTCCACATCCATGTTTATTGCAGCACTATTCACAATAGCCAAGTTATGGAAACAACCAAGATGCCCCACTACTGATGAATAGATCAAGAAATTGTGGTACTTGTACACAATGGCATTTTACTCAGCCATGAAGAAAAATGAAATCTTATCATTTGCAAGTAAATGGATGGAACTGGAGAATATAATTCTGAGCGAGGTTACCCCAGGCTCAGAAGACCAAAAATCATCATATGTTCTCCCTCATATTCAGGCTTTAGATCTAGGGCAAATACAACAATGTTGTTGGATTTGGTTCACATGACAAGGGGAGAACACAAACATGAAAGTGTTTGATGTCCCCATTGCAGAGGAACTAATACAGAAACCTTAAAGCGACAGAGGTCAACATGAGAAGGGGATCAGGAACCAGTGTAAAGATCAGTTAGAAAAGAATCAACTTGGGTTATAACACATTTATACATGGAAGCAATACTAGGAATCTCTCTGTATAGCTACCCTTAACTCAACTAGCAAAAACACTTTGCCTTTCTTACTATGCTTATGTCTTCTCTTCAACAAAATTAGAGATAAGGGCAGAACAGGCTCTGCCTGAAAGTGAGGGGGTTGGGTGAGAGATGGGAGTGAGTGGTAAAGTAGAGAAATGACCCAAACAATGTATGCACATGTGAACAAATGAATAAAAAAAGAGAAAAAGAAAAATGGGGGGTAGGAGGTAAAGTGTAAGAGAAAGTATTCAAAAGGATTGAACAGAGCAAAGTAAAGCACACCCACAAAGGGCATACATTGAGTCACCCTTTTGAATGTCAACTCAAATATTAGTATGAAACCAGGACTACAAAATGGGCACAGTGTGTGGGGAAGAGGACAAGCGAGAGTGGGGAAGATGAAGGATGGAGATTAAGGTAATGGTATAGGTTGATGGACTTCATATACCCATATTAAGAAAAACTAAAAACCCTCTTGCAATTGTTGTACATGGGGTGTGGAGGAAATTGAAAGGAAGAGATAATGGGAGCAATGTACAATATAAGATTAATTGAAATTGTCAGTACAAATCCTCCCTCATATGATGAATATAAACTAATAAAAAAATTACAACAAAAATATAAATTATCTATCATAAATCCTACTCTACCTCATTTGTATTTTTTCATATTTAATTTTTAATGACTTCAGGTCCTCCTTTTGGGAAGAAGGGTATCCTGCCAGTCAGAGAATCATAGGTTGCCTCAATGAGCATTTCTTGGGACATCACACTTGGAAGGGGTTTTCTCAATCAGTTCTGCTTTCCTCAACTACAAGGTACACTCATGAGCCCCTCCATCAGGAAATCACAACTCATGTGGGTCTCAAATTCCAAATATAATTACCTAAATAAAGACCCAATCATATATCAATCAAGGTTTGTAGTCTCCTGTTTATGACCACTCAGGACTCCAGGTTGAAGGGGCAATTATAAAGTGAGACCATCTCAATGGCAAATCATCAAATCAATGCAACTAAACAGAGTCTCAACTGAAGTCTCTATAATGGTGGGGATTATGACCCAGAGCAGTAAGTTGTCCCTACAGAGAGTCAGACCTTGCCAACTGGTGAATGGAAAAGGACATAAGAAAACAGAGTTGGTAGGCACTGAGATGAGATGGAGATAAATTAAGGGTTCCAGTAGGTCCAGTGAAGGGCTGCTAGCAGGAACATTCTAGCAGCCCCTTCTACCAAGGACATGATCAAGGATCAGAAGTTTAAATTCTGTGTTCTTTATGAGGGGACAGGAAGGAAAAGAATAACCAGGTAAAGGATCAATGGCTACCTACTTATCAGGGAGTACTGGAAAAGATTGACACAGGAACACATAGGGGCACTTCCAAGTCTAACACAGTGCTCATTTGCTAAGTAAAGTGGATGATATGTTCTGCAGTAGGAAAACAGTTATCATAATATCATTAACATGTGCAGAATTCTGTTGATTTTTCCAAGCAACTTAGTGGCCTTGTAATACTCCTCAGGACAAAGGTGTTCAGGGTCATCTGCACAAGGAAATGAGATGAGGGTGATGCCCACAGAGGAGATCCATGTGTGATCTGATGGATGTGAGATCCGTATGAGGTCCAGGTGAATATTAGCACAAGCGTGGGTTATAAAACATTATGAGTTTTATATGACTGTAGTCAGACTACGAATAGAGTGTATCTAAGGCTGAAGTTACAAAATGGAAGTCAGATTGAGGGTCACTGGACATTTATAGGTTTTCTGACCAGGTGTTCAGAAAAACAGATTTAACTGTACAAAACCCACCAAGACACATCCCACATCCTCTCATGTGTATCTGAATCTTGGTGTGACCCTTAGACTGATGTCAGTCACAGTTCCTGACACAGGCAAGTTCTGTCTTCAGTAGTCCAACCCTATTCAACATTTTGGTCTCACTGGATCCAGAACTTGTGAACACCATGATCTCATCTCATTGGGGACATGACTACTTAGCTCAAGAGATCTCTTTGGTGGACCAACCAGCCCATGACCTCAAATGTCAAATCAGGGAGGTTTCTCAACAGTAGGTAGACAGAAAAGTCATTATATTATAGCCTGAGACAGCTACCCTAACACAAACACAAGCCTCTGAAAGAAATCTGGAAATTTATGCTCAAAAACATCGGTCTGACTCCATATAAGGGAGATGAAATCTGTGACCCAAAGAGGTAATGGAGAACCCTGGTCACCTCTTCTCAATGACTCTGCTTTGTGTGATCCCAAAGTCCACCCCATCCCAATGTACTAACTGGAAACAAACCTCCTCATTCTTTTGGTTTCGGGTTTTTTCCAACTAAGAATTGAGAAGACAAAAATCAGGAGATAGAAAATTAGATATTGCCCCATTTCCCTATTACTCAGCCTCTAAAACTCAGCTCAGACTTGAATTTTATTGAACCAAAGCACAAAAACTCCTCCCATACTCCACTAGTTTTTTTTCAGACATTATATCTTATAATTTCTAAATGCTGAGTGAAAGCCCTAAAAAATAAGAGGTAAATATACCTAGAAAGCCTATCAAACCTGAAAACAAATCAAGGAAAATTCCTTCTTATGAGAAAATAATCAAGTCTCCATCAAAAGTCCACAAATGTCATGGGTCCACAGAGTTCTTAAGACTAGTGTTTAGGGGTTGTTACATTGTATGTAGAAAGATGGAATGATGTTTGAAAGTTTGAGACTCTGGTGTGTTGTGTACTTGTGGAATTACACTCCCCTAGTTCCTAGCCAGGGAGAAGCTCAAGGTACAGAGCTATCAATCATTTTACATATCATGGTTCCCATGGAATCACCTTGCCTCTCCAAGCTTTCACAGAGCACTTCTGTCTGCTTCTCTATTTCCTACAAAGCAGTTCTTCCACATAGAGGATGCAAAGGAACAGCTGATATTTTGGTGAGGCAATTTTCCAGACACGTAGCCCCTTCCCAGAAAGTTGCCATGCTCTGATAATTTTCAGTAGGTCACCATCGTCCCATGCAGATTGCCCAGGACCATCAATGCTGCCTCCAGCACAGCTGCAGCTGGGGATTGTGAAGGGCTGTGGAGGGGAAGAATTGAGGGTTTTTGCATGAGTCTGTGTTACAGTGTTGGGTGTTCGGCGGAGGGACCAGGCTGACCGTCCTAGGTAAGTGAACTCTTTCCCCTTCTTTCCTGTTCTCCTCTGGTTTGAGAAAATATTTTGCTGCTTTCATTTTTGTCCTTTATCCTGTAGCTGCTTGGGTACATTTATTCTCCCTGGATCTTTATTCAGCAGACTGAATTCTTCCCTCACTCTTCAAATCCTGTCTGCTTGCCTCAAGCTTGTCAGTAAAAAACCCCTTTCTCTTCTGACCAAAAAGAGGCAGAGGACTGAAGCAAATGAGCTAGTAAGACTGAACTTTATTTGTCCCTGTATGTGATCTTCTTTAGCCGGGCATGTTATCTCTCTAATGTACTCCGCTCTGTCATGCTTCTCTGAAAACTGAAATGTTTATGCTCTCTGCTGGGCTTCCTGAGAGGTTAAATTGAGATTGCATTTCATGGAGAATAGGGACTTGGGAAATGAAGGAGTGACAGTGTATGAATTTGGAAAGACAGAGAACAATCACCACTAAGGCCAGGAACCACGTATGAGAGTGTCAGACCTGTTCCCATTAGGTTTTTGGTCAAGGGTCCAGGAGAAGAGAAAAGGGAGGAGGGGAAAAGTTGTCCTTAAGCCTCCATCCACAGCCATGGACAGAGCAGGCATCCAACCTGGGACTCAGGAAACTTGCAATGGAGAAGGCAAGAGAAGGCTCTGGTAGAGATCAGAGGAGTGACTGAAGGACAGGGTAGGACAGGGGGTCTCTTGGTTCTCTGCAGCACACACAGCTCAGAAGCACACATCTTTGAGATTACAGATGAGCAGGTGGCAGTGCAGAAAACCTAGAGATCAGGCTTATGGAGAGGGTTCCCTAAACTATTTTTGCTGAGGGAGAGCATACACAGGTCAGGAACACATGATCAGCAAAGGCACAGACCCCTTTTCAGAAGCTTACCAGAGCACATTTGGTATAAACATACTGCTTACACTAAAAACTAATGCCCTAGTGCAGATGTCAGAACTGCACCGAGAAGGGAACACACAAGAGTCATAGACAGCTCAGAGGACAGAAAGATTACAGATAGACTGGAAATGATGTAGGGATGAGCCAAGGTGTGAAGATAAGTCATGTTTGTGAGAGGATAAAATCCGGAAAGGCCCTAGGAGAGGTGATGCTCTGTGTCCAGGTTCATAAACCCCTGGCACATAGGGGATACTTGGAGCAACTCCCCAACCTACACTCTGCCTCATGAGTGCTCAAATAAGAATGCCTATGAAAAGGGCTCCACCTGAGCCTAAGAACCCAAATCCCTTATCTCATAACAGTTCAGAGGCTCCAAGGTGGACAGGACAACTCTAACCAATTCTTATCTCTCACACTGTAGGTCAGCCTAAAGCTACCCACTCAATCACTCTCTTCCCACCCTCCTCTGAGGAGCTCCAAGCCAAAAAGGCCACACTGATGTGTCTAATGAGTGACTTCTACCCCAGTGATGTGACTGTGGCCTGGAAGGCAGATGGCACTCCTGTCACTCAGATTGTGGAGACCACCAGGCCTTCCAAACAAACAACCAACAAGTTTATGGCCAGCTTCTACCTGACCCTGACACCCAACCAATGGAACTCTCACAGTATCTTCATCTGCAAGATCACGCATGATAGGAATATTGTTGAGAAGAGCATGTCCCCTGGAGAATGTTCCTAGATTATTGACCCTCACCCATCATCAGTGTCTGGTGCTTTAGAATCCAGGCAGTAGTGCCCTTCTCCCCTAGGCATCTCAGCCCTTCTCTATGTACTCAATAAATTCTTAAACTGTCCTCATTCTCAATCAGAAAATATAGTCTTTGCTCATTTTAGTTTACAAACATTCCATCCTAAATTTTTCCATGCCCCCAAATGAATACAGTCATGGACCTCGAGTCAGTGCCAGGTAAATACTTCTGATGTTTCCATGAAGGATATTTCACTCACACCCTAACCCACAGGACATCCCAGAACAAGAAAATGACCCTCAGCAGAGCACAGCCTGAAAACTTTTACCCTCTTCCCATGTACTTTTTTCTCTTGTGTGACCATGTCCACCACCCTCTCCCAGTGTTCATCCCTCCTTGGTTGCCCTTGACCTCCCAGAGAAAGTCTGATCTCCTTTACCTCGAACCTGCAGCCTTCACAGAATGGACATTGTCCCTCTCTCATGATGTCCTTCCATCCCAGTACTAATTTTCATCCTTTAGCCCATACCTTCTTTGTCTCCCTTAACCCATCTATAAATCCCTGACTTCACACATTAAAGATCCCCTCTTCATTCCAGACACATCCTGCTCCATACTCACCAAGGGCGTCCACATCAGCCAATAAGGCCTTCTCTATAGCACTTCTCACAGAATATTCACCATCTGGAATCTGATCACTAACCTTAACTCCCAATTACGTGCCCTGGACTACATGTGTCCTTCTTTTCCTACCTTCATTCAAGGCCCCTGAGGGTCAGAAGGCAGCTCTAATCTTAACTGACCTACCATAAGTGCCCATTGTCTATGTGTCCTTTGGTTGTAAATAAGGCTGGTGAGTTCAAAGTCAGAAGCCTGATACTCGAATTCTTCTATGGAATTTTGTGCAACCTGACTCACCTTCTTAACAATAAATTTTGGAATCTGAACCATTGTGCAAACACATACACCTATGCATGCACGTAATACTCACATACAGAAACATATGCATGAACAAACACACCTGCACAAACAAAATGTACACAAAACACTATCCATTTACAACCTTGCCATGGTGAGCATGGCAGGGGCTGCAGCAAGTCCCTTGTGTGGTCATGAGCAAAGATAATCAAGGCCCTGCAGTCCAGAGCTGTGGGCCTTCAAGGCAGAGCACTGATAATGAGAAAAGGTTGGCACTTTCAAATCTTGCCAACAGTGACACAGGAGACAAGCTGGGGGCTATGGAAGTAAGTTGCTCAGAGACAATCAGGTCAAGCTCAAAGGACTGGGGAGGGGATTGCTCAAGGGGACATTGAAGATGAGTACAGGCTGCCAGGTATATTATTTAGTTGTGAGCTCTGCTGGTGATAGACCAGGACGAGAATGCACATTAAGGCCCTGGTGTCCTTACCCCCACTCTCTATATGTCCTTCTAGTGTGAGATGTAGTGTGGGTCACTAGGATATGAGTGCACCCTGTACTGGTGACAGCTGTGAATACAGGTTTTGCTGCTATATGTGTTCACACAGGAGACAGTGGGGCTTGTGTACACAAGAGTACCCAAATAAAGTCTGGAGGACAGTGGAGACTCCCATAATCAGAGCTCATAAAAGAGCAGCAAGCAATACATACCACCAACCCTCAAAGGAGTCTTCTTGGGCCATCCCAGTTCTGACTCAACATCCCCCCCATGAAAGTTGGGTATTTCCCCAAATATTCAGAAGGGTAACTGGCAAAGTGACACCAAACACTGCACCTTCAGGACAGATAAGACATGAAGAGGGCCCCTTGAGCTCAGGACCCTGAAAAGGGGGGTCTGGATCCTGGTATAAAATGACAATCTCCCCTTACACTGTCCCCATTCCCATACCGAACCCTATTTCTGGCACTACCTCCTGTGCTGAGGATATGGGAACATCTAGGACCCTCTCCACAAGTCCGAGATGAACACAGGGAACCTAGATCCAAGATCTCTGTGTTAAAAACAAGCACATCTCCTTTCCTCCTTCTTCTACTCCTCTATGATATTCCTGACAATATTGATTCAGACCACTCAGCTCCCTCCCTGCAATTCCATTATCAGGAAAGGAAGATTCAACACAGAGACATTCTTCCCCAAATCCATCCATGACTCAGGATGGAGATTTTCCACAAATGCCAAAGAAATGATCCAGGTCATGCAGGGGTGACTGTCTCTTAGCCACCTGTGACCTGAGCAGTCCCCATGAAAGAAAACTGGACCCCAGCTCTCCTGTGCTGCTGCAGAAGGGCCTGGGTTGTGGTGCAAAAAGGGGTTTGTGTGTGAGTCTGTGTCACTGTGTTATGTGTTTGGCAGAGGAACCCAAATGACTGTCCTCGGTGAGTCTCCCCAACTCCCTCTTCATTGGAGTCCAGGGTAAAATTTGGGTGGATTTTTCTCTACTTTTGCTCCTGTCCAGGACTGAAGTTTTAACCTGTCTTTAGTCTGTAAGCTTCACCCCTCTTCCCTCCAATCTGTCCTTATTCTGAGGCATGTATCTGACTGGGCAGGAGAGGACAAACCCAAGGACTCCTTTACTACTCTCTTCTGGGGACTTTCTCTGGACTCGGGGGCCAGAAATCTTCTCAAAGGGTCCTAATGCTCTAGACTCTGGGATGTCAGCTCCTTCTCTTGCAGAGTCTCTGAGCCTCAGGGCCAAGAGGAACCAAGGAGGGGCTCTAGATGGGGTTCAGGGAATGTGGGATATGCAGAGGCAATTATGAAGTGCTCATCATTTTGGTGACTGTCCTCCATGGTCCCAACTATGGGGCTGCTTTCAGCACAGTGAAGAGAGCCCTTGGACTTTGGAATTGGAGAGGTGGAAGAGGAAATAGGGAAGGAGACAAGGAAGAGGAAACATTCTCTATGTGGAGCTGGACCCAGATGCTGGGTCTTTCCTCCTCCCCCAGGACAGACAGGACACCTTAGATATGGCGGGGTTCGGACTCACAGGCCCAAGGTGGGCATCTCCCCATCCAACACCTGAAAGGAGGGAGTCCTGATAGAAATAGATGACAAGGATCTGTCTGGACAGGAAAGGCTTCTAGTACTAAAAGATCTCCTAAAAGATAATGAGAGCCACAGAAGAGTCACAGCCCAGGATCATCCCCAACCCCATGAAAACCTTCATCTGCTGGACACCCTGGGATCCAGCCGCAGGGTCTGACAACCCCACCCTTACAAGGTAAACCAGAGGGGTCTCTATGGGCAAAGGTTTGATGAAGGTGACAAGGGAATGTGTTGGCAGTAAACTGACCAATAAAAGAAAGGAGAAACTGGAACAGCACACCAGACACCCGCATAAAGATCCAGAGGGTGGTATCTGCCAGGAAATGTCCACACAGAGAGATGCCCCCCTGAGGAATGATGAGATCACAGGGCTTTTCCCAGTCAGTGTTGGAGAGGAATGGGTGGGGTAAGTTATGAGGGCAAGTGAGAAGTACTAGAGGTTTCAGGCCAATGGGGACAGGCCTCCCTAAGAGACAGGACCTGGGAGGTTCCCATCAGGTGAGTATCCTAAAACTCCTTGTCTGATTTCAGTCCAACGAGAGCCCCAACTGAGTCTCCAGGACCCACAGCAAGACTGTGGTCAGAAACACTATTACAAATATCAGCCTTCTAACCTCCTTCCTCTCTCTGACTCTGCAGGTCAGGCCAAGGCTGGCCCTCAGTCACCCTATTCCCACCCTCCTCTGAGGAGCTCCAAGCCAATAAAATCACACTGGTCTGTCTGGTGAATGACTTTTACCCGAGTGCTGTGACAGTGGCCTGGAAGGCAGATGGCACCCGAGTCACCCAGGGAGTGGAGACCACCAAGCCCTCCAAACAGAGCAATAACAAGTACATGGCCAGCAGCTACTTGTCTGTGACACCTGGCCAGTGGAATTCTGGCAAGGCATATAGCTGTCATGTCACACATGAAGGCAGCACTGTGGAGAAGAGTGTGTCTTCTTCAGAGTGTTCCTAGGGCCCTGCCCCTCACCCAAACCTCGGAGGCCTACAGCCAAAGGGTGCTGAATTGGGGTCTCCTCTCCAATTCATCACATCCCAGCCCTTCTCTCTGCTCAATAAAATATCCTGTTATCGATCAGAAATCCTGTTCTACCTCATTTGTTCTTATATCATGTTTCATTTACAATCTCCCTGGGGTTTCATGGTGGGGTGTTGGAGTCCTGCCACTTAGTGGGAAAGGGCCAGCCAGCAGGGGCATCCCTTTCATCATTGTTCCAGAAGGGACCTTCTTTCTGATAACCTCTTCTTAACTCTCCACTGGATCCCTGAAACCTTCCATGCAAGCTTACAGTGGATCAGTGTCAAAGGCTCCTCTAATCTACATTCAAGGCCTAATCATGTAATGCCCCCAATTCTAATGTACCATGGAAGAATGCTGGTCAGCACTCTTGACTGAGAGTTGCAGCTAAGGGACAGGGGCAGTTCAAGTGATTTACCGTGTCCCTACCCAACCATCAAGAAGCCAAGGTGATGCCCTGTGCTGATGGGGTCCTGTAGAAAGCTGCTGAGTGGGAAGTTGCTCCTAAAGAACAGTGGAAAGGGAGAATGACCCAGAAATAGCAGGATATGGCTCTGGGAGAGGAGCTTCACAGAAAAAGAAGGGGTCTCAATGAACCTACTGGTGGGCTAGAGGCAGGAACATGGCGTTAAGGAGACCTTAATCCAAGGAGATCTGAAAGGGACACAGCTTGAAATGCTAACATCAGAAGTCATGGAAGCTTTTAGAAAATGAAACACACATTTGAGTTATTTATTCACAATGAACAGTAGCTAGGTAAGATGCTGATATATGCTACAGTAAGAAAATAGTTAACAACATAATCTTATTGCCTTTCCTAGCCTACCCAAGGATCCCTATAAGACTCAAGACACTGGTGTTCATGGCACCTGTCACCATTGTCTTTAGCTCATTAAGGACAAGGTAGCTCCCTTATCCAGAGCTCCTTGGTGGACCAAGTAGCCCAGTTACAGAGCTGGAGAAGTCCTGGGAGCTTAGTTAACAATAGGGATGAGAGAGAGGAATTTCCATGGAGCTTGATCCCAGGCCCAGCAACCGAAATCCTAATATGTGCTTAGAGGAACATTTGAGAATTGAGTCCCACGGCATCTACCTGACTTCCTTTCATAGTGGTGAAATTTGTGACCCAAAGAGGGAGTGGACAACCCTGCTCACCCTTATCTCAATGGCTCTAGTGGGTAAAATACCAGGCTCTACCCATCCCCAGTTTTTGACCAGACTAACATCCTCTTCATTTTGTTATGTGTCTTCATTACTGAAAACTTTGAGCACAAAAACTGAGGAGACAGAGTCATATTAATGTCCCCATCAACCAGCCCCAAATAATTAATTCAACTGATTTTAATCTACCCACAGCAGAGTAACTCCTCCATTATATGACTCTTTGAAGTAAAATCCAGATATCTTATAATTGCATCTTTAAGTAGTTCACGTCTATGTTGGAATGATGAGGATATAGCTACAATATGACTATCATACCTAAACACAAAATATCAGTAACACATTGACATCAAAAAATAATCAGGGCCTCAGCAAATTCCTCTCAAATGATAGGAATGTGTTTACTTAATTATGCCTACAGTGCTGTTGTTATTTATGGCTGTTCCTTAGTGTATAAGAGGATGGCCTGAGGTTTGAAACTGTGATTGTTGTATATATCCTCTGCCTGCTGTCACCTTCCTGAGAGAATTCTCCCTGCCCTTGCCAGGCATGAACTATAGAAGCTGATCTCCTGGTACTGGGATATTCCACATTTTTCATGCATCCCAGGGCCTCACTGTGCTATCACTGAGGGCCTCTCTCTGCAACTCCTTTTCCTGAATAGTGCTTCATCCATAGAGAGGGTGAAAGTTGCAGGTGACTTATATATAGCAAGGTTATTTCCAAGGAGCGTGGACCCTTTCAAGAAAGGCATCGTGTACTGGTCATCTTTCAATGAGATCACCGTCTTCTGATGCAGGTTGCACAGGTCCATCAGGGCTGCCTCCAGCATAGCTACAGGTGGGAACTGTGGGAGCAGCAGGGGGCAAGGCAGGGAATCTGTATCACAATGTTGAGTGTTCTTTGGAGGGACCAAGTTGAATGTCCTAGGTGAGTGATTCTTTCCCCTTCCTTTACTGCTGTTCCCAAGGTTTGGGATAATTTTCTTCTGTTTTTGCACTTTTTTATATCTTCTCTCAGCCTGGGGTCAAATGTTCTCCTTGTTCTTAACTCCAGGGTGTTGAACAATTCCCTCTAAACAAACCCTCCTACAGTCTCAGCTGGTTACCAGCAACCCTTCACCTCTGAACTACATGATCTACTAAGAGTCAAATATCTGTCTCTGTGGGTGTGTTGTCCCTAATAAGTGTCCTGCTCTGCAGTCTGCAAAAACCTGAAACTAGATCCATGTATATCACCCTATACCAATATTAACTCAAAATGGATCAAGGATCTTAATATCAGACCCCAAACTCTAAAGGTGGTACAGGAAAGAGTAGGAAATACCTTGGAAGTAATAGGTATAGGCAAGGACTTCCTCAATGGAAGTTGCTGAGCTGCTGGGGAGCAGCTCAGAAACTAAGAGAAAGTATAGACAAATGGGACTTCATAAAACTAAAAAGCTTCTGCTCAACCAAAGAAATGCTCTCTAAACTGAGGAGACCATCCACAGAATGGGAGAAAGTACACATCAGACAAAGGACTGATAACCAGAATATACAAGGAACTCAAAAAACTAAACTCTCCAAAAATTAATGAGCCAATAAAGAAATGGGCAAGTGAACTAAACAGAACTTTCTCAAAAGAAGAAATTCAAATGGCCAAAAAACACATGAAAAAATGCTCACCATCTCTAGCCATAAAGAAAATGCAAATTAAAACCATACTAAGATTCCACCTCACCCCTGTTAGAACAGCCAACATTAGCAACACCACTAACAACAGGTGTTGGCGAGGATGCAGGGAAAAGGGAACCCTTTTACACTGCTGGTGGGAATGCAAGCTAGTACAACCACTCTAGAAAAAAATTTGGAGACATCTTAAAAATCTAAACATAGATCTACCATATGATCCAGCAATACCACTCTTGGGGATATACCCAAAAGAATGTGACACAGGTTACTCCAGAGACACTTGCACACCCAGTCTATTGCAGCACTATTCACAATAGCCAAGTTATGGAAACAGTCAAGATGCCCCACCACTGACGAATGGATTAAGAAAATGTGGTATTTATACACAATGAAATTTTATGCAGCCAAGAAGAAGAATAAAATCTTATCATTCGCAAGTAAATGGATAGAACTGGAGAACATCATTCTGAGCAAGGTTAGACTGGCCCAAAAGACCAAAAATAGTACGTTCTCCCTCATATGTGGACATTAGATCAAGGGTAAACACAACAAGGGGATTGGACTTTGATCACATGATAAAAGCGAGAGCACACAAGGGAGGTATGAGGATAGGTAAGACACCCAAAAAACAAGATAGCATTTGTTGCCCTCAATGCAGAGAAACTAATGCAGAAACTTTAAAGCAACAGAGGCCAATAGGAGAAGGGGATCAGGAACTAGAGAAAAGGTTGATTCGAGAAAAATTAATTTAGAAAGTAACGCTTATGTACAGGAAAGCAATGAAAGGAATCTCACACTCTAGCTATCCTTATCTCAAACAGCAAAAACCCTCGATTCTACTTATTAATATTTATAATCTCTCTTCAACAAAATTAGAGATAAGGGCAGAACAGTTTTTGCTTGGAGGTGGGGGGGGAGAGGGAGGGGAGAGGGAGGAGGTGGGGGGAGGGGGGGATAGACGACCCAGACATTGTATGCTAATATGAATAAAAGAAATTTTAAAAAAAGAAATGTTAAATAACATTGTCCACCCAGAAAAAAAAGTGTCCTGCTCTGTCCTTTCTCCATTAGGCTTCTGTCTCACTTTGTGATGGGGTAAACTAAGCTCATGGGAAAGCTGTACAAAGGGTCCTGATGGACAGATAACTAGTAAATTTAGAAAGATCCAGACCACTCAGAATTAAACCTGGGGAACCACATGCCAGAGTCTCAGGACACTTGTGTTCCATGTACTGGTTCATGAAAGTATTCAGCTTCAGGATCTAGGAACATAATAGGCTAGAAGGTAGAAGTTATCCACAAGCCTCTATGGACTGCCACAAATAGATTCTGGAGTTAATCTAGGACTTAGAAAGCTCAGCAAGGAAGAAGAAAGGTGGAGAAGGCTCTGGATGACAGGGAGCCAAAAAAAGGTGATTGAAGGACATAGTCAGGAAGATGAACTCCTGTGGCTCTGCATGACACCCTGCTCAGAAGCATGAGTCTCTGCATTTACATAGGAGCAGGGCCCAATGTAGGAAAACTGTAAATCTGGCCTAGAGACAGGAGACTCTAAATGGACTCTGCTGAAGAAAAAATCCAGATCCACTGCATGAGATCCAAGGGCACAGATTTGGGTGAAAACAGACTGTAGATTAAGAACTACATTCACTAGAGCAGAGGTCTCAGATCAGATCTGTCTCCACAGTGGATTCCACAGGAGTCCCAGAGAGCTCAGAGGTTGAAAGAGGTCACAGGCAGACCTGTTAGGAGGGACAGGGAAGAATATTGAGGTATGAGACGTGTGTGAGGCCATGGCCAGGGAGGTCCCAGGAGAGGCGTTATACAAAGTGTCCAGTCTCGTTCTCTCTACTAACATGGGCAACAGTTTAGGGAATGCTCCAGTCCATCCTTTGTATCATGAATGCTCACCTTAATTCCTATTAAGGTGGCTCAACCTGGGCCTGAGAGTCCAGAACCTTCCTCACATACTAAGTTCAGGGTCTCCAAGGTGAGCAACAGGCCTCTGACCTCTTTTCTCTGCCCCACCCTGGCAGTCAACCCAAGTCTGCCTCCTCAGCTCTCCTATTCCCACTTTCATCTGAGGAGCTCCAGACCAGCAAAATCATACTGGTTTGTCTGAAACATAACTTCCACCTGAATTCTGTGGCAGTGGCATGGAAGACCATGGCACAGGGTATGAAGACCACCCAGTCCCCCAAAAGAGCAACAAGTCATGGCCAGCAGCTACCTGACCATCACATCTGTCAGGTCACAGAGAAAGGGAGCTCTGTGGGAAAGAGTGTGTCCCCTGCAGTGTTCCTAGATCCCCAACCACCATCCTGCCCTCAGGGCCTGAACCTGAAAGACACCTAGGAGGGATCTCACTCCCACCCTAGCCATTAAACCCTTCTCTCTGAATCCACAAACCCTCAATAAATATGCTTATTTTCAATCAGAAAATATGATCCTTGCTCATTGGATTTACTCACTTCCCATCCTAAATTTGACCTTCCCCAAAGGTGAATTCAATCCTTTGACCTTGAGATAAAGCAGTCAGGGAAAGACACTGCATGTTTCCCTGAGATATTCTTCACTCTCACCCTAACTTTGCAGAGCACTCCAAAAAGGAAATGGCCTTTATCCAGAAACCAGCCTACACATTTTTTTACTCACCTCCCTCTTTGCTTCTTGCTCTAGTGTGAGCATGTTTACCTCCAACCTTCCAGGGCCTACCTGTCCTTGGATATCATGGTCTCCAAAGGAATGTCTTAGCTCCCTTCCCCTGGAACTGTCATCCCTCAGAAACTGGACATAACCTTTTCCTCAAGCTGTCCTTCTATCTCAGAACTTAGCTCCCTGTCCCCACAGAAGCCATATCTTCTTTGTCTTCCTTACACCTCCCATAAATCCCTATTCTCACACACTAGAGTCAGACCCATACTGTCTCCCTCTTCCAGGCCCATCCTGCTTCTTCCTCCCATTGACCCACAGTCAATACACACCTCCAGCACTCATTTCAGAACACTCAAACACTCCTTGGACTCTGGCCACCCAACCCATACTCCAGTCTGGGTGTTCCTGGTCCCTTGTGTCTCTATCTGTCCCTGATCTATTCATGGGTCTGGGAAACAGAGGTATTTCTGCTCTCTACTCACCCTTTAGAGGACAGCCCAATACCTCACGACCTTCACTTCCACATTCAGCTGTCCATTGTGGTTAGGGAATGCTACAGAGTTCTCATAAAGTGTTAGATTCAAGCCTTAGACTTGGGTGTGTCATTGAACTGGCTCCTCTCATTAGGAGCTCTGTGTTAGATCTATGATATAGGTAGCTATTGTCTTGGAACCAGCACAGGTCCTCCCACAAGTGGGAGACTGAAGCTATGAATGAGAACCATGCACACAAACATAAATTCGCAAACATGCACCCCTGCATCTTACACACACAACAAATGTGCTGTTCACAATCATTGCATTGAACTGGCTTCTAAGGCTTGTGCTAGGCACCTAGGACCCTCCTAGAAGCTTCAGCTCTGCACAGAGAACCAGCTCCACCATCAGTGTGGCATAAACAGTCCTCTCATCTCTTCATGGGTGGCATTCTAAATGAGTTGAGCTAGGAAACATGGCTCCTTCCAAGACCAGACCTTAGAAGGGAAATGAGATGTGAGGTACACATGTGATTTTCCCCTCCCCAAGCTCCTTAGATGAATGCACTATGAGCTCCCAATGCTATGTAGTTCCACCTAAAAAGACGCCAGCTTCTCTAACCCTCCTGTCAGCTAGACCTGCCCTGGGTGACTTGACATGGGCCTCAGGTATAGCAGCAAGTGATCCTGGGTAAGAAATGTTAGGAGGGATTTGTACACAGGACTCAGTGTATCCTGTGTTTGACAGAGACACACACCTGACTATGCTCACTAATTCTCCCCTTTTCTGTACTTTTTGAGGTCTGGAGTGAAATTCAAGTAGATTTTTTTCTGTCTTTTCTTGTCTGGGGCTGATTCTGAATTTCAGGTCCTATAACTTTCATCTTCCCTGTCTGACCTCTCACTACCTCCCAGTCTGTCCCTCTTCTTAGCCCCTGTTGCAGCAGGATGAGACAGTCCCAGTGATCCAGTGATCCCCAAGAAAGACAGACCCCTGCATGAAGAAAGCATAGAGAAAGACCTGGTGAGAGATGTTTAGACAGATGTCCCAAGAAAGACAGACAGCTGAGGAGAGATGAGGTCCCAACATTCATCCCATGAAGTAGGAATTAGGGGGATTGGTGGGTGATGAAGACCCATGAAAAAGAGGCATATACAAAGAGGGAAGCTATTTCCTCCATTGTTAGTGAGGAATTGAGGAATACCACTTTAGGAAATGAGTGTACCTACCCACTACTGACCTGAGCTCTATTCAGCAAAATTCTGACTCAAGGTCCCTTTCCTGGACCTTAGTCCTGTGTGTTACTCCATGTCTGAGGTCAGGAGCTACATGTTAGATACCAGGCCTCTCACCTTATGCCCTTTGCTCACCTTCCAGGTCAGCCTAAGGCTAGGTCACCCTATTCTCACCCTCTTCTGAGGAGCGCCAGACCAACAAAGCCACACTGGTGTGTCTCATGAACAACTTTTACCCAGGTACCACGACAGTGGCCTGGAGAGCAGATGTCATCCTCATCACCCAGAATGTGGAGACTACCCAGTCCTCCAAATAAGAGCAACAGGTACATGGCCAGAAGCTACCTGACCCTAACACCAACCAACATGTCTGTGTGGACATCTCACAGAAGATACAGTTGTAGGTCACAACTGAAGGGAACACTGTGGAGAAGAGTGTGTCCCCTGTAGACTGTTCCTAGGTCCCCAGGCACCCTACCCTGGAGCCTGGAGCTGAAGGACCCAGGGTGAGGTCCCCTCTCCTACTCCTAGCCATCTCAGGCCTTCTCCTTGAACCCAATAAATGCTTAATAAAATAAAAGGCCCTCCTCTTCTTCATTTGTTCTTAGCTCATTTCACTTGCAAGAAGGGTTTCAGGGTAGAGATGAACAATCTTGGCCCCAAAAGGACAGTGGCCCAGGGGAGGGGCTCACAGTATCTTGGTCATCAGGTAGGAAACAGTCTGGTGACCAGGACATCAAACCCAATGCCTTCTCCATCCTCCCCTTCCTCCTCCAAGTACTGGGATCCCCACTCCCTGCCTCATTCATGAAGACGTCCATGGCTATGACTTTCCAAGACAACTTCTCTCCCTACTCTGATCAGGCCCTTTATCCGTCCCATGTCCTCTCTTTCCTCAGCTGGATACTCTGCTCTAGGAAAGATGCCTACAATCCCTTCCTTCTCTCTGCCTAGCTCAGCTCCTGCTCTCCTTACCTCTACCTCTCACTCCTGAGAGCTGAACCATCCACAAAGTTCAAGACACTCCAATGTCCCTTGCTTCAGAAATGCTTACATTCAGAGCTCATCTCAACTCCTTTCTTACCAATGGTAGGTTCAGAGACAAAAGAAAAATAGGAGGAAGCTAGAAAGGAAAACACACAAAAGGACAGCCAAGAATCCCGGGACACTTACTAAAATGGATTCTGAGCAACCGAGGAACCAGAATGAGGAGAAAAACAGGTGCCTCATAGTTTTTATTAAGGTAAACTAAGCTTTTGTTGGAGGGAAAGTGATGTTCTCAGTGTGAGACAAGTCACTTTGTACCACAATTTCAAGTGGGGACATGTTTTACCTGAGGCCTCAGTACTGACAGGATTTGGATCCTGATACACACACACAGGTGACCAACCAGTGGCCCCAGTAACCTCTCAAATTTGTGTCACAAGTAACCCATCATCTTCTTGGGAACATTTGTCCATTCAATTTTGGATATCAGGGAAAACCAGGTCCCTTTTGGGGAATTTTCTGTGAAATTTTGGCTTTTCATGGTCTGGGCCTCCAGTTACGTCCTGGTGATAAAATAATGGTGAAAGCATGGTCCACCCCAGCCCTTCATGCTTTTCCTAGGCTCCATTCTGCCCACTTCACCCTAGGAACTATAAGGGGTGCAGATCATACCTGTGTCACCAAGGTGGGGGCTTTGGAGGGGCTTCACTGAGCATCCAGGGTGAATTTCCCCTCTGCTCCTTTTGGCATTTTCTGTTGTTGCTGGAATAGATAGCCACAAATATATTGCCTTTGTTCAGCTTCCTCCCTGGAGAGAGCAAAGCTCAGGTAATCCAGGAGCAGGAGACGAGTTATTGATGCCAATAAGGGACAGAGGGAGTAGGGAACTTGGGTAGTACAGCACACACCTGTCCTGTAAGATATCAGGTCCCCTCCCCTTCTCCCCAACCTGAGCCTTCAGTGCACTTCCACTCTTGTCCTTTTCCATGGAAAAGGGGCTCCCATTCCCTTCAAGACAGCAGCTGTGGCCATCAAAAGGATGGCAGCCTAAGGACTACCAGCAAAGGGACTTTCAGGCCCCAGGACAGATACCTGCAAGAGAGCAGCTGCATGTCAGCATGTAGGATCCAATACAAACCTTCCATGCTCCCAACCCCTCCTTGAAACCTATGGCCCTCACTGTCCTGCAATCACTATAATGAGACATCACTTTATCCCTTTCCCCATGGGCCCAAAGGAGTCAAGGCTGATGCTATAGCTAAGGCAGTGATGGAACCATGGGTAACCCTGGACCCATCCAGGTCCCAAACCACTGTCTACCTAACAGCTGAGGCTTCTGAGGTGCCCTTATGTCCCCAACTTCAGCTAAGAGGACCAGAGACCTGGTCAGTGGTTGGGGCTGCCTCACAGAGCCCCTGTCCATCTCTACTGCTATCTTTCATTGTCCTCACAGCCATCTTGGGACCACAGGTATAACTCTACAGGGAAGAACTAAGACAGGAAGTCCTGAAATGCTTAGAAGATGGCCATTTGCCCCTGACCAACCCATAAGGATTCCATTTCTGTGATATGAAACAGCACTGGGGTAACTGTGCATCATCCAGTTCTTGAAAGGCCATAAACCTGGGACAGGGGCACTCCTGCAGGGTCTCTAACTTCTGGATCCCTTCCAGTAACTATACACCCCTATTCATGCTCTGGGTCACCCCAAAGTTAAGCATCTGGTTCCCCAAGCTTGACTCTCCTAGCACACCCCACATCCATACCCTGACCTGTGATTGGCACATCCAGGTCAATACTTTCCTCATTACTCTCTCCACACCTTTTCCAAGCCATGTGAGATGCCATATTCTTTCAATCTATCCTACTTATCTTATCTGGCATGTGTCCAAGAGTTCCTGGACTCCAAGCTCTCTCTTCCTGCCACAAGCCCCCAGTTTCCCACCACATCCTCTCTCTCTGCACTTCCAATGGCACTGATTGTCTTCATGTGTCTCCAGCTCAGGACCATCCTGCTCTATTGACTTTGGGTGGCCCTGAGCACTGCATGCCATTCTAGCCATCTTGAAACTCCTCACCTTTGAAGGGCCTCTCTCCTGGGTATTTTCCATCAGAAGCTTTGTGCTGATGCTGTCCTGTCTAGAGTAGCAGGAACTGACATCCTGAACTGTCCTCATAGGTGATAAACTGCTGTGATGTAAAAAGGATTCTTTGGCTTTTTGCTTCCTCAATGGGCCTGGGGCCTCTGGCCTGACTCTCTTGGGGCAGACCTGTCCCAGAAAATGCTTCATGGGTAGGGGCTATGCCTTCTACCTACCGTCCCTCAGAAACCAGGCTGGTGCTATGCCGGACCTTGGTGATCCCCCAATATTTGACCTGACTCTGAAGTTGCTCCCAGCTCTAGTGTGTATATGATCTCACGTGGCACCCATCTGTCACCACAGTGACCCTGACCGAGCACCAAGGAAGCTCTGGTATCTAACAAGTTTTATGTCTTGTGATTTTTGACCACTCTGGAGATATAGGTGTCAATACTCTCTACACCTTAGGGATGAGGAAACCAAGGTTTCAAAAGGTAAGGGAGCCTGTCTGGATCCTACAGCTGGTCAGAGCTGTCCACACAGACAGTGGACAGCCAGGCCTCCTGACCCAAGGCCAACCAAAAGTCACCCCAAAGTCACAACACCTTCCCTAATGTCTGGCTGGGCTTCCCAACATGCCCAGGGTATTGAGATGGCCAAGGTCACCTACCATCCTGAGGGGTCCATGTCTGACAGGGAGAAGGAATCAAGCTCTGGACCCTATTTAGCTCTGTGGGATTGGGGAAACCTGACTTCCTCAGTCTACACTGGTTCAGTGAGCATAGGAAGCAGGCAAGGAAGGGTGTCTGGAAGGACCATCTTAGTCCACAAAACAAAGTAAGACAAGGGTTTGTGTGCCCATCTCACAGATAATAAAACTGAGGCTCCTGTGGTAGAGGAGCCTGCCCACAGTCATACAGTGAGCTATGGGGTGACTTACTCAGGCTCTTTCTACAGATTCTCCTGCTGGCTGTGTCATTCATTCATTGACTCATTCATTCATTAACAAACCCTCAACAGGCTCAGTTGTGGGCAATGCGCTCGGTGCAAGGAAATGAGGGCCACCTGCCATGAAGGAGCTCAGGAGCTGGGTGTGGAAACAACATGGAGTCCACCACTGCCCACTCCAATCTGGGGTCCCTAAGGTTAGCTGTTGGTCCAGGGAGCATCTGATGCAACACAAAAATCTCACTCCAAGGCTTAGGATGGATTTAACCAACAGAAACATCTGTGGGATGCTCCAACTGCCAACACTGAGCTACTCTGAGCTTGTCATGGTCCTTCATTGGTCCTCCAGCAACCCTGAGACCTTAGGACTGCCATTCTCCATCTCACAATGGGCACTAGCCATAAGGGACACATAGGGCTGTCAAATCTCTACCTAGTCTGAGGTCAGTCAAGTCTGAGCCCATCCTTGTCTGTCCAACTCAGACCCAGGTCAGCTCCAGAATGATAGCTCTGTGGAACTTAGAAGATCTATGTTTGGCAAGCCCCTCAAGACACAGGAAAGAGTTTCAGGGTGAGAGAGTGTTGGCATAGCCTAGCCCAAGCCCTGCCTGCTGTGGGCCCTTGGGCTGAGGCAGGTGTTCTGAGTCAGATGGGGGAGGGGATCTGTGATCTGTGGTTTCCTCTTCAGTTGAAAACTAGAGCCCAGAATAGCACCGGTGGGAGTGAAGGAGCCTTGGGGAGATGTTTATGGGGGAGGGGACTCTGGGGCTCCAGAAAGAGGAGGGACTGTGAGATAGTTGCTTATGCCTGGGAGAAGGGTGGGAGGTGGATGTATTTGCTCAGGCCTGTGGGAGAGGGGAGAGAGGTGGATGTTCAGAGCTTTGGGGGAAAGGAGAGATCTGGAGGGAGCTCCCACATAGATGAGCTGGGTGACTTTCCGATCTGGCCTGCTCCACTGTGGGGTCTGCAAAGGCACTAAAAGGGAACACCTTCATCTTTCACCCACCATACTCATAGATCCCAACCTGTATCTCTCAACAGGAAGGTTCAAAACCAGATCTGCCAGACAACTAGAAATGTGAACTTTCAGGAGTATGGACAGCATAATCATGGTCCACTTGTAATGCCCACTGGTTTAGTGGCACAATACAATGCTGAACTTCACACCTTCTTCCTGACTCACCTACGTCTTCACCAGGGCCTGTGACATCCTTATGTCCCATACCCATCTCCAGGGTTTGTCCCCACTTCTATCTGAGTCCTTGTCTCATCCAAACTTCAGTCTCCATCTCCTACATCAAGAGGTGAGTTCCTTGCTCCTAAAGGAGCTGCCTGAGTGACCTTGAATCATATCTCCTCTCTGTGTCTTCTAAAAGATATGTGTACAAGAAACTGTTGTTTCTTCCCAGGGTCCCTCACTCTACAAAGGAGATTTCAAGATTCCCAGCTCGTACCAGTGGGGTGGAATAGGCTGTGCCTTCCCTCAAAACACTTTATTGTGCAAAGTCCCTAAGAGTCAGATATTTGTAAAGACACTGCATGAGGATTCCCTTTTCCTGGGATGACTGGGGAAACTGCCTTTCTGTGTGGTCGTGTTAAGGAATTGTAATTAGGCTACGGAGACATAAAGGCAGTGATGTAAAAGAGGGTGGCAGGGAAAGGGTCAGTGTTCTATTTGGTTTTATCTGGGCGCCTGGGACTCACGCCTGTAATCCTAGCTACTCAGGAGGCAGAGGTCAGGAGGATCATGGTTCAAAGCCAGCCCAGGCAAATAGTTCACAAGACCCTATCTTGAAAAAACCATTCACCAAAGAGGGCTGGAGGAGTGGCTCAAGGTGTAGGCCCTGAGTTCAAGCCCCAGTACTACAAAGAAAAAAATGAAAGAAAAAAAAGTCACTTGGTCACTTAGGATTATAAGCCTAATGATGTTTAGGCAGTAATTCAACATGGGCCTGCTCAAGAACCACCCCAGACCATGGGACTCTAATCAGGGTGACTGGGTCCTAGGTTTCCCTGGACATTCCTAGTTTGTACCTGTTGTTCCAGTATCATTACTAGTGGTGTCCCTTCTACTACCAGAAAGGTCCCAGTTTGGACAATAAATTTTGGTTGCTCAGACTTAAGAGTAACTGCTGAATGATCAAATTATGATCTCAATAATGAGGGGAGAAAGGAGACAAGATTCAGCCACTGGACCCTATGGCTAACTGTGCCTGACACTGTGCTCTGTGAGTCCAGCCTTGATAGAGACACCAGAAAGGGCATAGAGTCAGGCATTTAATCTGGGGTTCCCCCACCTCACTGGTCCTTGCTCAGAGCCCCTGGGGATGAGTTCACACCAGTCCTGCTCAGGAGGGGCCAAGGGAAACCTTGACACCATTTCCTGCTTAGTGACAGCAGAGCATGTACAGAGATAAGCAAAGGACAGATCCTTTAGGTAGCTTTGGTCTCCAGGGAAACTGCAGGCACCAAGGTCAATGTTTTGATGCCAGGGAGGGCTTTGGTAACTTCTATGGTCAGCATCACAGAGCTGGAGTAATCAGATATCCTCAAGTCCACTATGGTGACAGAGTAGCCAATGGTCAGGATAGCCCCCTGAAGCATCTGCCACGTGTCTGTTTCCACATAGAGCACTCCTTATGGTGACTTCTCTTTTATGGCTAATCAACACCCCAACTCAGTCACAGGCCACTCTCCTGCTTCACATATCAGACTCATACCACTAAGCATCCACTGTGTCAACTGCTTGCTGGTCACTAGAGCCTAGACCAGCTTCAGGTGCTCACTGGATGGACAGTTTTTGCCTGCCCCAGTGCCTGGTCTTCATGAGGAGACATTGGAGTCTCATTACCATGGAGACAGAAAAGGATAAAGGGGTTAAGTCCACCCAGGGACAGGCCCTAGGAGAAGCCCTCTGCCCAAACACCCAAACATACCTTCCCCTGATCCATCTATGGAAAAAAGAGGGGAAGTAGTAGGTAGACCCCAGGCTGGATTCCCAATAAAATGAGAAAAGTTACATGGGCCCAGCAATAGAGAGTAGCTTTCATGAGGAAGATCCCCAATCAGCTAGATGAACCTGCTCTCAGGTAGACCAAGGCCCAGAGTGGATGGGTCACAATGTAGATGTTGTCAAGAGAAAAGTCACATAGTCATATTCCTGAACATCTCTTGTGTATTTCATAAATGAGATAAGGATTTACACTGGGGAAGAAATAAATGTGGAGGGAGAAAGTGGGCAACAGGGAGCACCAGCTACAGTCTCACATGGGGCAACATCTCAATAGCCAGAGGCAAGCAAAAGCTAAGGAACCCGCTATTTCAGATGGAGTTGGTGGTATGTTCAGCCTCAGTTTCCCCCTCTACTGCTGGGTTGATAATAATGAAACCTCATTCCCTGGGGGTTGGAGGAGAGAGATGATCAGAAGGAAAATGGATAGTTTTCTTGTCTGCGCAGTTGGTTGTTTATTGCTGGGCTAGCCTTGTCCCAGCTGAACGTGGGCCAATCTCCAGTCTTAGCTAGGCTCCCTACAGATCTGGTACTCTCTCCGCAGTGCAGGTGGCCTGGCAAAATCAAAAGTTTCTGATGCCCAAAATAACCAGGAAACCCCACCCAACCCAAGGCTTGGCAGCAGGTGCCCCCTTCTCCCTAGGGTGGGAGATGCGGTTCTAGAACCTTCAAGCCAGAGAATGGTCCCATGTTCCAACACCAAGGCCTCCTGATCATGGTCTGATCATGATCAAGGCCTCGAGATCATGGTCAATTGACAGCCAGAAGTAGCATCTTCTATTCTAGAATCTTCTGTTCATGGAGAGTGTGCCACATCCTCTGGGCTTCTATTCTAAATGCTGTGAGCAGAGCTAAGCCAAACTGCAAGCACAATCTGAGGATCCCTGAGTGGGTAGCGATGGCCAGGAGCGGACATGGAACTCCATAGATCAAGCCCCACTGCTGTCCCCAGACCTTGTTCTCTCCTTGTACTCCTGGGCCAATTACAAGGAGGAGGAGAGGAATGTGAACTCTCAAAACAATTTCCCTTGGAGCTCTAGGTTTGGAATTATAATGGGAAGCCCAGAAGCAAAGTTGTCTTTCAAGGGGCTTCGTGAGGCCCCTCCCCAGTGGACAGATCTCATATTCCTTAGTCATTCATTCATCCATGTGTCCACCCACCCATCTATCCTTTGGCACATCCATCCACAAACCTTCCCTGAGGCCTGCTGCAGGCCTGGTACATGCATTCCTTAGCAACTTATGTCCCAGGCAAGGCCAGACTGCTATAGTCAAGGCCAAAGTGACATCTGGCTCATTCACTGAGGAGGACAGGGCTTTAGAATTGGGGTGTCCTGTTCCCTGCCCAGTATCCCCCAAGCTGGGCCTAGCTGCTGAGAGCAAAGGGAGAAATAGAGTGTGAAAGGTGGAAGGGACTTGCCAGGTTGGTGAGGCTTATGCCCTCTGCTCAGTGGGTGATCAAGACCACTCACACACACACACACACCCTTCAGGAAAAATGTTCCCAGGACATTCCAGACTTCCAAGTCCTGATGGGAGTTGGAAAGGGCACCAAGTACCTAGATACAGGTCCTAGTTTCACACCAACAAAGGGCAAATCCCTTTCATTGGTGGGACTTCATTAGCTCATTCTCAGGGGACACCAGACATAGCTCCCCCAGCCTATCCCCAAACCTAATAGGCCTACCACACATCACTACACCACCTGTCATCTGACACCTAACATGAGAAACAGTTGGTGCACAGGCCTGGCACAGGCAGTCCCATCTATGCTTTCTACCCCACAAACCCAGCCATGAGCCTGAGAGAGTGTGGCTGTTGGCCTGCCCACTGGCATCCCTTTGACCTCTTCTTCAGCATATGCTCAGCCAAAGTCATGTGATGGAGGTGAAGCCAGCTCGGGGCTGGTGCAGGACTTAGCAAAGGTGGCCTGTTGGCAGCAGTACAATGGAACAACCCAGGACTTAAGGAGCAAAGGCAAGCAGGGAATCATCATGAACAAAGGATGGAGGGGTAACAACCACATGGACACAGCTGACATACTCAGCCTCACAGTAGCACCCTGGCCCCTCTACTTGGAAGTCTCCAGGCTCCTGTCTACCAGGAAGTCCTGTCTGTCATCCTGCACTCTACCTAGGAAGTCCTTGGACTTTATACCACATGACTGGACTCTACTCTTGGCCAGGCCTCCCCAAGAGCAGGGGCCAAGGGAGGGAATTTTGTGACCTACCCTGGGGTTGAAAGAGAATCAGACAAGGCAGTGAGCACCAGGCAAAGAAGAGGGAATGAGCAGAAGACACTGGAAGGCAGACCCAGTGAAGGGCTGAGGGTGCATAGGAGCTTTTGGAAAAGACAAGTGGATTATGCTGTAGGCAGGAGCAAGACAAGCATGGCTGTGAATGTCCAGGCTGGAACACGACAGCAGGCCAGAATGTTCCAAGACAAAAGCCAGGCAGAGCCCAGAGGGGCCAAGACTGGGAGTAAAGACCCTATAAACCTTAGTTCTGGCCTGATCTATAATTGAAAAAGCAACTGTTTCCTGTGTTGAGATGGCTATTGAGTGACTTTATTATCCCTGCTTCATTTATGAAACATAAAAACACTAGATATCGACTGAGTACCCATGGATTCTGTGAGGCAACAGGTAGGAAAACTGAAGTTCAGAGCAGTTTAATCCCAGAGAGTAGATGTCCCTTCTTCCAGCATAGAGCCTTTCATTTGATAAGTGGAGAAACTGAAGCCAGAAGACAGGACCTTCTCAAGTTCACGCAGTGGTACTACTCTATTGAGTACTGCCCTCTGCTAGGCTCACGTGGAGGGACCTCCCATTATTCCAAAGCTTGAACCCATTTCAAGGCTGCAGAGAAGAACCTCAAAAGCAGAGAGCAGGCAGAGTTGGGATACAGCTGTGGTGACTGCCCTTCTACCGAGTGGCCAAGAGAAATCAGGGACAATAGCAAAGGGCCTGGGGCAGCCCAAAGTGTTCATATTCCTGTGGGAGACTGTGTTGGACAGATAGGGATGGTACTACCCTGCTCAGCCCTCATCAGGCCTCGACTCAGGGCAATTTCCTTTCCCTCTGTGCCTCAGTTTCGTCATCTGTAAAAAGGGATGATAACAATCATTTGGGGATACTTAATACAATATGTACAGTATGCCTGGCCCATGGGGACCCTCACCAATACCCAGCTACTGCTATCATCTCCTAAGCTCTAGCCCAGGTCTACTTCTGACATGCTGTATGACCCTAAAAAAGTGACTTCCCTTCTTTAGGTTCCCTCCTTCTTGCCTGCTGGGTGAGTGGCCCTGAGATTCTGGGAAACCGTATAATTCCTAGATGATAGGGTTGGCAAAGGAAACCCTAGGACTGATGGGACAGCTAGACCTGAGGTGAAAATAGGATGAGGGCCAGTCCAAGAGCTCAGGAGAGGGGAGGGATGGAACAAATTGTTTTCTCAACTTTGATAGTCCTGCATGCAGCTGGCTACCCATGGAAATCCCCAGGCTAAAGTTAACACTGTGTTGGCTGAAATCAGAACTCAGAGTGACAAAAGAAGAGAAATAAGGGGAAGTGAAACCAAACCCATGGCCAGCAGGACATGAGATTGATGACAAACAGGGCCAGGTGTGACTTAGGAGGGATATGGGGTGGTTTCAAGACTGCAGCTGGATGTTTGTGTAGCTTACAGGTAAGAACAGCACAGTCCACCCCATATTCCCCACCCCACTCCAAGTCTCAGACTCTGGGCCTGATGCTGCCCTCTGGCTGCCTCCCCACACCCCAAGCTCTATCTTACATACTAGAATCTAGGAAAGCCCAACCTGAAAGGATCTCAGAACTAGCCAGTGATGGCAACCAGAGTAGGGCTCTGGAGCCCAACCCCAGGCTCTCAAGTGAGCTGAAGTGAGTGACCGAACAGATATCCTCATTTCCCAGGACTCTGTGACTCTGAGGAACCACAGGGAGACACCATTCAGACTTTCAGGCTCTCCTGGGTTTGTCTGCTGTGTCTACAGCCTGAAAATGTCTTCTCCTTTGACCTAGAAATCCTGCTCATGGGAATCTATTTTGGAGATGTCAAAGGGGTGATACATGTGGCCAGGATGAGATTTTAACAGGAAATGTTACTGACCACCTAATTTCCACATCATCAAACAGCCTTAGAGAAGAACCCTCAATGGATGTCCAAGGCAGGGGATGCTGACACATGGGCAGGTGGCAAAAGCAGTGCTGTCTTTGTTTTAATGGCATGGCTTCTAATAGGGTTCAAATGTTTGCTTTAGATTCTTAACACTTTCTCATTTCTCAAAAAGCAGGTGTTAGGGTCCGAGAATCCTATTCCTTCAAGAGACAGAGAGTCACGCGTGAATGCAATCAACAAAGCAGAGTTTATTGGGCTGGCAAGCCAGGGTCAAGCTCCCACACAGACACACAGGTCCGATTGGGCAGACAAGACCCCGAGCCTCTTTAGGGAAGATCTTATATAGGCCCCTACCGGCCGTTACAGCAAAAGCCCGCGCAGTACATAGCCAATGAGTTTGTAACACCCCATACATTTCCAGCCTATCCATTTAAGAGTACATTACTTCTTAGCCTATAGATTCAAGGGTCAGTATTCACGCACGCGGTTACATTTAGCAAGCAGGCAGGGCACATCTTGCACGTACATCTGGTCGTCTTTTGCAATCCGCTTACATTCCTCACATTCCTCACATTCCACCTGCCCCCATCCTGTTTATCTTATCCTGCATGGGGCATCCTGCACTGGCTTTACTAGTTTCTGCTATGGGGATCTGCTGGGGCAAAGGGCACATTCTTTCATTCCCCCCTTTTCTTTGGGCTATATTGAGGAATCATTCTCAAGGGGATGAAGAGCCTGGTATTGTTGGCGGAGGACCAGAAGTTGGACAGTGTTAATTCGGTTTTTGATGAAAGTCACAAGTCGGTTTAGAATACAAGGTCCTATGGTGACCAGTAACAGGAGGATTACTATCGGCCCTGCTAGTGCAGACAGGAGGGTAGCTAACCAAGGGGACTGGTTGAACCAAGATTCGAACCAGCCTTCCCTGGCCTCTTTCCCTTTTTCGTTGCTCTAGGCCTTCCCGAAGTTTGGACATAGAGTCGCGAACAACCCCGGTGTGGTCGGCGTAAAAGCAACATTCCTCCCCTAGAGCCGCACAGAGGCCACCATTCTTAAGGAACAGTAGGTCCAGTCCCCTCCGGTTCTGGAGGACTACCTCGGATAGGGAAGTTAGGGATTTTTCAAGGTGGCTAATGGATTTTTCAATACGGTCTAGGTTCTCATCGATGGCCGCCCTGAGGGAGGTGAGGCCGGAGTGCTGAGTGGCCAGAGAGGCTATGCCGGTACCCATCCCTGCCAGGCCTATTCCAAATAGGGTAGCGATGGTTAGGGTGGTAATGGGCTCCCTTTTTGCCCGGGGGTGGTCAGACCAGTAAAGAATGGGATATTCAGCTGGATGGTAGAGGATTCTAGGCACCACTATCACCATCAGGCAGAATTCCCGGGAGGCATTAAAGACCGATCCAGCCAAGTGGGGGGTCAGCCCGTTCAGCGAGCATGCCCACCAGGTGCCTCGAGCCGGAGTTATCCAATGGGAGGCATTCCAGTTTGGGTGCTCAATTATAGTAGTGCACAATTTTTTATTTCCTTTTGGGACCTGCCCTACACAAGTCCCTTGGCCACTGACCTGAGCCATGGTCAGGCTGGCGGGTCGGGCCTTCCAACCTGTTGGAGTGGTGGTATTAACTACAAAGGAGGAATTGATTCCAATAGCCTCGTAGAAAGGGGGCGAAGGGCTGTAGCAAAGCCAGCAAGCCTCAGTTAGATTAGGGGCTGTCCTATTCAAGGTCTCAAATGTAGCAAACAGCAAGGTCTCCAGGGGGCTAGGTGGTACAGTGAAGGGAACGGTGGTCGTGGGTTCTGGGGGTGTCGCTTTGGGACTCTGGGAGTCATTGGGAGTGGTGTTCTGGGGCATCCGGGGAGTTGTGCATGGAACCAATTTTGCCTCGGACAACTCTGGCTTTAACACAGGATTAGGCCTTAACACGAGATTAGGTCCTATTGTTAGAGTAGAGAATGGTTGTCGCACATGCCGCAAGGTAAAAAGGACTCCTGGATGATTTGTTTTGTAGAGTCTGACTCCCCAAGATTTACCCAATTCCCAATTTGTCGCCTTTTTTCCTAAATCAGTGAAATTTATCATAATGGGATTACAATTGGGGGGAGTTGGGCATCCCTTATTTATAGGTCTAGGTTGGTGGTATGTAATACCAGATTGAGAGACTCTACTTAACTGAATAAGGTCCCCGTTTGGGGGGTGGCCACCATATGTCCCCTGAGCTTTCATAACCCCATGACTTACAATAATAGTCTGCAATTCCTCCACATTTTTTTCTGTGGTTGGGTTGGGGAGCGGGGCAGACATAGAAGTAACTTTGGTGCAAATCCCATTGTCCCCTGCCAGTGAATAAGGCCCTTAAGTAAAAGTGTAATTCTGGGAACCAGGTGCTGGGAGGGGTCACCTTGGAGGTCTGGTTAAGAATGTCTCCTGTGGATACATCTACAATCATCCAGGTCAGGTTAAAAGGTTGATGTGGATTTGTATGCCCCAAGCAAGTGGTGGACAGGGTTAGAAAAAGGAATAAGGTTACCGAGGTCCAGTTTGCTGAAGTTTGAGTTTGAAGGAATTGTCCTTGTGGTGGGACACCCTTCTTGTTGGCAGGAAATCTTCCTTCACAGCTACCGGGTCCACCGGTCTGATGTGGGTGTAGTGGACCCAGGTGATGATCCCATTCTAGGAGGGCTGTGGAGCATCTGGGGTGTTTTCGTTTTCCGGAGCATCCTGTATCAGCCAGAGCTTGAGTGGATTTGTGGGATGCTGTCGTGCGGTCCAATTTCCCTGCTCCTCCTGAGGACGTGCCCGTCTCACATGGGAGTGGTGTACCCATGGTGCGATTCCATCGACCTTGAGGGCGGTGGGGGTAGTAAGCAGTACAACATAAGGTCCTTTCCATCTAGGCTCTAGGGTTTTGGACTGATGCCTTTTAACCCATACCATGTCACCTGGGACTATGCCATGTTCCGGAGTCGGGACCCTCTCAGTAGTCTGGTACGCTTGAATTAAGGGCCAGATTTGTTGTTGCACCTTAGCTAGAACCTGTAGCATAGTCAGGTAATTTGGGGCCCGATCACCTAGTCCCAGGCTTAAGGTCCTTTGAATGATGGGGGGTGGAGCCCCATACAGGATCTCAAAGGGAGTTAGCCCATGGACATAAGGGGAGTTCCAGACTTGGAAGATGGCCAAGGGAAGGAGTGTCACCCAATCTCCAGGGCCAGTCTCCAGGGCCAATTTGGCTAAAGTTTCCTTTAGTGTCTGATTCATCCTTTCTACTTGTCCTGAGCTCTGGGGGTTATATTCACAATGTAGTTTCCAATTGGCCCCCATAGCCTGGGCTAGTCCCTGCAGGACTTTACTAATGAAAGCCGGACCGTTATCTGACCCAATTGCCTCAGGCACCCCATACCTGGGTATGATTTCCTCTAGTAAGGCTTTTGCCACTACCTGACTTGTCTCCCTCTTTGTAGGAAAAGCCTCCACCCAGCCTGAAAAGGTATCCATGAACACTAGCAAATATTTGTACCCAAACTTCCCTGGTTTTACTTTGGTAAAATCCACTTCCCAGCTTCTTCCCGGGGCCCTCCCCCATTCCCGAATACCTGTGTGGTGCCCCTCCCTTCGTCCTGGTTTCATAGCTGTACAGCTAGCACAATCCTCCACAATTTGATGGACAGCCGCGGTCTGGTTCGGAAATTGGAGTTGTGCAGATGTCAGCAAGTCTAGCAACTTTCTCCGCCCCAACTGGGTGGACTTATGTAAGTTAGCCAACAGGAATCGGCCAAGTTTCTCGGGCAGGATTAGCTTGCCTTCCAAGTCGCTTCTCCATTCATCCTCCCTTTTTCTAGTGAGGGAGTGGGCTCTCATCCAAGTGAAATCCTCCGAGGAGTACTCTGGTCGGGGAGGTAGCGAAGGGAGCTCGGGGACAGGCACATCTATAGCCGCGACCACGGAGGGACTCACCATTGCTGCTCTCCTAGCTTCTTGATCTGCCCTGTTGTTACCGACAGCTTCCGGAGTCTTGGCAGACTGATGGCCTGGGACATACATCACTGCCACTGCCTTCGGTTTTTCCACTGCTATTAATAGACGCTGGACTTCAGCCAGGTTTTTTAAGCCTTTCCCTTCTGCTGTGTGAAATTCCCTTTCGCGATAGATGGCTCCATGGACGTGGATGGTACCGAAAGCATAGCGGCTATCGGTGTAGATATTGACTCGTTTTCCTTCCGCCCTTTCTAGGGCCTCGGCCAAGGCAATTAATTCTGCCTTTTGGGCTGAGGTTCCGGGTGGGAGGCCGCTGCTCCATATTGTGTTTCCTTCTTGGTCGACCACTGCTGCCCCTGCCCTTCGGACTCCATTTTGGACAAAACTGCTGCCATCAGTGTACCAGTTTAATTTACAGCCGGACAGTGGGGTGTCCTTTAGGTCAACCTGTACCTGGGTAACTTCAGAGAGGAACTCCTTGCAGTCATGGACAGGTGTCTGTAGTTCCGGGTTGGGCAACAGGGTGGCAGGGTTCAGAGTTACGGGATCTGCAAAGGTGATCCAAGGGGAATCCAGCAGGAGCCCCTGGTAGTGGGTGAGCCTGGCATTCATCATCCATTTCCCAGGGGATTGTTTAAGGACTCCCTCCACTGGATGAGGGGCCGTGACTCGGAGGGCCTGTCCAAAGGTTAATTTGTCTGCTTCTCTCACCAATATGGCAATGGCCGCTATGATGTGGAGGCAGGGGGGCCATCCTGACACTACTGCATCTAATTTCTTGGAAACATATGCCACAGGTCTCTTCCAGGGACCTAACTGTTGGGCCAGGACTCCTTTGGCTACCCCCTTCTTTTCATCCACAAACAGAGTGAACGATTTTGTGGGGTCTGGTAGGGTCAAGGCGGGGTCCTGGAGAAGGGCGGCCTTTAGCTGGTCAAAGGCCAGCTGTTGTTCCTCTCCCCACCTCCAATCCAGAGCCTCTTTGGTGGCCTCATATAGGGGTCTGGCTATCTCCACAAATCCCGGAATCCAGAGTCTACAGAACCCTGCGGAGTCCAGGAACTCTCTCACTTCCCTAGTGGATGTGGGGGGTGGAATAGTCAAAATAGTCTGTTTCATGGCATCAGTCAGCCATCTTGCCCCATCCGCAATCCGATAACCCAGATATGTCACTGACCTTTTACAGATGTGGGTCTTCTTGGCACTCGCCCAATATCCCAGCTCACCTAACTCCATTAGCAGGTGTTCAGTAGCCTCGCTGCACTCCTCTCGGGTTTCTGCCGCTAACAGTAAGTCATTGACATACTGTAGTAGAGTGACTCGTGGGTGACTCCTGCGAAAGGGCTCCAGGTCCTGGCTCAGGGCCTCGTTAAACAGTGTGGGAGAATTTTTAAATCCTTGTGGCAGTCTGGTCCAAGTGAGCTGTCCGGTCCGGCCCCCATCCTCTTGCCATTCGAATGCAAATAGTGGCTGGCTGATTTCTGACAATGGAATGCTAAAGAAAGTATCTTTCAAATCAAGGGTTGTATACCATACTTGTGAGGGCGGCAGGTGACTGAATAAGGTATAGGGATTTGGTACAGTGGGATGAATGTCCTCCGCCCGCTCGTTTACCTTTCGCAGGTCTTGCACAGGCCTATAGTCCCCACTTCCCGGCTTTTGGACAAGGAGCAGAGGAGTATTCCAGGCGGACCGACAAGGCCACAGTACTCCTTCCTTTATTAGCCTGCGGATATGAGGGGCTATGCCTCTTCGAGCCTCTTTGGGCATAGGATACTGTTTTACCCAAATGGGAAGAGCAGAAGCCTTCAATTGTATAACTATGGGAGGGAGGTGTTTGGCGAGGCCAATTCCCGCAGTCTCTGCCCAGGCCGTGGGAAACCTTTTTAGCCATTGGGCTATGTCCCCTCCTGGCTCCTGTCGGCTCTCAGTCGATATTTGTCAGCCAATGATAGGGACAGGACGTGTATCGGGCTCCCCTCCTGATCAGTCACAATTATTTCATCTGGTTCAAAATAGATACGGGCCCCTACTTTGGTGAGCAGGTCTCATCCGAGCAAGGAAGCGGGGCTCTCAGGGACGACCAGGAAGGAGTGTGTGACCTGGTGTTTTCCTAAGTCTACCTTTCTTTTGGTAGTCCATGAGCATAACTGGGTACCCATGGCCCCCTGTACGACACTTGTTTGTTGCTTGTTCAAAGGTCCACATGCCTTGTTTAAGACCGAATATTGGGCGCTGGTATCCACCATGAACCCCATCGGCTTCCCCTCCACAGATACAGTTACCCAAGACTCGGGGAGGGGGTCTGAACCCCGTCTCCCTCAGTCCTCTTCTCTGGCTAGAAGGACTCTGGCCTGCTCCACTGCTCGTTCCCTTTCCTGGTTACCTCCCAGTCTCCTGCCAAACCCTCTTCTTCCCTTTAACTTAGGGCACTCTCTCTTCCAATGCCCAGTCTTCTTACAGTAAAAACAGTGTTCCTTATCCGGGGTCCTGGCGTGGCCCCCTTCCCTGGGTTGGTCCCGGATGCCCGCTAGGAAAATACGGGCCATCTCTCTTTGTTGCTTTCGGTTCTCCTTAGCCTGGAACTCCCTGTCCTCCTTTCTCAATTTCTCCTGGGCCTCCCTGTCTTCCTTTCTCTGCCTTTCCTCCTTTTCTTCTGGAGTTTCCCTTGCGGTAAAGACCTTCTCCGCTATCTGTAACATTTCCCTAATGGTTATCTCCCCTAAGTTTTCCTGTTTATTGAGTTTTCTCCTAATGTCTGGAGCTGCCTGATTAATGAATGAGAATACCACAGCAGACCGGTGGATCTCCGCCTCGGGGTCAATAGGGGTGTACTGACGGTATGCCTCATAGAGGCGCTCTAAGAAAAAGGCCAGGCTTTCGTTTTCCCCTTGGACAACTGCCTTTACCTTTGCAAAGTTGGTGGGGCTCCTAGCGGCCGCTCGGAGACCTGCCATAAGAGTCTGGTGGTAGATTCGGAAACGCTCCCTACCTTCTGCGGTCCCGAAATCCCAATCAGGGTGGCGTAGGGGGAAGGCCTCGTCTATGGCCGGTTGGAGGGTTGTGGGTCTCCCGTTGTCCCCCAAGACGTTCTTTCTAGCTTCGTGGAGGATGCACTCCCGCTCCTCCGTCGTAAAAAGAGTATTGAGCAGCTGGTGACAGTCGTCCCATATGGGGCGGTGTGTATGCATGACGGACTCCAGGAGATCTATGAGACACTTAGGGTCTTCTGAAAAGGGTGGGTTCTGCGTCCTCCAGTTATAAGATCACTGGAGGAGAAGGGCCAGTACTGAAACTGTTGCCCCCCTCCCGGTCCTCCTTGGCCTACCGTCCAGACTGGAAATGTGGGGACAGTTTCCTCCCCAGGTGTTGATGAGGAGGGCCCATCTTCTCCCTCCCTTTCCCGTACCCCTCGGGGGCGGAGTCTTCGACCCATTCCTCCTCTGGCCATCGGTCCTGTTGAAGAGGATGAGGAAATTTTCTCCTCCGGAGCACTGGCCTGACCAGGGGGAGTCACATATGGGGGCGGCCGATCTTCCTCTACCCCCGTGAGGGATGGGTAAAGGGGGGAACTCTCCGGTAAGACCAGGGGTGGTAAAGAGGGTGTCCTATTTTGAGGACTGGTCAGGGAGGGAAGGGGAGGTTTCTCTTCCTCTTTTATGACCAAGGCAGGCGTGACTGGGGTTTTAGCCCCGGGAGCTGAACTGGAGGGGTGAGTCAGAAAAGCTGTTAACCAAGGCGGGGGGTTCCCCGCTAAATCTTCCCAAACCAAAATGTAGGGGACCTGATCTGGGTGGCCTTGATTGCCTGGTCAGAAAACAACAGTCTTGACCTTAATGATCAGGTCTAGAGAGAGGGAACCTTGAATGGGCCATCCGACTCCAAAGGTGGGCCATTCTGCAGAACAGAGGGTGTCGAACTTACCTTTCTTAATGACCAGACCCGCATTTAATGCCCTTTTTTTGACTTCTGGAAAGTGAGAGAGAATCAAAGACTTTGGGGTTGCTTGTCCCTGTCCCATTGTGGGATGAGAAGCAACCGCCAGGAGCGATAGAACAAAAAGGATGAAAGCAACAATAACTCCACACACACAGAACACTCTCCACCACTCGCTTGGACCAGTCCTTCTCTCATGCTGGTGCACACCCCATTCAACCTCCTCACCGTCCAATTTGGATATCAGGCCGACTTGACAGGTGGTCAGTCGACTAGTTCAATTAGTTCTTCACCTGGCACCAGGATTCCTGAAATGCTCGAGCCCAAATAAGAGGAAAGCCTCTCCCAGCAGGACCTTGTGGTCCCCTTAACGAGATTCCCAGAATGATTCTCCCCAGGGATTGGCCAAATCCCTGCTGCGGCCCAAACGGGAACAATCATCTACCAGTTAGTTCCCTCCAAATAAGAATCTCAGATTCTCCCAATGCCTAGGACTTGGAATCACCTCTGCTTTCTCGTGGACGGTCTGCCTTCTCGAAAAAGGGAATCTCGGTGGGACCTCCAAATGTTAGGGTCCGAGAATCCTATTCCTCCGAGAGACAGAGAGTCACGCATGAATGCAATCAACAAAGCGGAGTTTATTGGGCTGGCAAGCCAGGGTCAAGCTCCCACACAGACACACAGGTCCAATTGGGCAGACAAGACCCTGAGCCTCTTTAGGGAAGATCTTATATAGGCCCCTACCGGCCGTTACAGCAAAAGCCCACACAGTACATAGCCAATGAGTTTGTAACACCCCATACATTTCCAGCCTATCCATTTAAGAGTACATTACTTCTTAGCCTATAGATTCAAGGGTCAGTATTCGCGCGCACGTGCGGTTACATTTAGCAAGCAGGCAGGGCACATCTTGCACGTACATCTGGTTGTCTTTTGCAATCCACTCACATTCCTCACATTCCACATGCCCCCATCCTGTTTATCTTATCCTGCACGGGGCATCCTGCACTGGCTTTACTAGTTTCTGCTATGGGGATCTGCTGGGGCAAAGGGCACATTCTTTCACAGGTATGAGTTGCACAGTCAGAGAACAAAACAGTGAGCTGATTTAAGACACAAATTTTTTTAAAATTGTGTCTAAGAAGATCTGAAAGGCACCTAAAAAGGCATGAACATAATGGTATTCCAAAAAGTCAAAAGACAAAATGTAAGCCAGGCATGATGTCCCACACTCAATCCCAGCACTCAGGAGACTGAAACAGGAGGATCATTTAAGCTCAGGGATTTGAGACTGGCCTGGGCAACATAGCAAGACCAATCTCAAATAAAACAATGAATGAATGAATAAATAAATAAATAAGAAAAGATGGGTTTTTTGTGTGTGTGTATCTCTGTATTCATATCTATACTTACAAATCCATATGTATAGATCCCTGGATCTACCTGTGGGGAGAGAATTATAAGCAATGTTTTCTCATTTGCATATTTGCCTTTTCTTATTTTTCAACAATGATCATACATTTATTGTGAAATTATGAAAACAGAAAGGGTTTTGTCACATAAATCTTTTTATTTCAATTCATTTTTCATTCAACAAATATTTGTTGGTTGCCTGCTACACCCATGACAGGCAGGATGCAGGGTTTACTATTACACTGATGAAAACACAGAGAACCTGTCCTTGGGAAGTGGTAGAAAGTGGGAAATATACAGGTAGATGATAGATAGATAGATAGATAGATAGATAGATAGATAGATAGATAGATTGACAGATACCTCCTTTTCAACTGCAATTATAGGCATGTGCCTTGGAGCCCAGCTGTCAAATAAGAATATTTTGCACTGGAAATATGTTATTTATCCTCAGGTAATCTGTAACATGAGCAGGGACTCTAAATTGGGGACCTCAGGATAGTAAGACACAAAGGTAGAAATATCTCACTTAAAGGTTATGTTTTAGAAACTAATTATTAAGTCACCAAATACCAATTTTAAAATATCAATGTTGACATTGACATCTGCATTATTGATCCTAAATGCTTGCATAAATTTTATCATAAAAGAAATTAATGACAAGACTTTCGGCCTTTGACATTTTAATGTGGCGCTCTGAAAAATAACTTGTATTCCAAGACTTACCTGATTTGAATGATCGTATATCCATTCCTGCTAATGACTTGGGTTGAATGGAATCTTTCTTTTCAACAGTAGGCTGGATGGGTTTTAGTACAAGATATTTAAGGATTATTATATATTTCATGCAATATGGAGTTAATTCTCCAGGATAAAATGCTATTGCTATTACCTTCCTCACTTCATATATCCTAGGAAATTCTAAAAAGCCAAAGAGACATGCAATCATTTATATGCAAATATGACAAAGGCCACAATACATTCATTCAGAGTTAGTGTGAAACCCAGTTCTCATGGTTAGCTTTGTAAGTGATCACTTTAATTTTTGGTTTGGGGGAACTTTTGTGTATTTTACTTCCTTTTTTCTCATTAAGACAGCAGTGAGTTAGAAATATGCTAATGAAAAATAAGAATATGGCTTTAGTTTCACCTTAAAGTTTCAAACTGAGACCATGATTCCAGTGCAAAGAACTGAAATGTAAAAAGCACATATACAAATGTGACCATGCTGATTGGTGTAGAGAAACACAATTTCAAATTAGAACTGAAAATCATAACCCTGAGAGAACACTTCAAGTGTCAATGCTGACATTAGAATGGAGCATCAATGAATCACTTCAAAAACACTTCCAAACACTATACTACATTAACTTGTCATTGTTCTTTAATGTGTCCGTGAAAACTATTCAGATAAATGCATAAATGCACTTCTTATCAAAGGAACTTTTGTGTCCTGTGAGAAGGTATATGAGCTGTATCTAGAAATAATGCATTAAAAGCATTTGGTATTGGAATATGCCTACAAAAATAAAATTAAAATGATCCTCACAGATTTAATAGTTATTAACTATCCAATTCATTTCAAATCAAGCCAGATTAATAAAAGCCACAGATTTCTATTGAAAAAAAAGTGATTGATAGATGAATGGATATATGCTTGTATATAAAGGGATCCTCACAATACATATATGTATTTTTAGCCTCTAAGTCTTAGGTTCATGTGTCAAATCAGGAAACTCAATCACAGTTCCAACCTATGCACAGATGAAGGAAGCTGAAGAAAAGTTGTCTAGGCCATACAAATGGAAGGAAAAGGAATTTTAGGAGTGATAAGTACCTAGCAGCAAACATTTAGCAAAGATGATTAGAGAAAAACAGCCCCCTTTAAGGTAAAAAGATGGAGCAACTGCAAAAATAGAAGAGGAAGCAATAGCACAACAAAAGTTTAAGCAATTTCTGAAAATTTCACAAAGCAAATTAGCAACAGAGGAGGTTAGGTCAAGATCATCACCAGTTTATTATTATTATTATTCATTTATTCACATGTGCATACATTGTTTGGGTCATTTCTGCCCCCTGGCTCCTACCCTCACCCTCTCCCCTTCTCCACCCCTTGCTTCCTGTTCTGCCCTTATCTCTAATTTTGTTGAAGAGGGGACATAAGCATAATAAGGAAGACAAAGCATTTTTGCTGGCTGAGTTAGTGATAGCTATGCAGAGAGATTCCTAGCATTGCTTTCATGTACAAATGTGTTACAACCCAAGTTGATTCATCTCTAACTGATTTTTACACTGGTTCCTGATCCCCTTTCTGTGATGACCTCTGTCACTTTAAGGTTTCTGTATTAGTTCCTCTGGAGTGGGGACATTAAACGCTTTCATGTTTTGGGTTTACTGTCTATTCCCACATCTCCCCTATGTGCTCTCCCCTTATCATGTGATCCAAGTCCAACCACATTGCTGCATTTGCCCTAGATCTAAAGTCCACATATGAGGGAGACTATATGATTTTTGGTCTTCTGAGTCTGGCTAACCTCGCTCAGAATGATGTTCTCCAGTTCCATCCATGTTCTTATCCATAAGAATTCATTCTTTTCATGGCTGAGTATAATTCCATTATGTACAAGTACCACATTTTCTTGATCCATTCATCAATAGTGGGGCAACTTGGTTGTTTCCATAAGTTAGCTATTGTGAATAGCACTGGAATAAACATGGTGTGCAGGTACATCTGGAGTAACCTGTGTTGCATTCCTTTGGGTATATACCTAGGAGTGGGATTACTGAATCATTTATGGCAGATCTATGTTTAGATTTTTAAGGAGCCTCCAAATTTTTTTCCACAGTGGTTGCACTAGTTTGCATTCCCACTAGCAGTGTACAAGGGTTCCTTTTCCCCCACATCCTTGCCAACACCTGTTGGTGGTGGTATTTTGATAATGGCTATTCTAACAGGGGTGAGGTGGTATCTTAGTATGGTTTTGATTGGCATTTCCTTTATGGCTAGAGATGGTGAGCATTTTTCATGTGTTTTTTGGCCATTTGAATTTCTTCTTTTGGGAAAGTTCTATTTCATTCAATTGTCCATTTCTTAATTATTCATTGATTTTGGGAGAGTTTAGTTTCTTAAGTTCCCTGTATATTCTGGTTATCAGTCCTTTGTCTAATATATAGCTAGCAAATATTTTGCCCACTATGTGGGTGGGCTCTTTGTTTAGAGACCATTTCTTTTGTTGTGCAGAAGCTTCATTGACCAAGGAAAAGCTGCTGTTCCCTAAATGTGACCTCTTCCTAGGTCTGCAGAATCTTCATTTCATTCCCATAAACCAGTCCAGTGCCTGATAATGTAATGCCAATGCTCTCAATAAACAGTTTGAATAAGGAAGAGAAGGAGAGAGGGAGGAAGGGAGGAAGAGGTGGGTGGGTGGCTAGATGGGTGAATGATTGATTGATAGATGAGTAGATGGGTGACTGGAAGAATGGGTGAATGGGCACATGAACTGGTGGGAAGATGAGTAGATGAATAGATGAATGAACTGGTAATTAGGTGATAAGTAAATGGATGGGGAGATAAGGATGGTTGATGAATGGATAGGTAAATGGGTGGATGGATGGATGATTAGGTCGGCATATTGGTGGGTACAAGGGTAAGTGGGTAACTGAATGGGTATATGGATGGATAGCTAAATAGGGAAGTAAACCTTAATCATGAGAAGCACAATAAACTGGAGCCTGGAAGCTCCATTTCCTTAATGTCTGTAAGACTTTTCCCCCTCACCAGGTAAAGACGGTATCTGTACCTGCTCTATCTAACTCACAAACTGCTGGGAAGGAAATTAAAAGGACATAGATATAAAAAGAAACCCTGGAGGTCTCCTTGGGTGGAATCTTAGAGTTAGAGGGAACTGGAAGGTCATTGGGCTGACTCCAGGGTTGGATCACAGTTTGTGGCAAGAGTCTGAGCTTAGACAGATCTAGTTTTGAGTCCTAGATTCACCACTTGCTCATATGTGTAACTATCTTCTCTGCATCTTTTCTTCACTATGACATGATGGTGATGACAATGGCAGCTGCTCCTCAAAGCCAAGTAAAGTTTTGATGGGTTAATTATGGAAAACACTAACACAGCACCCAGCAGCGGTGCAATGACAGATCCAATGTCTTCCCTCTGGGGTCACAAAAAAAGAGGACCCATATCCTCTCCCAATAGTAGGGTGCCCTGGAGGCCACAGAGAAAAATGACCTAGGACATCTAACCTGGGGGTTCACAAAACCCTGAATAACATACTTTGTGGGGAGAGGTCTAGGACTTCATGCAGAAGGTACATGAACCCATAAAGTGATAGCCACAGTAATCTAATCCAAGAATCTCACTTAAGAAACCGAGACTCCAAGCTTACCCAAGAGCACTCAATGGATCAGAGCACAGCAAAGCACAGACATCCAGTCTACTGGGGAGACCCTCCCCACCCAGGAGCAGAGGCCTCCTTGGAATGTCAGACTTGAGATAGGATTCCTGTCACCTGGGAGCAGCATGCAGGGGGTAAGGGGACAGTGGCAGTCATTATTTGGGTGTAGCAATGGAATTGTGAGGGCATTTCAGCTTTCTTTTTAAGTTTGTCTCTCAAGGTTGCTATAAAAAGGGTTTTAATAATAAATGAAAGCTGAGAGAAACAGGCAATAGCTAAACATCAAAATAGCTTAACCTATTCTCCCAAGAGACCTGCCATTCTTTAGTTCATGAACTTGTGCTAACAAAAAACACACCAAATCAAGTGCTAAAACAAAAGGAAATCAAATTTATCAAATATAAGTATGATATGGAGTCAGCTGAAGGACCTTAAACAGATATCCTAGGAAAAGAATCATCAAGCCTAGGAGACATTTGTCTTCTATCTCCTGAACCCTCCTGGCAAAGATGTCCAGGGTGCCTCCAAGGCCCCCAACTCCAGGCCCAGGTGGAGGCAACAAGAAACAGATTAGTGGAACACAGGTGTGAAATCAGTGTAAAGAACAATCACCTTGTTTGTTTTTTGAATTCCTCTTACAATACAGTTTATTTGTTTTTGTTTCAAAATAATTAATGTTCATTGTGCACAAGGTGCAAAACACAGGCCAACAAACAAGAAGAAAACAACTCACCCAGAAGAACTGCTGCTAATATTATGATGTATTTCCTTCTATTTTAGTTGTAAACTAACAACCATAAAATGAATAAATGCAATGCACTTGTAAAGTTTATAAAGTAATTATAATTATATGACACCATGAATGTACTAATGCCATTGAATTGTACATTTTACAATGGTAATTCCTTTGTAATGAGAACTTTACTTCTATTAGCGTCCTGTACTAAGAATTAGGAGCCCCTAATTTAATCATCTCTTTCCTCTTTCTTATAGCTCTACCAAATAATTTTTTGGCTTAGCCTTTTTCTCAACTTCACATAGATTACATTAGGCTGTGTGTATTTTCCATAATTTGTTTTTTTCTTAACACTGTGTTCTTTTCACCATACAAGTCACCTTGCAGAGGTGCCACCGCCCAGCTACCCACTCTGTTACCAACTGACACATAGGCAGTGGTGCCCAGGAGCAAGGCACACTGACACCAACTAGGATCCAGTGTGAGGGTTTCTCTGGTGCCCTGACATTCTGCAACACATGGTTCACTTTCCTTTTTCAGAAATGTGGGTAACTTAATTTTTTCCTGACTATAAAGAGCAATACAAAGTTTCTGTTAAAAATAAAGCAGAAAAGTTTTTCCCACATCATCTGCTGGTTATACGTGGTGTGTGTCCTTCCAGACAAAACCTTGCATTTCACATAAACAGCAAAGATACCTATGAGAATAAACAAAGTCTGTTATCTATTACCTATAATAGGCAATATATAAAAGGTGATTTCTATGTGATATGAATTTCAGCTCCTGATATTAGCCTCTCAGACAAAGAATATGGCCAAGACTTCTGAGGCTCCTGAATTAATAGTCAATGATAGATAGATGATAGAGCTATGTAGAGAACAATAAATGAATAATAGACTTTTTTACTTGGGTCACTTTATAACATCTCCACACAGATGTATAGAAACTTTGGCTGGCATCACACTTGGGAACATGTGGCTCTAACAGCACTCAGGTACAGGCAGCTTTTACTCAGGTCCCACCAGACAATTGTGCAGATGGCAACCCACTCCTTTTCCAAGTGTGGGTCCTAGCATTGAGTTCAGATTGACCCTCTCCTCAAGGATCAAAAGTTACCTAAGACTTTCAAAACAAGTTGCAGACTATCAGAAAGGTTAGTCTGCCCTGATCAGAGCCCAGGAGGATTCCTATATCTAAGAAAGTGACCCACAAGGGCTCACATCCTATCCCACCTCAACCCCATATCTGCTCTGAAACTGGGGGCAGAGAAGGGCCCCAAGACCTCTTTCCATCTCCCCAGAATATTTCCCACAAGGTGACCTGAGCCAGATCTCAAGCTCTCTCCTCAAGGAGGTCTCAGATCCCCCTCCATCCTCCACCAAGTTGTTCCCAGCCTCTCAGTGGCAGTATGGAGCCGGCCCATGGAAGAACAAGGCTCATAGATGTAAACTCAGGCTCTGGCTGCCCCTGGATGCTTGGGAGAGGGTGAGTGTGGCACTGCAGGCTCGGGACACCCCCAAGATCAGTAGGGTGGGACTGGGAATCTGGACATGTGGAGCTGAGGGAATATTTGAGAGGCTCTGTGGTGGTCATTGTTCCTATGCTCAAGGTACAGGAAGGAAATTTGGCTTCCTTTGTTCCAGATAGTACCTGTTCCCTTAGTTTCCTAGTCTGGAGTTGCCAGCTTGTCTTTTCTGGGATGGCTGCCCTTGATGTGGAAAGTTGGGGGGGACCTCTGGCCCCAGTACCTATAGCAACAAGGTCTAGTGCCACTCCATGACACTGTGGCCCAGTCCCAAAGCCTAGGCTATTTGCCTGTCAAGGGTCATGGCTATCTAGCCCACCTGCCCTAGGAGTCATAATGCCAGGCATGATACAATGTGGGGCACAATTCAAGTGTCTAGGGAAACTCAGAAGAGGCCTTAAAAAGTGATCCCTACACAGGAGAAACAAATCTAGAGAGGCCATAGCAGGACCTCTGCTTCCAGTTTCAAGGCCAGTACTTTCTCCCATACTTTACTACTACATGCCTCTTACCCTGACAAGGTCTCCTCTCAACTGGGCTCCACCCCATGACCTGAACCCAAGAGTCAGCATCAGTTACTTGAGGGGCCCCATCCTGGCTCATGCAGACCCAGCCCAGTCTGCCTTCTTCCCTCTAGCCCATGAAGCTAAAGCATGTTCAGTGCTAAACATCCCAGCTTCATATTCTGTAAACATGAAGACCCAGTTGTCAGTATCAGGTCACAAGGCCACCATGCACCATGCAGGGTATCACTGAACAAAGAGGTCATTGCCGTCACCTAACTGTCCTCTAAGGGCACCACAGAGAGGTGATTCTGCTACATTTATGGCCAGTATATACCAAGACTGTGTCCCCTAACACACACATGCACATGCACACATTCTGACGGTGCCTTCTAGTGTCTACTTATTATCCCTTCTCTAAAAGGTCTCCACCATATCAGTAATAATTCCTGAGTATGCATGGAAAATCCCCAGATACAAGTATCTTTTTTCCCATGGCAGAATTGACCTGGCCAAGATCACACACATAGAAGTGATAAGCCTCCCACTCCCAGGTCAGTGTTCTCACCTCTCTTATGTGGCTGGACACTTGATTCCAGCACTCCAGACCCTGCCAGAGCCCAGAAGCTGGCTCTCTCTCCCAGGTAAAGATTCTGAGGTGGAGGATCTTCAGGGGATTCTTGTGACTCTAAATCCATCAACATAGGCTGTATGCCACACCAGAAGTGAAATATACACCCTAAATAGAGAAATCCCAGACAAAAAGTCCCAGAAACAGGTCTCCCCTGGTGTGATGGGGTGTAGGCAGTGGGTGCTGGGCTTTGAGAAAACACAGAAAGGCCAGGAAATTGATACAAATGCTGACACATTCCCATGCACAAGTACAAAATACTAATGTGCAGTCAACTACCACAGATGCTTTTTCTAAGAGTAAACACAAGGGGTCAGGTGTGATCTCCTTAGTTAGTTCCCTGGTCTAAGACCTCCTTCCTGAAGGACATCACATGGGACCGGCAAGTGCTCCTAACTTTCTAGGACTACAGTATCCAACCAGATTAAATAAAGCAAGCCAGATAATTCCCTTTGTAGCAGAGGACAGGTATAGCCCAACCCACATAGATGGACATATGGACTGGTCCAGTTCATCCCTCACAAACAGCCCAGTGAACCCCTGAGAAATCCTTCCTGGTGCACACGCCAGGCTTCCCAAGGGCACACTCCAACCTGCATGTGCTGGAAGCAGGATGTCCATATTCGGGTACACTCTGAGCTTAAGCAGCTCAGAGCAGCAGGACCAATTTACAGCCCCACCCCATCCCCAGCTCTGTGCCCTACCTTGGGATTATAGACACACAGATATTGCTATTCCCAGGGGACCCAGCCCAAACCTCTACATTAGATGAGAACTCAGGTAAAGCCCTGAAATGAGGTTCTGTCCATATTTGACATCCAAGGTCCCTGGTCCCCATTTTGCTACTTCTTCTTCTGGCCCAGGCCCTAATCTCTCCCTCCTTCCTCAGAAGAGCCCAGCACCATTCATTCCACATGTAGACACTGATCAGCTCACTGTCCAGTGCACTGAGGCTCTGAGCCTCAATTTCCCCGTGGTGTCACTCAGAGTTCCCTGAGACCCTTGACTTCTGTTCTGTTACTGCTCACATTGCAGTCCCTCCCTGAGCTTCCAGCAAGGGCACAGAGCCCCCTGGAGGCTGAGGAGATAAGAGCCCTGGTGAGAGGGGGGACACAGAGGGTCAATCCCATAAAGAACAGGGAGCTGCGCTCCTTCCTCCCCAGGCTCTCCACACTCCAGCCCTTTCTCCCCCTGTCATTGCCTTGAAGCCGCACAGCTAATCAGAAAGGAGAAGAATGATCCTCTTCTGCATTAAGAACAACTGAGTTTCTCTTAATTGGAATCAGCAACTAGATTTTGTTGAATATCTTCTCCTTTCCATTCATAGGCTTTAATAATTCTCAATAAATTTATAACATTTCCCCTATAAATAGCTTGGACATCCCTATAAATTAATCCCTAGTTAACTGATTTTTAATATAATTTTTTAATTGTATCTTTCTTAAATATTGATTTCTATTCATTCATGGAAATATCCAGACATTCATTTGTAGATATATACAGATGTATTTGAAATTGGTCCTGGTAAATTTGCTAAACTTTAATAGATTCTATTAGTGTATCTTCATTCTAGAGCTAAACTGGCTATATATATTGAATGTAAACCCTGACAATTTTGTAGCTTTCTTCTCAATTCCTATAGTTTTTCTTTCTTTCCCTCACCTCACTCCCCCTGCTGGTGTTCTGCAGGAACGATAATCAGCAACCCTGACTTGTCACAAAGGGATCTTTTTAAATATTTCCTATAAAACATGATGCCTGCTATTTGCTTTCTTCAAAACTCTCTCAGAAAATTTCCTTTATATTCATTGTACAACAAGTGGAGAGTTTTACAAAATCACTTATTAGATCTTACGTGATGATTTTTCTGCATCTTTTGATATGACTTTTCTCTTTCACTATTGCAGATTGTGTAGATTTTTCTAATGTTGAATCAATATTGTCTTCTTGGAATGCACAACTTGTCCACTATGTATCATCCAGCACAATAGATTTAGTGTGATAATATTTTGTTCAGGGTGTTTGCATCTATATTTCTGAGTAAATTTGAACTGTAATTTTCTTTCTTTCACTGCCCCTTGTCGGGTTGTGTAGACAAGGTTATGTTACATCATATATTCTCTAGAAGAATCCTTCTACTCACTGGAAGAATTTGTATAAGGCTGTAACTTCTTACTAATGAAGCTCTCAGAGCCAGTTTACTCTGCGAGAATTTTTGTTTTACATCTTTTCCCTTCTTACCATCATTCATTGCTCACTCACTACTTACCCATCAGTATTCTGATGAACATTTCTGAATGAGTCCTTGTACAGAGAAAAGTTATTTTGGGGGTTTATAACTTGGAATGGTGAAGCTGGATAATACGAGGGATGTAGTTAGTTGCTAAACTTTTTGTTTGTTTGTTTGCCGAACAAGATCTTGAGCCCTGGCTGGCCTCAAACTCATGATCCTCCTGCCTTAGCTTCCCAAGTGCTGAGATTACAGGTTTATGCCGCTATATCTGGCAGATGCTTAATTTTGTAAGCATTCACTGAACTGTTTTCCCAAGTAGAGGAGCAATCTTACTTTCACATGCGCAGTGTGGAAGCAGAAGTGGACACAGAAGAGAACACAAAAATGACCTCATCTTCCTGGACCTTACATTTAAGATTGAAAGAGACAATAAACATATGCATAAAAGATAGTAACAGTAATAGTAAGCTGTGATAAGACATATGAATATGCTTACAAGTTCTGAAGTTCTTGTAGACGGCTTTATGCTGTATACATAGTTTGGCTACATTTTTTCATTCAATATATTTTTGAAATCTTGCTATGATAAAACATAGATCTGGCTCATTCACCCTTACTGCTGAATAACACATCATATAAATGTACTGTCACATATGTACATATAGGCTGTTTCCATTTTTTGCTACTAAGGTAATAGTAACTACTACAGAAATAATGAAGCAGCTGGCAAATAATACTAAGTTATGCCCAGAGGTGGAATTCCTGGGTCTAAAGGCAGTTTTTTAGTGCCCTTTAGTGTGGCTGCACTAATTTACACCTGAAGAGCAGTGTATGGGGTACTGTTTACCTAAGTCTTCACCACACTTGATAATACCAGGCTTTTCCTCTGTCACTCTGATAACAACTTTTCCTTGCAGCTCTCAAATAATGCAGGCAAAGTAGCACATCTGCACCAGACACCAGGTAAATCCTCCCCTGCAATGACATATCTGGTCTCCCTCTTCTAACTGGGCAGAGGACAGGGACCTGTTTCCTCTTGTTTTCTCTAAGGCAGTGCTTCAGAGACTTAGAGCTCTTTCCCAGTTGTAATTCAATAAACTGTTATCTTGGTCCATTTGCTGTTGCTAATAATACAATGCCACTGACAGGTAAGTTATAAAGAAAAGAGGTTTGCTTTGGCTCATGGCTCTGGTCCAAGGTCAAAGGACTACAGCTGGTGATGGTCTTCTTGTTGGGACAGTCCTGAAGTGGTGTATGGTATCATAGGGAAGAGACAGGGAGCATGCATGTGACCCAATCAAAGTGCTTTTATAGCAGAACCACTCTAAGATAACCCACTCTCCATTAATCTACTAATTGTAGAATAAATCAATCCATTCTTTTTTTTTTGAGGGTCTCAGTATGTAGCCCAGCCCGTCCTTAAACTCAAAATGCTCCTGCTTCAGTCTCCGGGTGCAAAGATTACAGGCATGTATTACCAAACCCACCTTGAATTAATCCATTCTTGAGGGTGAAGACCTAATCTTAAAAGTCCCTCCTCTTAATATATCATAATGGGGATTAAATTTTAATATGCATTTTGGAGGAAATAAACCATATTCCAACCACAGAACTGCCCAAGCCTCATTTTCCCATCAGTGTGACTAAATGGTCACTATGCCCAGTATATGCTGGTAAATATTCAACAACCAAATCAGAATGTGTAGGAGTTGGAGAGCCCTAGTTTGTAACATTTGCCAACTTGCTCCCCTGATCACAAAGTTTGGAAAAGATGCCCTTCGTCATCTGTTCTCATGAACTTGTGCAAGAAGCCTCCAGCTCACCACTGACCCTGCTCTTTGCGGTTGTCATGTTCCTTTATTGTGCAGTCTGGAAGGCAATCATCTTCCTGTACAAGCAGGCAGTGACACCTGGTGGCAAAGTCAAGCAAATCACAGACCATGTAGAGAAGAGTGCATGACGAAAGGAGTAACAACCCCACTCTTCTGCCCAGCTATCCCAGATCCCAAGGGTTTCTCCCTCTTTCTCAATCCCAGTCTTCTTCCATGTTTGGGTTACCATGGAATGGCTTGCCTCTTTAGAGTAAGCAGTGACCTTGTAGAGCAATAATAATTTCCACTGTCTGCCAGCAGACCCCCCAGTCTACTGGCTGAGAATTACCAGAAGGACACCTCAGCTGAAAAAAGTTGCCACATTATTTCTAGAACAAGAGTTACTCAACTAACATAACTAGAGGCATTCATTCATAGTGAGTACTTCCTCCTAGGTCCTAGAAGTTGGCCTTTACCTCAGGGCCTTTCTTTGGCAAGAGATTTCCCTCTGACTATACATGTAACCCTGGCCCCCTAAATCTCAGCAACCTATATCCCAACTTATGGTAGGGCAGATGGAACCCTGTAACAACAAAGCTATTACACTTACCCCATGGCAATCAAAATCCCCTCATGGCAGCAAGAGATTGCTGATCACCAAACACTCTTCCACTGTTCCATAGGGTATTTATAAAGAAGGTATCTGCCTAGCCCAGGACTCCATTTTCCAGATCCCTAGAGGGTGAGATGTGGGAGGAATATTATTAACTCAAATATAAATCCCCTGGCTGCTTCTTCTCTAGACCAGCTCTCACTGCACCCTCAGGAAACCATTACTCCACCCCAGAAGCTACTCTTTCAGACCTTCTCCATCAACCCACACCCTCCAGGAGTAACAGACCACTCTGCAGATCCACTCTGTCCCACACCTTCTGGCAATGCTCTGGCTCACACTTTCAGACAAGTTTCTTTCCCTTCATCAACCTATGTGTCCCTGCTAAACAATTCTCTGCTAGAAAAGCTCTGAATCTCAGCATTGTGTAGAGTTCCTCTCCTGAACTACTAGTTCCTTCATTAGCCAATCTTTCTCACAAAGATTTCTTGAGGAAACCACTTTAGTATGGGATACAGTCCAATACTTTGCATCTGGCTTTCTTAAAGCTTTGGGACTCACCCTCTCCATTCCATTCCACTTCCTCTGAATTCTGGTATATAGAGTCTCTAGGGACTGTATCTTTCAGCATGCAAACAATCAGCTGCCACAGGGAAAGCATAGAGTGAATGCTGCAACTGAACAGCAAATCTATGGTTAATGCAATCCAAATCAGACCTAAGTTGGATTGAAGAGATATCAACCAGTATAAATTCTGTCAGCTTTCTTTGGGATGGGCACTGGAGGAATGAGAAAAAGATGGTTGCTGATGCTCTCCCCTCTCCAATAAGCAGTTCCAAAGGTCTACAAGGATTTGTGAGATTCAGTTAAGGATAGCTATGTTACAGAGGCCTGTCCAGTACAGTATAAAAGAAGCCAAGTATTTCTGGTGGTCTCTGGAGGTATGTCACTTGGGATCAAAGAAAAACATCCTTGCAAATGCTTCAGGCCTAGCTCCAGAAAAAAATGATGGCTAGTCATGTATCATAGAGAGCACATACAAACTACACTGCCACAAAAAGAAGGAAGCAATTTTCCTATAGCCTTTGCTTTCCCTAAAGCCTTTATAAGGTGAGAGTGAGGCTGGCCACTCAGCTCTGTCTTTTCAAATATTTACATTTCCAAGTTTCGTGGAAAAAGAGGAAATCATCATGTAAGCTTGTCATCTTTCCACAACCCTCATGATGTCTTAGAATGGAAATATCTGACTATAGGGAGGCTTCACTCAGGGTGGATATGGACTTTAAACCTCGGGGGCCGTGATGTCATATTTTTCAAACATGACCATCCCTCATCAGTTTTAGGCTTTTCATATGATAAGCCTTCTAAAGGCAGTGGAGGTACGACCTGCAGTGATTAAAATCAACATTCTAGGACAAATTACTGCTAAGGATGTTGAATTTTGTTTTCCCTAAATAATCCTCCATGAGTAATTTAAGGAACTGGAGTCCCTGGACTGATCACCCAGATAAGCTAAATGAACCACAGAATACAGCTCAAGAATTCAAGGTCACGAGCTTCAAAGTAGCTACATAGACCATAAGTTTCTCACCTCTTTGGTCACAATTTCAAGCATCCTATTCTGGTGACGAATAGATGGCTGAGCAGTGGGACATATGCAATTGAAAAAATCCCAATGGATGCCTTTCTGCTGGAAGGAAATAGTCCAGTAAGAGTAGCTGGATTTAGGGAAATTTAAAGATGGTAGATAGCTGATAGACCCTGGAAGTCTAAGCTCTCACAGGTCTGAAAAAACTTCACATTTGTGGTAGCAAGGTCTGGGAACCTGGCTTCTCCACCAAGTAAGACATCACCAACACATAGGCAAACTAATGTGCAACAACTAATCTTTAAATTAGCTTTTAATAACGCAAAACAGCCTCAGAATCCTGGGCACTGCGGCTTTTGGCTGCCATGCCGGTCCACCAGAGAGCAGTTTCTTTTCTCTCTCTCTCTCTCTCTCTCTCTCTCTCTTTGTCTCTCTCTCTCTCTCTCTTTCTTTCTCCCTCTCTTTCTCAAAAATTCAATGCAAAGAACTGCAGAACAAGTTCTAAAAGTGTCTGAGTTGCCCTGGACCCACCCAAATTCATGGATGCAAAACCACCAGGGCTGCTGACCCCTGACACCATGGAGAAAAACCACACCTTCTGGTGAGCATGCCACACCATTTGCTCTGGACAAAGCTGTTGGACTAGTAAATGGAGGGAAAATTCTAGCTCCACCTGGTTGGAGAGGGGTAACCCAACATGCGACTATCTTTATAAAGTGTTAGACTGATCCAGCCTGTGGGGGGGATGGGTAACCCAACCCAAGAAGCCTGGGGAAAATTAACACATTCTACCACCTTCCAGAATCTGGTAGCAAGCTGAAATTAACAGCCTTCCCAGAGAAGAGCGTTCATCCAAATAGATCAACTCCAGGTCCCACGCTTGCCAACAGGTAAGAAGGGCTGGCCAATGCCCACACATTAGCTCCTCATGGACCACTTCAGAGAATGCTCTTACCCAAGCAAACTGACCCTGATGGCCCAGTCCCCTAGGAAGAGCCTGGGCTTAAACATCTTGAGTGTAACATCCCCAAAACTGTCCAATAGAGAGGAGCACCATCAACTGCCACACAGCCCAGCATATCAACCCTAAGGAAGGGAAGGGGCCCAGAGAAAGCCCTTATCTGAAAGGAAAGAACCAGGATTTGAGTACAATGCATCCATTGTACTCATTGAACTCAGAGGAAACCTACTCATCTCCATAATAAGGGAGAAATTTGGACAATAAATACCCAATTTTTAAATTTTTTTGTTACTTATATCCTTTTTCCACTCTGTTGAAATTTTAATTTGCTTAGCCTCCTCTTGCTCCACTTTTTTTTCTCTCCCCTGATATTGTTCTCTTTTCTTCTTTTCTTCCTTCCTTCTCCTCTTCCTCTACTCCCTTCTTTTCACCCCACTGCCCCATCTCGTCCACACTAACCACTAATCAAGTAGACTATTATACCAATTTTACACATTACTCCCATCCTTCCTATCCCTATGCAATCCCTGACAACAGCACCCTCCCCTACAATGACTGAACTGCACCTTAACACCTATTAGGGCTTATTACTCTGTAGCCTCCACACCTCATACTTGTTCTTCCCCTCACCCTCTTCTATCCTTATCATTTTCACTAACTAAGTATCAATCTCTATGCAAACAAATATTATTTTCCCAATACCAGTTGTTTATAGATAATACTTAAGGTTTTATACATTATGCAAATAACTATTTTGGCATTGAATCCATGAATTTGTTATTGCTGAGTTATACCTCCAGGTTAGTGAACAAAAATGTTACAACAACCTAGTTAATACCTAAGCTAGCCACAGCATAGAAATTAAATCAAGGGAAAGATAACAGGTGATTAAAATCTCCACCCAACTCATCAACCATACATGAGAAAATCTCAAAATGAAGACATGAGTAATAAAAGAAGGCAGGGTAATATGATCCTCCAAAGGTTAACAATCACACATTAGAGGATTTGATGGACAATAAAAGGGATGAATGCTCAGCTGCTGATGTCAGATGAATGATGATAAGAATGTTTAATGAGCTGAAAGAGGAGCTTAATGAGAAGAAAGAAAAACAACTCAATGAATCCCAAGAGAACACAGATTAAAAAAAACTTGAGAAGATACAGAAACAACTAAATGAACTCAGAAGATTTCAAAAAACATCAGAATGAAACCAAGGAAATTATAAAAAGGAGATACATGAAATAAAGAAGGCAGTACAAGATGTGAAAGAGAAGCTTAACAAAGATATGGAAAGCCTCAAAAAAAAAATCAAACAGAAACTCTGGAAACAGAAAGTTCCTTAAGTCAAATTAAAAATACAGTTGAAAGCCACTCCAGTAGAGGAACAAGTGGAAGCAGAACTTCAGGGCTTCAATACAAAATAGATACTAAAGAAAAAAATCAGAAGAATACTAAGAGAAAAGGCTGAAGAGTTGAGAAAGGAATATGAAAGAACGCTTGCAACTCCATCAAAAGACCAAACCAATGAATCATGGACATCAAAGAAGGAGAAAAGGTGCAAACTAAAGGCAAAGGAAACATACCCAATAAAATAATAGCATAAAACTCCCCAAATCTTGAGAAAGAGATGCCCATCCAGGTACAGGAAGCCTCTAGGACACCAAACAGGCATAACCAAAATAGAATCTCTTCATGGCATATTATAGTTAAAACAATTACCACAAAGAATAAGGAAGAATATTGAAGGCTATAAGACAGAAAAAAATAGCACATAAAGGTAACCCCATCAAACTAACAGCAGATTTCTCAACAGAAACCTTAAAAAGCAAGAAGCACATAAAGTGAGATATTTTAAGAAATGAAAGAAAACAAATTTCAAACCTAGGATATTCTACCCAGCAAAGCTGGGTAGCATCACTCAAAAATTGAAGGAAGACCTGTTCAGCCCTCTTATTCTCTATTTTGTAAAAAAATGACATTTTTGTTTGTTTGATAGCTAGCTATACAGGGAGTAGTGTCCTTGTGACATTTCCATATGTGTATGTATGTATTATAACCTGAATTGGTTCATCTCCTCTATTTTCCTCCTTTAATCCTCTTCTTATGGTTGTTTCAACAAGTTTAAGAATTTTTTATTCATTCTTATATAGGAAGTATATCAACCATATCCACCTTCTTATTTCCTTCTTTTACTCTCCTTCTCTTGTATGTGATCTCTCCCTGGAGTGACCTGCTTTTCACAACATTGCTTGCATTTGAATTAGGTCTACATTCCACATATCAGAGAACAGGGGGGAAGAACAGGTCCTGTCTGAGGTGTTGGTACCAGTGGGAGTGGGAGAGGATGTGGCAAAAGGGCGTAGGAGGGTGAATGTGGTGCAAATATTGTATAAATGTATGTAAATAGAAAAATAAGACCTCTTAAAGTTATTCTAGGAGCTGGGCACTGGTAGCTCACTCCTGTAATCCTAGCTACTTAGGAGGCAGAGATCCTCCTAAGGATCGTAGCTCAAAGCCAGCCCTAGCAAATAGTTTGTGAGACCCTATCTTGAAAATACCTAACACAAAAAGGGCTGAAGGAGTGGCTCGAGGTGCAGGCCCTGAGTTCAAGTCCCAGTACTGCAAAAAAAATTATACCAGGAATGGGGAAGGGGAGGATAAAGAAGAATGATAAAGGAGAATGATGGTGAATTAAATTATGATATATCGAATATATTGTAAGAACTTATGTAAGTACTACAATGTACCTCCAGCACAGCAATTTCAAAAAGAAGAGAAAGTAAATGTTGCAGTGGGGGAAAAAAAAAGCAAAATTGAAGGAGGAATAAAAACTTTCCATGATAAACAGAAACTAAAACTTCCATGATAAACAGAAATTAAAAACCTTCCATGATAAACAGTTTTACACACACACACAAACCCTTACACAACAAAAACAACTAAATGACAGGAATCACCATTTACCTCTCAATGTTAACACTGAATGTTAATGACTTCAATTCCTCCATTAAAAGGCATTGATTAACAAACTGGATTAAAATGGGAGACCCAACAATTTGTTGTTTATAAGAAATGCACATTACAGACAGACACAAACACTGTCTTAGGGTGAAAAGGTGGGAAAAAATTTACCATCCTAATGGCCCCCCAAAACACACAGGAGTACCTATATTTATATAGACTTCAAACCTAAATTAGTCAGAAGAGACAAAAAAGCTCACTACATACTAATAAAAGGAGCAATACATCAAGAAGAAATAACTACTGCTAACTTGTTAGGTGCCCAATGTTGGTGCACTCAACTTCATTAAACAAACAATACGAGACTTAAAGCACAGATAGACTCCCCCAATACAGTAACAGTGGGAGACTTCAATACTCCTCTATCACCAATACATAGGTCATCCAGACAGAAAAATAATCAACAAAGAAACTTTAGAATTAAATGACACCATAAATCAAAAGGACCTGACAGACATTTACAGAGTATCCCATACTACAAAGCACAATATACATTCCTCTCAGCAACCCATGGAACTGTCTCCAAAACAGATATTTTAGGTCACAAAGCAAATCTTAACAAATATAAGAAAACTGAAATAACCCCCCTGCATACTGCTGATCACAATGGAATAAAATTAGAATCCAATAACAAAAGAAAGAACAGAAAATATTCAAACACTGGAGACTGAACAATAAATTGCACCAAGATCAGTGGGTCATGGAAGAAACAAGAGCAGAAATTATAAAGTTCTTGTAATTTAATGAACATGAAAGCACTACCTACTAGAACCCATGGGACAGAGCAAAAACAATGTTATGGGGAAAGTTTATAGCCATGAATGCATACATTAAAACACAGAAAGATCTCAAATAAAGGACCTAATGCTACATCACAAATTCCTAGTAAACCAGAACAAGCTAAACTCAAAACTAGCAGGAGAGAAGAATTTTCAAATATGTAGTGAATTTGAGAAAAAACTTGCACTCAGTGATTTAAAAATCAATAATATTATTTGTCTGATATCAGAAATAAACAACCATGAAGAAGTTAAAATGACTTTTTTATAATAAACTTTTATTAGGATATATTCATTATGCAGGGGGGTTTCATAGTGACAACTCTGGTTAGACTTATATAATGACTTTTAACAGAACATGAGTTTGTAACTTTGACCAGTTTTTAAAACAACGTAGATTCTTGCACCAAAAACAAACAAAAAGATGACAAAATAAATACTGTTTCAGAAATGAAAGCTTGTCCCACCCAGCACAGCCAGCAAGGGTGTCCAGCCCTGGGAAAAAAGCCCCCTGCCACATCTCTTTGTTTTTCTTACATCTCTCAACAAGCAGAAGACAGATCAGTCAGAATCAAACTTTGTGACATCCTGGACCCCTAGCCTGTGGAAAGTCTCCCTATGCCATGCCACACCAAAAACAGCATAACCATCTCTCCCCACCAGCTGGCTCCAAAGTTGCCTGTGTGAGACTGCAAAAGGAACAGATAATCATCACACACCACATGGGGATCCCTTACCCATCCACCCCTAACCCACCCCATCCCTGGGAAATAATCCAAAACAGCCCCTGGGCAGACTGAACCACCCACAGCAAAACTGAAAAATATAAACAGCAAACTGTAATCTAACACTGACACTGGAGGTGGGGGTGGAATGCTGAATCCTCCCAGAGAACAGGGATGGAGAAAAAAGCTGAATTTTCAGGGGCGGGGCAAGGAGCCAAACTCTCAGCACTGAACTCTCGGTGACACATGCAGAAAGCGCAAAGGCTGAGAGCAGTGTGGGCCAACAAGACAACTGCCCAGAGGAGGTGCTGGCAGAGATCAGGAGAGGCATAAAGGCTGAGCCAGGGAGTCAAGCGACATACTAACCTCCCAGAGGAGCCACCAGCACTTAGCAGAAATCAGTAAAAGCACAAAGGCTGAGAGCAGGGGGTAGGACGACAGGCCAACCTTCCAAAGCAGGGCAGGAGGTGAGTCCCGGAGCTGATCTCTGGAACAGAAGGCAGCATTCAAAACTGAAATGCCCCACCTTGCTGGGTGAGGAGCTGACCAAACAGAGCTGCAGCTAAAGGGAAACACAACTGCCACCTGCTGAAAACAACAGCTCTAATCACCCTGCATAAGCTGGCAGTCTTACCTCACCTCACAATTCCAACTAATTGTCTAGACAAAAGGTCCAAATATCACTCACAAGCCAGTCACCTGTTGAGACCACATCAAAGCTTCTGCTGTAACATGAATACCAGGATTGGATACCTAAGGAATAACTCCAGAACTTTTACCAATAGACTGAACTTTTTGTGGTTCCAAAACCTGGTGTTTATTATTATGTTTCTTTTTTTTTCTTTTTCTTTTTTATTCCTCTATTATTAACTCCATCATCACTATTCTCGTATGCCTATTCTCACCCTTTTCACTTTCTCTCCTTCTCCTTTACTACAATCCATTGTTGTCCCTCCCAACTACTCTTCCTGCCCCTTCTCATCCACTCTTTCCCCTGTCTTCACCTCACCCTCCTATCCTCCCCCAACCTGTCACCACACTACCCCTCCCTCTTACACACTCATCACTCACTGACTAGTCTACTATACAAACTGTATACAACCCCAGCACCTGGCAATCCCTGAAACAAACACCCTTTACTACAACAACAGAAATACACCCAAACACACACAAGGGCCACAAAACCCAGCAGCTCACAAACCTCTTAACTCACCCACCCACCCTTTTCCCACCCCCCTTTTTAGTACCACATTTATCAATTCCCCAAAATCTATGACTAGCCTAATAACCATTACCACCTCAACTCTGACTGTTTATAGATATTATCATCAAGGGGGGGTTCTATATAATATGGGAACAACTGGTCTGGCATTGAACCTGTGAATTTGTTATTGCTAAATTACTCCTCCAGACCAGGTACAGATAGAGCACTTTAACCTAGCTAACAATCAAGTCAGCCACAACAGAAAAATTAAATCAGGGAAAGAAATCAGGCAATCAAATCCACCAACTAGCTTACCAAAAACATAGTTGCATAGCACCAAGTGGGAGTGATGGAGAGAAGAAGGGATGGAAACCACTCACCTCAAACAAATAAATCAAAACAGGGAGATTCCAAGATGGTGGCTAGAGGGAGGAAGCAGAAAGTGAGCCTCCTATAGTGAAATCTTGGAGAGACGCTGGAGACACACTTTGCAGGCACAGTCACTAAGAAGAGGCAAAACTTTGACCCCTCCACACCCCCAGCCGGCACAGAGAATCTCTACTTCACGTTAAACAGAGAAACAAGGAGGGCCCCCGGGCTGCCAGTCACCCGTGCCCAGATGGCTTGGGAAGACGTGGACAAGGTGAGCTTCGCAGTACCACGGTACTCCCACAGACAAGCCTGGAACAGAGCAGCATAGCCCCCTGGACAGACTGACCTCCACCAGGGGAAAAAAGAGAAACTGACTAATAAGCAATAAGAACAATAAAGACATGCGGGAAAGAGGGTGGGGCGCACTGAGCGCTGAAGATTGGGGAAAGGGAATCCTTCCCAGAACTGTAAATAAACAAGCCGGGATGGCAGGAGAGGCTCCACTGGGAGCCAGGCACGTGCCCAGCAACCAGGAGCGGGAAAGCTTGTGAGAGTGGCAGAGGGAGGAAAACTCCACAGGAGAGGAGGGAAGACCCACTTCCCACGTGAGCTGTAAACAAACATGGTGGCTGGTAGGAGCAGCAGCACCGCCCAGTAATCAGGAGCAGGAAAGCTTGTAAAAGTGGTGGTGGGAGGAAAAATGCACAGGAGGGGGGTAAGACCCACTTCCCACATAAACTGTAAATAAACACACAAGCCTGAGAAAGTGAGTGCAGTGTCACCTGCCCCAGTGTGCTTGGAAAGGGGGAAGCTTGTAGCAGAGGCTCACACACAGGAGAACTCTGAGTAAACAAAGCCTGCAGAACCAGGTGAGTGCTAAGCTCACCCCTGAGATCTGCATAAATAACACCTCCAGCAACAGCAGGCTGACAACAGTGGGCAGGCAAGCCACAGTCACAGATACCATTCTCAGAACTGTCTCCAGACTATTTTTTTTTCTCTTTTTTTCCCTACCTTTGATGAGAGAACAACCAAATTGCACCTGCATGATGAAAAACTTACTGAAACTGTATTGCATTTGAACTTGGGACACTTGGTGGGGTTTGTGTGTGTGTGTGTGTGTGTGTGTGTGTAGCTTTGTTCTACTTTATGCATCCCCTTTGATGAGACAACTACAGAACAACATCTGAGGCACCATCTCCAGGAATGGAGACTGAGATGGACAACCAAATTATTAAGAGTGAAACTTCATTGCATTTGAACTTGGAGGTTTTTTGGTTTTTCTTTTATTTTTCTATTTTTCATTTTATTTTATTTTATATATATATATATATATATATATATATATATATATATTTCCTTCATTCACTTTTTTTTTATTTTTATTCTTATCTTTTTTTTTATGTTTTATTTTCAATCCTCTCTCTGTCTCTCAAATGCCTTTTCAGCTTACAGTTGATTAGTACACTGTCTCTCCCTGTTTACATCTTTGAAACTTTTTTATTTGTCTCTTTGTTTTGTTTTTTTCTTTCTACTTGATTATTTGTTTTTCCCTTTTCCTTTAACTTCTTTGCTTTCCATCCCCTCTCACCCTTCCATTCTAAATATCACTAGTGCTATTATTATAAGACACAAAATACTTAATTGCACACAGTACAGGGACAATAACAACACCAAGGGCAATGATGGGAAGACAGAAAAAACGAGGACACCAGTTTCCTCACAGCAAAAAATTAGTACAAGAACCAGAGGGGAATGAAGAAAACAGATACTCAGATCCAGACTCCAAAAAAATGAAGATAAACTATGCCAAAGGACCCAACGAAGCCCACAAGAATAATTTAAAAGAAGACATACTACAGGTACTCAATGAGAATTTTATAGAGATAATACTGGATAGGGTCAACCAAAATGTACAGGAGACACTCAAGAAATTCCAAGACAACAAAAATAGAGAATTTGAAAAAGCAAAAGAAGAAATAAAGGAAACCATAGAAGCACTGTATAAACACCAAAGTGAAAGAGAGAACACGATGAATAAACAGATAAATGAACTCAGGACAAAAATAGACAACATTAAAGAGGAAAACAGCCAGGATATGGAAAACCTCAGAAAAAAGAACGAAACAGAACTGCAAAACAAAACGGAAGGCCAATCCAGCAGAATAGAACAAACAGAAGACAGAATCTCAGAACTTGAAGATGAAATGGTAATTAAAGGAAAAACTGAAGAACTATTAATTAAACAACTCAAGACCTGTGAAAAGAAAATGCAAGAACTCACCAACTCCATCAAAAGACCAAACGTGAGAATCATGGGCATCGAAGAAGGAGAAGAGGTGCAAGCGAAGGGAATGTGTAATATATATAACAAAATAATAACGGAAACCAGATCAAAATAGAACTACTCCACGACATATCATCATTAAAACAACAAGTTCAGAAACTAAGGAAAGAATATTGAAGGCTGTAAAAGAGAAAAAACAAGTAACATACAAAGGTAAACCCATCAAAATCACAGCAGACTTCTCAACAGAAACATTAAAAGCAAGAAGAGCATGAGGTGAGATCTTCTGGGCACTGAATGAAAATAACTTCAAACCCAGGATTCTCTACCCAGCAAAACTATCATTCAAAATAGATGGAGCAATAAAAGTCTTCCATGATAAGCAGAAACTAACACAATATGTGACCACAAAGCCACCACTACAAAGGATTCTTCAAGGGATCTGCACACAGAAAGTGAAACCCAACTTAACCATGAAAAGACAGGCAGCACCAAACCACAGGAAAAGAAAAAGCAAGACAGTAGAGAGTAACCTCAACTTAGGTACACACAATCAAAACTTCAAACAACTAAGACAACTAAATGACAGGAATCACCACATACCTATCAGTACTAACACTTAATGTTAACGGACTTAATTCACCCATCAAAAGGTACCGCTTGATGACATGGATTAAAAAGGAAGATCCAACAATTTGTTGCTTACAGGAGACCCATCTCACCAACAGAAATAAGCATAGGCTAAGGATGAAAGGCTGGAAGAAGATTTACCAAGCCAATGGCCCCCGAAAACAGGCAGGAGTAGCAATACTTATCTCTGACAAAGTAGACTTCAAACCTACATTGATCAAACGAGATAAAGAAGGACATTCCATACTAATAATAGGGGAAATAGACCAAAAGGAAATAATAATCATCAACCTGTATGCACCCAATGTCAACGCACCCAATTTCATCAAACATACCCTGAAAGACCTAAAAGCATATATAAATGTCAACACAGTGGTTGTGGGAGACTTTAACACCCCATTATCATCAATAGATAGGTCATACAAACAAAAAATCAATAAAGAAATCCTAGATCTAAAATATGCAATAGATCAAATGGACCCAGTTGATGTCTACAGAACATTTCATCCAACTTCTACACAATATACATTCTTCTCGGCAGCCCATGGAACCTTCTCCAAAATAGATCATACCGGTACTAGGGCATAAAGCAACTCCCAGCAAATATAAGAAAATAGAAATTATACCGTGCATACTATCTAATCACAATGCAGTAAAAGTAGAACTCAACAACAAAAGTAAAGACAAAAAATATGCAAACAGCTGGAAACTAAATAACTCATTACTTAATGAAGAATGGATCATTGATGAAATCAAAGAGGAAATTAAAAAGTTCCTGGAAGTCAATGAAAGTGAAAACACAACCTACTGGAACCTATGGGACACAGCTAAGGCAGTCCTGAGAGGAAAGTTTATAGCCATGAGTGCATATATTAAAAAGACTGAAAGATCCCAAATCAATCACCTAATGATACATCTCAAACTCCTAGAAAAACAAGAACAAGCAAATCCCAAAACAAATAGAAGGAGAGAAATAATAAAAAAAAAAAGAGCTGAAATTAATGAAATAGAAACCAAAAAAACCATACAAAGAATTAATGAAACAAAAAGTTGGTTCTTTGAAAAAAGAAACAAGATCAATAGACCCCTGGCAAACCTGACTAAAATGAGGAGAGAAAAAACTCAAATTAGTAGAATCAGGAATGCAAAAGGGGTGATAACAACAAACACCATGGAAGTCCAGGAAATCATCAGAGACTACTTTGAGAACCTATATTCAAATAAATTTGAAAATCTTAAAGAAATGGACAGATTTCTAGATACATACCACTATCCAAAACTGAACCAAGAGGAAATTAATCACCTGAATAGATCTATAACACAAAATGAAATTGAAGCAGCAATCAAGAGTCTCCCCAAAAAGAAAAGTCCAGGACCTGATGGATTCTCTGCTGAATTCTATCAGACCTTTAAAGAACTGATACCAAACCTCCTTAAACTGTTCCACAAAATAGACAGTGAAGGAAAACTGCCAAACACATTTTATGAAGCCAGTATTACACTTATCCCAAAACCAGGCAAAGACACCTCCAAAAAGGAGAACTATAGGGCCAATCTCCTTAAGGAACATAGACGCAAAAATCCTCAACAAAATAATGGCAAACCAAATTCAACAACAAATCAAAAAGATTATTCACCACGACCAAGTAGGCTTCATCCCAGGGATGCAGGGGTGGTTCAACATACAAAAATCAATAAACGTAATAAACCACATTAACAGAAGCAAAGACAAAAACCACTTGATCATCTCAATAGATGCAGAAAAAGCCTTTGATAAGATCCAACATCATTTCATGATAAAAGCTCTAAGAAAACTAGGAATAGAATGAAAGTACCTCAACATTATAAAAGCCATATATGACAAACCTACAGCCAGCATTATACTTAATGGAGAAAAACTGAAACCATTCCCTCTAAAATCAGGAACCAGACAAGGATGCCCACTATCTCCACTCCTATTCAACATAGTACTGGAATTCCTAGCCAGAGCAATTAGGCAAGAAGAAGGAATAAAAGCAATACAAATAGGTAAAGAAACTGTCAAAATATCCCTATTTGCAGATGACATGATCCTATATCTTAAAGACCCAAAAAACTCTACTCAGAAGCTTCTAGACATCATCAATAGCTATAGCAAGGTAGCAGGATATAAAATAAACATAGAAAAATAATTAGCATTTCTACACACTAATAATGAGCAAACTGAAAAAGAATACATGAAAATAATTCCATTTACAATAGACTCAAAAAAAATCAAATACCTAGGTGTTAACCTAACAAAAGATGTGAAAGACCTCTACAAGGAAAACTATACACTTCTAAAGAAAGAGATTGAGGAAGACTATAGAAAGTGGAGAGATCTCCCATGCTCATGGATTAGTAGAATCAACATAGTAAAAATGTCTATACTCCCAAAAGTAATCTACATGTTTAATGCAATTCCCATCAAAATTCCAATGACATTCATTAAAGAAATCGAAAAATCTACCATGAAATTTATGTGGAAACACAAGAGGCCACAAATAGCCAAGGCAATACTCAGTCAAAAGAACAATGCAGGAGGTATCACGATACCTGACTTCAAACTATATTACAAAGCAATAACAATAAAAACAGCATGGTACTGGCACAAAAACAGACATGAAGACCAGTGGAACAGAATAGAGGACCCAGATATGAAGCCACACAACTATAAGCAACTTATCTTTGACAAAGGAGCTAAAAATATATGATGGAGAAATAGCAGCCTCTTCAACAAAAACTGCTGGGAAAACTGGTTAGCAGTCTGCAAAAAACTGAAACTAGATCCATGTATATCACCCTATACCAAGATTAACTCAAAATGGATCAAGGATCTTAATATCAGACCACAAACTCTTAAGTTGATACAAGAAAGAGTAGGAAATACTCTGGAGTTAGTAGGTATAGGTAAGAACTTTCTCAATGAAACCCCAGCAGCACAGCAACTAAGAGATAGCATAGATAAATGGGACCTCATAAAACTAAAAAGCTTCTGTTCATCAAAAGAAATGGTCTCTAAACTGAAGAGAACACCCACAGAGTGGGAGAAAATATTTGCCAACTATACATCAGACAAAGGACTGATAACCAGAATATACAGGGAACTTAAAAAACTAAATTCTCCCAAAACTAATGAACCAATAAAGAAATGGGCACGTGAAATAAACAGAACTTTCTCAAAAGAAGAAATTCAAATGGCCAGAAAACACATGAAAAAATGCTCACCATCTCTAGCAATAAAGGAAATGCAAATTAAAACCACGCTAAGATTCCACCTCACCCCTGTTAGAATAGCCATCATCAGCAACACCACCAACAACAGGTGTTGGCGAGGATGCGGGGAAATAGGAACCCTCTTACACTGTTGGTGGGAATGTAGACTAGTACAACCACTCTGGAAAAAAATTTGGAGGCTACTTAAAAAGCTGGACATCGATCTACCATTTGATCCAGCAATACCACTCTTGGGGATATACCCAAAAGACTGTTACTCCAGAGGCACCTGCACATCCATGTTTATTGCGGCACTATTCACAATAGCCAAGTTATGGAAACAGCCAAGATGCCCCACCACTGACGAATGGATTAAGAAAATGTGGTATCTATACACAATGGAATTTTATGCAGCCATGAAGAAGAATGAAATGTTATCATTCGCTGGTAAATGGATGGAATTGGAGAACATCATTCTGAGTGAGGTTAGCCTGGCTCAAAAGACCAAAAATCGTATGTTCTCCCTCATATGTGGATATTAGATCAAGGGCAAACACAACAAGGGGATTGGACTATGAGCACATGATAAAAGCGAGAGCACACAAGGGAAGGGTGAGGATAGGTAAGACACCTAAAAAATTAGCTAGCATTTGTTGCCCCTAACGCAGAGAAACTAAAGGAGATATCTTAAAAGCAACTGAGGCCAATAGGAAAAGGGGACCAGGAACTAGAGAAAAGGTTAGATCAAAAAGAATTAACCTAGAAGGCAACACACATGTACAGGAAATTAATGTGAGTCAACTCCCTGTATAGCTATCCTTATCTCAACCAGGAACACTTGTTCCTTCCTATTGCTTATACTCTCTCTTCAACAAAATTAGAGATATGGGCAAAATATTGAGGGGGGGGAGGGAGGGGCGGAGTGTTAAGGGAGGGGTTGGGGCAGGGGGGAGAAATGACCCAAGCCTTGTATGCACATATGAATAATAAAACAATTTAAAAAGTCAAAACAGTTTTCAGTGGGAAATAAGGAAAGTATATACCCAATTCCTGACCTCAACAAAAGAATGATAAATATTACTAAGGAACCCAGTATTGCCCACAAAATAACCCTCAAAGAAAAATCTTTGAAGAAATCTCTGCAAAATTCATAAAGAAGGCACTAGACATGGTTAACCAGAATGTACAAGATGCACTCAAGAAATTTCAAGACACCAAAAATAAAGAACATGAGATGACACAGAAACATATAAAGGAACTCAGAGAGGACTTCAACAAACAACAAAGTGAAACAAAGGGCACTATAAAAACAGAGAAACGTGAATTAAAGAGGACAACGCAAATTATAAAAGAGGAGTTGAACAAAGACATGGAAAACCTCAGAAGAAAAAAATCAAACCTAAATCCTGGAAATAAAAAGTCCCTTTAGTCAAACAAAAAGCACAGTGGAAGGCCACTCCAGCACACTAGAAGAAATGGAAGACAGAGTCTCAGAGCTTGAAGATAAAAAATAGAAATTACAGAAAAAAACAGAAGAAATCTTAGTCAAACAACTCAAGAGCTATGAAAGGAATATGCAAGAACTCACCAACTCCATCAAAAGACCAAACCTGAGAACCATGCGTATTGGAGAAAGAGAAGAGGTGGAAGCCAAATGGATACATAATGTATTCAATAAAATAATAACAGAAAATTTCCCAAATCCAGAGAAATTTTTGCCCATTCAGGTACAGGAAACCTCCAGGACATCAAACAGACTTGACCAAAATAGAATCTCCCCACAGCATATTATCATTAAAACGATAAGCACAAGAACAGAGAAAGAACACTGAAGGCTGTAAGAGAGAAAAAACAAATAACTTATACAGGTAAACCCACCAAGATAACAGCAGATTTCTCAAGGGAAATCTTAAAATCAAGAAGAGCATGGAGTGAGGTAATTTGGGCACTGAATGAAAATAACTTCAACCCTAGGATACTCTACCCAGCAAAACTATCATTCAAAATAGATGGAGCAATAAAAGTCTCCCATGATAAAGAGAAACTAAAACAATATATGACCACCAACCACCACAATAGAAGAATTCTGCACACATAAGATGAAAGCAAACAAAACCACGAAAGGACAGAAAGTACCAAAATACAGGAGAAGAAAACAAAAGTAATCAGAGAGTAGCATTAATTCAACTGCACACAATCAAATCCTTAAACAACAAAAACAACTAAATGGCAGGAATCACCATACACCTATCAATATTAGCACTGAATGTTAATGGACTCAACTCTACAATCAAAAGACACCATTTGGCAAAGTGGATTAAAAAGGAAGATCCTACAATCTGTTGTTTATAAGAGACCCATCTTATTGACAGAAATAAACACTGAATTAGGGAAAAAAGCTGGAAGAAGATTTACCAAGCCAGTGGCCCCCCAAAACAGGCATGAGTAGCAATATTTACATCAGACAAAGTAGACTTCAAATTTACATTGGTCAAATGAGATAAAGAAGGATACTTCATACAAAAAAAAGCAATACATCAAAAGGAAATAACAATTTGAACCTATATGCACCCAATATCATTACACTCAATTTCATTAAACATACACTAACGGACTTAAAAGCACATATAGACTCCAACACAGTGGTAGATGGAGACTTTAATACCCCTCTATCACAAATAGATAAGTCATCCAAACAAAAAAATCTACAAAGAAATCCTAGAACTAAATGACACCATAAATCAAATGAACCTAACCAATGTCTACAGAATATTTCATCCAACAATGGCACAATATACATTCTTCTCAGCAGCCCATGGAACTTTCTCCAAAATAGATCATATCTTAGAGCACAAAGCAAACCTCAGGAAATATAAGAAAACAAAAATAACCCCTTGCATTCTATCTGATCACAATGCATTAAAACTAGAACTCAACAACAAAAACAACAGCAGAAAACACGAAAAAATTGAAGGCTGAATAACACATTCAGCCTTCACATTCACTGCTCAAGGATCAGTGGGTCACAGGAGAAATAAGAAAAGAAATCAAAAGGTTCCTGGAAGCTAATAAAAATGAAAACACAACCTTCCAGAACCTATGGGACACAGCAAAGGCAGTTCTAAAAGGAAAGTTTATAGCCATGAATGCATACATTAAAAGGACAGAAAGATCTCAAATAAATGACCTAATGCTATACCTCAAACTCCTAGAAAAACAAGAATAAGCAAACCTCAAATCAAGCAGAAAGAGAGAAATAATAAAAATAAGGTCCAAAATTAATGAAATAAAGACCAAAAAAATACAAAGAATCAACAAAACAAAAAGCTGGTCCTTTGAAAAAATAAACAAGATTGACAGACCCCTGGAAAATCTGACTAAAATGAGGAGGGAAAAGACCCAAATCAGTAAAATCAGAAACACAAAAGGGGAGATACCAACAAACACCAAGGAAATCCAGGGACTGATCACAGACTACTTTGAGAACCTATATGGCAATAAATTGAAAAATCTTGAAGAAATGGACAAATTTCTAGATACTTATGACCATCCAAACTGAACAAAGAGCACATTAACCACCTAAACAGATCTATAGCACAAAATGAAATTGAAGCAGCTATAAAGAGTCTCCCAAAAAAGAAAATCCAGGACCTGACAGAGTCTCAGCTGAATTCTACCAGATCTTCAAAGAAGAACAAATATCAACACTTCTTAAACTTTTCCACAAAATAAAAAGGGAGGAAGCACTGCCTAACTCATTCTAGGAAGCCAGTATTACACTCATCCCAAAACTGGACAAGGACACATCCAAAAAAGAAGAACTACAGGCCAATCTCCTAATGAACATTGATGCAAAAATCCTCAATTAAATAATGGCAAACTGAATCCAACAATATGTCAGAAAGATCATTGACCACAACCAAGTCAGCTTCATCCCAGGGATGCAAGGGTGGTTCAACATATGCAAATCTATAAATGTAATACAGCACATTCATAGAAGCAAAGACAAAAACCACATGAGCATCTCAATAGATACAGAAAAAGCCTTTGATAAGATTCAACACCACTTCATGATAAAAGCTCTAAGAAAACAAGGAATAGAAGGAATATACCTCAACATTATAAATGCTACATAAGAGAAATGTATAGCCAACATCACACTTAATGGAGAAAAACTGAAACCATTCCCCTTAAACTCAGGAATGAGACAAATGTACCAGTCCCCCCACTCCTATTCAACATAGTCCTGGAATTCCTAGCCAGAGCAATAAGGCAAGAAGAAGAAATAAAAAGAATACAAATAGGTGAATAAGTAGTCAAAAACCAAAAAAACTCCACCCAAAAACTTCCAGACACCATAAACAGCTTCAGCAATGTAGGAGGATCCAAAATCAACTTACAAAAATCAATAGCCTTTCTATATACCAACAATGAACAAACTGAAGAAGAATATAGGAAAACAATTCCATTTACAATAAAAAAAAATCAAACACTTAGAAGTAAACTTAATGAGGATGTAAATGCCCTCTAAAGTATAACTACAAACCACTGAAAAAAGAGATCAAGGAAGACTACAGAAGATGGAAAGATCTCCCATGTTAATGGATTGGCAGAATCAACAGAGTAAAAATGGCTCTACTTCCAAAAGCAATCTACATGTTCAACCCAATTCCCATTGAAACCCCAATGACACTCATCACAGAGATTAAAAAATCTACCCTAAAGTTCATTTGGAAACACAAGAGACAGCAAATAGCCAAGGCAATACTCAGCAAAAAGAACAATGCCAGAGGTATCACAATACCCGACTTCAAACTATATTACAAAGCAATAGCAATAAAAACAACATGATACTGGCACAAAAACAGACATGAAGACCAGTGGAAAAGAACAGAGGACCCGGATATGAATCCACAAAGCTATACCCAATTTATTTTTGACAAAGGCACTAAAAATGTACGATGGAGAAAAGACAGCCTCTTCAACAAAAGCTGTTGGGAAAACTGGCTAGCAGTCTGCAAAAAACTGAAACTAGATCCATATCTATCACCCTGTACTAGTATTTACTCAAAATGGATCAAGGACCTTAATATCAGACCCCAAACTCTAAAGCTGGAACAGGGAAGAGTAGAAAACACCTTGGAAGTAATAGGTATAGGCAAGGACTTCTTCAATAAAACCCCAGCAGCTCAGCTACTAAGAGAAAGTATAGACAAATGGGACTTCATAAAACTAAAAAGCTTCTGCTCAACAAAAGAAATGGTCTCTAAACTGAAGTGACCACCCACAGAGTGGGAGAAAATATTTGCTAGCTACACATCAGACAAATGACTGATAACCAAAATATACGGGGAACTCAAAAAACTAAACTCTCCCAAAATTAATGAACCAATAAAGAAATGGGCAAGTGAATTAAACAGGACTTTCTCAAAAGAAGAAACTCAAATAGCCAAAAAACACATGAAAAGATGCTCACCATCTCTAGCCATAAAGGAAATGCAAATCAAAACCACACTAAGGGTCCATCTCACCCCTGTTAGAATAGCCATCATTACAAACACCAACAACAACAGGTGTTGGTGAGGTTGTGGGGAAAAAAGAACCCTCCTACACTGCTGGTGGGAATGCAAGCTAGTACAACCACTCTGGAAAAAATTTGGAGGGTCCTTAAAAATCTAAACATAGACCTGCTATATGATCCAGCAATCCCACTCCTAGGTATATACCCAAAGGAATGTGACACAGGTTACTCCAGAGGCACTTGCACACCACACCCGTGTTTGTTGCAGCACTATTCACAATTGCCAAATTATGGAAACAGCCAAGATGACCCACTACTGATGAATGGATTAAGAAAATGTGGTATTTATACACAATGGAATTCTACTCAGCCATGAAGAAAAATGAAATGTTATCATTCGCAGGTAAATGGATAGAACTGGAGAACATCTTCCTGAGCGAGGTTAGTCAGGCTCATAAGACCAAAATTTGTATGTTCTCCCTCATATGCGGACATTAGATCAAGGGCTAATACAGCAAGGGGATTAGACTTTGGTCACATAAGGCAAGAGCACACAACAGAGGTGTGAGGATAGGTAAGAAACCCAAAAAAAATGATAGCATTTGATGTCCTCAATGCAAAGGACATCAAGAAGGGGACCAGGAACTAGAGAAGAGGTTAGTTCGAGAAGAATCAACTTAGAATGTAACACATATGTACATGAAAGCAATGTGAGGAATCTCCCTGTATAGCTATCCTTATCTCAACTAGCAAAAACCCGGTCTTTCTTATTATTGTTTATACTCTCTCTTTAACAAAATTAGAGATATGGGCAAAACAGTTTCTGCTTGGAAGCGAGGGGGTTGGGGGGGAGAAGGAGGGGGTGGGGGGAAAGGGAAGGGGTGGAGGGGAGGGGGGAGAAATGACCCAAACATTGTATGTACATATGAATAAAAGACATTTTTTAAATCTACCTTAAAGTTCATTTGGAAACACAAAAGACCACAAACAGCCAAGACAATACTGAGCAAAAAGAGCAATGCTGGAAATATCACAATACCCAATTCTAAACTATACCTCAGAGCCATAGCAATAAAATCAGCATGTTACTGGCACAAAAACAGATATGAAGATGAGTGGAACAGAATAGAGGACCCGGGATAACCTACACCTACCTTATTTTTGACAAAGGTGCTAAAAACATATGATGGAGAAAAGTCAGCCTCATCAACAAATGTTACTGGGAATGTGGCTATCTGCCTATAGAAAACTGAAACTAGATCCATGCCTGTCATCATTTGCTAGTATCAACTCAAAGTAGATTAAGGACCTTAATATCAGACTTGAGACCTTGCAGTTAGTACATGAAAGATCAGGGAATACCCTGGAAACAATAGGTATAGGCAAGGACTTCCTAAGTAGAACTCCAGCAGCCCAGCAACTAAGAGAAAGGATGGACAAATGGGACTACATGAAATTACAAAGCTTCTGCACAACAAAAGAAATGGTGTCTAAATTGAATAGACCACCCACACATGGGAGAAAATATTTGCTAGCTATACATCAGGCAAAGGACTGATAACTAGAATATACAAGAAGCTCAAAAAGCTAAACACCCCAAGAATCAATGAACCAACAAAGAATTGGGCAACTAAACTAAACAGAACTTTTTCTAAGGAAGAAATCCAAATGGCCAAAAAACACATGAAAAAATGCTCTCCATCCCTGGCCATAAAAAGGAACTGCAAATCAAAACCACTAAGATTCCACCTCACCCCTGTTAGACTGGCTAGCATCAAGAACAACAACAACAACAAATGTTTGTGAGGTGCAGGGAAAAAGGAACCCTCACAACTTCTGGTGGGAATGTAAGCTAGTATAACCACTTTGGAAAACAATATGGAGGCTCCTTAAAAAACTAAACATAGATCTGCCATACACTCCAGCAATACTACTCCTAGGGATATATCTGAAAGGGATGTGACTTATTACAAAACCATCTGCACACCCATATTTATTGCAGCACTATTTACAATAGCCAAGCTATGGAAACAGCCAAGATGCCCTACAACTGATGAATGGATCAAGAAAATGTGGTATTTATATATAATGGAATTTTACTTAGCCACAAAGATAAATGAAATTTTGTCATTCACAAGTAAATGGATGGAACTAGAGAACATCTTAAGCAAAGTTAGCCAGGCTCAGAAGGCCAAAAATCTCATGTTCTTCCTCATATGCGTATTATAGACCCAAAACAAATGCAGTAATATTATTGGACATGGATCACACACTAAGGGGAGAACACACACAGGAGAAATAGGGAAAGGAAAGGGAACCTAAAACTTGAATGTGGTTGATGTGCTCCTTGTAGAGAAGTGAATAAAGTAATCTTAAACTGGAAGAGGCAACTATGGGAAGGGGACCAAGAAGCAGCAAAGAGGTCCTGTAGAGACCAACCAATGTGGGTTGCAATTCACAAGTGCATGGAAGCAACACTAGGAATCTTGCTGTATAGCTATCTTTATCTCAAACTAGCAAAAACAATGTCCTTCTTATATCTTATGTTTTCTCTTCAACAAAATCTGAGAACAAGAGGGTGGAACAGGTTGTTCTGCCTGGAGGGGGTGGAAGGGGGTGGCACAATCAATGTATACACATCTAAGTAAATGTAAAATGATAAAATAAAAGAAGGAACAAAAAGAATGCTTTATCATAAAAAAGAAAAGAAATGAAAGTTTGTTAGAAAAATCATGAGCAAATGCTAATAATATAAGGAGTTATTTTTCTAATAAATTTAATAAATTTAAAAACAATGCCCATCTGAAGGAAAATTAACAGATTCAAAATTTGAAAAATTTTATTATCTTTCTTTTTCAATTTAATTTTTACTATCATAAATTCATTGTATAAAGGGATTTCATTATATTTACAACATGCATATAATGTACTTTGATCAAAATCACCCCATTTTAATTACTTTTTTAACCACCCCTTTCTTCCCCCCCATTTTCACAGTTTTTGGTGGGTTTCATCATTATGTATATATTCATATATATATATATATATATATATATATACACATATATATATATATACACACACACACACACATATATATTATACAATATTCATCCCCACAAAAAGAAAGTAACTTTCTTTAGTTTTAGTTGATCCATGAAACATGAGAACTATTCAATTAATATCTCAAATATATTTTCCCAAAGACACTCAAATCTATGAAGAAATGTCAATTCATGACCTAAAAGTCAAACCTATGGCATAGATATTTTCAATCTTTTACATTTACCAAAGAATATTTTCAGCCAGCTATGAAAAATAGTTTTTTTCATGATGGATAGTGGTTCATCTATATTGGGTAATTTAATGAGTTTTTTTAACAAGAGACTGATGTTTCTCTTTTGCTTTATCTATTCTGTGATACATATTTTAAAAATTGTGCTCAATTTTTACAGCAGACTCTATGAAAAGCATCATGGATGGCTATAGTTGTTAAAACCATTCAGTACACATACTTTATGAATGATTATTATTTTATGGAACTGTTGGAAAAAATAGAAGGCAATGAATTTTTTTAACAAATGACAGTCCATACTTAGTTTTTCTCAATAATGCATGCTACCTGTGAATGAGTTAAATGAAAAGAGCCAAGGGAAGGAAAAATTTATTTGTGACCTAGCTAACCAAGTATGAGAATTTATGTTGAAACTGAAACTTTCCATTATATAAGTCAATAATGATAATTTTGCACATTCTCCCAACATAAGACAATATGCTGAAATTTTCAACTGGACTGATTATATTAATTGGCTATAAAATCTCCAAAAGAATCTTGAAGAACATTGTGATGTAGATCAATTTAAAATACTCTTCAAATCATGTAATGTCTCTTTGAATTTGGTATTAATAATAATGAGTTAGTAACAAGTATTAGTGAATTTACTTGACTTAGGTGACATTATTTTGAAAGTGATATGCTTTGGCTTCAAAGTCAAATCAATTCTTTTTAAAAGATGAACTAGTTTTGGCATTGACTTAAAGGAAAATTATACTTAGCCATTTAATTTTTAGAACAACTTGATATGTGATTTATTTTCAACCACAAATTTTATTAAGTCTAAATACAGATGAAGGATTTCTGATGAAAAGTTACTGTGCTAATTGAGATGTGCTGTGAGTGTAAAATATGTACCAGTTTTCCAAGACCTATTGTGGAGAATAATTACATAAAATATCTCAAAAAATTCCCATTAACTGCATATTTTGGATACATTGGATTTAATAAAGTATATTAATTAATTTCATCTTTTTCCTTTACTTTTTTTAAATTGGCTACTGGAAACTTAATTACATCCCTGATTCCCATTATTTCTATTGAACATCACTGAACTCAACTAGGACCATAGAATTGTGTTTAGGAAACTGACCTGGTAGATTTCTGGCTTACAAAAATAAGCATCCGGCCCTTATCAGAGACTCACAAGATTTCATTATTGTGAGAACTGAATGGGTTAACCTATAAAATGAATAGCTGGAGGTCTGGCACATAACAAGAGTTATGTAAGAGTTGGCTATTACTATCATTGTTAGTACAAGTGACCAGGATTTATTAAAATACAATTTAACAAGGAAACGTACCAATAAAATAAAGCCTAGCTCATACTAAAACCGCGCACATCACCAGTAAAAGAACAAACTGCAAAAAAGCTGAGGACCTTCAGTGATCAGTTCCACCAGAGCCGGGCCAGATGAGTTGAGGTGATTGCCTTGGCAAAACATTTAAGCATGTGCCAAAAAAGAAACAAAAACCGTGGTAATCAAATAGGGAATACTTTAGTACAGTATTTCAGTCAATCGAAATGAATGTAAAAATCTTCTATGGACGAACTATCAAAATTGTAAATAACGACAGAAGCAGTGTTACTGGTTTCTGTCTCTACCCTGGGATCCAACGTGGCTCCAAAAGACACCACTGACCCAGCTTCATTCTCTGGCACGAGTCCCTCCCACGTCCAAACTGGAGCTGAGGATGAGGGATTGGACCTGGCAAAGCAGAAAAGCAGACCAGCATTCGGCCTGATCTGGCAGCCAAGAAGTGCTTTTCATTTTCTGGCAAATCAACCAACCTCAGGGATGCAAGGTCTTTTCATCCTGGGGCGAACTGGGCCGCGAGGCCTGCTGGGAACAAACACCCAGGATGCCTCGCGGCACCTCCCTTCCCAGGATGCCCCGCGACCCGAGGCCGGTACTGAAGCCAAGCCATTGCCATCCCAACGGAACAAGTCCTGCTCATCCAGCCCAGAAACACCGCGATGGACAGTCATGAGAGTTATCGTCGCACCACCTGGAACTGGAACGCTGTGGACCTCCACAGCCACAGCACCCTGGACACACTACTGACAACCTTTTACTTCCTGTTGGTCCTGGGCATCGGCCTGTGGGTATGGTGTAGCCCATGGGGAGGAAGTCCTGGTACTCTGTGCTGGGTTTGACCCCTGCCTGCCAGTACCAGGTCCCCACCTAGCATCCTGAACCCTACCAGTGAAGAACCCACAGAGGAAACCTCTTCACCCTCCTTTTGCCTGGCTGCTCCCCACCCTTCCCACCCAGAGTTAGCTCACTTCTTCATCAGCAAAGCCATACTGGACCATCAGCCTTCACGTGCCTCAATACCCTCCTCCTCCAAATAGTTACACAGGACAAATGCTCCTGTACCTACTGCCTAGAACCTAATCCTGGACAGTAGTTCATAATGAGCCCTTGTTATGATTATCATGGTGAGCATGGTAACCTCCAACCATGCTGTGAATGACATAGGCTGCCCTCCTTATCCAGGAGTTCCTCATCTTCTTATTCAACCAATAATAGCAGAAGTATTCAGAAATTTTTCATCTGTACTGGATGGACACTTACAGGCTTTTTCTTGTCATTCCCTAAACACAATGTAACAATTATTTTCATTGCTTTAGGTGTTAAAAGTATTACCTAAATAATAATATAGAAGCAGTTTATAGTACACAAGAGAATGGCTGTAGGTAAATACTGCACCATTTTATTTAAGAGGCTTGAACACCTGTGGATTTTGGTGTCCTCAGAGAGCCCTGAATCAAGTCCCCATGGAGTGTGAGAACTGTACTTTTACTTGAACTGAGGTTCAAAAATGTTAAGTGACAACCAGAAAATGAAGGAATTCAGATTCAAACCTAGAGCTTTCTGACTTGAGCCTAATCATTCCATGTTGCAAGTAAGACCTCAAAAGTCAAGTTAACTTAGAGTTCTAAATGTTTTCTTTAAATTTGAGTTAAGACATTGTATTTTCTTCTCTAGTACAAGATTGTCTCAATAGAGTAGAACCACGTCTCCTTTACTACCATCTGCCCACAGACTTTAGCATGTAGGAACTCAAAAAATGCCCCTTAACTGTACAATTAAGGGGTAGACACAGCCTATGTTCCACTTAAAGATCAGGTGGGTATGAAAGCTTTGGCTAGTATCACCATATCTCCCCTTGACTAAATTAACCATCAAAGGCCTCTCCCTGGCCTACTTCATCAAACAGGAGTGGCTAGTGATATTGATGCCAATTGCTATCCAGTAGAAGATATTTCATGCTGAGTGGTCCCTGCCAAGCTGAATTTTTTCGTGTCCAGTGACCTTTATTCTGGGGTGTTTCACCAGGTCATGGGCAGAATCTTACTGTTGAAAATCTGGCTCTTCAAAGTACAATCACTCGACAATCTTAAAGGCTTACAATGAGTCATTATACTATTGGGCAGACAGAATAGTGGAGATATGGACTCACTCCATATTAGAAGAAAAAATACATTCAGCCCTCCATATCCAAGAGTTTCAAATCCATGGACTCACCAGCCAAGGATATTTCATTCATCTTAGAACCTTTTATAAACTTTTTAAAGCTTCATGTCCCTCTACCTATATACAACTGACACCTTCCTCAAGAAAACTCAGCTATGCACAGACTTAGGACCTTGATAAATATTCACTAAATGAATGCAGTGCATGAATTTAGAGAGTTACTTCTTGGGTTTATGACTGTATGATGTGAAGAGGCTGTCTGTTGAATGCAGACACCTTGGAAGTAAAAAGTTCACTCCGTCCATGGGAAAACATTTCTAGCAGCCAGCTGTCATCCTTAGCTCACGAACTTTCTAGGCAATCCAGGAGCTCTCCAATTTCATTATCCTTTGACCACACCAGATGTAGGGAGCGGATCTGGGAACCTTTAGAAGAAAAGACACTGGAAGGACATTGTAGTCAAGACGGTGTGACTGCCCTCCTGGAAGATGCTAAGCACATGTTCAGATTGCCATTCCTGATTGAAACATACATTCACTAAACCACTTATCTCCCAATCTCTGCCAGAAACTATGGCACTGGCTAGCTACTCAGGGAAAAAGTAAATCAATCTTCTTTTCACAAAGCTGTAGAAAAATGGTCATAGCCATGCTGACTCAGACAGAAAAGACTGTAGTCTCCAGTTAGGAGGCCATGGCTTTCCTTATTTCAGGGGTTAACAGATTCTATTCCTAAAAAGAAAGAAGGGAAGAGAAGATTTGGGGATAAGTAAAGGCAATCTCTTTAAGAGACCTGTGTCTTTGGAGCAGTTTGTTTTCTTATATTCCACTAAGGTGTTTTTTTTGTTTTTGTTTTAGGCTATAAGGTCACACAGTCGTGATAAAGTAAGAGACTTCTTCCTGGCTAGCAAAAGTCTAGCATGGTGGTTGGTGAGTAAGCCATGAATGTAGGTTTAGATGTCTTATTACCAAAGTAATTTGAAGTCACTAAATCAGGAATATCTTTTTGAGGTGAGATATGGTCTTGCTATTTTATCCAGACTGGCTTGGAGCTCAACATCCTCCTGCCTCACCCTCCTAAGTGTTTTCATTACAGACATGAACTACTGTTGCAGGAGGGCTCCAATAGAGACTGAGAGGGCACCAAAGCTTTCAGGAAGCAAGTTTATTAAGCAAGCTGGCAGCAACTCAGCAGACTCATGTCCAAAGGCTTGTATACCATGTTACAGAATTGTGGGGTACAGCTTGTTCCATACATGATCACATGTTATTTTATTGGGCCTTCTAACCCCTGGAGCGAAGTGACCCTTCTTTGGTCTCCAGGTAACATTCCCCAACTCCGGTTTTCTTTTGTTTCACTGTAGCACTCATTAATCTCTCTTCCCCCTCCTAGCTTTCCCACCACACTACAATATCTGGCAGGATTTCTTTTTTTTTTTTTTTTGATGGCCCTAATGGTATTTATTTATCAGAGTTATGCTTTGCTAATGCAAAATAAAGAGTACAAATAGAACATTTCCCAATTGTAAATATTAATTTCTATAGTTTTATGTCCATTTCACAAAAGAGCTACAGAAAGTTATAGAATATTTAATTAGCACAACACCTCTGCCTTAATTATCTGAGAAATATAGGACATGAATTCTTGTGAACCTTATAAATCTGTCAGCATAATTTACAGTAATTATTATTTCTTTTTTTTCCCCCATTTGAAATTATTTATTATTCTTTCATCCTGTCTAAGTTAGTCTCTTGCCAGATGCAAAAACCCAAAGACATTTTTTCTGGTAACACTGAAACTAAGTTTAAACTAAGTAAAAATTCTTTTAAATGGTTCTAATATTGATAGTACTCTATATCTAAATGTTATGAAAATCATTTACAGAGTTAAAATGTATACATGTAAACAGCTATAGTCTTTTTGTCTAAGGTACATTCTCTTTTTTTTCATTTTTCTTCTATTATTCATATGTGCATACAAGGCTTGGTTCATTTCTCCCCCCTGCCCCCACCCCCTCCCTTACCACCCACTCCGCCCCCTGGCAGGATTTCAACTAAGTTTAGTGTGATAACCATTGTGTACCAGTGTATTGTTCTAGGTTCTAGGACATAGATAGAAAACAGACATCCCTGCCATATGGAGTGCAAAGTTAAGAGCAGAAGTAGTATGCATAGGTAACTAATTACAGTACATTATAGTGCAGGACAAGTCTGTTAAAAGATACACAGTCAAAAAGCATGGATGAAAGGTAAACTTGGACTTTTGGGCACAGTAGCACAAGAAAGGTATTACAGAGGTGAAGTTATGTGGGCAGGTTTTGGAAGTGAAGTACACATTTTCCAGGTACAAAAAGTGTAAAGCTTCCAGGCAGAAGGAAAGCATATTCCAAACATGGAGGTACAAAGTGGCATGGTGATGGAGGGAGGCAGGGTGGAAGGTAAAAAATCATTTTTGTCATTCGTATGTTAAATATTTTATTGATTGCACAAAGTCATTCGAAACCCCCACAGCAGTGCAGGCAGCTGCCCATGTACAGCCCTGTATTTCTGCTGGAGTGGATAAGGCCACCTCAGAGAGGAAGAACATGCCAAGCCTGAACCAGGACCACTTTATAACTTAATGTGTGAAAATATGCATACATTTCCCACATAGAAATTTAAGGTCACTTAAAGAATTGGGCAAGAAGGTCCTTATTTAATCATTTATTCTTTGTCCTCAAATGTTAACCAGTCCTTGATGTGCCCACTGTAGAGGAGCGAATAAAGTAATCTTAAACTGACAAAGGCCACTATGGGAAGGTGACCTGGAAGTAGCAAAGAGGTCTGGTAGAGATGAACCAATGTGGGTTGTAATACACATGTGCATGGAGGCAATGCTGGGAATCTCTATATAGCTATCATTATCTCAAGCTAGCAAAAATGCTATGTCTTTCTATTATCTCTTATGTTTTCTCTTCAACAAAATTGAGAAGAGAGCAGAGCTGGTTCTACCTGGAAGCAAGGAGGGTGGGGAGCAGGGGAGGGGTGCAGGGGAGAGAGGTGGCCCAAACAATGTATGCATATATGAATAAATGTATAAACAAAAAAATTTAAAGGCAAAAAAAATGTTAAGCAGTCTTACGGCAAGGATTCATTTTCTCACATCAGGGTAACACTTCATAGAGAGAAGTCTTGTCTCAAGATTCTCCTCTGCAAATCTCTTCTCTCCATATTCCTCATCTCATTAATAGCAACTCCATGCTTCTGGTTGCTGGTGTTGACAGACTTAGAGTCATCTTAAACCCTTCTTTTACTCTCATATCCAGCATCCTATCCACCAGGAAATCCTGTGCCTCAATCTAAAAAATGCATCTGGATTCTAGCCACTTATTATCTATTCTGCCTCAAACTCCATGGTGCCCATCACTCGCCGGGACCACTTTGTGGGCTCCCTCCTTCCACCCTTGCTCTTCAGTATCCACTCTCAACAAAGCAGCTGAAGAAATACTGTTAAAACTCAAATCAGACAATGAACTTTTTTGCTTACAACCTTCCAGGGCTTCTCACCCAAAATAAAGCCCCACTGTTTTAATGGCCTATGTCAGGCCACAGGTGACCTGCATTTCCTTTCCTCTCAGGCCTTGCTTCTTGGGACGCCTGTTCTCAGCTCTAGCCAGTGTCCTTGAATCTTGTGTTTGTGCTCCTGCCTCAGAACCTTTGCACCTACTGCTGCCTCTGTGTGGATGCTTTCTCCAGATGTCCCCACAGCTTATTCCCTCAGCTCTTTTGCTATTCCTCAGTTCTTTTCTGAGGACAGACTGCACTGACCATCTTATTACTCAGCATTTCTATCTACTTTCTCACCTTTTCCTTTTTTTAGCACTTATCACTATCATGATATAAAATAATTTCCAAATTAATTGTATTTATTGTGTCTCTTCTTCCCAAAAGAATGTTAGCTTCATGAGGCAGGGATAGGACTTCTATATATGATATTCACTAATATATACCTAACACCCAGAGCAGTACCAGGCCCATAGTTGGCAGTGGACATTAATTAGATGTTATTAAATCAGTCAGGAATGACTAACACCTGTAACCCCAGCTATATGGGAGACAAAGATTGCGGTTTGAACCCGGCCTAGGCAAAAAGTTAGCAGGACCAAAAGGTAGCAAGACCCTGTCTCAACAAATAAGCCAGGCATGATGGTGCACACCTGTATGCCCAGCCACTCAGGAGGCAGAAAGAGGAGGATTTCGATCCAAGGCCTGACTGGAAAAAAGTGTGAAACCCTATCTGCAAACAAACTAAAGGCAAGAAAGGGGGAGGGGTTAGAGGCATGGCTCAAGTTGTAGAGCCCAGGCCTAGAATGTATGGGACCCTCAGTTCAAACCCCAGTACTTCCAAGAAAAGGTGGTTTAATTACCTGCCTTTTCATTTATTAATGCACTAAAATATATTTTGCATAATTAGATATGGATATTTTATATTTATACACAGTTGCATAGTATTGTATCATGTGAACCTACCACTACTTATGTGCTGTATTATCAGGCAATTTAAGCTGTATATAAATTTTCACTAAGTGTAGTAAATATTCTTTTTTATTAGCATATAATAGTTGTATGGGGACACATCGTGGTATTTACATATGTGCTTACAGTATATCTTAATTAGATTCAACCCTTCCATCATTCTCCCTCACCTCCTTTGCCCCCTTCTTAGAACAATTTCAACAGGTTTCATTATTCTATTTGCATACGTGAATACAAAATACATCCACCATATTCACTCTCATTCACCCTTTTCTTATGCCCTCCCTCCTCCCACTGATACCCACTCCCAGACGGGACCTGTTTTACCTTCCTGTCCTTCATTTTTTTAAGTGTATATAGATAGTCCAAGGGGGTTTTGCCTTGGCATTTCAGACATGTATATATCGTGCTTTAATCAGATCAATCCCCCCATTGCATACTCTTTGTCTGTCACCCTGCTCCCCTCCCCTATTATTCCACAGCTTGCAGTGCATAATGTTATATCATCTTCATACCTAGGTGGAACGTTTCAATATCTTTCATTCTGTACCATCCTCTTTCCCTCTGCCACCTCCTTTAGTCCCCTCAGACAGACCCACTGATACAATCTTGTTCTCTCTCTGTCTCTCTCCATCTATTATATATTGTGTATGTACATATATAAGTTCACGTATGTATTTATGTATACATTTATCTTACAGGCTTAGCTTTCCCATAGGAGGGAAAACACCATCTTTGACCATTTGAGCCTGGCTTCCTTCACATAACATGATGTTGATGTTCTCCAGGTCCATCCATTTACCTGCAAAAACATAATTTCATTCTTCTTTATGGCTGAATAATACTGCATTGAGTGTATGACATTTTATTTAACAGCAAAAATAACTTCCATTACTCATGTACTTTTTACATGCCTCCTCTAAGCTTTCTTTTTTTTTGTGGAACTCAGGGATTCATGCTTGCAAAGCAGGCACTCACAAAGCAGATGCTCTATTGCTTGAGCCATACCTCTAGTCCATTTTGCTCTGCTTATTTTGGAGATGGGGGTCTCCCAAACTATTTGCCTAAGCTGCTTTGAACCTCAATCCTCCCAATCTCAGCCTCCCAAGTAGCTAAGATTATAGACGTGAGACACAGTTGCCTGGCCACCTTCTAAGATTTTATTGTCTTATATTTTTTCACTACCAAGATGTTTGGTGTTTGGGAACTATGTCTTATTTGTACATTTTACCTTTTATAGTTGTTTTTTAAAACTCTGTCTTTCATATTTCTTTTGGTCTTTATGGTACTTCATCTTATATTAATGTTATCAAAGTTACTTTCTGTTTGTTTTTGTTTATCTAAATTGCCTCGTTATGTTTTACCTTCCCTGATAATTTGGTTTGAAATGGGCTTCATGTCACTGACATAATAGATTGTGGTTTTAAATGATTGGTTACCTCCATTTCATAAAATAGTGACTGCTGGTTTAGGAGGGATTTTGCTCCTTTTTATTCCCCTAAGATTTTAATTTTTAAACTAACAGATGTTGGTTGTAAACAAAGAAAAGTTACAGTTCAAGTATAAAACTTAGAAATTTATATCCACTCCATTTCTATAACCATAATTCTAGTTCCTAGAAGTATTTTGTTTTATATATGTGTGTGTTTGTGTATTGCCAGAATCTCCCCCATGCATATATAAACATATATGTGCACAAGTAAAATACACACATAAAAATTTAATTACATTATATATATATTGCTTTTCACTTAATAGAGCTACCTGTTGCTTCTGTGTGCTACATTGTACTCCATCACATGTATGTATTTTAGTATTTTAACCAGTCTATTGATAATGAGTGATGTTGTTAACAGTTTTAAATTATTTCAGACACATCAAACTCCAGCTCATGTTTCTGTATTGGGGAATTGCAAGTTAGTGGAGTGTGAGGAAAGTGGCAGCATAAGAATGGCTATTCTGGTTTTCATTTTTCTCCCTCTTTACTTTTAACTCATGGCTAGTTCTATATATAAGAAATGTGAATGGGAATTCTGCCTAAGGAATAATCGCTTTTGAGGAAATTTGAAATTCAGTGAAAGTTTACATGTGTAAGAATTCATTCTTGGAATAGGACTGAGAATTCTGATTGGTAATCATTTTTAATTTTCAGATAGGTACTTCTCTTTTTGCTGCAAATACTGGTAGTGGCCACTTTATAGGCATGGCTGGGCTAGGAGCGGCTTCAGGGATTGCTGTTGGGGCCTTGGAATGGAATGTAAGTAGCACCTTCTGTAGCAACTAAACTCTGTCTATACCACTGCCCAAAGCAAGCTTAAGCACAGCTTGCTTTCAACCTGGGTAATTAGTAAAGACTTCTTGAGAAGTTATGAAGGGAAGGAGCCAAGTCTTTAAAAAAATTATTATACTTCTTAATAAATAAAAAATAGGTCATTCCGAGGGTGATAAGAATACAGTAAACAACTGTCAGATTGGTCAGGTAAGGGAAGAGGTCATATTAACACACGCATATACATATATATGTATGTATATATGTAATAAACTCTTATATATGTAATATATGGTATTCAGAGATATATATTATATATGTATGCAAATGTGTATATGTGTACACACAGATATATTTTTATGTATATCTGTATATGTATTGTCTTTCACAGTGTATGTTGAGAATGAGTTCAACTGAGCTCTTTGAGATATTCAACTAGTTACTATAAATCTAACTAATCTTCCAAGAATACCAGTTTCAATATTAACCATATAAATATTGGATTAGTGATTTAATTAATGAAATATATTTAACCAAAGTATATAAATCATTTGGCTTTATGATAAATCAGAAAGCTCCATGCTTCATAAGTCACGTCTTTTTCCTCATACATTACAAAAAATAATACTTCTACAGAGTCAAACCTAGTAAGAAGCCCTGTTCTTCACCACTATTTACCTCTCAGGAATTTGAAACATCTCATTTCTTCACATACTCAACTCACCCTACTTTTTTCCTAAAGAAAGCCAGATTCATGTTTGTCATTTCATTTCAGTTGTATTAAAGTTTGGTACACTTTCTCTTCCTTTCCCCTGAATAATTTCTGATTTATCTTTTCTTTTTAATCTATTTTTAAATTTATTTATAATGCATCTTCATTCCTATCTGGAATAGACAATAAATTAATAATTAATACCTTGTAAATTCACTCAATTAACCTCCCTAAATTAATACTCTTGTAAAATAAAAGATTGTGTGCCTGAAAGCTAAGTTCTTCTTGTTGAAGGTTGGGTCTTGGGCCTTTATTTGTATGTCTCCAGTAGTAGTACATCTTATCCAGCTCAAAGAAGATCATAACTGAGCTTGCATCTCAATTTAATTCTCTTTTGTTTCAGACTATATTTATGCTCTTTATTCTTGGTTGGATATTTATACCTATTTATATTAAGGCTGAGGTAAGTGTTCACTGTCAGTTACTCTATTCTGTACAATATTTTTTTCTTACAAATATTACATGTGTACTAAAAACATTCTGGATGAAAATGTCTCAGTCTTTTGATCCTCACACTGACTTTACTAAACTCTGGCATGACAAAAATATAAAATTCTGCCTTGAGTAAACAGATAGCAGTGTGCTTACTCAAGAGTTAGCTTTTATGGATTTTATGACATTTTAAAGCATTGGAAAAATAAGAGCCAAATGTATGAAGAGAAAAATCATTAATGAATAGAAGACTCACTACCCTAAACATTTTAGTTCTCCACAATTGGTCTGTGCATGGAATGTAATTTCAAACAGGGTTTTTCAAGGATCTTAACAAACTGATTCTAAAATATACATAGAAGAACAAAAGTATAAGAATAGGAAAGATACTTCTGTTAGAGAAAAGAAGATATTTTCCCTACCAAATATCAATACTTACTAGAAATCTGTTACAATTAATACAATATAGTGTTGATTCAGGGATAAACAGTGCTGGGCTTTAGATAAGTATTCCACCAAATCCCATAAGTTAAAGGGTTGGTCACCAGTCCATGTCACTATTGGAGCTCAGGTGGAACTTGTAAGAGGTGTAGCCTAGTGTGAGATCTTCTGATCACTGGGGGCATAACCTTGAAGAGAACACTAGTACCTCTTTTGCTTTAGGCCATGATCAGTTTTCTCTGCCAGGCAGTCCTGCTATGATGTACTGTGCCACCACAGTGCCAAAACAATGCAACTGACAATTATTTTGTCAAACAACTGACTATGGACTGAAATCTATGAAATTATGAAACAAATAAACCTTTCACCTTTGAAAGTCAATTTATCTCATGCATTATAGTATGGAAAGCTGATGAATATACACACTGACTAGTAGAAGAGGAGAAAAGCTCAGAAACAGTCATTGACATTGATGGCATTGCTTATCACTGAGGAAAGGAGAGCCAATTGATTATAATATGAAAAAACAAATTTGAATTCCTACTGTTCCCAAAATAATTTTACATTAATTAAAAATTTAAATGGGAAATGCAAAATTATTAACTTTTATAGGAAAGTATAGAACATTTTTATGTCCTTGACATAGAGAGTGATTTTTAAGTAAGATAAAAAATGCCAAATCTCTGATTATTAATGTACACATGCATACTTCAAACTACGGAAGCCCAGCCAAAAAAAGGAGGAAACTAGACCTGTCCTATGCCAGATCTACATCAAGTAGTATTTTTAGTTTATAGTGACTTCAACTGATGAGTACCTTCTCCAACCCACACAGTGTAGACAGTGGAAAGTAGAGTCTTCACTGGTTTGATATCAGAAGACAGAACTGAGGATGAGAAAAGCAAGTGAAAATATAGGTGGAGAGCTCCAAAAACAAGGGAACAATTGAGAAGATTAACCCCCAAATCTCAGTGTAAATTGTGCCTGTGTCCATGGCTGACTACCAAACTATACAGGTGCTACAGAAAACTTTAAGGTGCCCAACTAAATAAGCAACAGTTGGATGCATTAAAAACAAACAGAAACATCAGCTGCTGTATATTACATGTTAGGTGGGTGGTAGCCTGAAAGATTTTGCAGCTTGAGTTTAGAAAAATTAATTTCCCACTAAAACAAAAAACAGCATTTCCAGAAGAACAACACAGATTCTAAAGTGCTACATTGTATTATTTATGATGGTCAGTTTTCTGCCAACTATTACTAGACATACAAAGATGTGGGAAGATAAAAGTGACAATAAATAGAAGCTGACTCCAAACAGGCAGATATTGATTTAAGAGCAAAGACTTCAAAGATACTACTATAAACAAGTTCAAAAAAGTAAAATGTAATAATAATGAATGAACAAAATGGGGCTTCTCAACAAAGAAACAGAAATTATAGAAAAGAACCAAGTAGAAATACTAGAGTTAGAAAACATAGTGATGGAAATAAAAAAAACTCACAAGAAGGTTTAATAGCAGATTTTAAATGACAGAAGAAAGAAAATCAATGGATTTTAAGATAATAAGAATTGTATAGCATAAAGAACTGAGAAAAAAATAGAAGAGGAACAAAACCTCAGAGACCCATGATACTTGTACTCCAACATACATTTATGTCAAGTCCCAGATTAGAGAGAGAGAAAAAGGCAGAAAAATATTTTTGAAGTAATAATGACTGAGAAATTCCCATGTTTGGTGGAAAACATTCATATATAGATCTAAGAAGTTTAACAAACACTAAATAGAAGAAACAAAAATAAAACCATACCTAGGTGAAACTGCTAGAAACAAAAACAAAGAGAAAATCTTGAAAGCAGTAGGAGAAAAATAACACATTACGTGCAAGGAAACAAGGAATGACACACTTAATAGTTGACTTCCCATTAGAAACAATGGAGACCAAAAAACATTGGAATGATATTCAAACTACTGAAAAAAAATCTCTCAGCCAAGACTTTATATTACAGTAAAGGCATAATCCTTTAAAAATCAAGGTAATTGGGTAGATAATGATTTGTTAGACAGGACACAAAAGAAAAAACTATAAAGAAAGAAATCAATATATTGAACATCACTGAAATTTAAATTTTTTACTCTTTAAAAGATGATATTGAGAAAGTGAAATATCCAGCTAGAGACTAGGAAGAAATGTTTGTAAAACTTATTTATAATAAAACTTTTCCCCAGAAAATACATTTTTTGAAAAATTCTCATAACTCATTTATAAAAAGAAGGCTTGAACTAATGTTTTACAAAAGAAAACATACAAATGGCAAATAATCACATGAAAAGATGCTCTCCTTAATCATCAGAAAAATGCAAATTAAAATTAAATACCAGTATACACATCTTTTTGTATTCTTTCATGAGCCAGTCAGTTGGGTTTGGCCACAAGAGTAGAAATGAGAGAGGCTTGGGAAAAGCAAAGTTTATTATATCCACAGGTCCCAGAGCCAGGAGGGTCCCAGAGACAGCATACAACACAGGACCACATGGAAAAAACAGGATGGTCAGGAGACAGAAGACAAGAATGAGTCAGTGTAGATCATGACCTTTAATGGGGCTTTCCATGGAAAAAGCAGAACAGTTTAGGATTGAATTTGAATAATTAGGATTGGCTTAAATAATTTCAACAGGTTTGAGACTATAGAGGCGATCTGTAGTTGCCTAGTACCTGATCCCAGAGGAATACTGTCCCCTGGGTACACAGACCAGATAAAGGTTGAACACCTGATTGGTTAACTTGCATATCAAATGCATATTCCAGCGTGGGACCCTTTGTTATCTCTAAGAATTCTAGTCTTGGGAAGGGCAGTCTTTCCCAGGCGGAAAAAATTTTTTAAATGTCAAACCATCATGACATACAGAAGATTATAAAATATTTACAATACACATTAGAATGGCTTAGAGTGAAATAGGAGCATATGCTTTGATATCCTCCAATTGAGTAATAGATTATCACAGCACCTGGCAGCAGATTATTCGCAAGGCCTGGAACAAATCCTCTCTCTGCTCTCAGAAGGAACCAAACCTTCCAAAACCTCAAGCCTCCAGAACTGTAAGGAAATAGTTGTCTGCTATTCAAAGTACCCAAAGTGTCCTGCATTGTTATGGCATCCCTAACATACTCATACAAATAGTAAATGTAAAAACAGCTTGGGAAGCTTAGAACCTCACTGAGAAAGTAAGCCACATAAGGCAGAATATGATTTAGATCCCTAAGAATGGTGAAGATAATGAAAGCTACAGGTGCTTAAGAGAGCACCTGTAAGCGTTCATCAAGCAGGTAGAGTTTAAGAGACATATGTAGGTAGGTGGACATAAGGGTACCCAGAACAGAAAGCAAGACAACATTCATTTAGCAATTATTAGTTTGCCTACCATGAGTTAGGTACTGACTAAGATCCAGGAACATAATGAGCACAGATGGCACAGACCTTGCACTCATGGTATGCCTGAACCTGAGACAATGTGGCAGCAGGATCTTTTGGGACACCAGCATCTAGACTTGCAGTGTTGACATTAGGCAAGTCAGAGAGTTACAGATTCAGTTTCCATCTCCCTTGAGCACTGACTGTCTTTAAAGTACATGACAAGGCACTTGCTATGGCTCTATGATTATTCCACAAAAGTATTGTCATCATTAGGCCAGGTACCAGTGGCTCACACCTTTAATTCTAGCTAATCTGAAGGCAGAGATCAGGAGGATCGAAGTTTGAAGCCAACCCCGGGCAAATAGCCAACTCCCTTACAAAAAAGAACTGGTTGAGTGGCTCAAGGTGCAGGCCCTGAGCTAAAACCCCAGTATCACAAAAAAATAAATATTGTCATCATTAGACATTTTCATTTAGCTGGATTTCCTCCTGCATTCCAAATATTGCCAGGAAGCTGAACTTCAAGGTTCTTGAAGACAGCAATGTTGCCTCTCCTTCCTTATTTTTCTAATCTTGACTGGTGACAAAAACAGTGACTTCAAATCTTGTATTCCTGGGCCACTCCCATCATCTGGTAGCATCCCTGTGACAGCAGCACTTTGTTAACAAGGCTTATGCCCGTGGATCTGCCTCTTCCATGTTCACTATTTGATGGTGACTTGTCTTGTTGCTTCTACAGGTGGTAACTTTGCCAGAATATTTAAGGAAGAGGTTTGGTAGCATCCGACTCCAGATGCTCCTCTCTATTCTGTTTTTAATTGTCTGTGTCTTCAATAGGATCTTGGTGAGTTATGGAAAAGCAAGCCCGAATAAAGAGAACCCCTTCTGAAACAAGAGCAAAACCAAAGCCAACACACCAGACTCAGGATTATACTAGATTATTCAAGTGGTTTACTCTGGGGTTTATAAATTATTTATTGGCCTCTGCTGTAGCTTTAAATAGTACTTAATTTAAATGGAGAACAGTAAGGTAAAACAGGACCTATCTAGGGGTTGGCAACAGTGGGAGAGGGGAGAACAGAGGAAGGAGGTATAGAAGAGTGAATATGGTGAAAATATTATGTACTCGTGTGAAAATGGAAAATTGAAACAGTTCCAGGAAAAAGGAGAATGATGAAGGGGTGAATTCAACTATGATATATTGTTAGAACTTTTGTAAATGTCACAGTGTACTACCAGTACAACAATAACAAAAATTTTTAAAGAATTTTATTACTAATAGCTTAATAATACTTTGTAAAAAAAGAAAAGAAAAAGAAAGGACGGAGGATCTTTTTTTAACCTCTCAACATGAGTTTCATGTCCCTCCTTTGTATTCCCAGAGAACATTGGGGTTATCTATCTCATGTCATTAACTAATGTGCCCAAATCAATCTAGTAGTTTCCGGCCCTTACAAGAATATTCATGAGCAAGAGTACAAGAGCTGGCCTGTTCAATCTTCCTGCCTCTCTGGCCTACCGTCCTTATTTTTTCCCTTTACTTGTACTTCCTGCCTTATTGATTCTCAATCACAGCCAGCTTATGCTACTTTAAGCCCTTATACTTGCTCTGTACTTTGTCTGCAATATTTTTCCCCAGGTTTTTCCCTGGCTGAACTCCCATCCTTTCTCAGAGGAGAAATGTCTCCTTCTTGGAAAAGCCTTCCATGGGTGTGCCTAGTCATTTGTTACTCCATGGTTCTATTTTACTTTCTTTATATTGCTTATCCTTGTGTGAGAGCAGTTTATTTGTATTCTTGCTCATTATCTTCACCTACACTTCATTCCAAGTTTTCTGAGACCAAGGGCCTCGACCAGCTTTTTTTGCTGCACTATTCCCTGTGCTGAAAACATTTAGCATATTGAGGCCCTTAATAGATACTTTTGAATAACCAAATTGAGTGTCATTTATCACACTGTATAGCATGCTGTATCCTTCGTTCTGCCTTCATTCAACATAAACTCCTTGAGGACAGCAACTGAGTTTTGGTATCCCTTGTGTCTTCTGAACCCTGTTGGATATCTATGACATGGATGGAACTCAGTGAGCATTTGGTGAATAAATGGATAAATGGTGCTCTCCCTATTGTATCTTGGCTTTGGAGGGCAGCATAACAAAGCAAGAGTTTGGCCAGTTAAATGATGTGCAGAAATTGCTAAACCAGTGTCAACTAAGCCAGGAGTCAATAAGTCTGATCCTCAGGCCAATCCAGCTAATGATCTGCTTTGTACAGCCACTGAAGTAAGAATGAATTTTATAATTTTAAAGGATTGTAATAATGAGAGACTGGTGGCTCACAAACCGACAGTATTTACCATCTGGCCCTGTACAAAAACAGTTTGCCAACCCCTAAGAAGCTATCCCTATGGCTTTTTCCCAGTGGCAGGACCACAAGAAAAATTAACTCTAAGCAACACTCCGCACTCTGAGGCTCCAGAGTGGAATAGACTAAGTTGTGTCAACTGGATTAACTCAAGCCCTGAAGGTTCTTTGGCTGAACACACAGGGCACAAAACTTGGGTATAATTCAACCAGTATCCTCTGGTGATGGGATCCTAACCAGAGACCACCTCTTGCATAAGGCTTCCAAGGCCCATTTCTTTCTGCAGTTGTTGTTGATTCTGCTGGAAATTTAGTGCAGCCTTCTGGCCTTGTACTCATTTCAGTTGGAGATCTGCTATGGTGCCACGTTCTTGAAAATGGTTTGGGACATAGATATTTACCAGACTTCCCTGGTCGTGCTGACAATCGCTGGCGTTTATACCATCACAGGTGAGGCTGCTCTGACCACAGAGATTTATAATTACTCAAACACTCTCTGCTTGGTGGAGTCACTAAGTGTTGCATTTTCTCTAAGTCTGAAGATCACCAGACAGGGAAAATAATGGAGAAGGAGTGCCTGAGTAGTGTCTAACACTAGGAATTAGATTGGGCTGGGTAGGTCTCTCCCTTAGGTCTAACAGGTAAACAGTGATCATGTCTGGGGCACAGTAGGGACTGACACTGCAAGTTTCCAGGTAACAGGATGAGAGCACTGAAGGAGAATGAGGGGAAGGAAAGGCACAGGTCGTAGACCACCTGACCAGGCTTTTGGATGGGATCTATTGTTTATGCAGACAGTTCTGTCTTAGGCAACCTTTTTCTAGGTACTGAGAGTTAGCACTCTTGTCACTTATTTTTTCCAATCACAATGCAAGTTTTATGGACAGAATCAGAGTGCAGAGTAGGATATATTGTATTGATGCTTTGCATTGTCAAGGAAGGGGGATCAAAATTTGGTTTCCAGGGGACATTTGGAAATGTTTGGAGAATAACTGGGCAGAAGAATATTATCTAGTGGGTAGAGGCCAGGAATACTGCTGTTGCTTCTACACTGAGCTTTTTGATGAAACATGTACACTTTTGCTGGGAAAACTATGAAATTGGGAGATAGAAGGGCCAGATAAGAATCCCACAAAAGATCATGAAAGATGTTAAAGAGAGAAAGTAGGATGTACCAAAACCAAGCACAAGTATTGGAAGACCTATCGATTTAAAAGAATAAAGTACAAATGGGGAGGTCTGAGAGGAGAAAGGCATGTAGAGTTGGTGATTCAAAAGTTACTGCTAGCACAGTCAGGCATGGCCTTCATTTCTCTGCCTATTTCCCTTCAGGTGGTTTGATAGCTGTGGCTTATGTTGAGGCCTTGCAAGCTGGTATTATGATTTTTGGATCAGTCTTGTTAATGGGTTATGGTAAGTAAAACTTAAAAATACTGAACAATGATCTTTCAAATCTAGAACTGTTGGGACCATCACCTTCATCTCACAAATGACAGAATGAAGCCCTTGGAACCCAAGAGCATTGTCAAAGGTCATGCTGAGAGTTGGGGAGGAAACCTGTGCTCACTTGAGGAGAAAGAGTTGAGAAATAAGGTGCAGATGATAGACTCCAGTGTGTGTTCCATCACACTTCTCCCCACCCCAGGACTTGTCCTTATTCTTCCTCTCTAATTGTAAGCCCCTTTCCTTTGTCCACTCAATTAAATCCATCTGTTCAGGTGAAGAGTGAATTCCATCAGCACATCTTTCATCAATGGACTTGAGTCACTACCACACAATTTAACATTTTTAATAACATATCTTAATGGTTCATTAATTGTTTCACATAAATAAAGCAGACTTCCCAGATCTAAAACTTCTGGATCCCACACTGTCCCCTACACAAAGTGCAACCTCTTGCATTAAGTACCTACTTCATGAGTAGGTGCTAAATAAGTTATGAGAATCAAAATAATAGCTGATATGAATTAAGTATCAGGTGTCATGTAGGTATTTGTCTATACTGCCTCATTTAATCATGACAGTCATAATTACTTTAGTTATCCCAATTTTATAGATGAGGAATTTTTATTCTAATTTAAGTAACTTTATTATGAGACTCACCAAGAGCAAGACCTGCCCAAGGCTGGATCTTTCTAACACTAAAGCCTAATATATAAAATAACATTTACAGTACCTGAAATGTGTCAGGTACGCTTACCTTAAAATGGACATCTTCCATTTTAAGGAGGGTGAGATTAGGAAGGTTGGTGTGACCACTGCACAATGACTCAGAGGCTGGTCTTAACAGAAATCTACAAGGAAAATATCTTGGCTTGGGTAGTGAAAAATTATTTAAATGACATGTGGGCACAACTGAAGGGCTGTGGTTACAGTGAATATATTGTTGAGCCGTGGGATGAGAACAGATAGAATCAAAGAAAATCAGTCTTCCTCCTTTTACAGGAAGCATTAGTATGCCATGCCATGTACTCAAATGCTGTATTACTAGAATACAATCTACAGATCAGGCTGATTTAAGTGACAGAATATTGACCAAGAAAGACAATAAGCCATTGTGCTTAATTCTATGCTAATATTAAATATTAACATTTTAAAACCTTTCAAACCTACCCCCAAAAGTTGATGATGTCATACAAATAAACTTAAGAAGCAGGGGAATATTCCATTTAGTGTTAGTAATTATATCTATAAATGATTGTATACTCTTTACTGAGAAATTTAATGATACTTTAATTGAAATATTAAGGGATTTTTTTTGAGGAGTAAACTATTATAAAGTAATGATATAATTGTTTTCTTTTACAGAATATATAACACCTTGTCCATCCAAATGAGTGCTGTCCTTTAGTCATTGTAGGAACCCATGCACATGCAATTATATTTTTAATTTTAAGTAAACTAAAGAGTCACCCTTGTTTCTTGGTTCCACTCCTCAGAGACAACTAGTACTATGCATTTATGTATATGCTTCCAAAAATATTCTTCACATATACAAATATTTTTGGTGTGTGAGATATATATATATTTTGATAGAATCAAAACATAAAATTTACAGGGTTTCAGATGGATAAATGGAATAATGCCTAATGTTCTATAGCATAGTAGGATAACTATGATTGGCAAAATTAACTATTTCATGATAGCTAGTAGAGGGCTAGGGGGTGTTGCTTAGAGGGTAGAACGCCTGCCTAGCAAGCACAAGGCCCTGAATTCAAACCTTAGTACTACAGAAAAAAAACTAGAAGAAAGGATTTTGAATGCTTCCAACACAAAGAAATGATCAATGTCTGAGGTCATAGATCTGCATTTACCATAACCTAATCATTAAACTTTATATACGTGTATTAAAATATCACACTACACCCCATAAAAATGATTGACACATAATAATTATGTATAGATAAAACATAAAAATATTTAAATTCAGTTTGTCCATTTTCCCACCACTGTTATCATATTATAGGTAGTTTCTATGTTAACAAGTAGAGATCTACTGCACTTTTTTTTTGGTTTTATATATGTAATAATTTTTTACTGAAAAGTACACAAACTGTAAAGCCAGATGAAATATCACAAAGTGAACACACACTAGTGAACATCACCCAAGATCAGAAATTATAGGGGTTTTTTGTTTACTCCTTCTAAACCATATGCTGTTTTTTCTTTTCCTTACACTAGATAGTATCTTTAGTACAGTGTGGAATAGAAGTGGAGACATTAGGTATCCTTGCCTCATCTCCAATCTTACAGGAAAAACCTTATGTATTTCACCATTAAATAAAATATTTGCTGTTGATTTTTTGTAGATACCCATTGGCAGACTAACAAAGTTTCTTCTATTGCTTTGCTAAGATTGTTTATCACAAATCCTTTTTCAGTTGTATCAAGTATTGTTTCAACACCTCCTGAGATGATTGTATTATTTTCTTCTTTCTTCTGTTAACAGAGTTAACAGAATTGGTTTTAAATGTTATTCTGTCTATATTATTCTTTATTATTGTTGTGCTGGGTGGGGGTACATTGGAGTATTTACAAACATTCTTACAATCTATCAAATATATCATACTTGAATTCATCCCCCCTTCCCCTAATTCTTGGAAAAGTTTCAACAGGTATCATTTTTGCATTTATATACATGTGTATACATTATTTGCACCATATTCATCTTCCTACTCCTTTCCCTACCACCTCCACCTCAATCTTATATTCTTGAAATAAACCCAGCTTTGACAAGAGGTAGCCCAAATTCCTCAGTAAAAGTGGTTATATTTGAATAATATTCTTAGCTGTATATGAGAATGTTTCCTGACCCTGCTTCAACCCAACATCTGTTGTTTTAATAACTTTTAAAACATTGCTCATCTGATAAGTTAAAAAGTATCCCATTTCTTGTTCTTGTTTCAATTTTTAGTTTCCACACAGTGCTAAGGTTGAGCATTTTTCATTTACCTAGTAGTTGTTTAGATTGTTGCTTATAAATTACCTGCTTAAAAAAATGAATTACCTGATTGTATCCGCCAACATATTTTGTTCCAGTAGTTTCCCATGTATAAGAGTCCTTTATACATGATGCAAATCTGTCTTTCAGTCTCAGATTTTAACATGATTCCTGTCGTATAAAATTTTAAATTTTAAGATCAAATTTATTAGCTTTTCTTTTCTATATATTTTTAAGAATGTACTCACTAACCATAGTACATAAACATATTCTGTTGTCTTCTAATACCTGTATAGTTTGTGTTTCACCTTTTTAATCCACATGAATTTATTTTTATAAATGCCATGAGGTGTCTTTTATTAGTTTTGTAGCCACTCTGTCTTTTCATTGACCAGTCTTGACTCCAAATAACTCTGAATCCATTTCAAAAACCAAGTGTATTACAAAGAACACGTTTTTATATGTCGAAGTAAACTAAAACAAGGTAAGTGGATATTTTAACGTATTTTAAATAATGTTTTTCTTTAATGTTAGGATTTTATATCACTCAGGATGGTTGGGGGAGAAATGCCAAAGGTTCTGAAGAAAATTTCATCTGGGAAGTTTCACAATGTTTTGCTGGAATTGCAGGAAAAAGAAAATTTATGTTTTAATCAAGATTCTTTAGATGGAAATTATGATGTAACTTTAGTTCAAAACTAGTGTAAGCAGGAGGATTGCAAGTTTGAGACCAGCCTGTGCTAAAAAAAAAAAAAAAATGTGTAAGTAAATAAGTATTTTTTGCATCTATAACTAAAAATTCCAGGTGCACACTACCTTCAGGTGTGGCTCAATCGAGGAGTATGAAAGAGTCAGGTAGACAAAACAGCTTCGAGCTGCTATAGCCAGTGAAAGGAAGTACTCTTTTTTTTTAATTCCTTCAGCAGAAGAATCCTAGAGCAAATTCTGAATCGCCCAGCGTGGGTCTCGTGTCCATTCCTCTCATTTCAGTTGTTGCCCAGGAGACAGGGAATACGGGTCAGGCTCAGGTCATGTGCCAGATTGGAATAGGGGATGGTTTGACCACCTAAACCACACATGATGGAATACCCCTGGAAAGAGGTGTTCTGAGACCAACTGCTGGAGGAAGGGTGCTGGGTGCACAGCTGCAATCTTCTTTCTCTTTGGAAGAACTGGCTTTTCCTTAAGCACATGAGGTCTTGGCTATGTCACTCCATTGCACTCGATAGATGAGATATAACCAATTACACTGGGTCTTACTTTACAGTCTTGACTTTTCAGTCATGTGTTACTCTTCTCTTTAAGGAACTAATAAATATCATGGTTTTTTAACAGCCTTTAGTGACGTGGGAGGATACCAGGGGCTGCTGAAAAGTTATTTCCACGCTATTCCAAAAATGATCAGCAAAGGAAACTGGACTGCCAAGACAGCATGCTATATTCCTCGTCCAGATGCTTTTCATATCTTTCAAGACCGCAACTCTGGAGACATCCCTTGGCCTGCACTTGTCTTTGGTGCCACTTCTCTGTCCTTGTTCTATGGGTGCGCTGATCAGGTAATTAAAGTCATTGTCATTTAAGTAACTGGTCTTTGGTTTCTCTGCAGTTTCAGGCAACTTTGTCCTGTTCACTGTCCATGAGTAGGTTTCCCTTCCAATTTTCACTTATTGCCTAGGTAATTTTATATGAAACATCTAAAAGAAGTTTCTCCCAAAGTCCCATCTAAAACATACCAACTTTTTCATTTTTGTTTTTCTTCCCTGTCATTATGTAAAAAGCACAAATTTTTGAAAGTGAAAAATGGCTTTGTTTTTTGTTCTGATCATTTTGTTGTTTGGTTTTGATCATTATTGCATTGAAAAAAGAATATAACCATTACCTTAAAATAAAAATGATACATCTTTTCTATTTAAAAAAAAAGTCACAGTATAAAGGAAAGTTCAAAGTTGAAATCACCAAAATCTCAAGAAGTGGTAGCTACAGTATTTGATGAACAAGCTTCTACACCCCTTCTGGTATGTATGAACATATGCACTGGTTTACTTTACATAAATTAAATTAATCTATCCTTGCTCTCTGTCCCCTCTTGGGCTTCTTTTTACCCAAAAATATCTTGCAGGCCATGGAGCTGAAGTTCAGTGGTAATGCACAAGGCCCTGGACTCAGCCCTGGGCACCACAAAAATAATGTCACAAGCATCTTTTCCTGTTGGCAAATTAGTGTCAGTATTTTCATTTTAGTGGCAGTAGAGTCTCCGTGATGTGAAATGCACTTAAATGTGTTTAACCAGTTCTCAGTTTACCAGCGTTAGGCGGTCTGCATTGTCTTTATTAAATCAATGATGCAGCGACATCATCTCTGGACATCTCTTGGGCACACATCTCCATAACATTTGTCTAACTCATGTTACCTTATCTTCTAGTTCTCTTTGTAAATGGCACTTCATAAGTTATATTTCCCAGTTCTTCATTATTTATGTATAGAAATGCACATTTATTTTAGGATATAGGTCTTCCTTCTAGCCACCTTGCTTGTCCCAATTCTAATAATTTTATGTAAATGTTGTAGGTATATGGTACAACATCTACAAATGGTTTCCTTCCATTCCTGTCTTTGAGCCATTTGATATCTTGATTTTTCTCACTGTGTCAACTTGTGCTTCCACATATAATGAGATATAAAGCATCAGCTGTAATTGAAGATTCTAAGGCTCCTCTCTAGAAGCAAACTTATCATGCAGACAAAAGTAAGAGCTATCTAGTACCTAAGCAGTGCACATGGCAGGCTTAGTTATATATTGGTCTAAATTTGCATATCTTAATTGTGCAAAGTTCTCCATGTCCATTGAACAGAAAATAAACATTACCCTTTAGCACACTTACAAATATTGACCATAATTAGACTGTAAATGAAGCCTTATTACATTGCTAAGAATCAATATCATATAAAGTATGTGTTTGCACTAATGCAAAAAAAAGTTAACGACAACAGGATAGTTCTTTAAATTACTTATTTCTGAAATTAAGTGACATGTTGTTATATAGTTTCTGGATTTGAAAGTCATTCATTAAAATATATACACTTAAAACTAAGTGCTGGAAATAGGAAAGCTGCAAAAACGCTGCAGAGCACTCCTGTGTAAATAACAATTTCTCAAGTCTCCACTGCAGTGTATCAGGTCAGCGCTGGGCAGGGGTCTGCACTCTTGGAATAGCCCCAGGCTGACTTTATTGTGTCCAACAAGTCCAAAAAACACAAACATTGTGGTTTTTTCAAAATATGGCAAAGGTTCAGCAGAACAATATTGTGGTGCTAGATAGCCCTTCTCTTTTCTACCACCCATTCTGGTTCATGATCACCTTGACTGCATCAAAGACCTATCTGAATACTTGAAATGGAAAATTACCTATGTGGGCTCCACAGAAAGTGAAGAATACATTCAAGTTTTAGAGGGCCCTGTTTCTGCAGGAAGGCATTTGTTTGTATTTCAAGTTGATGCACCTAATCTAGAACTCATTCCAGATGCAGATGAAGTTGTAACAGTCATGCTACTTACTTGTACCTGTGGAGATCAGGAATTTATTAAAGTTGGCTATTATGTAAATAATGAGTATACTGAGACATAATTAAAGGAAAATTCACAAATAAAACCAGATTTTTTTAAGCTTCAAAGGAACATTTTGGGATCTAATCCCAGGGTCACAAGATTCTACTTTAATTTAGGAAGACAACACAGAAAAACCAGGAGATACAGAGAGCAGTATTCCAAATCCACAGTCACTTCTTTCAACAGATGCATTACTTTCAGCATCAAAGGGAATCATCCTCATCAGAAAACCCACTAAATGTCATGTTAGAATCTCACATGGACTGCATGCTACTACCTTCCATCCCTTTAGTACAAATTAAGCTATAAAAACACAGAACTATCTCCCTCTAATTCCAATAATCAAGACATAGTGTGAAGAATTTGTTTTTAAAAATCCTATAGAAAGTTTATAAGAAAACCAATATTTGAACAAATAAGCAAATAGTGGACTATGAAAACAATGATTTATAAGTAATTTTTTGACAGTGAGGGAGGGAAGGGGGAGGAACAATAGAGATTGCTCAATGAGTACAGCCCTTATAGTTTAAATCTTGAATGTTCCTCAAATACCCATGTAGTGAAGGACTGGTCTAAGCCTATGGTGCTATTAAGAGACGAGAGAACCACTAGGAGGCAGGACCTAGTAGAAGAAAGTGAGATCATTGAGGGTATTTTTTTGATATTGAGGCCCTGGACCCTCCTCTTCATCTCTCCTTTATGCGGAAACATTAATTTGATATAATCACATTTTTGAATCCTTGCTTTTATTTCCTGAGATGTTTCAGACCTGTTCAAAGAGTCCTTGCCTATGCCTATAGCTTGAAGTGTTTCCCATATGTGAACCTCTAGATGCTTCAAAGTTTCAAGTCTTAAATTAAGGTCTTTATCCATTTTGGCTTGAATTTTTTACAAGGTAAGAGATAGGGATCTTGTTTCACTCTTCTACATGTGGATATACAGTTTTCCCAGCACACTAAATATGCAGACTTTTTTCCAAGGTATCTTTTTTGTAACTTTTGTCAAGAATCACATAGCTGGTCCAGGCATGATGGTACACACCTATAACCCTACCTACTTGTGAGAGAGAGGGAAAGGATCATGATTCAAGGTCAGCCCTGACCAAAAAAAAAGTAGTGAGACCCCCATCTCAGACAGCAAACTGGGCATTATAGAACACACTTGTGGCTCTAGACACTAGGAGGCATAGGTAGGAGGATCACAGTCTGAGGTCAACTCTTGGCAAAAATTCAAGAGCCAATCTAAAAAAATAACTAAAGGAAAAAGGACTAGAGTGTGGCTCAAGTGGTAAGCCCCTGCCTACCAAATACGAGGTCCAGAGTTCAAGCCCCAACACTGCCTCCCAAAAGAATCAGATGACAGCCAGGTGCCAGTGGCTCACACCTATAATCCTAACTACTCAGGAGGCAGAGATCAGGAGGATCAGGGTTCAAAGCCAACCCATGGCAAATAGTTCACAAGCCCTTATCTCGAAAAACCCATCACAAAAAAAGGGCTGGTGGAGTGACTCAAGGTGTAAGCCCTGAGTTCAAACCCCAGTACTGAAAAAAATAAAAGAATCAGATGGGAGTGCCCTCTTGGGCTTATTTCCAGATCTTAATATTCTACTCCATTGGTCTATGTATCTATTTTTGTGCCAGTACCATACTACTTGTTTGGGTTTTTTTTTTACTATAATTCTGTGGTATAATTTAAAGACAAGTGTTCTGATACTTCCAGCATTGCTCTTTTTGCTCAGGATTGCTTTGAATGTTCAGGGTCTTCTGTGTTTCCATATGAATTTTAGCATTTTTTTCTATTTATGTGAAGAATATCATCAAAATTTGATGGAGATTGAATTAAATTTGTCTATAGCCTTTGGTAGCATGGCCATTTTAGAAATAGTTATTCTCCCAATCCGTGAGCATGAAATATCTTTTCCATCATTTAGTGTCTTTTACAATTTCTGTCTTTAGTGATTTTTACAGTTTTCATTATTGTAGTCTTTAGCATCTTTAATTAAATTTATGCCTTAGTATTTTATTTTTTGAGGGTATTGTGACTAGGATTGCTTCCTTGACTTCTTTTTCAGCATATTTATTGCTGTTGTAAAGAGCTGTCTAGTTTCAAGTAGTCTCATTTCTCAATCCTTTCTCTTAGTTGCTGAGCCATTTCAGTTCCATTTAGGAATCTATTGCCTATGCCTATTAATTCCAGTGGATGCCCTGTTCTTTCCTGCACTAGCTTCAAAGTTTCAGATCTTATATTAAGGTCTTTAATCCATTTTGAGCTAACACTTCTACAGGGTCAAAGACATGGATCTATTTGTAGTTTTCTGCATGCAGATATCCAGTTTTCTCAGCAAAATTTGTTGAAGAGGCTGTCTTTTCTCCATTGTATGATTTGGGTGCCTTTTTCAAAAATCATTTGGCTATAGCTGCATGGATTCATATCTGTGTCTTCAATCCTGCTCCACTGGTTTTCATCTCTGTTTTTGTGCCAGTACCATGCTGTTGTTATTCCTATAGCTCCGTGGTATAGTTTGAAGTCAGGTATTGTGACACCTCCAGCCTTGCTTTTTTGTTCATTATTTCCTTGGCTATTCAGTTTTATGCTTCCAAATAAATGTTAGTGTTGTTTTTCAATCTCTGTGATAAATATCATTAGAATTTTGATGGGGATTGCATTGAACATGTAGATTGCTTTTGATAGTATAGCCTTTTACATAATATTGATTCTGCCCATCAGTGAGCATGGGAGACCTTTCCACCTTCTGTAATCTTCTTCGACTTCTTTCTTCAATAGTTTGTAGTTTTTACTGTAGCGGTCTTTCACTTTCTTTGTTAAGTTTATTCTTAGGTATTTCATTTTTCGAGACTATTGTAAATGGAATTTCTCCTCTTATTTTCTTTCTCAGTCTGTTCATTTTTGGTATAAAGAAAGGCTACTGATTTTTGTAAATTGATTTTGTATCCTGCTACTATGCTGAAGGTATTTATGATGTCCAGGAGTTCTCTTGGTAGTTTTCATGGTCTTTTAGGAATAAAATCATGTCATCTGCAGATAGGGATAGTTTGACTATACTTTTCCTATTGAATTCTTTTTTTTTCTTCTTCATGTCTTATTATTCTAGCTAGTAATTCTAAGACTATGTTGCCTAAGAGTGGAGAAACTGAACACCCTTGTCTTATTCCTGAATTTAGTGGAAATGGTTTCAGTTTGTCCCCATATATAGCCTTTATTATGGTGTGGTACATTTCTTCTATTCCTAATCTCATCAGAGCTTTTGTCATAAATGGATCTTGAATTTTATCAAAGCCTTTTTTTTTTTGCAGTATTGGGCTTTGAACTCAGGGCCTACAACTTGACCCATTCCACTAGCCCTTTTGTGTGTGTGTGTGTGTGCTTTTTTGAGATAGGATCTTGTGAACTATTTGTCTGGGCTGTCTTCGAACCACAATCCTCCTGCTCTCTGCCTCCTGAGTAGCTAGAATTAGAGGCATGAGCCACCAGAGCCCAGGTTAAAGATGTTTTCGGCCTCTACTGAGATGATCATGTGGTTTTTGTCTTTGCTTCTATTAATACCTTCTATTTTGTTTAATGATTTATATATGCTGATCCATCCCTGAGATGAAACCTACTTGATTATGGCTTATGATCTTTTTGATATGTTTTTGAATTTGTTTTGTCAGTATTTTATTGAGAAATTGTGCATCTACATTTACTAAAAAGATTGATCTTCTATAATTTTTTATTAAAGGTCCAGTAGAATTCAGCAGTGAGTCCATCAGGTCCAGAACTTTTGTTTTTTGGGTGACTCTTTATTGCTGCTTCAATTTAATTTCTTGTTATAGATCTATTTAAGTGATTTATATCCTCTTGGTTCAATTTTGGTTTGTTTTATTTGTGTAGAAATTTGGCCATTTCTTTTAGATTTTCCAATTTATTTGAATATAGGTTTTCAAAGTAATCCCTAATGATTCTCTGAATTTCCTTGGTATTTGTTGTGATTTTCTCTTTTTCATTTCTAATTTTATTTTATTTTATTTTGGGGGGTACTGGGGCTTGAACTCAGGGCCTTCACCTTAAGACACTCCATCATCCCTTTTTGTGATGAGTATTTTTGAAATATGGTCTTATGGACTATTTGCCTGAGCTGGCTTTCAACTGTAATCTTCCTGATCTCTGCCTCCTGAGTAGCTAGGATTACAGGTGTGAGCCACCTAGCTCATTTCTAATTTTATTAATTTGGGTCCTTTCTTCATCATTTCAGTCAGATTTGCTAGTGATCTGTCAGTCTTATTTGTCTTTTCAAAGAGCCAGCTTTTTGTTTCACTGATTCTTCGTATGTATTTTTTGGCCTTTGTTTCATTGATTTAGGCCCTTGTTTTTATGATTTCTCTCTTTCTGCTAGTTCTAGTTTTAGCTTGTTCTTGTTCTTGCTTTTCTAGGAGTTCGGGATGCAATATTAGGTCATTTATTTGAAATCTTTCTGTATTTTTAATATATGCATTTATGACTGTAAGCTTTCCCTTTCAGACTGCCTTTGCTATGTACCATTGGTTGTGCTTTCGTTTTTGCTAAATTCCAGAAACTTTTTTATTTCCTCCCTTACTTCTTCAATGACCAACTGATCACGGTGTTTGGTATTTTCTGCTATTTCTTTTGTTGTAGAGTCCTAGTTTTATTGCATTGTGGTCATTGTTAAGACTTGCTTTGTGACCTAAAATATGGTCTGTTTTAGAGAAAGTTCCATGGGCTGCTGAGAAGAATGTATTTTGTGCTGTTGCAGGGTGGAATACACTGTAGATGTGTGTCAGGCCTAGTTGATCTATGTTTTCATTCAATTATAGAGTTTCTTTGTTGATTTTTATCTGGATAGGGGTCCAAGCTTAACAGTTCTCTGTTAACCCTGTTCATGGGTTTTTGTCTCTCTTACCCACTATCATGAAGCTCTGTGTAAGCCCTTAGGCTCATGTTCCATGCTGTTCAGTAATAAACAGCTTCATCCTCAGACCATAGGCTAGCAATGGCTTTCAACTGTATATTTTATTTGACTTAAGGAATTTTTTGTTTACTGGGTTTCTGTTTGATTCCTTTTTTTCTGAGACATTCCATATCTTTGTTACACTCTTCTTTCACATCTTGTACTGCCTTCTTTATTTCATTTATCTCTTTTAAAATAATTTCTTTGGATTTAATTCAAATTTTGTTGAAATCCTCTGAGTTCATTTTGCTGTTTCTGTGTCTTAAGGTTTTTATTTCTGTTCTCTTGGGATTCATTCAGTTGTTTTTGTATGTTCTCCTTAAGCTCATTAAACATTCTTATCATTTTTCTTACCTCAGAAACTAGGGATTCATCCCCTTCACTGCCTACAAAATCCTCTACTGTGTGATTGTCGACCTTTTGAGGAGTCATATTGCCCTGCCTTCTTTTATTCCTCATGTTTCTATTTTGAGATTTGCTCATGCATTGTTGATGAGTTGGGTAGGAATTTTAATCATTTGTTATTTTTCCCTGGCCTCAATGTCTATGCTGTAGCTAGCTTAATTGTTAGCTAGGTTGTTGTAACATTTCCATTCACTGACCTGGAGGTATAACTTAGTAATAGCAAATTCATAAATCCAATGCCCAACCAATCATTTGCACAATATTTAAAACCCTTGGCAATTTTTTCCATAAACATGGGTTATTGGGGAGATAACAGTTGTTTGCATAGGTATTGAGATATTTATACTTAGGTAATTAAAATGATGGTGACAGAAGAGGAGACAAAGAGAGGGAGTATGGGGTAAAGGGAGAAGAGGTATGAGGTGTGGGGCCTATGGGATAATAATTCCCTAATGTGTGTAGGTATAGTTCAGTTGTTGTGGTAGGGTGCTATTGTCAGTAATTGCAGAATGATAGGAAGTATGGGGATAATGTGTGAAGTTGGTATAACAGACTACTCATGAGTGGTTAGTGTGGAGGATATAGTGACAGTAGGAGGAAAGAGAGAGGGAGGAGAGGAAGATAAGAGGAGATGAAGAAGAAAGAAAAAAAGAGAAAACAAAAATTCAGGGTCATGAAAAGAATGTGGAACAAGAGAGGGCTAAGCAAATTAGTTTCAGCAGAGTGGAAAAAGGAGATCAGTAACAAAAAAAGAAACTTAAAAAAAAAGATATATATATATATATATATATATATATATACACACACACACACAAATATAGACAGATAGATATGCATACCTATATATGTGTATATGTATATATAGAGAGAGAGAAAGAGAGAGCACTAATTTCCTCATTTTTTAATACATTTTTATTATGATATATTCATCATATGGGGGGAATTCATAATGACAATTCCAACTAGATTTACATTGTACATTATTTACATTGCCCCCATCATCTCTCCCCCTCAACTCCCTTCCCACCTTACTTAAAGCAATTGTAAGAGGTTTCTTAGTTCTGTTTCACACTGGTATATGAAGTCCATCTACCATATACCGTCACCTTAATCTCCTTCTTTCACACTCCCCCCTTGTGCTAGTACCACACACACACACACACACACACACACACACACACACACAGTACCTATTTTACAGTCCTGGTTTTCATTATTAATATTTAAGTTGATGTTCAAAGGGGTGTCTCAATGTATGCCCACTGTGGGTGTACTTTACTTTGGTCTGTTCAACCCCTTCATTACTCTCCCTTACCCCTTTACATCCCATCCTCCATTTTCAATAGCTTTCAATACAAATCCTTATATCCTTTAGATCTTCACATCTTAAGTTAAGCTATATTACTAATGCTCTATCATGCTCTTTTCTTTTCCCTCTTTCCCTGAGTTCCATAGAGTAGTTCCACTTTTACAAACATATTCTACATCTGAGTTTGTATATGATCATACTTGGTTTTGTATATATGTTTATCTTTGGATCTATCTTTCAAGTATGAGAGAGAACATGCTGCTTTTGTGTTTTTGATCCTGGCTTACTTCACTTAACATGACTGCATCTTCAAATTGCATCCATTTACTTTCAAACTGCATCATCATTCCTTATGACTAAGTAATACTCCATTATATATATATTCCACATTTTCTTCATCCATTCATCAGTTGTTTGGAAACCTGGGTTGTTTCCAAAGTTTGGCTATTGTGAATAGTACTACAGTGAACATCAGTGTATAGGTGTCTCTATTGAAACCTATCTTACATTCTTTTAGGTAGATTTACAGGAGTGGAATCACTGGATCATATGGAGTTCTATCTTCAGCTTTTTGTGGAATCTCCATACTGCTTTCCATAGTGGTTGTACTAATTTGCACTCCCACCAACAATGTATAAGGGTTCCTGTTTTGCCACATCCTTTCCAGCATTTGTTGTTGTTATTACCCTTGATTATGGCCATTCTAATTGGAGTAAGATGAAATCTAAGTGTTGTTTTGATTTGCATCTCTTTTATAACCAGGGAAGTTGAGCACTTCTTCATGAATTTACTGGCCATTTGTACCTCTTCCTTTGAGAGTTCCCTGTTTAATTCATGTGCTCATTTTTTTATTGAGGTGTTGATTCTCTGGGGCTGAGGTTTTGGAGTATTCTGTAGATTCTGAATATTAGTCCCTTAATGGATGAGTAGCTGGCAAAGATTTTCTCCCATTCTGTGGGCTGACTCTTGAGTCTGGTGACAGTTTCCTGTGCTGTGTAGATGCTCTTTAGTTTTATGCAGTCCCATTTGTTCATTGTTTCTCTTAGATGCTGAGCCTTTTGAGTTCTATTTAGGAAGTCTTATGCTATACCTTTTCTATTCCAGTGTATTTCCTACTGCTTCCTGGAGTTGTTTCAAAGTTTGGGGCCTTATATTAAAGTCTTTGATTCACTTTGAATTGGTTTTGGTACAGGGTGAAATACAGGGATCTAGTTTCAGGCTTCTACATGTAGATATCGAGTTTTCCCCTTAGCACAGCCTTTGCTGTGTTCCACAGAGTCTGGTAGATTATATTTTCATTTTTATTATATCCTACGAACTTTGTGATTTCTTCCCATATTTTTTCAGTCACTCACTGGTTTTTCAACAGTGTGTTGTTCAGTCTCCATGTGTTTGTAGATTTTTGTGGGGGTTTTTTGTTGTTGATGTCTAGTTTTACTGCATGGTGATCTGATATGATTGGGGGTTATTTCAGTTTTCTTGAATTTGTTAAGACTTGCTTTGTGTCCAGAAATATGACCTATTTTGGAGAAAGTTCCATGACCTGCAGAAAAAAATGTGTATTGCCTAGTTGTTGGGTGAAACAGTCTGTAGATACCAACCATATCCAGTTAGTCTAATATGTAGAGTAGCTCTGCAGTTTCTCTGTTATCTTTTGCCTGGATGACCTATCTATTGGTGATAGTGGGGTATTTAGGTCTCCCATTATCACTGTGATAGTGTCTATCTGTGGTCTTCGGTTCATTAGAGTTTTTTAATGTAGATAGGTATTTGGTGCATATATATTAAGGGTTGGCATTTGCTCTTGTTCCTTTAATTACTATGAAGTGACCTTCATTTTCTTTTCAGACTGATTTTGGTCTGAAGTCTACTTTGTCAGATATGAGTATAGCTACTCCAGTTGTTTATAGAATCCATTTGCTTGGAAAACCTTTTTCTACCCTTAGACTCTAAGCCAGTGTCTATTTTTTTCAGTGAGATGAGTATCTTGTAAGCAATATATGCTTGGGCCCTGTTTTTCACCCAGTTTGCTATTTTATGACTTTTGATTGTGGCATTGAGGTCACTTACATTCAGAGGTGTTTGTTGTTTCTAATTATTTTAATTCCCCTGTTTTTTAGTTTTACCTGTTCTTTGTTTACTGGTCTGTTTGCTCAAAAGGGTTTATTTTTTTTTTGCATCTTCCTATCTTAGTCTCAATTCTTCTTCTATGTATAAAGGACCTTTAAGAACTTTCTGCAGTGCTAGTGTGGTAGTCATGAATTCCTTTAGTTTTTCCTTGCTGTGGAGGATTTTAATTTAATTAGGAAAGACAGTTGTGCTGGATACACTAGTGTAGGTAAACAGTTTCTTTCTTTCAGGCCCTGAATTAAGTCTTTCCATGACCTTCTTGCAGTTAGAATTTGAGTTGAGAAATCTGCTGTTATTCTAATGCCTTTGCCTTTATATCTGACTTGTTTTTTTTTTCTTTTGCAGCTTTCAGAATTCTTTGTTCTGTGTGCTCAGTGTTTGGTTATGATGTGTCTGGGGATGTTTCATTTTTGGTCCCAACAGTTTAGTGTTCTGTAAACTTCCTGCACCTGAAGATCCCTCTTGAACTTAGTGAAGATTTCAGCTATTATTCTATTGAATAGGTTGTCAGTGCCTTTAGTTTGTATATGCTCTCCTTCTTTTCATGGTGTTCCAGATATCTTGCATGTTCCATTCATATTTTCTTAGCATTCTTTCATGATCTTTTACTGTTTGATCTAATTCTTTGACTTTGTCTTCCATTCCTGATACTCTATTTTCAACTTGCTCCCTTCTGTTCACCAAGCTCTTGATTGAGATTTTTATTGGGGATATTGAATTGTTTATTTCAGATTGATTATTTTTCAGGGTTTCCCTATCTTTATCTCCTCTTTCATGTCCTGCATAGTCTTCTTAATTTCATTCATGTGTTTGTTTGTATTCTCTTTGAGCTCATTTCATTGTTTATTCATGTCCTTTTAGAAGTCAGATACTAACTATTGTGTTTCTTCTTTGAGGCCATTATTCATTTTTACTACTATTTTTTGGAATTCCTTATTTGATATCTCTTCCTCTACATGGTATTTAAATCCTTAGTGGTGGAATTGACTTTTGAGGGAGAGTGGTTGCCTTGCTCTTTCATTCTGCATTGAGATTTATGCATCTGGAGCTGGGTTTAGCTAGGGTTTTAATCCCTTATGCCTCTGTAGTTGGGCTTTTGAGTTTTTTCACCCAGAGCCCCAGCAGTTTTCCTCAGAAAGGGGTATGCTGGAAATCTTGCAGAGATTTTGTTATGGTGCAGATTACCTCTTTTCTCTCCTCAGAGAGAGAGCTGGAGTTTCTGCTCTTTGATGGTGGCATGAGGACTCTTCTGAAGTCACACTGGGAAATGCTAGTAACACCTGCAGAGTAGCAGATTTCCACTCAGTGGAGGAGCCTGGATGTCAGCTCTTGGACAGGAGAAACAGGATTCTCCTGCAGGGAGCTACAGCATGAAATGCTAGGCCTCTGTGCACCTCGGGAGGCAGGCCTCCTGGCAGCTGCAGAGTAGTGGATTGCATGCAGTGGAAGACCTGGGATCCCAGCTCTTGGACAGGAGAGATGGGACTCTCCTGCAGTGAGGCACAGTGTGAAGTGCTGGGCCCTTGTGCACCTTGGGGAAGCAGGCCTTTGGTGCTGCTTACAGAGTAGCAGGTTACAGCTGTCTTCCCACAGCTGGGAATCTGGTATTCTCACTCTTTCATGGGCACAGTGGGGGATGCTGGGCTTCTCTGCACCTTGAGAGGCAGGCCTCCTGGCAGCTGCAGAGTAGTGGATTGCCACTCAGTAGAGGAGCTGGGGTTCCAGCTCTTAGATAGGAGAGACTGGACCATCCTGTAGGCAACTGAGGTTGGAAGTGTTAGACCTCTGTGCACATTGGAGAAGCAGGCCTTCTGGTGCTGTCCAGAGTATAAGATTACATCTTTCCTCCCCTCAGTAGGAATCTGGCATTCTCACTCTTTGATGGGGGAACAGGGGCTCTCCAGCTGTCAGGCACAGTGGGGAGTGCTGGGCCTCTGTGCACCTTGGGAGGTGCACACTTCTTCTTCTTGTACTGATCACTGAGTAGTAGTTTACAGTTTTTCTCCTCTCAGTAGGGAATCTGTTGTTTTCACTCCTTAATAGAAACAGGGACTCTCCCATGGTTAGGGGCAGTGGGAAGCACTGGGCCTTTTTGTGTCTTAGGGAAACAAGTCTCCTGGCACCCACAGAATGGCAGATTACTGCTCAGTAGAGGAGCTGGGTTGCTGCTCTTTGACAGGGCAGTGGGAGTTCTCCCACAGGAGGGCTTGGGGGGTGGTAAGTGCTGGGCCTCCATGCTCTGAGGGGAACAGAAGCTCCTGGTGCCAGCAGAATAGCAAAGCATGGAGCCTGGGGTTCACTGCATGTGTGGCAGCAGGCTCCTGACACTGAGCAGCTAGTTGAGGGTGCCCATGAGGCAGCAAAGCCAGCAAGCTTGAATCATGTGGTGCCCACAAGGCAGCAGAGGTCCTGGTGTCTACTGATGCCAGGGTATGGGCTTCCAGGAGCCACTGAAGCTGCTGCAGTCATGGGAGAAGAAAGCCTGAGTGCAGCAGGAGTTCTGGGGCCTGCTTGCCAGGCATGGGCATCCAGGAGCCAAGTACAGTAGTGCAGAGGCACAGGACAACCAAGCCTGCTAACTTACACCTTCTGTTTCCCGTGAAGCAAGGGAGCCCAGGTTTGCCTGGCATTTCAGGGTGCAGGGTATCATCATGTAAGTGTGGGGGAGGGTAGAGCTCTGATTTCCTATGTATGCCAGGAAGCAGGATTTACTGCCAAGCACAGAGTAATGGATCCTAGAGCTACACAGAGACTTCAGGGGCAGGGGATCGGTAGTGTTGAGCTGCAAGTCATTCCTCCCCTTCTTCCCATGGTTAGTTGCTTCTCTTTTTGTGGATTTGGAGAGGCCTTTGCTTCTTGCTGGTTACAGGAACCCATGGATGTCTTTTGGGGTCCCTTCATCTTCCTTATTCAGGTGGTTAGTCACCACTGGGGTTTAGGGATGTCAACAATCTTCCCTCTTGTTCAATCCCCCTAATTTCCTCCTCGATATGGGTTTGTTCTAAGTTCAGTGAGTGCTCTGGGCACTTACCTCTGATTTTTCATCAAGTGTTTTCCCTTCTCAGGGTTGACATGCTGGGCTGTGTGGTAATCAGTGTGCCCCTCTCTACCAAACAGGTTTGGGGGATCCATTCATGGTGTTTAAGTCATGGCTCTTCTTGGGGAGGTGGGCAGTAAGGGTCAGTTTGTCTGAGTAGGTAGGTTCTCCAAAGTGGTCCCCAGAGGAGCTGGTGTTGTGAGCAAGGCAAGCCTGGGAGCTGGAATTGAGCTTTCTGGTTGAATGCCTTGTAGACTGTTTCAAATTGCTACCTGTTTCTCCAAGGTGGTAGAAGGCATTGCTTTCCCTGGACTGCAGCTTTCTCACTCTTCCACTGCACAGGCTGGATCAGCCCAGCACCCTGCCCCACCCACCAGGTTAGGCTGGAATTTTTCCTCAATTTGTTAGGCTACCAACTTTGTCCAGGATGGTTGCAATCTGCAAACAAGCTACACTGAACTGTGTGGCTTCCTCCAGAGCAAATGGTTTGGCACATTTACATGGAAGGGTTGTAGTTCCTCTCAGTGGTATTGGGAGTCAGCACCCCTGGCCACAGGCAGGTGCAGTCAGAGGTTCCTCATCCATAAATAGGTCAAGGATAGTCTGGGCACTTTCAGAACTTGTTCTTCAGTTCTCTGTGATGAGTTTTTGCCCTTTGGAAAAAGGGAAAAGGAGGAGAAAAGAGGCTTTTAAATCCCCTTGATGGATTGTTTTCTTTATCAATATGAAGTGACTGACCGTCTTTGTCTCCTTTGACTAACTTTTGTCTGAACTCTGCTTTGTCAGATTTAAATATAGCTACTCCTAGTTGCTTTTGTGTTACATTTGCTTGAAAGATCTTTTTTCCATCCTTTCACTTTAAGTCATTGTTTGTCTTTGCGAGTAAGGAGGTTTTCTTATAGGCACCAAATAGTTGGGTCTTGTCCTTTAATCCAATTTACCAGTCTTTTAATTAGCGCATTAAGAGCATCAACATTCAGAGTACTATTGAACGGTTTCTACTAATTCTTGTAAATTTGTTGTTTTGTCATGTTTTATTCTTTCCCAATCCTCATTCTATTGTTTTACTCTTGTATTAAAATTTATTCTTTCCTGTATTTTCATGTATTTATTTTCCTCTCCTGGGCACAGTATTTCTTTTAGTATCTTCTGCAGTGATGGGTTAGAGGTCACAAATTCCTTAATTTTGTTTAGCATGTAAGAATTTTTTATTTCTCCTTCAATTATAAAGGATGGTTTTGCTGAATGTAGTAATTTAGGTTGACATAATCTAGGTGGGCAACAATTTTTCTCAATGACCTTGAAGTACATTCTTCTAGATTTTAGAATTTCTGTTGAGAAACTTACTGTTATTCTGATGGGTTTACCTTTATATGTGACTTAGCACTTCCCTTTTACAGCTTTCAGCAATCTTTTCTTGATGTTTTAACTATAATGTTGTGTAAGATGTTCCTTTGTGGTCTTGTCTATTTGGTGTTCTAGAGAACTTCTTGGATAACCATCTCTTTCCCAACATTTGGGAAATTTTCTGCTATTATTTTATTAAATATTTTCTATGCCTTTTGTTTTTATCTCTTCTTCTTCTGTGACCATTATTCATAAGTTTGTCTGTTAATGGTGCCCCAGGGGTCTTCTATAATCTGTTTGTACTTTCTTATTTTTTTTATCATTTTCTAAATGTTATAATTTACTACCTTGTCTTCAAGCTATGATAGGCTGAGTTTTTATTTAACTTATTGAGCTTTGTATTTCTAGAATTTCCTTTTTTCTCTTGTCATTCTTGTTTTATTCCTTTAAATGTTAAATCCAAGTCCTAGGCATCAGGTGGCTCCTCTGGGATCACACATTTCCATGTTTGAAGCCCCCCATTCCAGGAAAGTTTTTATACTTTTTAACAGCTCTTCAAAAGGATCCCCAGTCACACAAGGTAAAGGACAAATTCCTTGTTTATCATCCTGTACTAGTATCAACTCAAAGTGGATCAAGGACCTAATATCTAACTCTGACATTAGTACAGGAAAGAGCAGGGAATACTCTTGAAACAATAGGTATAGGCAAAGACTTTCTCAATAGAATCCCAGCAGCTCAGCAGCTAGGAGAAAGGATGGACAAATGGGACTACATAAAATTAAAAAGCTTCTGAACAACAAAAGAAATGGTCTTTAAACTGAAGAGAACACCCACAGAGTGGGAGAAAATATTTACCAGCTATACGTCAGACAAAGGACTGCTAACCAGAATATATTGGGAACTTAAAAAACTAAATTCTCCCAAAATTAATGAACCAATAAAGAAATGGGCAACTGAACTAAACAGAACTTTCTCAGAAGAAGAAATTCAAATGGCAAAAAAACACATGAAAAAAATGCTTACCATCTCTGGCCATAAAAGAAATGCAAATCAAAATCACACTAAGATGTCACCTCACCCCTGTTAGAATGTCTATCATCAAAAACACCACCAACAGCAGATGTTGGCAAGGATGTGAGGAAAAAGGAACTCTCATACACTGCTGGTGGGAATGCAAGGTAGTGCAACCACTCTGGAAAAGAATGTGGAGATTTCTTAAAAATCTAAACATAGATCTGCCATATGATCCAGCAATTCCACTCCTAGGGGTATACCCAAAGGAATGCAACTCAGGTTACTCCAGAGGCATCTGCACACCGTGTTTATTGCAGTACTATTCACAATAGCCAAATTATGGAAACAGCCAAGATGCCCCACTAATGGCGAATAGATTAAGAAAATGTGGTATTGATACACAATGGAATTCTACTCAGCCTTGAGGAACAATGAAATCTTATCATTTGCAAGTAAATGGATGGAACTGGAGAACATCATCCTGAGCAATGTTAGCCAGGCTCAGAAGACCAAAAATCATATGTTCTCCCTCATATGAGGGATTTAGATCTAGGGCAAATGCAGTTATGTTGTTGGACTTGGGTCACATGCTAAGGGGAGAGCACATACAGGAGGAATGGTGATAGGTAGGAAACCCAAAACTTGAAAGTGTTTGATGTCTCCACTGCAGAGGAGCTAATACAATAACCTTAAAATGACAGAGCTCAATATGGGAAGGTGGCTGGGAAGTAGTGAAGAGGTCTGGTAGAGATGAATCAATTCTGGTTGTAATACACTTGTACATGGAAGCAATGCTAGGAATCTTTCTGTACAGCTATCCTTATCTCAAGCTAGCAAAAATGCTATGTCTTTCTTATTATTGCTCACGTCTACTCTTCAACAAAATTGGAGAAAAGGGCAGAACAGGTTCTGCCTGGAAGCTAGAGGTATGGGGAGGGGAGGAAGGTAGTGGGGGGTAGGGAGGGAGAAATGGCCCAAACAATTTGTGCACATGTGAATAAATGAATAAAAAGAAGAACAAATGTCTTCAAAAGGCTACCTTGTCCTCAAGGATGCCATCTTGAAACAATCACAACCACCCCATGAGTTGAAAGGGTGAGAATAAGCCTAGGATGGAACAAAGGGAAAGCCAGGCCTGGAAACCAAGCAAGATGGGACCCAGAGCCATGGCCCTGCAGTGTGAATAAGAATTCTGTAGCATAACAACTAGAAGAAATCTCTAAAAGCATGGTTGTGGGTTAGGGTGTGAGCTTGAAGGGCCCTCTTGGTTAAGATGCAGTGCTCTATAATGCTCTCTGACAAAGCTCTAGAGTTAGACTGCTTAACTCTACCATGACCTTGATGGCCTTGGTTAATAGCCAAGCTGGGCTTCAGTTTTGTCCACTAAGAAATGGAGGTAAAACAGTATCTCTCCATCTGCTTATTGAAGGACTATATGGGATATATATTTCCAGAATTTCAACTTGGTTTTTCTAGAATTTCTATATCTTTATTGAATTCTGCTTCCATATACTGCATTTCACTTGGCTGGTTTTTTTAATTCTCCTTGAATTCATTCAGGTGTTCCTTCATGTCCTCTTTTATTTCATTGATCATTCTTATAATTCATCCACTTCACTTTCATTAAACTCTTTTATTGAAGTATTGTTGACTTTTAGTGTAGATATATTACCTTCTATTTTCAATTTTTTGTGCTTCTGTGTTGGGACTTGTGAAACTGCAACCAAGTCATTAGTTGGAGAATTTAACCACCTACAGTCTTTCAGTTGAATTTTTTCGAATGTTCAGGAAGGACTGGGTAGTGGCAAGGTTGGGTTGAAGTTTTCTACCACAGGACTAGGGTTATGGCTTAGTAGCCAAACATTTGCCCCTGTACTTAGAGGATTGGGCCTGTTTCCTGGCAACTTTCACAGAAATAATAACTAGCTGGAGTCTAGTAGTTCTTATTGTGGCTGATGCTATATGTGGGCTGAGGGCTAGGCTGGTGAAGGGGTCAACTTCTTCAGGACTTCATTGTAGACATTCATTGTAGAAGCTTACCTTCTTGTGTTCCAGGTGCCACTACTGGCTGCCACTGAGATTTGGCGGGTTCCCATTTCTCTTCAGGGCCCCCAATTTGTGCCCCTAGGGGCATCAAGAATCCAAGCCTAAGGTTATCCCTCTAATGTGTCATGGAGTACGGGGAGCAAACAGAGCACTGATTTCTACACTGGAGTCAGAGAACCAAGAAAACTCAACACTCTCTCCACAGTCTCAGCACTCTCAAACTTTATCCTCTGCTAACCCTGCAGGAGGAAACAGGCTGGAGAAATGGAGAGATCTGCAGGACCTTGGCTCAGGGATCTCAGTTCCTCCCAGTAGCAAACCATGAAAAGCCAGGAGGCAGCTCCCACAGACTGAGCAATCTGCTAGCCATAGGCTCAGATATCTGTTTCCAAAGTTATCATCAGGTGATGGGGGCTGGCCCTTGTTTCTGAGGGTATAGACATCAACCACTGTGCCCTTCATTGCCCAAGCTTCCCCTGCTTATACTTTTTACCAGGTCCATGTCAGACCCTATCCCCTCTGCAACTACCTCTTGTGGGTGTCTACCCTCCAGACACTGTGGCATGGTGTCCCCAGTCTAAACCATGATAATCCCTTGCTTTCAGTTGTCCACAGTAACTCAGTCTCAAACAACAGAACCTCTCTCAACATAGTGCCCAGTGATGGCTCTCTGAGTGACAAAATGGCTTTCTTCTGAATTTAAGGCTTGAAAGAACTGTGGGCTTACCTTGCAGCTAGAACCTTCAATATGTGTTCACCAGGGGTGCCTAGCTTACCGTCTCCTCTCTGTATAGCCTTTATGTTTCTCTGTGTTTTTCAGCTGTCCTGTCACCTCTTTCATGGTTACCTATGCTCTTTTTCTCTTTCTCTTTTCACAATATAGTCTCTCCCACCTTTCTACCCTATCAGGACTTTCTAATAGGGAATACCTTAGACAAACTTTCCAGATGACAAATTAGGGAAGAGTATTAGAAATGTTTATCATGGACAAAAAACTAATACCAAGAAATATACAAAAAAGAGCTCCAATAGAAATACAGACAAAAGATGATGGTAGGCAATTTATAGAAAAGGAAATTCAAATAAACACAAATGATAGCAATAATATAAAACAAAGTTATCAGGGAAGTGCGATTTAAAACCACAAAGGGCCTGGCAAACATTAGAAAGCTCTATGTTGTCAAGCCTTCAGGAAGCTATGGATATTTAGGAACTCATATGCATTCCTGGTGGATATATACACTAGTGCAGTTTATTCCACAATGTGAGCTGAGAATTTAATAAAATTAAATGTATTGTACTCTGAGACATAGCAGTGATGATCCCCAGAATCTGTGTAAACTATCCTAACACAAGTTCATAAGGGACTATGTATGAGAATTTTATCATTGTTGATAGTGTTATTACTGTAAAGTAGCTAGATGAAATGGTAAGTGGTAATACTGTAGAGTGCTAGGCAGTGCTTAGAAACAACAGACTAGCTGTGCACATAGCACACACACTGATGGGCCTTTAAAACTGAGTGGAGGAACAAGAAACAAGACCAGATCTAGAACATAATACATGGCTATTCTTTGTAATGTAGCTCTCATTTTTGTTTGTATTTATTCCCATCAATTTATTGGGGGAGGGGCATTTTTGTTCTTGTCTTGAATGCGGTTTTGTGTGTGTGTTTGTGCACTAGAAATTAAACCCATTGTTTCATGCATGAGCAGCATGTCCTCTACCACTGAGCTATATTCCCAACCCCTGTGTAGTTTAATTGTGCTACTTTATCTAGATTTTTTGATCTTTCCATATTTTTCTTTTCAATTTCTCTATAACCATAATTTGAAAATGTTGCTTCTGAGACTTCCTCTTCTCATAATAGGAAAACTAAATTTCCTGAACAATACAAACAATACAAAACAAAATAAACACCCATGAAGGGTGGAAAAATATAACAAGCATCTCTTTATGGTCATAGGGGAGCTCATAAGAAAGGAAGAAAATGTCCAGAGGTTAGAAACAAAGAGAGAATTTAAATTAATAGAACTATGCTGACAAGACTGACAGTGCCCTAACAGTATTTACTAATCTTAGTTTTCAAAGGCTTAGGATTTGAGCTGCCACATGAGAATCGCAGAAAGCCTTAAGTTGGTGAGTGGTGAAGAGTAAGTTCTCCATGTAAAAGTTAGATTCTTGAAAGTCTATACCTTCATTGGAAAGGTGGACTAGGAAAAAAAAAGTGCCCACCAGCAATGAGAAGCAACAACAGCAAATTAAGGGTCTCAACCTGAGTTCAGAAACTAGAATTCAAAAAAGTAAAGTTAAAAAAGAAAGTAAGGAGAATTTTGTTTCAAAATACTGGGGAAATGTCAGTTTCAAATTATACATCTAGCTTAAGTGTTACTCAAAAACAAGGACAACAAAGATATAACCTTTCCTAAAGAAAAGCCAAAGAATGTGCACTAGAGAGTAGCAAATTAGCCAAAATAAATTGACAGGCACATGAGTAAACCTAAAGCACTAACTAAAATAGCAATAAACTGGAGATGATGGCTCATGCCTGTAGTCCTAGTACCTGGGAAGTGGAGGAAGTTTGATTGCAAAATTGAGACCAGCCTGAGCTACATAGCGAGACTCTGACTCAAAACACTAAAAGATGTAGATGTGGTTCAGTGGGAGAACAATTGCATAGCCCTGGGTTCAATCCCCAGTGCCACAAAAAAAAAAAAACCACACACACAATAATCATTACTAAATCAGTAAATAAAAATCAAACAAATATGTGACTATAGTTTGGAGTTACTCTGCCTATGGTCTGTAAATAATTCAAGAAATGGGAGGGGATATTGATTTACCTTAGACTTTAAGTTGTATTGTTATTAAAAATTTAAGTGTAGTTTATTAAAAGCATAGCAGTAAATATACAACTTCCTAAATTGCAAAAGACACTGTTTAAGAAAAAAGTTCCATTTCCATGTTAGGTATTGAATCCAGGGCCTTGCATATTCTAGACAAATGTTCTAACACTGACTTATTTACACCTGTGACTCTAAGAAAAAATATTAATTGAAAAAGAACCAAAAACAGGCAGAAAATTCTTTTTTTTTCTCTTTTTTTTATTATTCATATGTGCATACAAGGCTTGGGTCATTTCTTCCCCCTGCCCCCACTCCCTCCCTTACCACCCACTCCACCCCCTCCCTCTCTCCCCTACCCCCACAATACCCAGCAGAAACTATTTTGCCCTTATTTCTAATTTTGTTGTAGAGAGAGTATAAGCCATAATAGGAAGGAACAAGGGTTTTTGCTGGTTGAGATAAGGATAGCTATACAGGGCATTGACTCACATTAATTTCCTGTGCGTGTGTGTTACCTTCTAGGTTAATTCTTTTTGATCTCACCTTTTCTCTAGTTCCTGGTCTCCTTTTCCTATTGGCCTCAGTTGCTTTTAAGGTATCTGCTTTAGTTTCTCTGCGTTGAGGGCAACAACTGCTAGCTAATTTTTTAGGTGTCTTACCTATCCTCACCCCTCCCTTGTGTGCTCTCGCTTTTATCATGTGCTCATAGTCCAATCCCCTTGTTGTGTTTGCCCTTGATCTAATGTCCACATATGAGGGAGAACATATGATTTTTGGTCTTTTGGGCCTCACTCGGAATGATGTTCTCCAATTCCATCCATTTACTAGCGAATGATAACATTTCATTCTTCTTCATGGCTGCACAAAATTCCATTGTGTATAGATACCACATTTTCTTAATCCATTCGTCAGTGGTGGGGCATCTTGGCTGTTTCCATAACTTGGCTATTGTGAATAGTGCCGCAATAAACATGGGTGTGCAGGTGCCTCTGGAGTAACCTGTGTCACAGTCTTTTGGGTATATCCCCAAGAGTGGTATTGCTGGATCAAATGGTAGATCAATGTCTAGCTTTTTAAGTAGCCTCCAAATTTTTTTCCAGAGTGGTTGTACTAGTTTACATTCCCACCAACAGTGTAAGAAGGTTCCTTTTTCCCCGCATCCTCGCCAACACCTGTTGTTGGTAGTGTTGCTAATGATAGCTATTCTAACAGGGGTGAGGTGGAATCTTAGTGTGGTTTTAATTTGCACTTCCTTTATTGCTAGAGATGGTGAGCATTTTTTCATGTGTTTTTTGGCCATTTGAATTTCTGGCAGAAAATTCTTAATAGTGTAGCTCACCACCATTTTATAATAATAATTCTTTCCTTCCCCCTCTTTGTAGTACATGATAATATGCTAAAGTGCTTAGGACTTACTACATACAATGATTTAATGCTCTTATGTCACCCTTTCCTCAATATAAGGACATTTATGTCCTTATATTTATGCCCTCACACTGCTACTTCATCCCCTCCATTAGAAACATTTCTGTACCAGGCCTAAGCAAAGACCAGGAACTGCAACATGTGTGGCCACTCCACCTGCTCAATAGTCACCCGTCTTCACCAAGAAAACCAGCAACAGACTGGCCAGGTGACTTCTCAAGAATCAATACCTGTTGCATGGGGAGACAGCAAATTTGAGTTACTTCCTCTGTTATTAAATTAATGCACTTAGAAAGTAAAAAGACAAAAATGAAAAGTCTACCCTTTAATCCCTTCATCCACAGGTTATCATATTGGTTTATTCTCATGGACTTGTTTCCAAAGCATAATATCACAGTTTATATATACTATTTTGTGTCTTGTTCCTTTCAATCACTGTGGGCATTATTTGGCTGTTCTTCAAGAACATAAGTTTTAGTGCATGTCTAAATGCACTAAATGCACTAAATGTCTAAATGCACTAAATGTCTTGACCATGTCTTTACCTTTTAATTTTTATTAGCATATATTAGTCATACAAAGTGACTTCATTGTGGTAATTGCACACATGCATACAATGTACCTCAATCAAATTCATCCCGTGTCCTCCCGCCTCATCCCTCCTCCCCCTTTCTTGAAACAATTTCAACAGGTTTCATAGTTCTATTTTCATACTTCTCACTTACTTCTGGTACCCACCCCCAATCAAAACCTGTTTTACATGCCTGGTATGAATAAACATCCTAAAGATGCTATTCCACATATGAAAGTGAACATGCTGTTCTTATCTTTCTCAGTCTGACTTATTTTTCTTAACATGATGACATCTAATTCCACCATTTTCCTGCAAACAAAATAATTTCATATTTCATTCTTCTTTGTGGCTAATACTCCATTGTTTATATATTCCACATTTTCCCTCTCCACCATGCCTTTATTTTCTGTTCCTAAGTGCTTCTCCTAAGTCACCATTGACTTTGGCCTGACAGCATGCTGCCTTTTACAGCACTTGGGCCATGAAGTGAGCCCTGAAACATCTCCTGGGAAAGTCTACATTTAAAGTGCTATGGTATTAATTCCAGTTTCAACTAATTAAGTTACTCCCTGTCCTCAGCACTCATTTGTTGCTAGGGGCCCATCTTCATTTTGATTGGTGAGATAAGGCCCCTTCCTTCTGTCTGGAAGAAACAACCTATGGCCTTCAAGGTGAAATCTTGTCCTTGCCAGGGGACAGCTTACAAGCCCTTCACTGCCTTTTATTGGTAAATAGCACTATCAGTGAGTCCAAAGTCACTCCACATCTCTATCCCATCTGGCAGCTATGCAATAGTACAAAATGTGCTAGTTAATGCCACATGTCTCCCTGGCCCTGGATGGCCCAGAAGTGTCTGACTGAGGGTTGAGCAGCTTACCAAAACACCACCAGAGTGCACACCTTGCATCTGTGGCCTATAACCATTGTCATGTTCCATGTGTTGAGGTAGCCCAGGCTTTAACACACACTGAAAAATGAACCATCACTTGCTTTATCCACCCGTGTTTCCTTGGCAGGTTTCTGTCCAGCGATTCCTGGCAGGAAAGAACATGTCTCACATGAAAGGTGGCTGCCTTCTATATGGATACCTAATGCTGTTGCCCATGTTCCTCATTGTGATGCCAGGAATGATCAGCCGCACCTTGTTCCCAGGTAAATTTCTGATTCTGATGTATTCACTGCAATAAGCTACTCATCTCTTAAGAGATCTAGAGACTATTTGGGGTTAGCTGGTCTCTTATGGTATACTGGTTATTGGAGGAGCCAGAGTGCCTCCTTGGGGTATAGCCAAGCAGAAATCTGATAGAAACTGTTGGTATACACATCAAGAAAAAATTCCAGGGTGTTAAATTCAGGCATGAAGAACAGATCAATGCAATTTACCACCAGTAACAGCCTCATTCCCTGCAGTGTCTGAGCCATGACTTTGGGACATTGTTTGCAGGAAGGTTGGGTTGTTCCAACACATCACAAACATCACCATATACTATGTGGCAGACACTGTGCTGGGATCTCACAACTGCTGTCACTTCTTCTCACAGTCCCAATACCAGATTTTCATAGCATCATTGAACTCATGAGGTAGTTTGGAGGGAGCTTGATATAGCCTCCACAGTGAGACTGGCTAGAAGCAAAGCCCAGGTAGTTTCCAGTAAATAAGAATAGCATCCTTGTTTCCCTCAATGAGCTACCATAATTCCGTAGATGTATTTCATCCCTGTTTCATCTTTGTTTTACCAGCTTGTCCTATCTCTCAGGGTGACAGCTCTATTCATTAAGCTTAATGGAACACTTAATATCAGTGCAGACACAGGAGCACATCAGGTAACTCCGAGAGTCTTTTCCTACAGTGCTTTAGACAAGAACAAACAAATGAAGAACAAGTTTTAATTTGTTTTATTTATTTATTTCTTATTAACATGTATTAGTTATAGATAGGGATTTTATTGTGATACTTCTACACAAGCACACAACATTCTTCAATCAAACTCATCCCCTTTCATATCCCTCTCATTCTTCCTCCGTGCTTCTTAAAACAATGTCAATACGTCTCATAGTTATATTTTCATTCAAGGGTATAAAGTACATATTCCCTGTATATATACACCACATTTTCTTTATCCATTCATCAGTTGATGGGCACCTAGGTTAATTCCATATTCTGGTTTATGAATAATACTGCTATAAACATCGGTATGCAGGTATCTCTATTGTATGTGATCTACATTCATTTGGATATATGCCTAGAGTGCTATTACAGGATCATATGGCAGTTCTATCTTTAATTTTTAAAGGACTCTCCATACTGATTTCCATAGTGGTTGCAATATTTTACATTCCCACCAACAGTATTTAGAGGTCCCTTTTTCACCACATCCTCATCAGCTTTATTGTTTATTTTCTTGATGTGAGCTGTTCTGACTGGGGTAAAATGGAATCTCAATGATGCTTCAGTTTGCTTTTCATTGATGGCTAAGGATATTGAACTCTTCCTCATGTATTTATTAGCCGTTTACACTTCTTGAGAAAACTGTTCAATTCATCTCCCCATTTATTAACTGGGGATTATTTATTCTCGTGATCAATTTTTGGAGCTCTTTATGTATTCTCGGTATCAATTCTTTATCCAATAAGTAATGGCAAGGATTGTCTCCCATTCTGTACGTATTCTTTTGATTATAGTAATTGTTTCCTTTGCTATGCAGAAGATTTTGAGTTTAATACAATTCCATTTTTTAATTCTTATTTTCTGAGCAATTGTAGTTCTACTCAGAAAAGCATTAACCTGTGCCTGTATCTTCAAGCATCTTCCCTGTTATATTCTGATATTTTAAATTTTTCAGGCCTTACATTTAGATCTTTGATCCATTTAACAACTTTGTATAAGGAGAGAGACAAAGGTCTAGTTTCAGTCTTCTACATGTCAGTATCCAAGTTTCTTAGCACCACTTATTGAACATACTATCTTTTCTCCAACTTAGGTTTTGGGTGCCATTGTCAAAATCAGATGGTGGTTGCTGTTTGGGCTTATTCCTTGGTCTTCTATTCCATTCCATTGATCTGCATCTCTGTTTTGTGTAAATACCACATTGTTTTTGTTAGTATAGCTTTATAGTGTAATTTGAATTCAGGTATTGTGATTCCTCCAGCATTGCTGGTTTTGCTCAGGATTGCGTTGACTATTCAGGGTCTTTTGTACTTCCAAATGAATTTTATAATTGATTTTCCTATTTCTGTGAAGAATATCATTGGAATTTTGATGGAGAGTGCATTAAATCTGTAGATTGCTTCAGTAATGTAGCCATTTTCACAATATTAACTCTGTTGATTCATTAATATAGGTGGCCTTTCCATCTTCTAGTGTCATCCTCAGTTTCTTTCTTCAGTGTCTTATAGTTTCCATTGTAGAGCTCTTTCACCTCCTTAGTCAAGTTAATCCCTAGGTATTTCATTTATTTTAAGATATTGTGAATGTAGTTGTCTTCTCAATTGCTTTCTCATCCTGCTCACTTTTGGTATATAGAAAAGCTACTCTTCTTAACAATTGATTTGTATCCTCTTATTTTGTCATAAGCATTTATCATATCTAAGAGTTGTTTTGTGAAGTCTTGGGTCCTTTAAATATAGAACGATATCATTTGTAAATAGGTATAATTTGACTTCTTCCTTTCCTATTTGTATGTCTTTTGTTTCTTTTTATTGCCTTTTTGCGCTGGCTAAGAATTCAAGTACCACACTGAATAAAAGTGGAGAACGTAGACACCCTTGTCTCATTTCTGACTAGAAGAAGTGGTTTCAGTCTCCCCCATATAGAACAATGTTAACTATAGGTTTACAGCATACAACATACTATGTTGAGGTTTGTTCTATTCCTAGTATCTTCGAGGATTTTATCATGAAGGGATGTTAAATTTTGTCAAAGGCTTTTTCTGCATTGAAATTATTGTGTGATTTTTGTGTTTTATTCTGTTTATGTTCTATATTACATTGGTTGATTTATATATATTGGACCATCCATGCATCCCTGGAATGAAACCAACTTGATCATGGTGTATGATCTTTTTAATCTGTTCTTGAATTCAGTGTGCAAATAATTTGTTGAGAATTTTTGTGTCTATGTCAATCATGGAAATTGGTTCATAATTATCTTTTTGTACTGTCCTTTCCTGGTTAAGATGCCAAGGTAATACTAGCTTCACAGAATGAGTTTGGCAGTGTGCCTTTTCTTTCTACTTTATGGAATAGCTTGAGTAGTATTGGTATAAGTTCTCTTTAAAGGTTTGATAGAATTCAGCACTGAATCCATCCAGTCATAGGTAGGCTTTTCTTTGTCAGATGACTATTAATGCTTCAATTTCATTGCTTATCATACATGCTTATGGGATTTATATTCTTTTGGCTCAATTTTGGTAGATCATATGCACCTAGAAATTTATCCATTTCTTCTAGGTTTTCTAGTCTGTTAAAAAATAGGTTTTCAAAGTATTCCCTAATGATCCTCTTTGGTGTTTTTTTATAATGTCAACTTTCTCATCTCTAATTTTATTAAGTTGTTTCTATCCCTTTCTTTTGGTTAATTTGCCTAGAGGTCTATCAATCTTGATGTTTTCAAAGAACCAGGGGTTCTTTGTAGTATTCTTTCAGTCTCCAGTTTATTAATTTTTGCCCAAATCTTTATAATTTCCTTCCATCTACTGCTTTTAGGTTTCACTTCTTGTTTTTCTGAGCTTGAGATGCATCATTAGGTTATTTATTTGAAATTTCTCTAATTTTTAATATAGTCCCTCATAGCTACAAATTTTTCTCTTAGCATTTCCTTTGCTGTTTTCCAAAGGTTCTGGTAAGTTGTGTTTTCATTTTCATTGGCTTCTAGCAATTTTTTATTTCCTACCTTATTTCATTCAAAGTGAATTGTCAGTCTCCACATGTTAGAATATTTTCTGTAGTTTCTCTTGTTATTCATTTCTGGATTTATTACATTTTGGTCTGATAGAATAGAAGAGGTTATTTTAATTTTCTTCTAACTGTTAAGGCATACTTTAGGTCCTAACTGTGATCAGTTTTGGAGAAAGTTCCAGATGTGTATTCTGTGACTCTTTGGTGGAATATTCTATAACTATCTATTAAGTTAATTTGATCTAGTGTCAATGTTGAAATTTCCTTATTGATTTTTTGTCTGAATGACCTATCTATTGGTGAGTGAGTTATTAAAGTCACTTGCTCTTAACTGTGTTAGGGTCTGTATGAGCTTCCATGTTGAGTAGTATTTCCTTTGTGAAATCGAGTGTACCAACATTCAGTGCATATATGTTTACAATAGTTAAATCCTCCTCATGGAATATTCCCTTTATCAATATGAAGTGACAATCATTGTTTCTGCTGACTAATTTTTGTTTACAATGTGCTTCATCAGATAAAAGTTTGGCTACTTCTGCTTGCTTTTGGTCTGCATTTACTTAGAAGATCATTTTCCATCCTTTCACTTTAAGTATGTGTTTGTCTTTATCAGTGAGGTACATTTCTTGTAGACAATAAATGGTTGGATCTTGTTTTTTAATCCAGTCCACTACTCCATGTCTTTTGAAAGGATGATTTAGATCATTAACATGCAGAAATGTCTACAGAAAGGTCTATATTGGAAGGTTTGTAGTAATTTCTTCCATTTTGTTGTTTTTGTAGTGTTTGATTCCTCACTACTCCTCACTTGCTTAGCTACTGTCTAATGATGAGATTTATGTTTTCCCTTATTTTCATGGATGTATTTATATTCTTATTCTATGAGTAGGATTCATGTGTTATTTCTTAGCACTGGCCTTGGGTATAACTGAACAATAATAAATCCACCAATTCAATAACAAACCAGATATTTACATGAAGTAAATAAACCATTGGTGACATTATCTATATAACTGATCACATTATATGTAAAAGGGACTAGACTTCTTAAATTATAACACTAAGGAGGTTAAAAAAACCTATTTGTTGAAGAGTTAAAATTAGACTGAAAAATAAAGAAGTTAAAGAAGAAATAAGGAAGTCTGGGAAGTAGAGGCAAAATATGTGGGCTGGAGGTAAACAAATAATAATGTGCAGGAATATAGTTCAAGTATTATGGAGATGGATGCTATAGTCAGGGATTGCAAAGGGATAGAAAATTAAGAATAATTTTTAAAAGGTGGGAGAATGAACTATCAATACAAAATTTGTAAAGAAAATGAAAATAAATTAATACTTAAAAATAAAAATCAGTGTTTCTTCCTTGTTGAGGAAAAAAATTTATGCCAGCAGGGCTCTGTCTGCAGTTCTATTGTGTTTATTCATGCAATCCTTCTGGACCCCAGATTGCCTGGGTATAATCTGGGTGTGATGTTTTGTGGTTGGCTGCTGGGGTAAGGTAGGGCAGGTCCTGTGGAATAGCAGCAATTCCCAGAGTTTAGTCTCCTCTGCTGAGGTTTGGTGGGATGTGAGGTAACATTTTGGAGTTAGTAGAGGGGTGTATGAGCACAGCTAGTGGTATACAAGTGTACCACTCTTAAAATCTGCATCTTGCCCTGACACAGCTTGTCAAGCTTGTCAATAGCAAGATTTTTCTTTTCCACCTATGCCTCCAATTTAATGTTTCATTTACAAAGTGAAGGGCAAATACCCTTGTCATTTGTGCATATATATATATATATATCACTATATTTGTATACTATTTGATATGTATATATATATATAGAGAGAGAGAGAGCACTGGGTTGAGCAGTGAGTTTATGGCTGTAGCCATCTTGTTCACTTCAGTATCCACCCTTTGTCTTGGGCTGGATATTCAATTGCTGAGGGGCTTTACCCTACCCCTAGCTCAGTCCAAAATGTGTAACTTTTCCTTAGCCTGCACTGTCAAAAGTTTCTCTCATGGCCAGTTTTTACAACTGCTGGGCTTGGTGGCGCTCTTAGGGATTTGGCCATTACAGGGACGTGTACTTGGATTCCTTGCTTCCAGGTCTGCTTTTTGCCTCAGCAGAGGGACACATTTGCTGGTCAGAAACCAATTTGGCAAGGTTCTTCTTGGCCTTCACCCAAGCAGATTATCTCTTTATTCTAAAGTTAAGTATTTGTGTAAGTGTTCTCTAGTCATTATCTGTCTAATCTTTTACTGGTGGTCCTGGCTTGCTAACTCACCCACCTTTCTTTGTAGCCACATACCTGAATTTTTATTTCTGGTTAGTGGAGACAGAGCAATGTAGTGTGAATCTGAAATCTGCCATCTTCCCCTCTTCAAGAGCAGGTTATAGTGATAACATGTACAGTGGACATCCCTAACCCTAACACATCCTTCAATCTGCTCCTGAGACAAACCTTTCTTTCTAGCCTAATTTCTTTCCAGTTTTAACAGCGTGGAGTATCAACATTTCCCAATTTGATATTCATAAGTGAAGGGGTGCTTTGTTAGACCTTCTGGGTGGTAGTTCCTCATAAAATAGAAAATAGGCCCTCTGCTCTCTAAGACCTGGAGTCTCAAGTTATTAATCTGAATTGACACCCCTCTCAGGGCCAACAGAGTAAGGTTCTAAGCTGTTCCTAAGTTAGCATGTGGAGAATAATCCATTGGCTTTCCTAACACCCAGCTGGGATCATTGAAAGTTTTTCTGAGGTTCCATGACTTGCCTTAAGTCATGCAGTAAGTCAGTAGAAGCTCTGATTCATTTGACTCTTAGGAGCCTGAGTTCTAGCCTTTTCCTCTAGCCCAAGCTCTTGATGCTGTGTAGTGTCATGAATTGGAGTAATCATGAGCAAACCAAGAATCTAGTATCTACATGTCAATATGTGATTGCTAATTTGCTTCCCTTATCCTGAACCCAGATTTTAGAACCCTAAGGCCATTGTGTTGATGCGATTGTTATTTCTCTCTGCAGATGAAGTGGCATGTGTTGTGCCATCAGAATGTCAAAAGTATTGTGGTGCTGAAACCACTTGCAGCCTCCTGGCTTATCCAATGCTGGTGACAGCAGTGCTGCCTACCGGTAAGAAACAGACTCTGCCACCAAGGGCCTAAGAACCCTCACTGGAACCTGTGTCTTCCAGCTATAAGTGGCAAATTAGGAGTGAGGTTACTGGGGGAGCTTCTTTACCAGCCTTCCCATAATTCTGGGATGGAAATGCAGGCTGTGGAATGGGAAGCGTGTTTGTACAGTGGAGTTGCCTTGCTTACTCTGCAGAGGAAGGACCTTCTCCCTCTCTGTTCCTTGCACAGTGGTAGTTCTCAACTCTGCGGGTGCACAACCTGACAATGCCATTTACATTATTCATTTAACCTGCTTAACTGATGACCTTGGTCATTAATTCAGAAAATAGACTCCATACTGTGCAAGTCACTGTTCTAAACGAGGAAAACACAAACATAAGCAAGACTAATATTGTCCCCCAAAGAGCTCACTATGTAGTGGGGTAGGCAAGAAGCAGGTCAATTACCCAAAAGTAAGTAACTTTCACTCTGAGAGGACAGTAAGTCCATGCATTTATTTCAGCTTCCCAAAATGTCATTGAAATGGCCAAATATATATTTTCAAAAAATAATTCTGTGTTAGATGTGGAACAACACATTGGAAAAGTTGAGACATTTCCATAAAATACATATAGCACATTACAGCCAAAACACACCCTAGGTTAGAACAACCAGGGTTGCAAGTAAGTGAGAAGTTGAAGGAAGGCAAATCCAAAGAACCCTGCCTATGTCTGCCTGCCCTGAGTGGTCCACTGATAAGAGTTGTGGCATTGCCACAGTGAGCTTCTAAGCCAGGTTCCAGGTCAGATTATATGCAGGCTTTCCCAGAAGTACATAGAAACTTCCAAACAGTTAATGTCCCTGTCACATGGTAGCCTTCCAGGTATTCATATCAGATTTGTAATGTTTATAACTAGTGTTTCTAGAGCACTTGCTCTATATTGAGCATTGTGCTAATCTGGCTACTTAATTTATCTTAATCTTAGCACCACTTCTATATGGTAGGTACTGTATGCCCACTTCACAGATGAGAACACTAAAGCACAAATAGCTACATCATTTGCCTCTAGTCTGAAACTTCTCTGAGCCTCTGGCTCTTTACCTGTACATGAAGGGTAAGCAATGGTGTCCTTATCACAGGACTATATAGAGAATGATGCAGGCTAATGCCAGAAGAGATGTTCTTGCCAAAACTAACCACTTAAGAGATATTAGCAGCCATTCTTGTATAGAGACACAGTAGGAAGCTATAAGTCTTGTCACAAACAAAGAACAAAGATAGATGTTATCATCTATCCTGGATGGAATTCCACTCTAAGTAAAATTCAAATGTTTTGAAGAAGAAAATTTAGTATTCAAAAAAATTCCTTAGGAGGTTTAAGTCATCTCCTGCCATGGTCAGAGCGTTGGAAGTTCAAAAAATGTCCTTTCTTTTCCAGGACTACAAGGCTTAATGGTGTCCACAATATGTGCTGCCCTCATGTCTTCCTTGACTTCTGCTTTCAACAGTGCCAGTGCCCTGTTCACAATGAATATCTATCTCTGGATGCGGCCTCTGGCCACTGAAATGGAACTCATGGTATCAGGAAGGTGATGTATTCCCCTAACCACACTATTAATGTGATTATGTGGAAAATTTAGGCTGTAATACTCTATAAAATTATCCCATTTATATGCAGTTTGGTTGGCTTGGGAGTGTGGTTTGGAGTTTTAGTTTCATGTTGTTTTGCTACATATTTTGCAATGATAATATATTTCTTTTATTGTCACAAAGAAAATTGTTGCCACTTGGGAAAAAAGAAAATAATCACTACATTGATAAAATGAGTATATTTTAATGTACCCCTAAAATACTCTTTTGGAGGAAGTTTCCATAAACTCTCTCATTATGTCATTTAGTCCTCATGACAATCATTAAAGGTAAATTTTACCATTTTTATTTTCATTGAGCAAAAGTGGAATCTGTGCCAGAGGGAGAAACTGAGATTATATATAACAGATTATTATATAACTCGGGTTATATAATAAGTGGGGGAACATGCCCATCTTGGGTCCTCATCATTACTTTTGGGGCAAGATGGTAGATTTGAAGCATTCACTATTTGGACTCCATGGATGAGAAGAGTCAGGCAACACAAGAGAAGCTATATTCTGAAGAGACAGAGAAAGAGCATTGGGAACAGTGAAAGTGGTAACAGAAAGTCACAGAGAAACCCAGTCAATAGAGAAAGGCAACACACAGTTCCAAGCCCATCCCCATCTCCCTGGGGAGAAGTTTGAAGACTCAATCACAAGGTAAGCCAGGTGACCTTAGTGACAGACTGGTAATTTTTAGCTGCAAGATAAATCCCTCTCCTCCAGCAAGTCTTATACCCAGTATGCTGATTTGGTGAAATAATGTCTGCTCCAGTGTGCAAAACTACCTTCAGTGAAGAAAGACATTTTGTTGTTCTCTTTACCTCAGACAGATATAGCAAAATGTCATCTTGAGAAGGGGCCTATTGAGACTGAGATACTCTGAGGGTTTGGAAAAAAGAACAGTCATGGGCCCAGGAAGTCCTGGGACACCATGCCACGGTGTCTGGGTGCAACACAATCATAAGAGATGGTCATGGAGAGAAAAAGGCATGATCTGGCATGATCCTGCAGAGATTTCAAGAAATGGGGAGCTCCAGAAGTGAAGCGTTTAGTGGCGGGAGGCCCCATCTTCTCTGGTGAGGAACAGTTCCCATTGCCTGAGGGTTATAGTGGGAGCAAGGCACTATGCCTGTGACTGGTATAATATTCAGCCTCCAGGGCCAACCTCCTGGAGGTGTGTGTTGGCTGTTAGGTATATGACAGGGCCCTGAGCTCAGACCCTCTAAACTATGTAATATTTATAGCCTTCTGCATCACACAGGTAGGAGAACTGTTGGGCAGAGTCTGAAAACATTGAGACCTACCTCTGGGAACTACATCCCAAACTGTGTTTTTTGACAAGCGTGTCTAAGGGCCCAGAATCCAGACCTGCTGAATCACATAATTTCCACAGCCTGTTTCTCCCAGCAAGGATGCAAACTGCTGTGCAAGGTTTGAGGCTCACCTCCAGGAACTGTATCCCAGCAAATGTTAGCTACCAGGCCTGCCTGAGGCCCTGAGACCAGACCCTCCAAATTAAGTGACATCCACAGCTTCCTCTCTTATACAGGGAGGTAAACTGCTAGGTGGAGTCTGAAATCACTGAGACACACCTCTGGGAACTACATTCCAATGTTTGTTTGTTGCTATATAGGACTCAGGGCTTGAGTTCAGATCATCTGAAATGTGAGACTTCCACAGCTACTCCCTCCTTCCCACAGGAAGGGGAACTGCTGGATGTGGTATGTAATATTGAGACCAGCAGACAGAGAGACTAGTGCTCTCCATTTTCTCCAAGCCAGTGCAGAACTCAGTTCTCTATTTGCTCCCACTTTCGGGTGTCACCTGAAGAACCGGACACTTGCTCACCCTGGGAACACAAACTGGGGAGCTTCTGGAGCAAGTAGGAACCTGCCCAGTATACAGGTTGTATGCAGCCAGCAGCAGTACACAGTACACAGAGAAAGGAAAACTTCTATAGTGGAAGCAGCCCAGACGTGGACAAACAACCCTTCTACAAGAGCTACCAGCTAGTTTAACTGTATGTGAGTGGTGCTGGGAATGAGACCCTGTGCCCTGAGCATGTGGTAAATGCATGGAAACTGAATGATACTCTCAATTCAATGGTGAGAAGTAGCACTTAAACTGACCACTTCACTGTGCTTCCTAAACATTGAGAATATTTCAACTGAAAAACTACAAATGGTTAAAACTTCCAACTAATGATTTGGCCTCACACGTGCAAATCCCAGGGCACAAACATAAGTAATATGGAAAAAACAAGGCAACATGATTTCTCTAAAACTCAAGTCCGTGGTTAAAAACACTAATGACAGTGAAATGGATGAAATCTCACAAAGAAATTTTTAAAGAGTTATATGAATGATCAATGAAATTAAAGGACACAAATAAATGCCAAGAAAATTCAAAAAAGAACTGAATAAAATAAAGAACACAATGTAAAACAAGAGGAATTCAATAAAAAGTAGATATTCTGAAAAAAAATCATACTGAAATTATGGAAATGAAAAAGCTCAATAAGTCAAATTAAAAAATCAGTCAAGAGTCTCTCCAATAAACTGTATCAAACTGAAGACCAAATGTCAGGGCTTGACAAAGTATATGTGTTAGAACATACAGATGAACATAGAGGGACAAACTAAAGAAGTATGAGTGGAATATGCAAGACCTCTGGGACACCATTAAAAAACCAAACCTATAAGCTATCAGTATAGAAGACGGAAAAGATGTGCAAACTAAAGGCATAGAAAATATATTCAATACTTTAATAGCAGAAAATGCCTCAAATCTTGAGACAGAGATTGTCATCCATGTACAGGAGGCTTTTAGTATCTCAAACAGACAAGAGCAGAACAGAATCATTCCATATCATTTTATAGTTAAAACAAAGAATACAGAACAAAGATAGAATATTGAACATGATAGAGAAGCACCAACTCACATATAAAAACAAACCCAAAAGAATGACAACAGATTGCTAATATAAACATTAAAAGAAAAGGGCATGGAATAATAAATTTCAAGCAAAGAAAGAAAATAACTGCCAACCTAGATTACTGTACCTAGCAAAGCTATCCTTCATAATTGAAGAAGAAATAAAAATCTTCCATGATAAACAAAAACTAAAGCAATTAATGACCACTAAAGCAGCACTATAAAAGGTTCTTATAGGATTCATAAACACAGAATAGAAAGATATGAAAATATAGGAAAGAATAAATCTCAATAGACAAGTAGTAAGAAAATGAGGAGTGAGGAAGAATCAAGCACTACAAAACCAATAAAATGGCAGAAATTACTATATATCTTTCAATAATAACTCTGAATGTTAGTGGTCTCAATTCTCCAACAAAAGATACAGACCAGTGTATTGGGTTTTAAAAAATAAGTCTTGACTATTTGTTACCTACAAGAAGTGCACCTCAATGGCAAAGACAAACATCAGCTTAGAATGAAAGTATAGAAAAAGATAGTCTAATAAATGGAACCCAAAGACAAGCTGGAGAAACTGTACTCATATCTGACAAAGCAGAATTCAAATCCAAATTTATCAGAAGAGACAAAGAAAATCACTTCATACTGATATGGAACAATCCAGCAAGAGAAGATAACAATTGCAAACATATACACATCAAACATCAGCACACACAATTTCATAAAGCAAACACTACTGAACATAAAAACGTAAACAGACCCCAACATGATAACAGTAAGTGACATTAATGCCACATTCTCACCAGCAGACAGGTCATCCAGACAAAAACTCAACAGATAAATTTCAGGAACACACATCTACAAGATATTCCACACAACAGTGACAGAATACACATTCTCAGCAGCCCATGAAATTTTCTTCAAAACAGGTAATACCAAAAATCATATGTTCTCCCTCATATGCGGACTTCAGATCTAGGGCAAATACAGCAATGTGATTGGACTTGGGTCACATGATAAGGTGAGAACACACATTGGAGGTAGGGGGGGTAGGTAAGAAACCCAAAAAACATGATAGCATTTGAGGTACTTACTGCAGAGGAACTAATACAGAAACTTTAATGTGATAGAAGTCAATATGAGAAGGGGATCAGGAAATAGAGAAAAGGTCAGTAAGGGATTAATCAACTTAGAATGTAACACATTTATACATGGAATCAATGCTAGGAACCTCCCTGTATATCTATCCTTATCTCAACTAGCAAAAGAAATGCTTTGTCTTTCTTATTATTGTTTGTACTCTCTCTTCAACAAAATTAGACATAAGGACAGAACAGATTCTGCCTGAAAGCAAGGGGGTGGGAGGGGGAGAGGGAGAGGGTGAGGGATAGGGGGAGAAAGGCCCAACAATGTATGCACATATGAATAAACAAGAAAATAAATAAATAATAAAAACATAATGGAAAAGTTCCAGCAAACATTAAAAAAACAGGTCATATCTTGGGGCATAATGTTAGTTTTAATAAATACAAGAAGACTGAAATAATTTCCTGTATTCTATCAAACCACAAAGGAATAAAACTAGAAATCAGTAACAGGAGAAACCATGGAAAATGTCCAAGTACCTGGAAACTGAACAATTTACTATTGAATGATCACTGGATCATTGAAGAAATAAGGAAGGAAATTCAAATATTCTCAAAATGAAGCAAAAATGAAAACATAACTTACCAGAACCATTGGTACATAGCAATGGCCATGTTACTAGGGAAGTCTATAGCTACGAGTGCCTTAATTCAAAAATCAGAGAGTTCCCAAAAAATGGGATGATACATCTCAAACTCTTAGAAAATACAAGAAGAAGCAAATCCAAAAACAATAGATGGAAAGAAATTATAAAGATCAGGGAGAAGATATATGAAACAAAAAGTAGATGTCTTTGAAAAGATGAACAAGATTAAAGAGGTCTTAGCCAATCTATCCAAAAGAAAGAAGGAGAAGGCCCCAAATAATAAAATTATAGTGAGAAAGGTGATATCACAACAATCAGCAATGAAATTCAGAGGATCATTAGGGAATACTTAGAAAACTTACATTTTAATAAACTGGAAAATGTATCAGAAATGAATAGATTTCTAGATGCATTTGACCTACCAAAATTGAACCAAGAGGATATAAATCACTTAAACAAATCTATAACAAGCCATGAGATTGAAGCAGTGATAGAGTCTCCCAACAAAGAAAAGTCCTGGACCAGGCTGACTTGCTACCAAATTCTACCAGACCTTCAAGGAGCTAACACCAATGCTCCTCAAATTATTCCATAAAGTAGAAAGGGAAGGAACAATACCAAATTCATCCTATGAAGCCAGTATTACCCTGATACCTAAGCTCTATAAGGTGCAACAAAAAAAGGAAATTATAAACCAATTTCCTTGATGAATGTACATGCAAAAATTCTCAATAAAATACAGCCCAAATTTAACAACACATTACAAAGATCAAGTTAGCTTCATTCTAAGAATGCAAAGATGGTTCAACATACAAAAATCACTATCTAACACATAAACAGAGTAAAGGACAAAATCACATAATCGTCTCAATTGGTGTAGAAAAAGCTTTTGACAAAATTCAACATTATTTCATGATAAATGCCCTGAAAAATTTAGGATTGAAAGACCATAACTCAGCACAATAAAGACTATCTATGATTAACCTATAACCAACATTGAATGAAAAAAACCTAAAAACATTTCCTCTAATATCAGAAAATGTTGTCCACTCTCTCAACTCTCACTCAATATAGTGCTTGAATTCTTAGCCATAGCAATAAGGTAAGAAAAAGCAAGAGCTATAAAAGGGACTGTAAGAATTTGAATTACCTCTGTTTGCAGTTGATTTTATCCTATACTTAAAAGACAACTAACCTCCACAAAAAAACTCTTAGATATAATAAGCATTTTGGCAAAAACAGGATACAAAATCAACATACAAATCAATTGCTGTTCTTAACACCAATAATGAACAGGCTGAAAAGAAATCAGAAAAAAATTCCAGTCGACAACCTCAAAAAATTAAACATGTAGAAATAAAAGTAACAAAAGAAGTGAAAGATCCCATAATGAAAGAAATTGAAGACACTAGAAGATGGAAAGACCTCCCATGTTCATGGGTCAGCAGAATTAATATTGTGGAAATGGCAATACAATCAAAAATAATCTACAGATTCAATGCAATCCCTGTCAAAAGCACAGAAGACCCTGAATAGACAAAGAAACCCTGAGCAAAAAGAGCAATCCCAGAGGCACACAATACCTGATATCAAATTATCCCACAGAGCAATGTAATACTGGCACAAAATCAGACCAATAAAAAAATGGATAGAATAGAAAATCTGGAAATAAACCCACATAGCTACAGCCATCTTATTTTCAACTATAGCAAGAAAAACATACTTTGAATAAGCAGGTTCTTCAACATCTGGTGTTGGGAAAACTGGATAACCACATGTATAAGACTGAATCCCTATCTTTTCCTCTGTACAAAAATTAATTCAAAATGGATCACAGAGGTAAATGTAAGGCCTGAAGCTTTGACACTACTGGAGGATAGCTTAGAGAAGAACATGAAGAATAGGCATAGGTAATGCATTGCTGAATAAGCTCAATTACTCAGAACTAAGTGTAAGAATTGACTAATGGCATTATATCAAATTAAAAAGCTTCTGCCCAGCAAAGGAAACATTTACCAGAATCAAGAGACAACTTTGAATTTTTTCTTTTTGAAAGAAAATTTTGCCAACTGTTTATTAGATAAAAAATCAGTGTCATTGAACTAAATATCAAAAGAACAAACAATTCAGTTTGTTCCATTAATGGGAAAATGAAGTGAACTCTCAAAAGAAGTATGAATGACTAATAAACACATGAACAAATGTTCACTATTCTCAGCCATAAAGGAAATCAAAACAACACTGAGATTCCATCTCAGCCCTGTCAGAATGGTAATCATTTTTTAAAAAACAATGAATATTGGTGAGGATGCAAGAAAAATGAAACCCTTATAAACTGTTGGTGCATCCACTACAGAAATAAGTGTAGAGGTTCCTCAAAAAACTAAAAATAAAATCATATGATCATGCTAAACTAAAACCACATAATCCTGCTACACCACTTCCAAAGGAATGTAAGTCCACATAAAATCAAGATACCTGCATATCCATGTTTATACAAGTGCTATTCACAATAGCCAAATTATAGAATCAGTCTAGGTGATAAATGGATCATCAGTTGATGAATGAAGAAAATGTTGTATATAGACAATGGAGTACTATTCAGCAAAGTACATTATATGCATGTATGGAAATATCATAATGAATCCCCTTTTATAATTAATTACGCACTTAAAAGAGGAGTGGCAGGTGCCACTTGGCACTTGCTAGGCCTTTGTCTTTAAAGGACTTGTTTCATAGAGTTTCATGCTGGCTACCCATGGGCTACATCCAACACACACAGTGTCTAAAATACTGCTTTTATCTGACATCAAAGTGCATGACCATTACTTATTTTATCTGTCTCACCTGGGAAGGTGTTAGCCCAGGCTGGACTCAAGCTCATGATCCCTTTTTCTCAGCTTCTCAAGAACTGGGATTACAGGTGTGTGTCTCCATATCCAGCAGCCTTTACATTTTTATTGTCATTGCATGATGGATAAGCATTTTTCAGAAAAATTTTAAGAAATGCATTTCAGTTTTATTTAAAGTGTTATACAATATATGGAAGAAATGAAGACAAAATCGTTTTGTGAAGCTCAAGCTACTGATGCCAAAACTTTTCAAATATACCATGAAAAAACATTGGAACAAAAGAATAACCTTTCGATTTTAAATATAAATTTAAAGATGTAATAAAACTTAGACTCAAGTCCAACATTTCATTAAAAGAATGTTTAAAAGGCATTATACATCATTACCACCTGTAGATTTCTTTCCAGAAATTAAAAAAATGGTTTAGTATTAGGAAATGTAATGATATAACTCAACATAATAAAAATCATGTATGCCCATTCATAGATTATTAGAAGGCATTTAGCAGAATAGGTGATTTTTAACATGATAAAACATGTCTTTATCATACTAAAAGTCACATCATCCTTGATGAGAAAAGAGAAGAATAAGGCAAGAATGTCCTCCCTCACTGCTGTATACAAGTAGACAGATACATAGATAAATAGATATATAGATAGAAAGTAGACCCACAGGTAATGTTAGCCAACCAGAACTTTAAAACAACCATGATTGTTCTGTAAAATAAAGTAGAGGGAAAGATGCATAAAACAGATAAAAATTTGAGAATTTTACCATAAAATTAGAATTTATTAAAAGTATTGAAGGTGTAGGCATAGGTACATGTGCCTTTAATCCCAGAAACTGGGAAATTGATCCAGATGGATTATGATTCAAAGCTAATCTGGGCTACATTGTAAATCCCTGTGTGGAAAGAAAAAAGAACTGAAAAGTTTTTATACAGAATTGAGAAATAGATATTTAAAATGAAGAAAATATAGATGGGTGGACAGGGATTAGATACAGCAAAAGGCTTAATTATTGGAAATGGATCAATTGACAATATTCAGCTTTAATACACAAAAACAAGTGGAATGTACATGATAAACAGCCAGACTAACCATAGTGTAACTGAAATCACAGAAGTCAGGCTCAGTAGCACATTCCTGTAATTCTAGCTACTAGTGAAGTGGAGATCAGGAAGATGGTTGTTCAAAGCCAGCCCGGAAAAAAATTAGAGAGATTCCCATCTCAATCAATAAACCTGGCATGGTGGTACAAGACGGTGGTCCCAGCTACACAAGAGGCCATAAGTAGGAGGCTCCTGGTCTGAGGCTCACCCTGGGCAAAAACACAAGACCCTATCAGAAAAAATAACTGAAGCAAAAATTGCCTAGTGGTGTGGCTCAAGTGATAGAGCACCTACCCCAAGCTCAAAGCCTGAGTTCAAACCTAAGTACTACCAAAAACAGAGCCAGAAAAGAAAACAAACTACAGAGATAAAGGAGGAAGTCAGATAGAAATCATTTTGAAAAAATAGTGGCCAAGATCTTTCCAAAACTGATGGACAACCAACCAAAGACATGAAATTCTATGAAACGAAACATGATAAATAATAAAGAAAAGCATATCTGGACTATATGATAGTGAAACTACTGAAAGCTGAAGATAATGAGAAGCCCTTTAAAGCAGACAGGAAAACAAATTACATTAACTTTAAAGAGCGATGAAGAAACTGACAGCAGGATCTTCCACAGAAACTCTGCAATCAAGGAAAAGAGAATAGCATCTTCAAGTGTTAGGGGCGAAACTACAAAAACATAGTTCAAAATGAAGATAATATAAATATGTTTAAATATATTTTAAGCTCCACATTGTGGTGCATCTCTATAATCCCAACACTCAGGAAGTGGAGATTAGATAGATAGATAGATAGATACAGATAGAGATATAGATAGATAGACATACATATGTATATGTTATATAATATATATAATACTTAAATTCTCTTCACTTATAAGGTCCATTCCTGACAATGATTCCCCTCCCATTCATTATTATTATTTTAATTATCATTTTCATCAACATCATTTGGGGTATAGATTCCATGGATGAGGGAAAACATTTCACATTTTGAGCTTGGCTTGTCTCCCTCAACATTATGTATGATTTCCAATCCCATTTATTTTCCTGCAAATGATATAATTTCATTTTTCTTTATGTCTGAGTAATAATGCATAGTATATAACTATGCCATATTCACAGATTCCACAGATTATCAACTGTGAATAAGGCTACAATAAACAGGTATGCAGGTATCTCTCTTGTATGTTGATTATGGCTAGAGATGGTGAGCATTTTTTCATGTGTTTTTGGACATTTGAATTTCTTCTTTGGAAAAAGTTCTGTGTAGTTCAGTTGCCCATTTCTTTATTGGTTCATTGATTTTGGGAAAGTTTAGTTTTTTAAGTTCCCTGTATATTCTGGTTATCGGTCCTTTGTCTGATGTATAGCTGGCAAATATTTTCTCCCTCTCTGTGGGTGGTCTCTTCAGTTTAGAGACCATTTCTTTTGTTGTGCAGAAGCTTTTTAATTTTATGAAGTCCCATTTGTCCATCCTTTCTCTTAGTTGCTGAGCTGCTGGGGTTCTATGGAAGAAGTCCTTTCTTATACCTATTGCTTCCAGAGTATTCCCTGCTCTTTTCTATACTAGCTTCAGAAGTTGGGTCTGATATTAAGGTCCTTGATCCATTTTGAGTTGATACTAGTACAGGGTGATAAACATGGACCTAGTTTCAGTTTTTTGCAGATGGATAACCACTTTTCCCGGCAACATTTGTTGAAGAGGCTGTCTTTTCTCCTTCATATGTTTTTGGCAACTTTGTCAAAAATATGTTGGCATAGCTGTGTGGATTCATAACTGGGTCCTCTATTCTTTTCCACTGGTCTTCCTGTCTGTTTTTGTGCCGGTACCATGATGTTATTATTGCTATTGCTTTGTAATATAGTTTGAAGTCAGGTATTGTGATACCTCCAGCATTTCTCTTTTTGCTGAGTATTGCCTTGGCTATTCGTGGTCTCTTGTTTCCAAATGAATTCTAGGGTAGATTTTTCTTTTTTTTTTATTTTATTATTCATATGTGCATACAAGGCTTGGGTCATTTCTCCCCCCTTCACCCACCCCCTCCCTTGCCACCCACTCCGCCCCCTCCCTCTCCCCCCACCAATACCCAGCAGAAACTATTTTGCCCTTATTTCTAATTTTGTTGTAGAGAGAGTATAAGCAATAATAGGAAGGAACTAGGGTTTTTGCTAGTTGAGATAAGGATAGCTATACAGGGAGTTGACTCACATTAATTTCCTGTGCGTGGGTGTTACCTTCTAGGTTAATTCTTTTTGATCTCACCTTTTCTCTAGTTCCTGGTCCCCTTTTCCTATTGGCCTCAGTTGCTTTAAGGTATCTGCTTTAGTTTCTCTGCATTAAGGGCAACAAATGCTAGCTAGTTTTTTAGGTGTCTTACCTATCCTCACCCCTCCCTTGTGTGCTCTCGCTTTTATCATGTGCTCAAAGTCCAATCCCATTGTTGTGTTTGCCCTTGATCTAATGTCCACATATGAGGGAGAACATACGTTTTTTGGTCTTTTGGGTAGGGTAGATTTTTCAATCTCTGTGATGAATGTCATTGGGATTTTGATGGGAACTACATTTAACATGAAGATTGCTTTTAGTAGTACAGCCATTTTTACTATGTTGATTCTACCAATCCATGAGCACGGGAGAGCTTTCCCTCTTCTGTAGTCTTCCTCCATCTCTTTCTTCAGGGGTTTGTAGTTCTCCTTGTAGAGGTCATTAACATCCTTTGTTAAGTTTACTCCTAGGTATTTGATTTTTTTAAGGCTATTGTAAATGGAATTGTTTCCATATATTCTTTCTCAGTTTGTTCGTTATTGGTGTACAGAAAAGCTAATGATTTTTGTAAGTTGATTTTGTATCCTGCCACCTTGCTGTAACTGTTTAGGTTACTCCTAGGTGTCTAGGAGTTTTTGGGCAGAGTTCTTTGGTCTTTAAGATATAGGATAATGTCATCTGCAAATAGGGATATTTCAACAGTTTTTTTTACTTATTTGTATTCCTTTTATTTCTTCTTCTTGCATAATTGCTTTGGCTAGGAATTCCAGGACTATGTTGAATAGGAGTGGGGATAGTGGGAGCCCTTGTCTCATTACTGATTTTAGGGGAAATGGTTTCAGTTTTTCACCATTAAGTATGATGTTGGCTGTAGGTTTGTCATACATAGCCTTCACAATGTTGAGGTACTTTCCTTCTATTCCTAGTTTTCTTAGAGTTTTTATCATGAAGTGATGTTGGATCTTATCAAAGGCTTTTTCTTCACCTATTGAGATGATCAAGTGGTTTTTGTCTTTGTTTCTATTAATGTGCTGTATTACATTTATAGATATTCATATGTTGAACCACCCCTGCATCCCTAGGATGAAGCTGACTTGGTCATAGTGAATGATCTTTCTGATATATTGTTGGATTCGGTTTGCCATTATTTTGTTCAGGATTTTTGCATTGATGTTCATTAAGGAGATTGGCCCTATTGTTCTCTTTTTTGGAGATACCTTTTTCTGGTTTTGGGATGAGTGTAATACTATCTGCATAGAATGAGTTAGGCAGTATTCCTTCCCTTTATGTTTTGTGAGAAAGTTTAAGGAGAGTTGGTATTAGTTCTTCTTTGAAGATCTGATAGAAGTCAGTTGAGAATTCATCAAGTCCTGGACTTTTCTTTTTTGGGAGACTCTGTATTGCTGCTTCAATTTCATTTTGTGTTATAGATCTATTCAGGTGATTAATATCCTCTTGCTTCAATTTTGGGTGGTCATAAGCATCTAGAAATTTGTCCATTTCTTCAAGATTTTCAAATTTATTGGACTGTAAGTTCTCAAAGTAGTCTCTGATGATTCCCTGGATTTCCATGGTGTTTGTTGTTATCTCCCCTTTTGCATTTCTGATTTTACTGATTTGAGGTTTTTCTCTCATCATTTTAGTCAGGTTTACTAGGAATCTGTCAATCTTGTTAATTTTTTTCAAAGAACCAGCTTTTTGTTTCATTGATTCTGTATTTTTTTGTTTCTATTTCATTAATTTCAGCCCTTATTTTTATTATTTCTTTCCTTCTGCTTGTTTTGGTCTTTGCTTGTTCTTGTTTTTCTAAGAGTTTGAAATGTAGCATTAGGTCATTGAATTGAGATCTTTCTGTCCTTTTAATATATGCACTCATGGCTATAAACTTTCCTCTTAGGACTGCCTTTGCTGTGTCCCATAGGTTCTGGTGGGTCATGTTTTCATTTTCATTAACTTGCAGGAACCTTTTAATTTCCTCTTTTATTTCACTGATGACCCACTGATCATTCAGCAATGTGTTGTTCAGCTTCCAATTGTTTGCATATTTTCTGCTGTTGCTTTTGTTGTTGAGTTCTGGTTTTAATGCATTGTGATCAGATAGTATGCTGGGGATTATTTCTATTTTCTTATATTTGCTGAGGCTTGCTTTGTGCCCTAAGATATGATCAGTTTTGGAGAAAGTTCCTTGGGCTGCTGAGAAGAATGTACATTGTGTGGAAGTTGAATGAAATATTCTGTAGACATCAGCTAGGTCCATTTGATCTATGGTGTGATTTAGTTCTAGAATTTCTTTATTGATTTTTTGTTTGGATGACCTATCTATTGGTGATAGAGAGTATTGAAGTTTCCCACTACCACTGTGTTGAAGTCTGTATGTGCTCTTAGGTCCTTCGTAGTATATTTGATGAAATTGGATGCACTGATGTTGGGTGTATATAGGTTGATAATTGTTATTTCCTTTTGGTGTATTTATCCTTTTATTAGTATGGAGTGTCCTTCTTTATTTCATTTGATTAATGTAAGTTTGAAGTCTACTTTGTCTGAGATAAGTATTGCTACTCCTGCCTCTTTTCAGGGGCCATTGGCTTGGTAAATCTTCTTCCAGCCTTTTACCCTAAGCTAGTGCTTGTTTCTGTCAATGAGATGGGTCTCCTGTAAACAACAGATTGATGGATCTTCTTTTTTAATCCAGTTTACAAAATGGTGTGTTTTATGGGGGAGTTGAGTCTGGTAACATTCAGTGTTAATATTGATCTGTACGTGATGATTCCTGTCATTTAGTTGTTTTTGTTGTTTAATGGTTTGATTGTGTACAGCTGAATCAGTGTTACTCACTGATTCCTTGTCTTTTCTTCTCCTGTGGTTTGGTACCACCTGTCCTCCCACGATTTTGTTTGCTCTCATTTTCTGTGTGCAGAATTCCTTGGAGAATCTTCTGTAGTGGTAGCTTGGTGGTCATGCATTAGTTCAGCTTCTGCTTATCATGGAAGACTTTTATTTCTCCATTTTGAATGATAGTTTTGCTGGGTAGAATATCCTAGTGTTGTAGTTATTTACTTTTATATAATAGGAGTAAGGTAAAAATAGAAGACCCATAATAATAAAACAAACAACAACAACAAAAGAAATAAATGGGGAGAGATGAATAAACAAACAAGAAACAAAAACAAAAACAAAAAAACTCCAGGTTCAGGAACAATAGAATTTCAGTCTAAGTTTAAGTTCTGGTGTTACTCCTCCAGCACCCAGTCCTGGTGTTGCCATTTAAGCAGAAGCTCTTTCAAGTAGTCTCCCCAGGTGGTTGGGTAGTGTTTTGTTGTTCTGTCTTTCAGCTGCAACTGCTTGGTCAGATCCTCCTCCAGTGAGGTGTGGCAGTTTAAGTTTGTATGTTGTCCTCAGGTTCAGGAGATCAGCTCTGTAGCCCACCAGCCGTCCTGCTTTGGTGTTGGGTTTTCATTGTGCTTGTTTACTGGGGGATTGTTTCTTTGCCTCACCCTTTTTCTCTGGGGCAGGGTCAGTGTTATGTCAGCTGGCCCCCTGCTGTCAGCATGTTGTGATGGTTTGCTGTTTGTTTTTCAATTTTGCAGAGCAGTTTCACTTTGGGTGCTAATCACTGGCTCAGGAGATGAACTTTGTGATCCACTACCTGCCCTACTTCAGGGAATGGCTTATCACCCACCCGCTCTTGGCCTTCCTGCCTTTCCAGCATTTGTTTACTGATAGTTCACTGAGATTAGCTCCTTGCTCCTTCCCCCTTCTCCAGTGCACTTTCAGCAATCCCACCCCTTCTGCTCTGTGCTAGATTTCAGTTTGCTGTTTATTGTTCAGGGTTTTTTGGGTGGGGGGAGTTTCAGTCTGCCCAGGGGGCTATGGTTTATCCCGGGGGTAGCTGGGGGAATTCTGCATAATACTTGGCACTCACCTGTTTGGTCTGCCAAATGTCTCATAGGCAGGTTTCCAGCCAGCAGCTGTGGTGGTGATAGTGGCGGCGGCAGTGGCAACCCACCTGTTTTCTCAGTGTAACATTGCATGGAGAAGCTTTCCACAGGCTAGGAGTTCAGAGTGTCAAAGTTTTGGTTCTCCTTGGTACATTTCCTGGCTTCCCAGAGGTCCCATCATCCATAGACTCCTGCAGACAGGGACACAGAGCTATGGAGGCTGGGACACCTGGGACCTCTATCACCTAAGACCTGGAATGTCTCTTGATTCTGGTAATTGTGTCCTTTAATGTGCAGAAATTTTTAATTTGATGCAATCCCATTTGTCACTTCTTGCTCTTATATTTTGGACACCTGGAGTCCTATTCAGAAAAATTCCTATTCCTGTGTTTTCTCCCATGCTGTCCTGTAGTAGTTTCAGAGTTTTAGGTCACACATTAAGATCTTTCATTCCTTTGGAGTTTATTTTTGTACAGAGTGAGAGATAGAGGTCTACTTCAGCCTTCTTCATGTAGAAAAGCAGTTTTGCCAGCACCATATGTTGAAGATGCTGACTTTTCTCCAGTGTATGTTTTTTGGGGAGCTACTTTGTCAAAAATTAGATGACTGTAGATATGTGGGTTTATTTCTGGGGCTTCTATTCTGTTCCATTGGTTGTGCTGTCTGTTTGTGTGCCAGTACCATGCTATTTTGTTACCATTGCTCATAGTTTATTGGAAGTCTGGTACAGTGATACCTCCAGCAGTGCTCTTTTTTGTCAGGATTATTTTGCTCTTTGGGGTCTCTTATTCATTCATATGAATTTTAGGATTGATTTTTCTACTTCTTTAAAGAATGAAATTGTGACTTTGATGGGTATTTCATTGAATCTGTATATTGCTTTTGGTAGTATATCCATTTTCCTGGTATGTTGCTGATCTATGAACATGAGAGGAACTTTTATAGTTTTCATTATAGAGGTCTTTCACCTCCTTAAGTTTATATCTACTTATTTATTTTTTGAGGCTACTGTGAATGGAATTGTTTTCATGATTTCTTTACCAGACTGTTCATTGTTGGTTTATAGAAAAGCTACTTACATATATAGGATAATTTCAAAATAAAATAATTTTAAAAGAAAAGCTACTGTTTTTTGTATGTTGATTTTGTATCCTGCTATGCTGCTGAAAGTATTTATCAGCCCAAGGAGGTTTTTGGTGGAATATTTAGGGTCTTTTAAGTATATGATCATATCATCTGCAAATGGGGTAATTTGACTTCTTTCATCCCAATTTGAATCTCTTTTATGTCTTTCTCTCACTTTATTGCTCTAGCTAGGAATTCTGGTACTATATTAAATAAACATGAGAACAGTAATCACTTTTGTCCTGTTCCTGACTTTAAGTGAAATTGTTGAAGTTTTTCTGCATTTAGTATGATGTTGGCTGTAGGTTGGTCATGCATAGCCTTGGCGTACATTCCTGCTATTCCTAGTTTCTTCAGAGATTTTGTCATAAAAGAATGTTGAATTTTGTCAAAGGCTTTTTTACATCAATTGGGATGATCGTGTGAATTTTGTGCTTGATTCTGTTTACATGTTGTATTACACTTATTTTTATTGTTGTACTGGGAGTATATTGTGACATTTACAAAAGTTCTTACCATATACCATAGTTGAATTCACCCCTTCCATCATTCTCCTTTAATCCCCCCTTCCCACACTTAGAGTAGTTTCAACACATCTCATTTTTCCATTTTCATACATGAGTACATAATATTCCCACCATAATTCATCCTCCTATACCCTTTCCCTATATCCTCACCCTTCTCACTAGTACCAACCCCCAGACAGAACCATTTTATCTTCTTATTCTCCATTTTCGAAAGGAGATATTTTTGTTTGTTTAAAATAGCTATACAGAATGCCCTGTATAGCTATCCTTATCTCAACCAGCAAAACCCCTTGTTCCTTCCTATTATTGCTTATACTCTCTCTACAACAAAATTAGAGATAAGGGCAAAATAGTTTCTGCTGGGTATTGGGGGGGAGCGGGAGGGGGTGGAGTGGGTGGTAAGGGAGGGGGTGGGGGCAGGGGGGAGAAATGAACCAAGCCTTGTATGCACATATGAATAATAAAAGAAAAATGAAAAAAAAAATAAAAAGGAAATCTATGTTACAAAATGAAAAAAAAAATAGCTATACAGGCAGGGAGATTCATTATGACATTTTCATGTAAATATGTATTATAACCCAAATTGGTTAATCCCTCTATTTTCCTCCATTCTACCTTAGTGGTCTTTTTATGATGATTTCAATAGGTTTAAAAATTGTACATTCATTCTTGTATAGAAATTACATCAATCATATTCACCTTCTTAAATTCCTTCTATTACCCTCCCACTCCTGTTAGTGACCTGCCCTTAGTGTGAAATGTTTTTCATAGTATTGCTGGAAACAGCTAAAATGCCCCACAAATGATGAGTAAAGAAAAGGTGGTATTTATATACAATAGAATTTTATTCAGCTATAAAGAAAAAATGAAATTTTGTCATTTTCAGGTAAATGGATAAAAATGAAGAGCATCCTCTTGAGTAAAATTAACAAGAAAACCACAGGCTGCATGTTTTCTCTCATATGCAGAATATAGGCCCAACAAATTTATTGATTTACATATGTTGAACCATCCTTGCATCCTGGGATGAAACCAACTTGGTTGTGGTATATGATCTTTTAGGTGTGTTGTTTAATTCAATTTGTAATTATTTAATTGAAAAAAATTGCATCTATTTTCATCAAAGAAATTGATCTGTAGTTATCTTTTGTGTGTGTCTTTATAGGGCTTACCAGGGCAATATTGGCTTCATAGGATGAGTTTGGCATTGTGTCGTCTCTTTCTACTTTTTACTTTATGGAGTAGTTTGGAGGGCATTGGTATTAGTTCTTCTTTAATGGTCTGGTAGAATTTGGCAGTGAATCCATCTGATCCTGGGCTTTTCTTTTTTTTTTTTTTAGAGACTCTTATCACTTCTTCAATATCATTCCTTGCTACCAGTTTATTTAAACCAAGAGGTTTATATCCTCTTGGTTCAATTTTGATACATCAAATGCATCTAGAAATTTATCCATTCTTTCTAAATTTTATGATTTATTGACTGTAAAATTAATAAAGTTTTAAAAGTATTCCTTTGTGGTCTTCTTGGCTTCATTAATATACATCCTTTTTCAGCTCTAATTTTTTGGGAGAAAGCAAAGATTTATTAGCATATCATTAGAAGGAAATAAAATGGTGGGCAGATAAGCAAAGGGACATAGCACTACTGCTTCCTCATCTTTAGTTTTATAAATATTGGTCTTTTCCCTCTCCTTTTGGTCAGATTGGCTGAGAGTTTATCAAATCTGTTTATATTTTCAAAAGAACCAACTTTTTGTTTCATCTTCTGTATATTTTTTAACTCCCTTATCTTTCTTTTTTCATATTCATTGTGTTTCTACTTTGAGATATACACATCTGAGACTAAGTCATTGGTCTGAAGTTTTAATCACCTTTTTATTCTTCCAGCTGAAGAATAAAGCATGGGCTGGAAGCTTTATTGCTGCCCTAGCCTCAAATTGTGGGAGTCGCTTCTGACCAGGGCTGGTGGGGCCTCCGTTAATTGCTGTATCCAAACAGGAGGCACCCACACTGCTGGGACATGACTCAAGCTGGGACTGCACCTCTCCTTTAGTGGGACACAAGCAGACAGTCCTCTGCCACTGTGGTCCAAGCAGAAGCCATGCTTCTCTACTGGTGGGGCCCAAGCAGATTCCAAGCTTCCCTACTACAGTGCTGAAGCTGTCATTATGTTGCTGTCACTGGCTCCTTGTCTGCAGGCATCTGCACTTCTGGTGCCCTGCATTGCTGGTGCAGTTTCCCACAACTTAAACTCGATGGGATCCCATTGGATGCTGCTGTCCCTCTCCTTAACCACCATTCATGGTCAGCTCCTGCCCAAACTCTGTGGCAGGGAGTCCAAAGATTCCCTGAGCCAAGAGTGTTCCTTGTTTTCAACCCCCCCTCCCCCAGTATTTGAGTTCCAAACAATAGGCTCTCTCTCAAGATGGTAGGTTGATAATTGCCTTTGGAGATAAGGGAAGTGACAGATTGTCTGTCTTCTCCAGAGCACAAATCCTAGCAGTAGATGTTTGACTTGTGTGATATATGGAGCTATCTTGCAGGTAGGGTTGGAAACCTCTTGCCAGGGAAGTCTGTTTTGCCTTATAATGGAGTCTTCAGCTTCTCCTCCCCTCTTAGGAAGACAGGGATGGACTTAGAGTTTCTGACTGCTTTTTTCTGTTCCCACACTGTCTCGTGGATTTTTGCCTTCTTGCTACCCATTTCGTGACTCCAGATTTTGTTTCTCTCTTTCTCTTCTCAGAATCTAGTGCCTCCCATGTTTCCAAACTTTTCTCATTCATCTAGCCAAAATAGCAGATACTTCTAATCCTCATGTCCCACTTCCACACCTATTTCTTTAAATCTCAACAAATTAGGAATATGAAGGAACTTCTTTACTCTTTTTAGTGTCTGAATTGGATTCTTGAATCATTCTCAATCTTAGGGATAAAATGTTTAGTCTTTCATCATTAGGTGTGATATTGGCTGAAATTTTGTAGATATTCTTTACCATGTTGAGGAAATTCCCCTCCAATGCAGTAAGCACTAGAAATTCATTCTAGACTGGGCCACTATTAGGAGATAGAGAAAATTATAACTCTTCTGGCAGGCTGATGGAATTGAAATGCCAAATCAAAGGGTCTCAAACATGTACAGGCTTCTCCCACAAGACATCTGTTGAATTCCAATGCTGTGCATAAAGGACTAAGTTAAATTTTTCTGAAATGTTTTGAAAATTTTTCATTTAGATTTAAGTAGAATTACCTAGGGTGTTTAATTATATCCAGTGATTTTTCTATATCCATGAAAATGATTGTATGATTTTTCTCTTTTATCCTGTTAATGCGGTGAATTGAAATTATTGATTTTTGAGTGTTAGCCAGCCTTGCAAAGCTGGGATAAACATGCTTGGTCATGTTGCATTATTTGTTTTTATGTATTACTGGGTTTGACTTGCTAATATTTTGTTAAGTATTTTTCTACCTGTATTTATGAGGTAGCTATATTGGTCAGTAATTTTCTTATAATGTCTTTGACAGAATTTAGTTTGAGGGATATTTTGCCCTTATAAAATGATTTAGAAAACTGTTTTCCAAGAGAGTTTGTGTGTTATTGGTATTATCTCTTTATTAAACATTTGACAGAACTCATCAGTGAAACTAGATATGGCTTTTTCTTCATGGAAATATTTTTCATTATGAATTAATTTTTTCATAGATTTATACTAATTGAGATTTTCTTTATCCTGAGTTAGTCTTATTCAGGTGAATTTTCAAGGTATTTACTGATTTCATCTGAGATTAGTTATTGCTACTTGTTATAATTTCTCCTAACTAGCCTTCTAATATCTGTAGGATCTTAAGTAATGATCCCTCTTTCATTCTAGAGATTGGTGATTTTTTTCCACTTGACCAAACTTGTCCGGAGGCATACAGATTTTAATGATCTTTCCAAAGAGCAAACATGTGTAGTTGTTGATTCCTTTGGTTTTGTCTGCTTTTTTTCCCACTATCATTTATATTTTTCCCTGTTACTTTGCATTTACCTTACTCTTCTTTTTTCTAGCTTCTTAAAGTAGAAATTCAGATCATTGGTCTAAAATGGCTTGTTTGGGGGGGAATATTAGGGTTTGAACTCAGGGCCTTGTACTTGTGAGGTATACATTCTATCCCTCTAATCATGCTCCCATCCCTTTTTACTTTGGTTATTTTTCAAATAGGTTCTCCCTTTTATGCCTATGCTGCAATGGACCACAATGCTCCTATTTATGCTTCCCACATAGATAACAAACATGTGCCACCTGGCCCGGCTTTTATTGGTTGATGTAGGGTCTCTTTTTTTTCTTTATTCATTTATTCATATGTGCATACATTGTTTGGGCCATTTCTCCCCCCTGCCCCCCACCCCATCCCTATCCCCTCCACCCCCTCTCACTTTCAGGCAGAACCTGTTCTGCCCTTTTCTCCAATGTTGTTGAAGAATAGCATGAGCAATAATAAGAAAGGCAAAAAGTTTTTTGCTAGTTGAGATAAGAATAGCTATACAGAGAGATTTGTAGAATTGCTTCCATGCACAAGTGTATTACAACCCAAATTGATTCATCTCGACCTGACCTCTTCACCACTTCCCAGTCACCTTCCCATATTGACCTTTGTTGTTTTAAGATTACTGTATTAGCTCCTCTGCAGTGGGGACATCAAACACTTCCAAGTTTTGGGTTTCCTACCTAACCCCATTCCTCCGGTGTGTGCTCTCCCCTTAGCATGTGACCCAAGTTCAACAACATAACTGCATTTGCCCTGGATCTGAAGTCCGCATATGAGGGAGAACATACAATTTTTGGTCTTCTGAGCCTGGCTAACCTCGCTCAGTATTATGTTCTCCAGTTTCATCCATTTATTTGCGAATGATAAGATTTCATTCTTCTTCATGGCTGAGTAAAATTCCATTGTGTATAAATACCGCACTTTCTTTTTTTTATTTTTATTTTTTATTATTCATATGTGCATACAATGCTTGGGACATTTCTGCCCCCTGCCCCCACCCCCTCCCTTACCACCCACTCCACCCCCTCCCTCTCCCCCCCACCCCCTCAATACCTGGCAGAAACTATTTTGCCCTTATCTCTAATTTTGTTGAAGAGAGAGTATAAGCAATAATAGGAAGGAACAAGGGTTTTCGCTAGTTGAGATAAGGATAACTATACAGGGAGTTGACTCACATTAATTTCCTGTGGGTGTGTGTTACCTTCTAGGTTAATTCTTTTTGATCTCACCTTTTCTCTAGTTCCTGGTCCCCTTTTCCTATTGGCCTCAGTTGCTTTTAAGGTATCTGCTTTAGTTTCTCTGCATTAAGGGCAATAAATGCTAGCTAATTTTTTAGGTGTCTTACCTATCCTCACCTCTCCCTTGTGTGCTGTCACTTTTATCTTGTGATCAAAGTTCAATCCCCTTGTTGTGTTTGCCCTTGATCTAATGTCCGCATATGAGGGAGAACATAATGATTTTTGGTCTTTTGGACCAGGCTAACCTCACTCAGAATGATGTTCTCCAAATCCATCCATTTACCAGCGAATGATGACATTTCGTTCTTCTTCATGGCTGCATAAAATTCCATTGTGTATAGATAACACATTTTCTTAATCCATTCGTCAGTAGTGGGGCATCTTGGCTGTTTCCATAACTTGGCTATTGTGAATAGTGCCGCAATAAACATGGATGTACAGGTGCCTCTGGAGTAACCTGTGTCACAGTCTTTTGGGTATACCCCCAAGAGTGGTTAAATACCACATTTTCTTAATCTATTCGTCATTAGTATGGCATCTTGGCTGTTTCCATAACTTGCCTATTGTGAATAGCACTGCAATAAACATGGGTGTGCAGGTACATCTGGAGTAACCTGAGTTGCATTCCTTTGGGTATATCCCTAGGAGTGGGATTGCTGGATTGTACAGCAGATTTACGTTTAATTTTTTAAGAAACCTCCATATTGTTTTCCAGAGTGGTTTCACTAGCTTGCATTCCCACCACCAGTGTACGAGGGTTCCTTTTTCCCCATGATGTAGGGTCTCTTGAAGATTTTGCCAGAGCTGGCCTTGAACTGCTACCTAGATACCCCACCTCCTGAGTATGTAGGATTATAGGTGTGAGCCACCAGACCTGGCTAAAAACTTTTATTTATTGGATGGAGCACAATGGTAGAACACTTACTTAGAATGCACAATTGTCTGGGTTCAATCTCCAGTATTGCAAAAAAGACAAACATTTTATCATATTATTTATTTATCATATTATTAAACATATTATCACTTAAAATTAGGAATATCTTTATAATGCCTGTTTTATCTGAGTCCCACAAATTTCAATGTGTTATGTTTTCATTTTCATTCTGTTCAAAATATTTTCTAATTTTCTTGTGATTTTTTCCTTTATTTGTGGATAATTAGCAGTGTGCTGTGTGACTACAGTATTTGGTGCTTTCCTAACTCTCTAACTGTTACTGATTTCTAATTTTAGGGGGGTGGTACTGGGGTTTGAACTCAGGGCCTTATGCTAGCACTCTTCTAGTTGAGCTATGCCTTTATTATTTTTATGTAGCTATTTCTCAGATAGGGTCTCACATTTTTTCCATTGCTGCCTCAGACTACAATCCTCCTTCCTATGTTTCCTCATAGCTGGGATTACAGGTATTTGTTACCAACTGCCCAGGTTGTTGACTGAGATGGGATCTCACTAATGTTTTGCCCAGGCTGGCCTCAAACTGTAATCCTCCTGATCTTTGCCTCGGAGTAGCTAGGATCACAGGCACAAGCCACAACACCCTGCTCTGGATGCCTGGCTTATATGCACTATGATCCAAGAAATATATGAAAAATTTCAGTCTTTTAAAAATGTATTGATAGTTTTGTATTATTATAGAATTTTTCTCTAGTTCTATTTCTAGATATGTCTGGCTCTATACAAATGTATATACAAACATTCAGTATCTTCTTACTGAGTGAAGACACTAAAATCTTCATTTATGATTAAGTAGTTGTCTGTATGTCCTCTATGTAGTTCCGGGGGGCTTGCCTCATATTGAAGTTATGATATTAGGTGCTTATGCATTTGGCTTCTTGATGAATTACCCTTTCATCATTATGAGTTGTCTCTTTTAGCTCTGATAATACTCCTTGTGTTGAGGGTTATTTCATTATTAAGGTAGAATACAACAGCATTCTTGTGATTAGAAACATCTTTTACTTTTAAGCTGTAGGCATGTTTAAAGTGAATACCTTATAGAACACATATTGTTGGATCTTGACTTTTTAAAACTAGTTTGACAATCTCTACCTTTTAATTTGTGTTTAGTCTGTATGCATTGAGTATAATTGCTAATATGGCTAGAATGGTTTTTAATATTCCATTTTAATTCTTTTTGATTACTGTGGGGATTCCAATATGCATTCTTAACCTCCCATTTTCTACTTAGATTAAATATTGTGCCATTTTGTGTAAGATATAAGTATGTAACAATATACACCATTTTCCCCTTCCTTTGTTAGGTTGTTGTTCCTGTAATATATTTTATATCAACATATGTTATGAAACCCACAATACAGTAATAATATCAGTTTCTTTAATTTAAACAGTTTCCTTTTAAATAAATTAAGGTTAGAAAAATACATAGCATTTTACATTTACTCTTTTATGTTCAAATTTCCTTCTGTATCATTCCCTTTCAACCTGAAAATTTTCCTTCAACATGCTTCATTATGCAGGTCTGCTGGTGGCATATTCTCAGAAATTTTATCAGATAAACTTGTGTTTCACCTCCTTTTTGAGAGATATTTTCACTAGATATAGAAGTCAAGTGTGACATTGTTATTCTTTAGCCACTTCCCTCTTGCTCCTGATAAGAAGTTAGTCATAACTAATATTGATGCTCTCTATATGTAACATACCTTTTTCCCCATGGTTTTCAATTGTTTTCACTTCATTTTTTGGCTTTTCAACAGTTTTATTGTGGTGTGTGTGCAGGGTGTGTGTGTGTGTGTGTGTGTGTGTGTGTGTGTGTGTGTGTGTGTCTATATATGTCACTGTTTGTCCTGCTTAGGTTTTGTCATTCAGGTGAGTTGTTTCAGTTTTGCTCTTATTCTTAGGGCAGATTCTTCACTGGGATAACATCTCTATTCATAAGGTGTGTCCTTGTGGAATTTCAGTGAAAAGCCTGAGTACTTACAGAACTTGATGGCATTTCAGATCTAATTTCTGTCTCCCTACTGTAAACACCAGCTGAAGCCTTTGCTCAATTCTTTCTGCCTTCCATCAGCTGCTTGTTGGTGGACTCCATAGAGATTCTCCTAGATATGCACAGTTCAGAGGTCAGCCAGGAATTCAAGGGAGTTATATATGCAGATTTGTTCCCCTGATCTGTGACTCCCTCTTTTCTGGAATTACTCCCCTAAATTTCCAGCTGCTCTGAATCTCCAGCCTCCTTTATCTTTTACCACCTCAACTCCATAAGAGTGGGGGGCTCTCTGTTTACTGTTGGCCAGCCCACGTGGGAACGCTAGGATGAGTCCCCAGGAGAAAATCTGTGTAAATATCGATCTCACCTAGTGCAGTTCATTGTTTCCCAGGATTGGATCCCCTCCTATGGCTCTGCAGTGACTCCAAGTTGTTTCTATATATAGCTCAGAGTTTATCATTGTCACCTATGGAAAGGTTAGTCAGTGCCAGCTATTTCATCACGAATGCAACTGAATTTGCTCCTTTCCTTCTTCTGTCTCTATCATTGTACCAGTCCTTTCTAGCCTACATTCACTCTCCCAAAAATTACAAATTTTCATGTTATATTGATATATGGTTAAAATTTATCAATCTTTGGGATGACACCTGAGGTACTATAATTTCGTAAAGAGCTCCACATTAAAAATCATTTATTTAGGGGCAAGCACAGTGGTTCACACCTGTAATCACAGCTAGTCAGTAGGTATAGATAAGAGGCCAATCCAGGTCAAAAATCCTATCTAAAAATAACTAAAATATCAAGAGAACTGGAGTATGGCTCAAGTGGTATAGCACACACCTACCAAGCACAATACTGCAAACCCCAATACTGAGATAACAATCACTTATTTAGAAAAAGCAATGAACATGTATAGCCTCTACCCAAATTCCCATTTGAATATCTCAAAGGAAAAGCTTTCAGTCATTCACTACTGAGTGTGATGTTGTTTGTGGGGTTTTCATAAATGCCCTTTATCATGTGAAGGTGGTTTCCTTGTACTCCCAGTGTTCTGAGGGTTTTTTCCCTTGTGTAAAATGTATTTGGTTTTATTAAATGCCTTGTTATGTCAGTTAGGATATTGCTGTTTTTTCCTTCTCTCAATGTCTTAATTTTGTGTGTTCCATCTATAGATTTTTATTTCATTTTTTAACTTTTTATTAGTATATAATAATTGTACAGGGAGTTTCATTGTGACATTTCCATATAAGCATATAATACATACCAGTTTGCTTTATCCCTTCTATTATTCTCCCTCTTCCCCCTACCTCTTTTTAAAATGACTTCAACAGGTTTCAGTATTACATATTTATACATGTGTAGAAAATACAGCAACCATATTCACCCTCCTTTACCCTTTTCCTTTGCCCTCTCCCTCATACTAGTACCACCCCTTAATATCACCTATTTTACATCACCTATTTTACATTCCTGTCCTTCATTGTTTAAGTGTCTGCTTATTGTTCAGTGGGTTTTTGCCTTGTTATTTCACTTGTCAACACATGTATTTTAATCAGTCTAACCCTCTCCATTGATAGATTTTTAAATGTTGAACCACTAGGAATACTGGGATGAATCTGACTTACATATGTTGCATAAAATAAGTTTCCAAATTTAACTTGTATAAACATTTAAAATCATGAGCCTTAGTAATCTGTCTGAAATTTTTAGAAATGTGTCACTCCTCAAGAAATTAATATTTGGCATGTGTTATATATTTTAAGGCTGACATTCATACAGATTGGTTAAACATGAGCTCCAGATATGTCCATTATCCAGTAACAGGTAAACAGACAGTATTATTTGTTCAGAGTTTGAAAGGTTCTTATCTACAGCCCTATAACACCTATTTGTGTTTAAGAGTTTGGCTGTCTCCTCTGTTTCAACATTTATGAATGGGCACCTGAATTCAAACTAAGTAAGGGTGGTTGTGTAGCTCAACGATGGAGCACTTGCCAAGCATGCATGAGGTCCTAAGTTCCATCCTAAGCACTGCAAAATAATAATAATAATAGTAGTAATAATGATAATATGAATATAAATATAAATAAATAAATGAAGGAAAATGGAATTAATAATTCATGGTGTTTATATATTTTATTGACAGAAAAAACTCATCAAATTTTTGCTTTAATTTATAGGTTTTTTACTATAATCTTACTTGTTGCCACCATTACCTGGATCCCTATATTAGAAACAGCTCACAGTGAAAAACTGTTTGAACACATGCAGATAGTCAGGAGTTTCCTGGCACCACCCATTACTGCCCTCTTTCTGCTTGCCGTGTTTTGCAAGAGAGTCAATGAACAGGTGGGTGTTGCATGGAACAGTATGAGTGATTGCCTTCACAATGGGGATCTTTTGTGCCTGGAAGGTTCACTCCAAGACATCATTTGCTTTCTGAGAGATGATGGCCTCCTGGGAAATTTTGGTTCAAGCTTGCTCTTGTGCATTGGAAGGACAAGGAGATTTCTCATTTGTTTTCCTCCCTTTCTGATGTAATTCCATGCTAGGCTGATCACCATAAGATTGTAGAGGTGATGATACAAAACCGAATGATTGTCCCTCTCACATACCTGGCTATAAGAAACTATTCCTCTGTTGCCTCTATACATAAATGTGTTGTCCTCAGAGATCTTACACTTGTAGGAGCATTACAGTGGTGGGATCCCTTCCACCTTCTTTGCACAGAGGAAGTAATGATTTGGATTTAAGTCACACTTAACACCAAATAAAGATCTAAATGAATGGGTTGATCTTTTTCATCAATAAGACTTTGAAGGTACAATTTGCCTTAATATTTTACTTTTTATTGGTTTTTTTTTTGAGTCATGTCTTAAACCTTCTTGTTTCCCTAGATAACACTGGGCCTTGCACAAGTTGCTAAGCACAGTACCTGAGTTCCTTTGTAATCTTGCCCTGCCCACCTCCCAAGCCTTCCCCTCTTCATCCACAGACCCTATGTTCCAGCCACTCTAAACAACATGTAGTACTGATTGCTAAATTGTCCCCTGCCTTCTCTGGCTTCCCTGCCTTTTCATGGTTTATTTTCTTTGCCAGGAATATCTTTTTACTATTGTAACTACCCAGTGGTTTTTCCCAGGCTTATCTCAGTTGTTCAGTCCTATAGACCACCTACCAGCACTCCCTGTTCCCCCATGCCCACCAGGGCTCCATTTAGAAGCAAGAATGTGGGAGAACAATCCACTGCAGAGCTGCTTCTCTTTGCTCTCCTGGGAAGGGCATGGGTAAGAAGGGCAGGTAGTCAGGGGACTAGGATTATACCAAAGAAAGTAGTGCAACATGGTCAGACACTTTCCTGCTAGCCCAGATCAAAGATTGCAGTGATACTGTGTATACCCTCTTCAACCTAAAGCACTTCTTAAGGCCCTCTCTCCCACCCTGTCTTGGATGGCATATTCATCTGGCTTCTGACTGTCTCCTTCAGGAATTGGTTCCTATGGATCCTCTGCCTGGCTTTTGGTTTGGCTCTTAACCCATGATGCTTTCCCACATACTCTATCGATCTCTTCTCTGACACCAATCCCTTCCTGAATCAGCCTCCAGATACAACTCCCAAGCCAACCTAGTCCTCACTCTTATAGACTGTACAATCTGATTGGAGGAGACAGATTATACCCAATGAGCAGATAAAGATTTCTGATAGTGACACAGTGCTATGACTATCAGAAAGGATCATCAAGATCTCAAATAGAATATCTGCCTTGTAATGTGAAGCCCTGAGTTCAAACCCCAGTACCACCAAAAAGTGGGGGATCATTGAGATGCCATGGCAGACTAGTGGGGATAGGCAGACAAGAACATTAGCTAAGATGAGGGTAGAAGGCCTTTCATAAGGAAGTAACTTTTAATCTGAAACTTGAAGGTCATTCTAGAAATGCCAAGATCTGAGAGACCCAAGAAAAACAAAGGCAAGTCCCAATGGCTGAGTCAAGAGTAAAGTGGATAGGTTCAATATGCAGGAAGGTCATGATGTGGAGTGGAATGACCAAGTTGAGAGTAGCAGAGCCAGGCAAGGTCAACCATAGTACAGGGTTGAGGTTTGATTCTGATGGTGGGAGCTGAGAAATCTTTGGAGGGTCTAGACAGAGTCATGGCATTCACTTGTGCAGCCATTGGGAAACCATTCTGGCTTCTGTAGGCACAGGGACAATAGGCGACAAAGTAGAAACCCACCTGAATGAAAGAAGATGGCAGGGTGGGTTAGCATGGTGGCTGTGAAGATGGTGGCCTGGGGTTGGATTCTGTATATATTTTGGAGGTAGACACAACAGGATTTGCTGAAGGATTGAGATGCCTATTCATTATCTCACTTAAAAGTGTCTCCAAGTTTTCTTAAGTTCCGATTATCCTAAGAGACAGCACCACTATCTCAGGTCTGCATCTCTTCACTTGCTTACCCTTTCTTCTGCAAGAGATCACTGTCCTCATTAATACTAGTTGAGATTTGGAACCAAGCTTGTCAGGAAGTAAGGATGGTACTGGTTTATCTCATTATCCAACTTCCTCCCTACCATGTGTCTATTTTGTGCCCTTTCTTTGGCAGGGCGCTTTCTGGGGGGTGACTTTAGGGATTTCGATTGGCATCTTTCGACTGCTGGCTGAGTTTGCCGATGGAACCCGGACCTGTGAGGGGAATAGCAAGTGCCCTGAGATCATCTGTGGCCTGCACCATCTCTACTTCAGCATGATCCTCTTCCTTCTTAGTCTTCTCAGCATACTGGGGATCTCCTTAATTACAGACCCTATTCTGGATAAACATGTAAGTGCTGCAGTTAATATGCTCTGTTGTCAATCTCAAGGCCCCAGGGAGCAACAAATCAGCAAACCCAAGAATCAAGGCTGGATTCCTTCATTCTCTTTGGGAATGGGAGAACTGAGTTGGGTGGATCAGAAATAGTCAAGTAACACAGAAAGGACCCTGCTTTAAAAAACAACACTAAGGGCTGAGAGTGTAGCTAAGTGTTAGAGCACTTGTCTACCATATGCAAAGCCCTGGATTCTATCTTCACCACACAAAATAAATCAATTAATTAATTAATTAAAAGCTGTTCAATGATCTGCCAATTAGATATTCATTTGCATTGAGAATTTGACTCACAAAATGCAGTTTTTCCTTCATTCAATAACCTCAGTAGTAATTAATGTAAAGGGGCAATGCCAACTGCCATTCAGAAGGGGTGCAAGATCACGACAATCACAGAAGGCTTCAGGCTGTGCTTCACAGCCTTCTCCCAAGCCATTTCCTGCCTCCCAGAAGGCAGGTGTCAGTAACTCATTTTAGATATTTACTAGAAAACCTGGGCTTAGAGAATTTAAGTAACTCGTCAAAGGTAACAAAACTAGTAAGTGACAGGCCTTAGCTCTGACCTGGCTCCAAAGCTTTAGTTGGCTCTGCCATGTCACCTACTTTGGCACCTTAGCAGGGCAGGGAATTGCCTTTTCCAGAAAGTCAATCCAGTAATAAAGAGGTCTGGAGTTTGGAGAGAAGCTCGGAAGAAATGGGTACACAAGACCAAGAGCCTTTAGTCTGAGAGGCAGGGCTGGGTTTTGGAATAGAGTAGGTTGGGGGAAGTCCTCAACCAGTAACATAATAAACATCCCTCCTGTGTGTCATCCAGAAACCATGCCAGGTAGAGATTTGCCTTTACCTTCACCAAAGCAGCTGTAATAAATTGAGGTGCATCTATTCCAGGATAGACTTGGGTTTGGTAGAAATGTTTACTTAGTTGTGCTTCTGCTACCCTAGTCTCTCCTCTCTCCACAAAGCAACAATTGGCTGGGTTTTTGTTACTTCCCAAAGTTTCCATATAGGTTTTTAAAATAGGAAAGGAAAGGAATTGCCCCTCTTTAGCATCTGAAAATGCTATATTGGAATTGAACAGTTGACCTCTGTCGTCCCAGGGCCAAATCCCCTCCTGAGCACGGTCACTGCTCTCTGTGTCTCATGAAAAGCTTACAGGCTGAGAGCAGTTCTGGTCTGACATGTCCTGCTCATCTATATGACAGGGCTTCCCCGACACTGCTAAAAGAAGTAGACCTGGGGTTATGGTCACCTTCTCCCACCCTAAAGGATACAGGTTCCTGAACACCCAAATGAGAAGGAGCCCTGAGCTTATTGTCTATAACCCCTTACTTAAGGCTGAAAGATACTGAGGCACAGACAATAGGTTATGCCACTCTTTGTCAAGGTCGTATGATTATGTGGCATCTGAGCTAAAACCCAGAGTTTTCTGGTTCCTACAATTTCTCAACCTACCTTCCCTCTGTCTTCTGTTAAACTCTAACAATCAGGTTTCTTTTATGTCTATCAGGACCCTCATTCTAGACATAGGCCATGGTACCAAATGGCTGCATGACAGGGCCCTGTGGTGACATACCCTGTTTTCTCCATCCCCAGCTCCATAGGCTCTGCTGGAGTTTACGCAACAGTCAAAAGAAGAGGGTGGCTCTGGACCCAGAGATGCTTTGGAGAAAATTCCACAGCTCCCCAGTCCTACCAGGTGAGAAGAAAGAGCCACAGTCCTGGAAAAAGACCTTTGTGTAGAAGAGTCTGTGGTGGTGTGTGGCCAGGGCCACATGCTCAAAATACTCTTTCAAGCAGGTGCCCCAGTTTTCCTTTTCCCTAAGATGTTTCCTGGGGCAGTCAGGGCATGTGGAGGCCATGAGGCCATAGACATTCATGGAAAGCAGGTAGGGGGAGAAACAGCAGGTGTTCTTGGTAACCCTGGATGTTAGGAAGGGGAGGGAAGAAGAGAACTGGTTGGACCAAAGCAGTGGGCACTTGAATTATGAAGAGGAGCTTATACAGGAGCAGGGAATCAGAAGGTGAATCTAGTGTCCTAGAAGGACTTCAGGAGACAGAATAATCTACTCAAAGAAATGCTGATAGGTAAGGAAAGTCAAGAGTTGAGTACAGGTCCTTGAACAGACACCATTTTGTATCTCCAGCAAGGAAATCAGGTGGCGAAATGCCAGGCAGAGAGTGGTTTACAGCTCAGGTATTCAAAACCAGAGTCTTCCAGAAGGGAACAGGAGATGGGTCTCTCCAGCAGGGGTACAAGGGTAAGGAGGGAGGGAGCAGCCCTACCTAAGAAGGCTTCTTGGAAACAGGTCCAAGAAAGAAGGGAGAGAGTGTTGTGGGGAGTGGTTGAAAGGGCTGGGGCTTTTAGAGGGCTAGAGAGAGGTTTTCAGAAGACAAGGTCAGAAAAGAAGTGTTTAGGGTTATGGGGGGTGGGCAGGGAATGGGGTAAGAACGTAATGAGATTAGTCCAGAGTGGTAAAGAGGCACTGAGCTTTGGGGAAGGAAAGAGAGGGGGAAAAGATCTGGCTAGGGAGAAGGTGGGGGTCTTAGGGTCTCCTCTATACTCTTTCCAGGAAAGCTCAGAGGCCAGAGAGGCTGGGGGGGTTGCTCCTGAAACATACAGAAGATATGCAGCTGGCCAGGATGGATGGCCCATGGACGTCTGTGGGGCAGGGAGCAGCCTGTCCTGCCTGTCCTGTGCTCTGGAAGGATATGAGACTCCAGACTCCCTCCAACATCTGCTGATGTCTTTTCTTCTCTAAGAGGATGTAAACTGGCCACCTACAATGTGCCAAGTGGCACCAAAATTAGAGAGATTCTATGGCACTTAGAAATAAGTTAGTCAGTGATAGAGCTGGATTTGAACCCTGTCCCATGGGAAAGTGTAAGCTCTTGGCCTCTGGACTAGTCAGCTGCCCCTCATACAGCCTTGGCTCTTGGGAGTGATGGTTGTGCCTTTGGGCTGTGCTTTAATGACTAGTTGTCTTTTCCACGCTGGCTTCAACACCTCTCCCAGCAGTCCCTGAGGTCCTGGAACCTGTATGGTTCCATATTATTATGATAGTATGGGCATTTGAGAACAGAAGCCAAAGTTTGGTTAGTGATCAGGACTTCTTTGTCCCATCAGATATCTGTGTCACTGACTTTGGAGTCCTCTGACTACAGACACCCTTCTCCTTGTAACATTGCTGGATGATAGGTTCCATCATTCCTGCTGCTTCCTCAGACTTGGCTGCAGGGACAAGAGTCCAGATAACACTGGCTCAGAGGTTGTTCAATTGGGTGAGACAAAGGACATCACATAAGGGAACCTTTCTCAGGAGTGGCTCTGAGGTTACATTCCAGGCAGTGGCTGGGCCTATTCTGGTGTGTTGAAGCTGACCATGGTGCTGAACTAAGCCTGCGCAGGCCCCGTGGGGCAGGCCAGTGTCAGTAGCACAGATACTGGAATAACATCCAAGCCCCACAGTTAAGTATTTTCATTTGTTTGCCCTAGAGAAATGAATGGCAGTCTTCTGTAATTCCTGGACTTCCTTTCTAGACAGGAAGTCCCTCCAGGGCCCAGGCATCTACAGATGCCCTGTTGGGCCAAGCAGAAAGACTTGAGGTACCTGGAGAAGACACTCCTAGAAGCTGCCAGAGAGCAACATCTGTTTCCAGGGCTCACAATGCATCCTTTGTCCTACATAAATAGTGACTCAGGGAGATGTGTACATCAAGGAACAGTCAACACCTGCCCTACACTCACAGAGTTAGGAAGGGCACTGCTGCAACACAATGTGGGGCTCCTATAACATTCATCTGGGCTGCACAGTTGAGGGGATCTTCTGCATTTCTCTGACAATGGTTGTAGGCATTCCATTTCCAGGTTGAAGATGTTCATTCATATTGGGAGCAAGTCTATCAGACTCCATACTTGACTTGCTGCTGAGTCAGAACTCCACACCTACTTCATCCTTCTCTGGAGGGCTGTGTGTATTCTGACCGTTGCCTGTTCTCTTTGTTCCAGAAAGGTTCAGGAAGGGCCACTCCTGCCTCTGGAATACGTTGGACCTCTTTTGTGGCCTACAGTCATTACCAGAACCCAAGTCAGCCCCAGGAAAGGTCACTGAGAAGAACATGAAGGCAACTGAGAAGACAAGAGATACAGAGTGGGGTGACGACACACTAGAGAAGCCCTTCTGGAGGAGAGTGGTCAATGTCGGTGGGATCATCTTGTTCGTGCTCTTAGTTGTCGGCCACATCTACTATGCCTGAATCATGTCAGGCTTGTGAGAAGTGTCCTGGATGAGCAGGACTCCTGCCTTTCTCAGACCCCCTTATATGAAGGAGATGCAGTGTTTCCTCCTGGGATACCCAAGGATATGGGGCCAAAGATTGCCCTAATTAAACCCTCCCTTGATGTCATGCACCAAGCACTACCAGTTGCAGGGCATGCATACTATACAGGGGACAGAGCAAAGTCCATTCACGATTACAGAGACTATACAAATGAGAACATCTATTCCTGTCTGAAATGAGTCATATTCTCCAAATAGTTCTACTGCATAACCACTGACTTTCACTTTAATTTTGGCTTTTTATCACTACATATTTTGGGGAGGTTTTGCTTGTGTTTACTTGTCATCATTTCTTTCCTATATCCACCTCTGTTGCTTTGTCATCTCATCTTCTCACTATTGAAAGTGTGACTCTGCAGGCAAAGATGCTTTATTGAGTAAGCCCCACCCAGCCCCTGCAGGGGTTCTTGCCTGCAGGTGCTATACCAAATTCTGAGGACCGCAGTAGGGAATGGAGCAACAGCTGCCTCGAGGATGGAAATTTTGGCTCCTTCATGGACCAGAGTGGGACTGAGGCACTCAGTCTGCTCTAATGGAATTGGCCTCCCCACAACTCACCATGGATGGGCTTCTGCTGTTCTGCATCCCTGGAGGGCTACCCTCCATGCAAGCTCTTTCCAGTCACACTCCCAATCTGACTCCAGTTAGTGGGAGTGCAACACATGGGTTAGATTCCTGTCAGCTAGCAAATATAGTCCACTGCTCAACTGTGTTTCTATAGGAAGTCCCCAAACCTCTTCCTTCTTGAACCAAAATAAATAATTTGTGTCTTTAGGAAAAGTTTCAGTTGCCTTGGAGTGATTTGGGGGAGGCCCACTCAGCATCATGAAAACCACACTGTAAAGACACATATATAGCCAGTCCCTCATCCCTTCTTCACTCCTTCAGCTAACAGTTCTGAGTGCCCACTGTGTGTTCCCCATTGTGTTGTGCTACAAGAATGTATCCATGAACAAAGTACAGGGGAACTGTTATCAGATCTTATGGTCTAAGGAGGCAAACCAACAATTAACCATTAGTGACAATAGCCTGCATTTCATGTGGCCTGCTGCTTTCATGCCCAAGGTAAGTGCCTTATCACATCCAAGCCACAGAACCATATTGCAAAAGGACTAGAATTAACCACATTTCACAGAGGACAATGAGGCTATGCAAGGGAACCTAGCAACCCAGGGGATAGATAGAAGTCCACAGGCTGACCCACCACAAAGTGCATGTACTGCAGAAATGCCCATCAGGGAGTCCCACCAAGATTCAAAGTCAGCAAAAGTGGAGATCTGTTAGTTGGATAACAGAAGGGGTGACATGTAGGAATATTTGGGGTCAGAGTGCAAGTTATATCTGAGGATGCTGAGATATGGCATGTGTGTGGAAGAGAGTGGGACGTAGAGAGAGGCCTGACCTGTATGCCTGTACACTTTGAAATCTTAAATTTCTGAGAGCTTAGGCAGGGAAGTGATAGAATAAGATTTGCTGGATGTTGCTGAGGAGATGAAAGGGAGTCAGGAACATCTCAGGGGAGACTGGGAGACAGGCGAAGAGAAGACTTCTGGATGGGGAGGTTAAGGGACTGTGTGGCTTGAGCACATGAATGAAGGCTGCATGAATTCTGGAGATGGGTTACACTGGAGATAGAACAGGCAGAGGGAACAGCATTAAGTCTATGACCCAGGAATATGGAATGCTTCCATTTATATAGGTTTTTAATGTCTTTCAATAATGTTTGGTTTTCAGCATACAGACTGTATTTCTTTCGTTAAATTTACTCCTAAATGTTTCAGTCTATTGAGATTATTGTTAACTTTTCTTAAATTATTTTTTTTCTGATTAGAAACACACCTGCCTTTTTCTCTACTCTCACACCCCCCTAAACAAGCTGTAGTACAGGGAAGAAAATAAACCCCTCTGGTGTTGCCCTGAGAGACAAGCTTATCTTAAAGAAAAACACTTATCTTGAGAAAGGCATTTGGTACAATTACCCCTTTGATTACAGGAATTCTTGTAGGAATAGAAACAGATATCTGTCACAATGATGCAGATTTAATTAAATTGACCAAGGCCCAATGTCTCCAAGCCAAGCTGATATTAGCAAGACATTGTAACAGCAAAAGTAATTAAATAAACCAAGTGCCCAGAACAAAGTAAAGCACCTATCTGGAGGAATATTTTAAGTTTATATATCCCTGATATTAGAACAATTCATTGTGGTGTTTTTCTCAGTGCCCACACTCTGCCTTGGAGTGTGTTCATTTTGCTTGTTGAATAAAACTGCTAGCCTCTTACCTGTTGTCTCATCCTAAAATTCTTTCCTATGTGTCAGACAGGTACCTACATGGCCAAATAGATGTCCTCTCCCACTTGGGGACTTCCTTGGACCTTCACCAACCCCTGAAGAATGTTCACTGCTAGTGTATAAGAATACAATGAATTTTCATATTGATCTTGTAACCTGTAATATTGCTGAACTTGTTAGTTCTAATAGTTATTAAGTCCATGATTTTCCTTGTATATAATCATGCAATCTGTGAATAAAAATAATTTACTTCTTTCTTTCCAATCTGGTTCCTCTTTATTTCTTTTCTTTCCTAATTACCCTAATTAGAACTTCCCAGTACAATAGAGGTAGCAAAAGCAGTAAGGGTAAGCAGTCAGTTTTTCACCATTATTATGTCAGCTATGAGATTTTGCATATGTTGAAGTTTCCCTCTATTCCAGTTTGCTAACAGTTTATTTTTGTTTTTACTCATGAGTGGGTGTTGGATTTTTTAGAGCAATTTTTCTGAATTTGTCCTAATATCAATTATATTAATTTTTTTTTTTGCAGTACTGGGGCTTGAACTCAGGGCCCTCACCTTGAGCCACTCCACCAGCCCCATTTTTGTGAAGGGTTTTTCAGGATAGGGTCTTGCAGGACTATTTGCCCAGGCTGCCTTCACACCACAATCATCCTGATCTCTGCCTCCTGAGTAGCTAGGATTACAGGCATGAGCAACCAGCGCCTGGTTGCTAACAGCTTATTTTTGTTTTTAATCATGAATGGGTATTTGGATTTTGCAGAGCACTTTTTCTAAATTTTGTCCTTCCAATATCAATTACATTAGCTTTTTATGTAAATCAATCTTTCGTTCCTGGGACATTTATTTATTTATTTTTTTTAAGTTAATGGTCTTTTTATTGGAAAAAAAAAAGACTAGCATTTACAACTTGGAATGGATGTAAATTATAATTTCTTGAACAGCAATGTTGATGGTTGTGCTGAAGTCCACAGCCACAGCCTACTCTGCTGGCTCCAAGTCTGGTTCAGAAGATTTTAAAAACAGAGAGTCCAAAGATGCTCCCTTGGTAAAGATTTCTTATTAAAAATTTGTGTGATTGGTGACAGCCTGACACCCATTTCACTCTAGTACAATGCAGACAATGCTAACAACCAAGATACTTGGATATGCCACCAGGGTGTGTCATTGTCACCATGGGTCGGAGCACATGGGGTGAAGTACAAGAGGACCATCCCTACTACTGGGGCTACATCTCAAGTTTATCCTTCACCCATTTTCTGCACATCATCCTGAGGTAAACCAATTTTAAATGTATTTGTTTTCAGTATACCAGCTATGACAATTTATACTAACAAACTGAACTAGAACCCATCTGAATAGGTTTTGATGTTTTTTCATTTTTTGGTTTTAATACAAATGCCTGACTGTGCTCAATCGTCAAGCTGCATGCATGAAAAACTGGCCAGCCCAAACAGTGTATTAATCATTAGCAAATGGAACTTTAAGGAGTCCACTAAGTGCTTCCTTATCATTAAGGTAGTACAAGTATTTATATTGTAAAACTGATGTGTAGCTTGATCTTTAGGGGACAGGACCACCAACCAATACATGCAGATTTTGTGTGTGTGGACAGAAGGTACTTTTGACATTCAGTTTTGCTATATAGAAACAGAATGAATAAATGAACTTTTTCCTTTTTTTTTTTTTTTTTTTTTTGCAAGAGGTAAGTAAAAGATTCAATTTGATTCTTCTAGAGGGGGAAAAAGTTGAAAGTAGGTCTTCATTTTGCAGTCATCATCTGTACGAATTCTTCATAGTTGACTTGTCCATCTCCATCAATATCTGCTTCTCTGATCATTTCATTCCCACTCCTCTTCGTCCCTTCGCTCGCACCATGGCTGATCAACTGACTGAGGAACAGATTGCTGAATTCAAGGAAGCTTTCTCCCTATTCGATAAAGATGGTGATGGCACCATCACAACAAAGGAACTTGGGACTGTCATGAGGTCACTGGGTCAAAACCCAACAGAAGCAGAGTTGCAGGATATGATCAATGAAGTGGATGCTGACGGTAACGGCACCATTGACTTTCCAGAATTTTTGACTATGATGGCTAGAAAAATGAAAGATAGTGAAGAAGAAATCCGTGAGGCATTCTGAGTCTTTGACAAGGATGGAAATGGTTACATCAGTGCAGCAGAGCTACGTCACGTCATGACAAACTTAGGAGAAAAACTAACAGATGAAGAAGTAGATGAAATGATCAGAGAAGCAGATATTGATGGAGATGGACAAGTCAACTATGAAGAATTCGTACAGATGATGACTCCTGGGACATTTAAATTCCAGTTGATCCTGGTACATAACACTTATGTATGTTGCTAGATTTGGTTTGCTAATATTTTGTTGAGTTTTTGTGTATTTGTGCAATCATAAAGAATTCTGGTCTATTGTTTCTTGTAATTTCTTTATATGCTTGACTTACCAGGATGTTATTACCATCACAATGAATTGGGAATTGCTTCTTCCTCTTCTATTTCCAAAGCCATTTGTGAAACACTGGTGTTAAGTCTTGTCTGGAGACACTTAAGAACAGATATTCTACTGAATATTAGGAACCAGAACTCAAAAGACAGACAGGGACTGGAGAACAAGATTTAAAGGCAGAGGGCAAGCCAGATAAGAAGAGGAGCTGGTAAAGGAGGCCCATCCCTAAGCAGATAAGATTGTGTGGGAAAAATGGGAAAGCAAAGGCCTAGACCAGAAGTGTGAGAAGCATCAACGCCATTAGCCATATAGCAAAAAAGGGTTGCACAATGGAGATAAAAAGGGTATTGGTGGCATGGAGGTTGGCAACATTGGCTGGACCCTGGGCAGGAATGGAGTCAGATTGATGTAGGTTGAGGTAGGATTGGGACACAAACAGTATAGCCCCTGTTTTCCTGAAAAAGTTTTCCTCTTAGAGTGGGCCTTTTTTGAAAATGGCCCCAGCTGGGTGCAACAGCCAGTCTATTTCAGAACAAGAGGAGTAGCCAAAGGGGTCCTTTCCCAACTATCAGGCCCTATTCACTGACCAATTGCTTACCTGTCCAGGCAGCTGGATCTCACTGTCGGGCTGGCAGCCGTGCCTCCAAGCTCTTGCAGCAGCAGCCACCCTCACCAGGGAGGCTCTTAAGCTATCCCAACTACAACCAATAACTGTATATTCCCCACACAGACTCGCTGACCTCCTCACCCATTCCTCTCTCTCTCTCTCATTGGAGCTTCCCGCCTACAGACATTTCACCTCCTATTCATCGACAATCCTGATATAACTCTCACTACTTGCTCCCCACTCAACCCCGCTACACTGCTCCCCACCAATAGCCTCTCACCCAACCCATTCCTGTCCTGAAACAGTGGAGAGTCTCATGACCCCCAGGCAGGATCTTACCGACTCTCCTTTACCTTCTCCTGACCTCACTATGTTTGTTGACGGGAGCTCCATCCTGGATGACCAGGGAGGCTGCTGAGCCGCCTATGCCAGTCACCATCGACCCTCCTCGGGTACTGACAGCAACTTGCCTCCCCCTGGGAAAAACATCTCAAAAGGCTGAACTCACGGCTTTAACCCAGGTGCTCACCATTGCCAAAGATAAAACTGCTAATATTTATACTGACTCTAAATATGCTTTCCTTATAGCACACTCTCATGCCGCCATCTGGAAGGAGAGAGGCTTCTTGACCACATGGGGCATCCCGGTGGTCAATGGACCCCTCATTGCCAAACTGTTATGAGCTCTACAGCTCCCAAAGGGGGTCGCCATCATCCATTGCAGGGGACACCAGACCTCCAACGACCCGGTGGCACGAGGAAACGCCTTTGCGGATCTAACGGCCCGGAAGACAGCCGAACAGTCAATTCCCCCACCTATCCTTTTCCTCTCTTCTAGCTTTACTCCAATCTATGAACCAGAAGAACAAGCTGCTCTCCTCAAAGAAGGGGGAATTATGTTCCCCAATGGGTGGATCTTCAAAGACAACCATCTGATCCTCCCCTTGGGCCAGACAACAGAGGTCATCACTGCCATCCACACAGCTCACTACACACAGGCCCCAAGGTCCTTCTCTCCTTCTTGGAGCCCTCGTTTCACCCCAGGGGCCTCCAATCCACCATCTGTCGGGTCCAGGAGGTCTGCTCCGTTTGCTCTCAAGCAAACCCCCATGGCGGGACTCTATCTCTGCCAATCCCTCCACCAACTCCATGGTAGCCAGCCCGGTGAAGATTGGCAGATCGATTTCACTCATATGCCTAAACACAAAAAACTCCGATATCTTCTTACTTTTATTGATACTTTCACAGGGTGGGTCAAAGCTATTCCTATGGCCACAGAAGGGGCTACAATCGTAGCAGACACTCTCATCCATCACATCATTCCCCGTTTTTGTCTTCCACAAAGTCTCCAGTTGGACAATGGCCCTGCCTTCATCTCCAAGGTCACTCAACTAGTCTGTAAACACCTGGCAGTCACATGGAGACTCCACACCCCATACCACCCCCAATCCCCAATGGCCTGATCAAACAACAGCTCACCAAGTTGTCCCTGGAGCTCCAGCTCTCCTGGGTTGACCTGCTGCCCCTGGCCCTCACTCTCCTCCAAGCGGCCCCTAGGCAGCCAACTGGCCTAAGCCCCTTTGAACTATTGTATGGCAGCCCCTTTCTCCTTTCCCACACTTTCCCATCAAGCACACCTCCCTTAATAGGATACTTACCTTACCTCACTCCCCTCCGCTCCTTGCTCCGAGCCCACACAGATCGCCACCCACCCCAATCAGATACCGTTCTGCCAGACTATGGCCCCCTGTCTCCAAGCAACAGCATTCTTCTCAAGCAGCTAAATCCAAAGCCCCTCCAACCCAGATGGACGGGACCATACACTGTCATCCTCACCACTCCCTCAGCGGCAAAACTTCTGGGACACCCTACCTGGTACCACCTCACCTGCCTTAAGAAGCTTCCACCCAACATGCCTACCAAAACTTGGCAAGTTACACCAATGGGGCCCACCTCCCTCCGGATCTCCCAGGTGGGGGACACTCTTAATGCTGATCCTAGCCCTTCCCCCAACCCTATCTGAACCATCTTCCTCTTATCATTGGAGATTCAGGATCCAAGAAACATATACAAAAGACAATAGGGTGGTCACCCGCCTCACCAATACTGGGGATTGCCCCTCCAGGGGGTGTAGCAGACCACTCACCCTCCAGTTTCAGCACTCCTTTAGCAGCATATATGGAACAAGAACTATAAATCTTGGTTATTTCTGTTTTACATTCGATCAAACCAAACCATACTGTCAGGAGGGGGCCAAATGGGTTGAAGAATATGGAGGATGCCCATATTGGTCCTGCAAAATTCATTACATTAAGTTCAACACTGGATCTCACTCAGGCAACTTGTTGGAAGCTTCCTATGATGGCTCCCAGGTACGCCTTTACATTCTTGACTCCTGGGATAATAGATGGGCAACTGGGGTGACAGCCAAGGGATATCAGCCTGGGTACGACACACATCCCTCAACAACCTTCAAAATCTGGAGGCTATATGAACAAGTAGTCCCCCAGATTCTCAATGTGCTAAAGGACCAGGCAAAAGCCATTAGGGAGGCAGAAAACAGCCTTCAAAACAAAACCCGGAGAGACCCTATTTCCTGGCTGTCCCTGGCATAGGAAGGTACCCACTTGTTAAATAGGTCAGGCCTGGCCAAAGTAACTAAATATTTCCTTTGTGCCGCATTGTCCAGGCCCCCACTCATAGCTGTTCCTTCACCTGGGCCATTCCCATCAAACGGGTCAGCCTCCACACCTCTGCCTGCCCCCATCATGGGAGCCCTCCTATATAGAGATCCTCTATCCCTACAATTGCCCTTCTGCTACTCTGATCCTGGCCAACTGTGTAACACCACTAACTCTACCATATCAGATTCCCTCTGGGCCCCTCCAGGAGGCTTCTTTTGGTGTAACGGCACACTTCCAAAAAATCTCACCCAACAGGCCCAACTTCCCAGCTCTGCTTACCTGTCTCTATGGTTCCCCAGCTTACTATGTATGGAAAAGGAGAATTCTTCCAACTCATAGGCCTTACATCAGGGACCCAGCCCTCACCTCCACATAGGACCAAGAGGGCTGTCCTCCTGCCTGTCCTTGTGGGCATATCTTTGGCAGCCTCAGTGGCGGCTACCAGTTTCAGCTCCAGTGCCCTGGCTCACTCAATGATCCAGACCCAAAGGCTCACTCAACAGGTTCTGACAGGCTTTGAGGACTCAGCAACATCCCTTGCCTCTCTTCAAAGACAGATAACCTCCCTAGCTCAGGTAACCCTACAGAACCACTGCGCTTTGGGCCTTCTCACAGCAGATAAAGGGGGAACTTGCTTCTTTCTTCAGGAAGTCAGGCCTGGTGGAAACTCGTGTCCAGTCTCTTCACAAGCTCAGCGATGAGATACGCCGCTACAATACTGCCTCGATTGACACCCCTGGCTGGTGGAATTCACCCGTTAAACATTCTCACCCCTCTGATTGGACCCCTAATAATTATTTGCTTCTTTCTGCTTCTGGCACCCTTTCTCTTTCGATTTTTCCAGAACCGCCTACACCAATTAACTCGGGTAACCTTCAACCAGATGATGCTCCAGGTTCATGACTACCAGATCCACCCCATGGGGTCCGGCTGCACCAGTCAAGTGGCCCAAGACATCCCTAGCCCCTAATTTCGCCCTCTTTCAGCAGGAAGTAGCCAGAACTGATTCTGTGCCCCTATACCAAAGAGTCTGGAATGCTTGGCCGGTGGGCAGCCACCCCATGGCTATCAGGGACTCTCCGCTCGACTTTCCACTCCACCCTCTCCTTCCTTTCATGGTTACCATGGCAACTCCCATGCATGTCGATTAGAAACTTCCTGTTTCACCCTCCTCCTTCCTCTTCCCCTCTAATTACCATGGCAATTCCCACTGGCAGGCAATGGGTCCTGACCTATCCTACAGATCCATATTACCCTGAGCTCTTCCTCACACTCAACCTATCCTGATGCCCCATAATACCTTAAGCTCTTGACTTCACGCAGGCTATAAAAACTGGGCTGCCATTTCTCAGGCGCAACTTCTCCGGCCCTGTTCTTTGGGGATGGTGAAACTCGCCCGAGAGCGTGCTCTCAATAAAGCCTGCTTTAAGCCTATTTGTTTTATTATTTGGCTCCAATTTGGCCTTCCCATCTGCGTCAACCTAACACATGTGACAAACCTACAGCCAAAATCCTACTTAATGGAGAAAAACTGAAACCATTTCCCCTTAAGACAGGAATGAGACAAGTGTGCCCACTCTCCCCACTCCTGTTCAACATAGTACTGGAATTCCTAGTCACAGCACTTAGGCAAGAATAAGGAATAAAATGAATACAACTAGGTAAAGAAACTGTCAAAATATCCCTATTTTGATGATATGATCCTACACCTTAAAGACCCCAAAAATTCTAAAAAAACTCTACTCAAAAGCTCCTATACACCATCAACAGCTATAGCAAGGCAGCAGGATATAAAACCAACATAGAAAAATCATTAGCATTTCTATAGCTAATAATGAGCAAACTGAGAAAAATTATATGAAAACAATTCCATTTACAATAGCCTCAAAAAAATACCTAACTTAACAAAGGATTTGAATGCCCTTTACAAGGAAAACTATAAACTCCTGAAGAAAGAGATTGAGAAAGACTATAGAAAGTGAGAGATCTCCCATGCTCATGGATTGGTAGAATCAACATAGTAAAAATGTCTATACTCCCAAAAGCAGTCTACATGTTTAATGCAATTCCTATCAAAATCCCAATGACATTCATCAAAAAGATTGAAAACTCTACCATTAAATTTATTAGGAAACACAAGAGGCCATGAATAGCCAAGGCAATACTCAGTCAAAAGAACAATGCTGGAGGTATCATGAGAACTGACTTCAAACTATATTACAAAGCAATAACGATAAAAACAGCATGGTACTGGCACAAAAACAGACATGAAGACCAGTGGAACAGAACAGAGGACCTGGATATGAAGTCACACAACTGTAACCAACTTATCTTTCTTTTATGTTGGAGAAAAGATAGCCCCTTCAACAAAAACTGCTGGGAAAACTGGTTAGCAGTCTGCAAAAACTGAAACTAGATCCATGTTTATCACCCTGTACTAATATTAACTCAAAATGGATCAAGGACCTTAATATCAGACCCCAAACTCTAAAGTTGGTACAGGAAAGAGTAGGAAATACTCTGGAGTTAGTAGGTATAGATAAGAACTTTCTCAATGGAACCCCAGCAGCACAGCAGCTAAGAGATAGCATAGATAAATGGGACTTCATAAAACTAAAAAGATTCTGCTCAACAAAAGAAATGGTCTCTAAACTGAAGAGAATACCCACAGAGTGGGAGAAAATATTTACCAGCTATACATCAGACAAAGGACTGATAACCAGAATATATAGGGAACTCAAAAAACTAAATTCTCCCAAAATTAATGAACCAATAAAGAAATGGGCAAGTGAACTAAACAGAACTTTCTCAAAAAAAGAAATTCAAATGGCCAAAAAAACACATGAAAAAATGCTCACCATCTCTAGCCATTAAGGAAATGCAAATCAAAACCACACTAAGATTCCACCTCACCCCTGTTAGAATAGCCATCATTAGCAACACCACTAACAACAGGTGTTGGCGAGGATGCAGAGAAAAAGGAACCCTTTTACACTGCTGGTGGGAATGCAAGCTAGTACAACCACTATGGAAAAAAAATTTGGAGGCTTCTTAAAAATCTAAACATTCATCTACCATATGATCCAGCAATACCACTTTTGGGAATATACCCAAAAGACTGTGACACAGGTTACTCTAGAGGCACTTGCACACCCATGTTTATTGCAGTACTATTCACAGTAGCCAAGTTATGGAAACAGCCAAGATGTCCCACTACTGACGAATGGATTAAGAAAATGTGGTATTTGTACACAATGGAATTTTAAGCTGCCATGAAGAAGAATGAAATCTTATCATTCGCAAGTAAATGGATGGAACTGGAGAACATCATTCTGAGCGAGGTTAGCCAGGCCCAGAAGACCAAAAATCATATTTTCTCTCTCATATGCGGACATTAGATCAAGGACAAACACAACAAGGGGATTGGATTTTGATCACATGATAAAGCAAGAGCACACAAGGGAGGTTTGAGGATAGGTAAGACACCCAAAAAACAAGTTAGCATTTGTTGCCCTCAATGCAGAGAAGCTAATGTAGAAACTTTAAAGCGAGAGGCCAATAGAAGGGGACCAGGAACTAGTGAAAAGGTTAGATCAAGAAGAATTAACCTAGAAGGTAACACACACGCACAGGAAATCAATGCGAGTCAACTCCCTGTATAGCTATCCTTATCTCAACTAGCAAAAACCCTTGGTCCTTCCTATTATTGCTTATACTCTCTCTACAACAGGATTAGAGATCAGGGCAAAATAGTTTCTTCCTGGTAGCAAAGGGGTAGGGGAGGAGAGGGAGGGGCAGAGGGAAAGGGAAAGGGCAGGGGGTAGGGGGGAGAGATAACCCGAACATTATATGCACATATGAATAAAAGAAATTTAAAAAAGGAAAAATTACAACAACAAAAAAGAAGTACCAAAGACAGGAAGAGCACAGAGTAACACAAATGACTGACAGACATCTAAAAAATCTGGCAAACTAAAAAAACAATAGACTAAATCCAGAAACACTTTGCACCAGCTGGGTTCCAGCCCCAGCTCCCCTTGGGAGAAGGAGAAACTGAATCCTCCATCTTAAGGTAAGCTAGGCAGCTGCAGTGACAGATAGACAGATATAGCTGTGGAACAATACATACACCACCCACAAATCCTAACTCCAATGTGGAAATCTCACTGGACAGCAATTTTCCCTGTGTGACAGGTCAGCAGCAAACAAGACAACCTCTCATTCCCCATGCTCAGAGAGCTGTGACAAGGCACCATCTTAAGAGAGAGCCTCATGATCAAGTCTGAGGTACTCAGTGAATCCTGAAAACAAAAGAGCAATGATTGTTCAGGGTGTCTTGAGACACATAGCAACAGAGAGGCTTTGACTTGCAGCAGGTTGAGAAGTTAAAGGGAGCTAGGGTAGGGAATTGGAAACCCTGCATAACTGCCTGTGGAAAATTGCCAAAACAAAGCACCTAGAATTCATGGACAGAGAGCTCAGATATCTGAAGGACTTTGCAGGCAGGCAAGCTTGGAGACTGAGAAATTCAGATTAAAAAATCACAACCCAGAGAGTTCTGAGACTTCCCAGCCATAGTGTCCACATAAGAATCTGCCACCAGAGGCAAACTTAGCAAGGAAGAGGAATGGATGGAACAATCTGAGGTTTCCTAGCAGGAAAGCTAAAAAAAAAATGCCCAGAGTTTAGCAGCCCTGCCCAATCCTACCACACTATCTCCATTGAATAAGGTCAATTTAAAATATCAAGCCCCTACTGACTAAGAACTCAGTTAGAATAACTGCTTCATTGCAAACAATGACAAGCAGTGAGCTTCAAAACTGAGCAACTCTGGGAATCTGAAAATTTGCAGCCTGGAGAGTTCCAAGTCTGGGAACCACAGTGTCTGCATGGGAGACTACCACCAGAGGGAGATGTAGAGAGGGTAAGGTTTTGACTGGGAGAATGCCTAGCAAGCATGAAGCCCTAAATTCAAACCTGAGTAAAATCAAATGAAAAATATACTATTGTGATATTGGGGGTTTTAGTCCATGATTTCTGCCTTAACTGTCTCTCCAAAGCAGGTCATTAAAAAAAACTCTAATCTTCCTCTTTCCTTTATCTGGTCATAAAGAATTTTTCTGGGCTAGGGATGATGACAGATGCCTGTAATCCCATCAACTTCACAAGTAGAAATAAGTAGGATCACAATTCCAAGTCAACAGGGGCAAAAAAATGTTAGCAAGACCCCATCTCAATAAAAAAGCAGTGTATGGTAGTATAAGTCTCTAGTCCCAGCTACAAGGAAGGCATATATAGGAGGACCACATTCTCAGGTAGACCCTGGTTGAAAACACAAAATCCTATCTGCAAAAATAATCTAAAGTAAAAAAGAGCTGGAGGCATGACACAAGTGGTAGAGCATTTGCTTCTCAGGTGCAAGAGCCTGCGTTCAACACCAACAAAAAATAAAAATAAAAAATACCTTGCTGGCTACCTTGCCGAGTACTAGATCATAAATCTGCCTCTTTTTACAGAGTTCCTGCTCTTAGCCTTGAGGAAGGAATGCTGCACAAAGATGCCAGGAGGAATCTGAATACATGGGCCTTGCTGGATTTTCCCACTAAGTACGCTAGCAATCAAGCCTATGTAATGAAGTCTCCATAAAAACACAAAAAGGACATGGGTTGGAGCGCTTACAGGTATTTGAACATGTGGAAATTCCTAGATGGTGTCTCACCTGGAGGGTCAAGGATGTTCCACCTCCCTTTCCCCAAATTTTAAACTGCCACCCCACACTCTAAATGTCTGGGAAAGCTACACCCCTGCACAAGCAGGCCCCAGAGCTCCATGGGAGCCAGAAGGCACACACCCACCGCTTTGTTGCCCCACAGGCACCCAGCAACACTACTCAGTACCAGGAAACCCACTGCTACATGAAAGCAGATAGAAGATTCAAGTCTCCACTGCTTTGCAGGGGCCAGAAGGCCTGACTCCCCACTGTGCACAGATGCCCAGCGCTCCTCCCCACTGCCTGGCCTGCCGAGAGTACCTACTCCCCTATCAAAGAGCAGGAGCACCAGCTCCTCCACTGAGGGGAGGAAAGCGATAATCTGTACCACAAGGGCCTTGTGTGGTGTAAGGTTTCCAGTGTGCCTCTTCCTGAGGAAAGTTGCTGGAACCCCAAGAGAAAAAGTTGAAATGCTCCATATGGCTGCCTTAGAAGAAGGACCTTCCCTGGGCTGAGTGAACACAGGGCCTTTGGCAGTGAAGGTCTCCAAGGAACTACTGGCACTGAGACTTCTGTCAGTGAGTCTATCTGACAAAAGCCTGCCTCTGAGCATAACTATGGACTGTAACTTCTGGGGAGCCAGAGATGGGAAACTTGCAACAGGTGATGGCATGAGACTGGCAAATTGACAAGGACCCTGCTTAAAACTCCAAACACCCCTTTCTTCCCAACATCAGACAGGGCTCCAGAGCCAGGTATCCAATTAGACTGCCATCTAGTAGACTGAAAGACTCAGGCACAAAGGAAGGGGGAGATAAGTTGGTGTCAAGAGCACTAGAAAATTTGCAATCTTTTCATATGAAATTTGTCACTGTTAAGTCTGTGATGTATATTTTATAGTTGTCTGCACAAGACAAATGTATATAAGATTTTATATTTGTGCTGTGTATGCCAACAGCAGCTTCACATTCTCACCCCCCAATTTTCTCTCAAGCCCTATTGTCCACCCTTCCCATTCTGAGCCTCATTGCAAGAGAGACTTGTAAACTGCATTTCAGTCTTTAACCTTAAGCCACTTCTTCTTCTGCCCCTTTCTATCACCCTCCCCACTCACACTTTCCACCTAGAACAACTACAACCTTCCCTAGCTCTTAATTTCCCATTTTACTATTCACCCATCCACAAACTTCCTCCACTATGAATACTATTAGTGGTTAAAACAATTTCCAGAACAATTTTCAATTTTGTGGTATCCATATCTGTTTGTCTGTCTGTTCAACTTTCTCTATTTTTATCCCTCCCCTTCTCACACTTTTCAACATCTACTAACTCTTTTCACCATGTTCCAATCTTCTTAATCAGCCCCTTCTAATACCTAAGCTACCATCTCTTCCTGCAACTTAAGCTTCTGACCTCATGTAACCCATTAGAGGTATCCTTTGGTCTTCCTCCCATTACAGACCCTACTACCTTTAGACTTTCAGGACCATGAAGATACATTCTTTCCCCAATAGACAACTAAGATACTGTAACAGTAGCAATAACTGATCTTCATGAGGGATTGCTATAATTTCATGGCTACAGTTTAACAACAGTAGCAACTTTAATACTTGAGTCTCTCTGTCCTAAGTGGAACAGGGGGTAAAATCCAACATCCTGAGAACAATAAGCAGAAGGGAATGCTATTGAGCCTCTACCCCATGACCTAGAGACAAGAAAACACATCAGAGCTCAGCCACCTCCAGCCCTGTACAATCCTTTATAAAACCCCAACCACGGGGGCAAAAGGGATAAGAATCCTGAGCCAAAACAAACCCTAGATGTGTAAATCTCAGTGCGGAAACATGTAGCAGCAAGGCAGCATGTCTCCTTCAAAGGCTCCACCCCTAACAACCTAAACAACAATAAAAAAGAGGAAATATCAAATATTGAATTCCAAAAAATAATAGTAGGAATGATTAATGAACTCAGACACACAAAAGCTAGTGTCTGATCTCAAAGAGGATGTGAATAAACAATTAAATGAGCTAAAAGAGAATACAAACGGATAAAATTAAGAAGACCATGCAGGATATGAAAGAAGAAATCAACAAAGATATAGAAATCCTGAAAAATAATCAATCTGAAATACACAGCTCAATATCCCAAATAAAAATCTCAATCAAAAGCTTGGTGAACATAGTAGTGCAAGTTGAAAATAGAGAATCAGGAACAGAAGACAAAGTGGAGGAATTAGATCAGACAGTAAGAGATCATTAAAAAATGCTAAGAAAATATGAATGGAACATGCAAAATATCTTGGACAACATGAAAAGACCAAACCTACCAATCATAGATACAGAGGAAAAGAAGATATACAAATTAAAGGCATATACAGCCTATTCAATAAAGTAATAGCTGAAAACTTCCCCAACCTCACGAAAGGGCCATCCAGGTGAAAGAAGCTTACAGAACACCAAACCATCAGAATCAAAAAAGAAACACCCCCCCAGACATATCATAATCAAAACATTTAACATACAGAACAAAGAAAGAATAGTGAAAGCTGCAAAAGAGAAAATAGAAGTCACATATAACAGCAAACCCACTAGAATAACAGCATATTTCTCAACAAAAGCTCTAAATGCAAGAAGAACATGGAAAGATATATTTCAGGCCCTGAAAGAAAGCAACTGTCAATTTAGACTAGTCTTTCCAGCAAAACTATCCTTTCTAATTGAAGGAGAAATTAAAACCTTCCACAACAAGGAAAAACTAAAGGAATTCATGACTACCAAGCCAGCACTGCAGAAAATTCTTAAAGGTCTTTTACACACAGAAGAAGAAACTGGACTGAGACAGGGAAGAGGCAATAAAGAATAAACCTGCTTGACCAAGCAGACCAACAAATAAGAAATAGGTAAAGTAAACAACAAGGAAATTAAAATGACTGGACGCAACACACATCTCTTAATATTAACACTGAATGTAGGTGAGGAGATCCAAGATGGCAGTTAAGGTAGTGATTCAGAACTCCTAAGCTCCCTGACTCCAGAAACCACCTTGAGATAACTACCTTCAGAGTTATTCTTGGGTAATTCTGATTCCTACTAGCCAAAATAATAACTGCCATCACATTAGGTGTACATAAAATTCAAAGACTGATGCTTGAATCATTCTTTAATTGTACCTAACAGCCACAAAAATTCCACACAGCACAGCCAGCAAAGTGTGTCTGGCCCTGGAAAAAATCCCCAAGCTGTGTTTCTTTTGTTTTTTCTCCCAACAAGCAGAAAACATAACATCAATCAGAATCAAACTCTGCAACATCCTAGACCCCTAGCCTATGGAAAGCCTCCCTCCACTGCACCACACTGAGAAAAGCAGCACCATTTCTCCCTGGCAGCTGGCTCCAAAGCTGCTTGCATGAATCTGCAGGACAAACAGATGAGCATCATGCACCACGTGTGACTCCCCTACCCACCCCCCAGGAACATATTCCAGCATAGCCCCTAGGCAGACTGAACCCCACCCCCCCAACAAAACTGAAAAACAGTGAACTGTAATCTAACACTAACAGCAGAGGTAGAGGTGGAATGCTGAACCTGCCCCAGAGAATAGGGGTGAGGCAAGGAACCAAACTCACAGTGCCAAACTCTCAGTGGACAAATGCAAGTAAAGCAACAAAAGCTGGGAGCACCAGTGGGGAAACAAGACAACCTCCCAGAGGAGCCACTAGCACCGAGAAGAGGTCAGAAGAAGCGTAAAGGCTGAGAGCAGGCATGGGGCGACAGCTCCACTCTCCCATAGTGGAGCAGATGGTGGATCCTAGAGCTGATCTCACAGGACAGAGGCAGTATTCAAAATTGAATTGCCCCACTTTGCTGGGGGAGGAGCTGACCAAAAAAGAGTTGCAGCTGAAGAGCAGTGCAGCTGCTTCCCGGTGCAAACAATAGCTCTGACCACCCTGCATGAACTGGCGGATTTACCTCACCTACCAACTACAGCTAAGCCTGTGGACAGAAGGAACCTAATATTACTCATAAACCAGTCACCTGGTGAGACCACATCAGAGCTCCTGCTTGTACACCAATACTAGGACTGGGCACCTGAGGAATAACTCCAGAACTTTTACCAAAAGACTGAACATTTTGTTGTCCCTGTGGCTGGTGTTTTGTTGTGGGTTTTTTTCTGTATTATTAACTTCGCCGTCACTATTTTCTTATCCCTATTCTTACCCCCGTCACTTTCTCTCCTTTTCTTGTGCTACAATACATTGTTCTCCATCCCAACTACTCTTTCTGCCCCATATCATCCACTCTCTCCCTGTCTTCACCTTCTCATCCTCTCCTCCCTCAACCTGTCACCAAACGACCCCCTCCTTCCCTAGTCACCACCTGCTGACTAGCCAACTATACCAACTCCACACAACCCCAGCCCCCCTACAATCCCTGACACAAACACCCTCCACTACAACAACAGAAATACACCCAAACACACACAAGGGCCACAAAACCCAGCAGCCCGCATACCTCTTCCCCAACCACCAACCCTCGCCCATCCCCCACCTTTCCCCACCCCCCATTTAGTGCCACCTTCACCAATTTCCCAAATTTCTATATTTAGCCTAATAACCATTATCCGCCCCCAACTCCCACTGTTTATAGATATTATTGCCAAGGGGTTTTCTCTATAATATATAAACAACTGGCCTGGCATTGAACCTGTGAATCTGTTATTGCTAAACTACACCTGCAGGTCAGGAACAGAAAAGCACATCAACCTCGCTAACAATCAAGTCAGGCATAACACAAAAATTAAATCAGGGAAAGAAAACAGGCAATCAAAACCACCAACTAGCCTACCAAAAACATAGTTACACAGCACCAAGTAGACTGATGGGAAGAAGAAGGAATGGAAACAACTCTCTTCAAAAAATAATTCTATATAGTATTCAGTAGGAAATAAAGAAAATGGATACCCAGTTCCTGACCCAACAAAACAATGATAAATGTCACTAAGAAGCCCAGTGATGCCCACAAGAAAACCCTCAAAGAAGAAATTTTGGGAGAAATTCATGGAAAAGATACCAGATATGGTAAACCAGAATGTACAAAATCAAACAATTCCAAGACACCAAAAATAAAGAACATGAGAAGACACAAAAGCAAATAAATGAACTCACAGAGGATTTCAATAAACACCAAAGTGAAACAAAGGACACTGTAAAGATGGAGATATATGAATTAAAGATGACAACATAAAATATAAAAGAGGAGTTGTACAAAGATACGGAAAACCTCAGAAATCCTGAAAGTCCCTTTAGTCAAACAAAAAACACAGTAGAAGGTCACTCTAGCAGATTGGAACAAGTGGAAGACAGAATCTCAGAGCTCAAAGATAAAATAGAAATTAAAGAAAAAAACAAGAAATTGTAGGCAGACAATTCAAGACCTCTGAAAGGAATATGCAAGAACTCAGTGACTCCATCAAAAAACCAAGCCTGAGAACCATGTGCATTGAAGGAGAAGAGGTGCAAGCCAAAGGGATACATAATACATTCAATAAAATAATAACAGAAAATTTCCCAAATCTTGAGAAAGTTTTTGCCCGTTCAGGTACAGGAAGCTCCAGGATACCAAACAGACTTGACCAAAATTGAACCTTCCCAGGGCATATTATCATTAAAACAACAAGCACAGAGAACAGAGAAAGAATATTGAAGGCTATAAGAGAGAAAGAAAAAATAATGTATACAGGTAAATCCATCAAAATCATAGCATATTTCTCAATGGAAACCTTAAAAGCAAGAAGGGCATGGAGTGTGGAATTATGGGCACTGAATGAAAAGAATTTCATCCTTATGACACTCTACACAGCAAAACTTTCATTCAAAATTGACAGAGCAATAAAAATCTTCCACAATAAATGGAAACTAAAACAATATATGACCAACAAGCCACCATGACAGAAGATTCTGCAAGGAATTCTGCACAGAAGATGAAAGCAAACAAAACCACAAGAGAACAGGAAGAATCAACCATAAGAGAGAGAAAGACAAGTAATAGGAAAGCAGCATTGATTTCGCTTCACACAATCAAATCCTTAAACAACAAAAACAACTAAATGTCAGGAATCATCACATACCTATCAATATTAACACTGAAAATCAACAGACTCAACTTCCCCATCAAAAGACACCATTTGGCAAACTGGATTAAAAAGGAAGATCCAACAGTCTATTGTTCACAGGAGACTCATCTCATTGACAGAAACAAACTCTGGCTTAGGGTGAAAGCCTGGAAGAGCATCTACAAAGCCAATTGCCCCTGAAAATAGGCAAGAGTAGCAATACTTTTCTCAGACAAAGCAGACTTCAAACTTATATTGGTCAAACAAGATAAAGAAGGACACTTCATACTAATAAAAGGGGCAATACATCAAAAGGAAATAACAATTATCAACCTATATGCACCCAATTTCATCAAACATACCCTAAAGGATTTCAAAGCACATTTAGAATCCAACACAGTGGTAGTGGGAGATTTTAATACCTCTCTATCACCAATAGATAGGTCATCCAAACAAATCAACAAAGAAATCCTCAAACTAAATGACACCATAAACCAAATGGACCTAACTGATGTCACCATCCAATGACGGCACAATATACATTCTTCTCAGCAGCCCATGCAACTTTCTCCAAAATTGATCATATTTTAGGGCACAAAGCAAACCTCAGAAATATAAGAAAATAGAAATAACCCACTACCTTCTATCTAATCACAATATACTAAAACTAGAACTCAACAACAAAAACAGCAGCAGATAATATGCAAACAATTGGAGGCTGAATAACACATTGCTCAATCATCAGTGGGTCATAGAAGATATAAGAGAGGAAATTAAAAGGTTCCTGGAAGTTAATGAAAATGAAAACATGACCTACCAAAACCTATGAGGCACAGAAAAGGTAACCTAAGAGGAAGGTTTACAGTCATCAATGCATATATTAACAGGACAGAAATATCTCAAATAAATGACCTAATGCTACATCTCAAACTCCTAGAAAAAACAAGAACAAGCAAGACCCAAATCAAGCAGAAGGAGACAAATAATAAAAATAAGAGTTGAAATTAATGAAATAGAGACAAAAAAAAACATACAAAGAAAAACCTGGTTCTTTGAAAAAATAAACAAGATTGGCAGATCCCTGGCAAATCTGACTAAAATGAGAAGGGAAAAGACCCAAATCAGTAAAATCAAAAGCACAAAAGGGGACATGTCAACAAACACCGAGGAAATCCAGGGACTCATCAAATACTACTTTGAGAACCTGTATTCCAATGAATTGGAAAGTCTTTAAGAAATGGCTAAATTTCTTGATACATATGACCATCCAAACTGAACTAAGAGCATATTAACCACCTAAACAGATAACATGAAATGAAACTGAAGCAGCAATAAAGAGTCTCCCAAAAAAGAAAAGTCCAGGACCTGATGGATTCTGACTGAATTCTGTCAGACCTTTAAGGAAGAACTAATACCAACCCTCTTTAAACTGTTCCACGAAATAGAAAGGGAAGGAATACTGCCTAACTCATTCTAAGAAGCCAGTATTACACTCATCCCAAAACCAGACAAAGACACCTCCAAAAGGAGAACAATAGGCCAATCTCCTTAATGATCATCAATGCAAAAATCCCCAATAAAATAATGGCAAACTGAATCCAACAACAATCAGGCAGATCATTCATCATGACCAAGTAGGCTTCATCCCAGAGATGCAGGGGTGGTTCAACATATGCAAATCTATAAATGTAACACAGAATATTAATAGAAGCAAAGACAAAAACCACTTGATCATCTCAATAGATGCAGAAAAAAAACCTTTGATAAGATTCAACACCACTTCATAATAAAAACTCTAAGAAAACTAGGAATAGGAGGAATGTACCTCAACATAAAGGCTATATATAACAAACCTACAGCCAAAATCATACTTAATGGAGAAAAACTGAAACCACTTCCCCTTAAGACAAGAATGAGACAAGGACGCCCACTCTCCCCACTCCTATTCAACATAGTACTGGAATTCCTATCCAGAGCAATAAGGCAAGAAGAAGGAATAAAAGGAATGCAAATAAGTAAAGAAACTGTCAAAATGTCCCTATTTGCAGATGACATGATCCTATACCTTAAAGACCCAAAAAACTAAACACCATAAGCAGTTTCAGCAATGTAACAGGATATAAAATCAACTTACAAAAATCAGTAGCCTTTCTATACACCAACAATGAACAAATTGAGAAAAAATATAGGAAAACAATTCCATTTACAATAGCCTCAAAAAAATCAAATACCTAGGAATAAAGTTAGCAAATAAATGACCCCTATGAGGAGAACTACAAACCTCTGAAGAAAGAGATTGAGGAACACTACAGAAGGTGGAACAATCTTCCATGTCATGGGTTGGCAGAATCAACATAGTAAAAATGGCTATACTACCAAAAGCAATACATGTTCAATGCAATTCCCATCAAAATCCCAATGACATTCATCACAGAGATTGAAAAATCTACCCAAAATTCATTTGGAAGCACAAAAGACCATGAATAACCAAGGCAATACTCAGAAAAAAGAGCAATGCCAGAGGTATCACAATACCTGACTTCAAACTATACTATAGAGCCATAACAATAAAAACAGCATGGTACTGGCACAAAAATAGATACGAAGACCAGTGGAACAGAATAGAGGACTTAAATATGAATCCACACAGCCTTATTTTTGACAATGGTGACAAAAACTTTCAATGGAGAAAAGACAGCCTATTTAACAAATGTTGCTAGGAAAAGTGGTTATCTGCCTCAAGAACACCACTAACAACATATGTTATCAAGGCTGTGGGGAAAAAGTAACCATTATATACTGCTGATGGGAATGTAAGCGAGTACAACCACCTTGGAAAACAGTATGGAGGCTTCTTTAAAAGCAAAACATAGATCTGCCATATGATCCAGCAATACACAAAGGAATGCAACTCAGGTTATTCCAAAGGCACCTGCACACCCATGTTTATTGCAGCACTATTCACCATATCCAAGCTATGGAAACAGCCAAGATGCCCCACTACTGACAAATGGATCAAGAAAATGTGATATTTATATACAATAGAATTTTTTTCAGCCACAAAGAAAAATGAAATTTTGTCATTTGCAAGTAAGTGGATGGAACTGGAGAAAATCATCTTATGTGAAGTTAGCCAGGCTCAAAAGGCCAAAAATCGCATGTTCTCCCTCATCTGTGGTATATAGGCCTAAAATAAACACAGTAATATTATTGGACATGGGTCACACACTAAAGGGAGAACGTGCATGAGAGGGATAGGGAAAGGGAAGGAAACCTAAAACTTCAATGTGGTTGATGTGCTCACTGTAGAGGAGCAAATAAAGAAATCTTAAACTGGCAGAGGCCTCTATGGGAAGGGGACTAGGAAGTAATGAAGAAGTCTGGTAGAGATGAACCAGTGTGGGTTGCAATTCACAAGTGCATGGAAGCAATGCTAGGAATTTCTCTGTATAGCTATCTTTATCTCAAACTAGCAAAACACTATGTCTTTCTCATTATGTCTCACGATTTCTCTTCAACAAAATCGGAGAACAAGAGAGCAAAACTAGTTCTGCCAAGAAGCAGGGGGGAGGTGGCCCAAACAATGTATATACATGTGAGTAAGTGTAAAAAATGATGAAATAAAAAACTAGAAAAAATAGATCGTGCTAATGGGAGGGCACTAATGAGAGAGAGTGAGTAAAAGAAGGAAGTGAGAAAGGTAACTATGGTTGATGTACTCTCCATACAAGAATGAATGTAGAATTTTTAAATCTGTTGAAATCACCATAAGAGGGAACTAAGGTAGAAAGAGAAAAAGAGAGGAGATGAACCAATATGGGTTATACTACATACATACATGGACATGTCATGAGGAAACTCCCTGTGTAGCTATCCTAAAAAAATAAAGAAGTCATTTTTTTTCTTTTTTCATCCCAGGGATGCAGGGGTGGTTCAACATACGAAAATCAATAAACGTAATAAACCACATTAACAGAAGCAAAGACAAAAACCACTTGATCATCTCAATAGATGCAGAAAAAGCCTTTGATAAGATCCAACACCATTTTATGATAAAAGCTCTAAGAAAACTAGGAATAGAAGGAAAGTACCTCAACATTATAAAAGCTATATATGACAAACCTACAGCCAGCATTATACTTAACGGAGAAAAATTAAAACCATTCCCTCTAAAATCAGGAACCAGACAAGGATGCCCACTATCCCCACTCCTATTCAACATAGTACTGGAATTCCTAGCCAGAGCAATTAGGCAAGAAGAAGGAATAAAAGGAATACAAATAGGTAAAGAAACTGTCAAAATATCCCTATTTGCAGACGACATGATCCTATACCTTAAAGACCCAAAAAACTCTACTCAGAAGCTTCTAGACATCATCAATAGCTATAGCAAGGTAGCAGGATAGAAAATCAACATAGAAAAATCATTAGCATTTCTATACACCAACAATGAGCAAACAGAAAAAGAATGTATGAAAACAATTCCATTTACAATAGCCTCAAAAAAAATCAAATACCTAGGTGTAAACCTAACAAAAGATGTGAAAGACCTCTACAAGGAAAACTATACACTTCTGAAGAAAGAGATTGAGGAAGACTATAGAAAGTGGAGAGATCTCCCATGCTCATGGATTGGTAGAATCAACATAGTAAAAATGTCGCTACTCCCAAAAGTAATCTACATGTTTAATGCAATTCCCATCAAAATTCCAATGACATTCATTAAAGAGATTGAAAAATCTACTGTGAAATTTATATGGAAACACAAGAGGCCACGAATAGCCAAGGCAATACTCAGTCAAAAGAACAATGCTGGAGGTATCATGAGAACTGACTTCAAACTATATTACAAAGCAATAACAATAAAAACAGCATGGTACTGGCACAAAAACAGACATGAAGACCAGTGGAACAGAACAGAGGATCTGGATATGAAGCCACACAATTATAACCAACTTATCTTTGACAAAGGAGCTAAAAATATACGATGGAGAAATAGCAGCCTCTTCAACAAAAACTGCTGGGAAAACTGGTTAGCAGTCTGCAAAAAACTGAAACTAGATCCATGTATATCACCCTATACCAATATTATTCAAAATGGATCAAGAATCTTAATATCAGACCACAAACTCTAAAGTTGATACAGGAAAGAGTAGGAAATACTCTGGAGTTAGAAGGTATAGGCAAGAACTTTCTCAACGAAACCTCAGCAGCACAACAACTAAGAGATAGCATAGATAAATAGGACCTCATAAAACTAAAAAGCTTCTGTTCATCAAAAGAAATGGTCTCTAAACTGAAGAGAACACCCACAGAGTGGGAGAAAATATTTGCCAGCTATACATCAGACAAAGGACTGATAACCAGAATATATAGGGAACTTAAAAAACTAAATTCTCCCAAAACTACTGACCCAATAAAGAAATGGGCACGTGAACTAAAGAGAACTTTCTCAAAAGAAGAAATTCAAATGGCCAAAAAACACATGAAAAAATGCTCACCATCTAGGCAATAAAGGAGATGCAAATTAAAACCACACTAAGATTCCACCTCACCCCTGTTAGAATAGCCATCATCAGCAACACCACCAACAACAGGTGTTGGCGAGGATGTGGGGAAAAAGGAACCCTCTTACACTGTTGGTGGGAATGTAAACTAGTACAACCACTCTGGAAAAAAATTTGGAGGCTACTTAAAAAGCTAAACATTGATCTACCATTTGATCCAGCAATAGCACTCTTGGGGATATACCCAAAAGACTGTGACACAGGTTACTCCAGAGGCACCTGCACACCCATGTTTATTGCGGCACTATTCACAATAGCCAAGTTATGGAAACAGCCAAGATGCCCCACCACTGACAAATGGATTAAGAAAATGTGGTATCTATACACAATGGAATTTTATGCAGCCATGAAGAAGAACGAAATGTTATCATTCGCTGGTAAATGGATGGAATTGGAGAACATCATTCTGAGTGAGGTTAGCCTGGCCCAAAAGACCAAAAATCGTATGTTCTCCCTCATATGTGGACATTAGATCAAGGGCAAACACAACAATGGGATTGGACTTTGAGCACATGATAAAAGCGAGAGCACACAAGGGAGGGGTGAGGATAAGTAAGACACCTAAAAAACTAGCTAGCATTTGTTGCCCTTAACGCAGAGAAACTAAAGCAGATACCTTAAAAGCAACTGAGGCCAATAGGAAAAGAGGACCAGGAACTAGAGAAAAGGTGAGATCAAAAAGAATTAACCTAGAAGGTAACACCCACGCACAGGAAATTAATGTGAGTCAATGACCTGTATAGCTATCCTTATCTCAACCAGCAAAAACCCTTGTTCCTTCCTATTATTGCTTATACTCTCTCTACAACAAAATTAGAAATAAGGGCAAAATAGTTTCTGCTGGGTATTGAGGGGGTAGGGGGGCGAGGGAGGGGGCGGAGTGGGTGGTAAGGGAGGTGGTGGGGGCAGTGGGGAGAAATGACCCAAGCCTTGTATGCACATATGAATAATAAAAGAAAAATGAAAAAAAAAAAAAGAAAATCTGGAGTTTGAAATCACACAGATAAAGGTCCCAGGGGGAAGGAGCTCTGCAAGCCGAGACTATAGGAACAGGGGGGCTCCTTGAACTCTCCCTGCTCTCGGAGCCTTGCCTTTCACTACAACCCCAATCACAAGCAATCCAGCTGCGGCTCCGGTCCCGCTGCACCCTCCTTGGCCACCAGGGGGCGCTCGGTGCCTACGACAGAAGCGCAGGAAGAGAGTGCAGTCTGTGCAGGCCCTGGAGAGCTGGGTCCAGACTGCACCAAGACGCTCAGGGACTTCTAAGTGCCACCACGAGACAGCAGAGGCTTGGAGCCCACACCAGGAGGCAAGGGCAAGGGTTCAAAGACCCCAACGTGATGCCCGCGGGCAGGGCTTCGCTTTGGGGCTTTAGCAGAGTTCTCAGTTAATGTGGAAGGGAGGGGCTGTGTCCCCCTAGTGATAGCAAGTCCACAACCCCAAGGCAGAGCATAGATGTGGGGTTGGGGTCGTCGCCTTGCTGGGCCCTTCCTGGGCCCTGCTGCTTGGAGCGGCTGCAGCTCCTAGTCAACCTGACCACAGATGCCCTGCAGGTCCAGGTCTGGGGTGCCCTCAGGAAGCCTGGCGTGTGCATCAGAAGGGGTTGCACAGGGGTTCACTAGACTGTGAAGACACAACCCGGGCAGCCCAGTCGAGCCAGTACTTGTCTTCTGTTACACAGGAAATCATCTAGCTCACTCTAATTTGCTGCATTTGCCAGGCCTAGAAAGTTAGGAGCTACGTATGTCCCACGTGTCCTCAGGCACCTCTGAAAACTGGGAGAAAAACTCAAAGTGCTTAGCGCAGTCTGCAAGGCCCTAAGGACTCTTAAGTCTCCCTCCTCCACCTCTTCCCCTCTCTCTTCCTTGACCTGGCTGCTTGGCCTCCTTGTTCCTGCAAGTTGCCAGGCACATTCCCACATTACTTTGCACTTACAGTTCCTTCTGCCAGGAGCACTCCTCCCCAGGCACCTGTAGGTGGGTCCCCTCATTCATTCAGGGGTGGCCCTTTTTGACCTTCCAGCTAGCCCAGCACTGGTCACTCTCTCCCTGCTGTAAGAGCTCATGGCACCACAGATTACAGCATCATCAAGTGATATTTGTCCTGGCCTGTGTCACCCACCAGCACTGTGCTCCAGGACTGGGGACCTGAGCCCACTGCCCTGACCCCAGCGCTGGAAGCGGCCCAAACATCAATTTCATTGGTGGCTACACATCAGGTGAGTAACTCTGGGTTCTTCTGGGGAAGGAAGGCAGGGTGGGGCTAGTGAGGGAAAGAAAGGAATCTCGGCTGATCCCCAGTCTTTTCCTGTCTTAGTAAAAGCATTTTCAGTAGTTGACAGCACTTTAGCATTTGTACCTCTTCCTGGTGGTGTGTCGGTCTTCATGACAATGTCCTTGACTTTTCTCTAGTTTCAAAAAGCCCAGTGCCCTTCCCTGAGCTTAGGCAGACATGTCTGTGGGACTCTTGGCCTGGGAATTTCTCTCTTTAGGGTGTTTTCTTCCATTCTGGGATGAGGGGGAGCTGCATTTTCTGTTTTGTGGGAGGTGGGGCTATCCCAAAGGAGAAGGATCTTCCCCTAGTCCCCATACCCCTCCTCCGGAAGAGGGTCCAACTTCTGAGCTCTGGCAGGGCCTTGGAAGCTGAAATTAAGTGTCCAGGCCACATGGGAGGGGTGAGAACACTGACCCAGGAATGGGATCAGGGTTCCATCACTTACCTGTGTATGACTTTTGCCAGGTCTCCTCCCTTCCTGCCAAATGGAAAGAGACTGTGCATCCCAGGATTTTCCATGCACGCTCGTGAGTGTTATTACTCATATAATGGGGTCCTTTTTGGGGAAGGGACAACAGTGGCCACAAGAGGGCACTGTCGGAGTGTGCATCTGTGATGAGCGTGAATGTGGGGGGGTGGGGGGTGGGTGTGCATGTGTGTGTGTGTGTGTGTGTGTGTGTGTGTGTGAGTGTCAGGGGGGCACATGCAGGGAGTCTTGGGATATGCTGACCAGAAAAGCTGCTGAGATGATATGCCGTGAAGGATAATCAGGTGAGGGCAGTGACATCTCTGCATGGTACATGGTGGACATGTGGTTAAATTAAGCTGCCCCACTCCCTGGGCAAGCTCTTCTCTCCAGGCATGGTCCTGAGAACCCTTGGGCTAGGGGAGAGCTCAGGGTGGGGCCGTAGGGCCTGAGTTTGGGGTAAGTGTGGGGCGTGGGTTCACTCTGCTCCCCAGGGCTGGAAGGATGGGAGGCAGGAGGAGGTGACTGCTCCTCCCACACTCTGCAGTCACTCACATTCAGTAAGATGGTTTGGGACGTTTAGCACTGAATTGCTTTGGTGTCATGGACACAGCGAGAGGAAGGCAGGGAGAGTTGGGCCTGTGTGAGTCATACTGGGGCTCTCTGATCAGAGAGGAACCTGGGGCTAAAAGGCCTGGGGTGAGTGCCGACTCTCGGACCCCATCCACAGACTTGGAGACTCCTCAGCCCAGAGTGGCTGATTGGGTTGATCTTAGAGTCAGATGGGTCACAGACTCTGGCTGAGAAGGGACTCCTATTAAGGCCAGGGTCATGTGACAGCACTGTGCATGGGCCGCCCAGGGCCTTGAGGCTGGTGGCAAGGCTCCTGGCATGATCCTTCTGGGCCTTGGCCTCCCCTGTGAACCTGAGTGGTGGGGTCCATTCCTTGATACCCCTTCCTGGCTTCCCCATTGACTCAGTGTTGCCCCTTCCCCAGGCCATTCTAGTTTCTGGGGCAGCTGGGATGAGTAGCTGAGACTCCTGAGGGACTGACAGCCCAGGCTCTAACACCCAGGCCAGGGCAGGATGGACGCTTCAGGCCCTGCTGCTGGAGTTGCTGGGATGGGAGATTCTCCCCATCCCACAACCTACCACATCAAAGGCAGCTGCTGCAGGAAAACCAGATAGGGGTTTCCAGCCTAGGCAGTAAGGAGTTAGGGTTTATCTGAAAGAAAAGGAACCAAATCCCCTCCCTATGGCCTGACCATGGGGACAATGACCATCTACAAATCCTTCCAATTCTCCCTCAACCCGACATGTGCTGATCATACAGTTCTCAGCCCACTGACTTTAGGCAGTATCCCCAGTGCCCACTCCTAGCACTCATACCCTCCCAGATCCCTCAGAGCAGCTGCAGCCTAATACATATCCCTGAGCCTTGTCCTCATATGCGGTGGCTCAGTGCTGTCAGGGAGAGACAGGGAGCAACCAGGTGTGTGTCAGAGGGGGAGGACTGAGGCCTTCCTGAGGAGAGGGCTTGGGACCTGGTTCAGGCCACCTTGTGGGGATGATTTTGGGGACCTAAAAAGAGGCCTGGAGCCTTTCTCTGCCCCCAGTTTTAGAGCATAGCTGGGGTTGAGATGGGATAGGTAGAAAAGTAGTGGTTATGGGTACCTCACCATCCACACCCCTGTGGGAGCGCTTCTTTAGGATGCAGGGGTTCTCCAAGGCTCTGAGCATGGTTGGAACACTCTGGCCTTTTTAGAAGTCAGTCTGCAATATGCTTCCAAAACCTTAGACAAGTGCAGTTGTGGCATGGGGTTAGATAACCCTGCAGGGACGGGAACCAGGGAGGTGTCTAGTCTCATTCTAAATGCAGAGAGAGCCATCAGGGTGTGTTCTATAGGTTGTCTGTGAGCTGTCTGATGCTGTCAAGAGTTCTTAAGATTGTACCAGGTGTAGTGGCTGAGGCCTGCTACAACAGAGGCAGAGATTGGGAGAATTGAAGTTTGAGGCCAGCCTGAGCAAAAAGTTAGCAAGATTCCATCTCAATCAAGTTGGATGTCACCACAAGCTGAGGTGCACCTGTGGTCCCAGCTTTTGGGAGGGCATAGGTAGGAGGATGGAGGCTGGTCTTGGGCAAAAATGCCATATCCTATCCAAAAAAATAACTAAAGGCAAAGAGAGATGGGGGTGTGATGTAAGGTGGTAAAGTGCCTGATTCAAAGACCTGAGTTCAAACCCCTGCACCACCAAAACAAACAAACAACCCTCCCCTCCTCAACAGCTCTAAGGTTGCTATGTGATGAATGGACTGAAGAGCCCCAGAGTGGAAGACTGGTCACTGATTCTCTGAAGCATTAAGAGAAGTTGTTGAATTTGGTGTATGAAGATTTTGCTAGTTGTTAGGATGTTGAGGCAATTTCCAAGCTCCTTCCCTGCCAGACCATGGCCAGAAGTCCTTTTTTGGTGACTGTGAATTGTTTTCCCCACCTCTGTGTTTCCTATGGGGAATAGTTTCACTACTTGGACTTGAAGACCATTAGGCTGTCATTCTGTAGTGATTAGACTTCTTGTAATCTCATCTAGCATAGTTTTCATCTCCAGTACTTCCCCTTTGCGGTCCATTCTCAAACCTTTGAGACAAGGTTTCCTGTAGCCCTGGCTGGCCTGGACTTTGTCATCTTCCTATCTCCACTTTCCAAGTCCTGGGAGTACAGGCATGCATCACCAAGCCCAGCTCTCTATCTTCTGTTAGCAATAGCAGATTCACAGATTCAATGCCAAATGTGTTATTTCGTAATATATAACATCCTTGGTGATGTTATCTATAAACAGTTACATAGGAGGTATTTCTGATTCAGGTCCTACTCCTTGGTTTTCCTTCTGATCATGTTATCCCCTTATGGATGACTGACCGTACTGGGAACCTACAGCAGCTGTCCTGTAACTGTAGGCCTAGAATCATGAAGAGAACACAGTAAGTATTTCAAGGTGTAAAAAAGAACATAGGTCCTTGACAGAAGCAAGGAGTCACTGTACTGGCTATTTACTTCTATATTAGTGAAAAAAACAGAAAACTTACCTTGTTTAAGCTACTGAAATGCATCAGTGATAACTTGCAGCTCAACCTACCAAATGATACCATTACAGTGTAACTGCTAGGGCTTTGTGGTGGCAAGAAGAAATGACTCATTTCACTGGGAGCTTCCCAACTCAACCAGGACAGCTGGGTAGGATGGTGTCAACCCATCTCTTAGAAGTGGCCAAACCTGGATTGCTGTAGGCTCCCTGTAGAGGACATCAACCACTCCTCATCCCCTTGCCTACACACCAGCCAGGCCTAGTCAGAGCTCAGTCCTCCACAAACACACCTTTGTCCCTCTACTTGTCTGTCTATTTGGAGCTTCCCTGGGCCTGCCTTCCTGCACTTCCAAAAGCCCCAGGACACTGGACTTCCTCCTCCACACCTGTGACAACCCATTCTGTAATGCCTGTACCCAGCTGACTCCCCCATTAGTCCTTCTTCTCCCCCTGCATTGTGTGGGGGTGTCTTGCTTGATACTGGTTGCTGACCATCTAGGATCTTGCCTGTATGCTGCCACCCATCCTGGATGGCCCCTCTCTGTTCCCTGCCTGTCCCACCCCCAACCCTCACTGCCTCTACCCTTTGATAGTGGGGTAGGTTCCTGCAGTTTGTTTCCTTGGCATCTATGGGCCCCTCCCTCACTTAAACAAGGCATCATGGATCTGGATTAGTTGTAAACATCCAGGCCTGACATGCTTCTTTTCAGCTGAAGAGAAGCAAAGTGAACAAGCAGAAAGGCACACCTGGGATGTGTTTATTTTTAATCTTCTCCCTCTGTCTCAAAATGAACCCACGTCCCAGTCCTGAGTTTTGCTAGGATCAGCGGCAGCCAGAGATAGATGCCTAAGCAACAAAACCCAAGGAACAGAGGGCTCTGGTTTTTTTTCCCTTCTGCTATATACCCTGGGCACTGGAGCTCCTCTCTGGGCCTCAATCTTCTCACCAAGGGAGAGCAGGGCAAGGGAAGTGATAACCTCCTGTATTTCTGACCTCAGCGTCTTCCTTCTGTTCTTCCCCAATGTGTGTCCGTCCCAGCTCAAACAGCAGCTCCAGACAGCTCCGACAGTGACACCTGTCCCTTGGATTTCCTGGGAAGCTTAGATCCTGGTGCACATGAGACCACAATTAAGCTCTAATTAGATGAGTCACAACTTCCATTAATATTGTACAACCCCCTCTAGGTGGGATTGTTTCAGTGTTGAGGAAACTGGGGCTTGAACTCTGGGCCTACACCTTGAGCCACTCCACCAGCCCTTTTGTGTGTGTGTGATGGGTGTTTTCGAGACAAACTATTTGCCCAGGCTGGCTTTGAACTGCACACTGATCTCTGCGTCCTGAGTAGCTAGGATTACAGGTGTGAGCCACAGGCATCCAGCCCCTATAATATTTAAAAAATGGTACTAGGGATCGAACCCAGGGGTTTGCATGTGCTGTGCCACTGATCCAACTTGCCAGGCCTCTGCAAATGTTCGCTTGAACAGGTATATAGCACTGGCAGTAATTTTTCTATGATCTGTACCTGCACTTTCCCATTTATTCTTCATTTACTATGGTGAGTCAGGTGATAATAGGGAGGAATGTTCTCTGCTTCATTCCCACTGTTTCCAAAATGGGAAGTGAGCTGCTATTCATCGTCTTTAGAAGGCGTCTCCAGTGGTGAGATGGGTATAACTAGCTTAATGCATTTCCTAATCCTTCGTGCATTTTCTCCTTCAACTTGGCATCTAGATGTGTGAGTCTGTTTTGCAATTCGCTTGTATTTAGAGCTCATGCATTTAGAAAAAATGTATGCATAAAAAACATTGTAGTACAAAATATTATATATTTTCATATAAATACATTTATTTGTCCAGGCTGTGGGCTTTCACCACTATGTACATACAGTGATAATTACCCATCCTTTGTGCACCTATCCGTGTTACCTCAGTTTTGTAATCACTATAGAAAATGCATCATCATCTATGTTAATGCAGTATTTATGGGCATGGATGATATTTTAGAGTGCAGTTTTTACAGATCATGGCTAAGTTATTTTATTTGTTCTAGTCATTGGGAAGGAATTAGCAATGATGGATGTTAGCACTGTGGTGTTTATACCGTGAAGGATTCCTATTCTGATGCAAACATGGCACATATTTCTTATTCACCTTACAATCTTCATTTGTTTCATTTATCTTGGGGCAGGTCACATTCCTTAAAATAGCTTGTTTCATGGTCAGACATAAGAATATATGTGAGTAGGTATCTGTTTATGAGCTAGAATGCACATTTAATTCTGCATGTTGAAGGTTAGTTAAAATTCAATATTAAAAGTATAATAATGATATTCTTTTGCCCAAATCATTTACCTCTTTACAAGAATGTTCTTGGGAAAACATTTTTTTTTTACTAAGTGGCCAGTCATTTAAGTACACAGTGATAGAAAACATCCTCAGTGAAGTCATTCATTGAGACAAGTAACCTCATAGTAATATAAACAGATGGGGCAAAATATAGTTTTATTCCAAAATATATTCTTTTATAGCTATATTCTTAGGGAAAGGTGATTTTTATAACTGAGTTACTGCTAATACTGTGGTTTATCCAAGTCACACAGTTTAATTTTTGTTCTAGAACTAGTTGGTGAGTCGGGAATAATAGAAGTGAATGAGGGTGATATTTCAAATCACGTATGTAAGTCTGCTCTCAAATGTTAGACTTATTTCCCTTCTACTTGAAATTCTTATGATTGACAATATTTGTGGGTGTGGCATTTCCTTTTATATCTTGTTTTCAAAACCAGATTAAGAATATGTGGATTTGGAATACACTTTCCAAAATAACACATGTACAGGATAACATGTATAATTGTAACAGCTTAATAGTTAGTAAAATTAATAGTAATTATAATTAACCTTTTCTTAAATGACATTCTTGTACTTGCATACATATATCTGTCTCTATAGCAGCTGTTGAACGCCACAATGTGAATCATGATTCACTCTGAAAACTCTTTTCTTTCTTTTTTTGTTTTTTGGTTTTTGGTGGGACTGGGCTTTGAACTCAGGGCCTCACACTTGCAAAGAAGGCACTCTACCACTTGAGCCACATCTCTAGTCCCACTCTGAAAACTCTATGACACACTGTCACCATGGTCTCCACAGGGTGCATTGTGATTTACTCTGAAAGCTCTAACACCATGGTGATGTGATTGTATATGTTTTTCCCTCAGTCTGAGGACCACTATCTGTGTTGAGTTTTTCAAAGTTCAGATGTAGCAGATAGTTTTCCTAGCATATTGCTTTTATTTCTATAGAGTTTCACTATGGGGAACTTGTGCTGCTTCAAAAAAGGTACATTAACATCAGCCAATGGATGCCATCTGTTCAAATGAACTGGCTGATATTTCTCAAATATATTATTAAAAACTTTCCTTTGTATTTTATCATAGTTATGATCATATTTGAATTGTATTTCTCTATATATGCATTTGATTCTTCCATCAACCATTTTGACTGTAAACTTTCCCACATTTAAAAATACATACTAATTTCTATTATGACTGTATACCTCAAACTCTTAGTAAATAAGTATGCCCTGGGATAAATATGATAGTCTTTTATAATTCAGGTTCTGATGTGATTTAGGTTCTCTGTGTCAAAATTGTTAATTTGGGAAAATTAGAATACATCCAGAGTGGTGATATTTTGGGGCATGTTATACGATAAAGTGTATGCACCTATCTTTATCTTTAACATGCATTCCCTCTTTATCCTAAAAGGTGTATTCAGTAAATCAGGGGTATGTCATCTTCATTTATGTAACATGATCAGAAAGTGCACTGTCTCTGTGTCAATGAACTAAGCACATTTACTTTATGCTTTGTGGATGATCTAGAATTCCAGAGATAGCAATTGTGAGTAATTTACCAACCCAATTAACTTTCCAGAGGTAAGCCGAGTCAAATAATGTGATTTTTTTCATGGTTACCCAATGAACAGTCACTCTGTAAATACACAAAGGTAAAGAACTAGGATGACTTGCAGAGACTAATGAAGAAGAATATAGACATTCATCATAGATGAGTCTATAATATAATATAAGTGTGATGAACAATAGGAATTATATACAGAGACAATTATACACATCTGCATATAAACCAGTAGCTTAAAAATATGTGTTAACTCTTAATACTGTTTTCATGTATTCTTAATTCTCCTGACCCTCATTCATAGCACTTTCACAAAGCAAAGCTATGGACTTTTCCACTGGTTGGCTTCTAGAGGTGCTTATATTTGTAAGGAATAAAATCTGTAGGATGATTTTTATAGGTTTTATTATATTAAAGTTTTTAGTAGATAATGCTGGCCATGCCGTATACAAGGTATCATCTCATTCAAGCAATTAGCTGTTGACCATGGTCAGGCACTGAAACATTCCGGAGAACAATACTGCCCTTCATTTTGGGTGGATACTGAGTTTACAAGCAGGAAGACACAGGCATCATTTTTGAAACTTTTTGCTGATTCCTTTAAACCTGAAATTAAAGTGGCTGCTTTCAGAACAAGCAGGCATATGTCATAGATAGAGCAGTGACCTGGTAATTTGGAATCCAGGGCTTTAATGAGCTCATATTAAGCTGTGAGATATACAGTAGGGCATTTTACCCAGGATTATCCTTCCTGACCATTTATACAGCCTATCTTATATTCATTATACCACTCAGAAACAACACAGACATGTGCTCTGATTTATTGACTACCCCGACTCCTGGGGTGAAGAAAAAGAGAAACAGAAATCAATGTACGTAGCTCAAGTGCTCCCAAGTAGAAGTGCCAAGATGAGAATGCAGATATACGGCCTCCAGTGTTGAGGCTCTGAACCATTGACCTGTGCTCATCACTAAGTGACAGAATCATTAGTTACCATACAAGAGGGTCCATCATCTGTATAAGTGTCTAAAATTATCCAAAGTTATAGAATTCATACACATTTTCCACTTCCCAAGTAATAACAGTGGTAACATAGGCCAGGGCAGGTATCACTACATGAATATCACAGATTTTATCAAGTTATTATGTAGATGTTTATTGCGGCACTATTCACAATAGCCAAGTTATGGAAACAGCCAAGATGCCCCAGCACTGACGAATGGATTAAGAAAATGTGGTATCTATACACAATGGAATTTTATGCAGCCATGAAGAAGAACGAAATGTTATCATTCGCTGGTAAATGGATGGAATTGGAGAACATCATTCTGAGTGAGGTTAGCGTGGCCCAAAAGACCAAAACTCGTATGTTCTCCCTCATATGTGGACATTAGATCAAGGGCAAACACAACAATGGGATTGGACTATGAGCACATGATAAAAGCGAGAGCACACAAGGGAGGGGTGAGGATAGGTAAGACACCTAAAAAACTAGCTAGCATTTGTTGCCCTTAATGCAGAGAAACTAAAGCAGATACCTTAAAGCAACTGAGGCCAATAGGAAAAGGGGACCAGGAACTAGAGAAAAGGTTAGATCAAAAAGAATTAACCTAGAAGGTAACACCCATGCACAGGAAATCAATGTGAGTCAATGCCCTGTATAGCTATCCTTATCTCAACCAGCAAAAACCCTTGTTCCTTCCTATTATTGCTTATACTCTCTCTACAACAAAATTAGAGATAAGGGCAAAATAGTTTCTGCTGGGTATTGAGGCGGGGGAGAGGGAAGGGGCGGAGTGGGTGGTAAGGGAGGGGGTGGGGGCAGGGGGGAGAAATGAACCAAGCCTTGTATGCACATATGAATAATAAAAGAAAAATGAAAAAAAAAAGTTATTATGTAGAAAGCCGCATGCCTTTAGTCCAATTCTAGATATTGAGAGTGGGGACACACCATTTGGGATACCTGGATTCCATCAGTACTGGATCACTCTCAGCAAAGCTGATATGAACTAGGTAGATCCTTTAGTGATATTTGATGGCATTAAAAGAATGCCCTAAAAATGCTGAAACCTTGTTAGCTACATCCCCTGGGACAGTGAGACATAAGAACTCAGTGTTCCACATCTTCGTTAGCCTGATGTATTACCCATGTTGCAACTCTCAAGTAGAACTGGGTTAAAGATCCTCAGTGGCCAACAGGGACCAGATTCCCATTCTGCCCTATCTCACTGCTGGTTGGCTGGTCTGAGTATAGAGAGCAACTCAAACAGTGAATACTAATGCATGGTGTAGCAAAGGAAGACTAGAAGGAAAAATGTATGGCTTGTAGTAGCTATTTAAAAATGTAATAATGTCAGTATTTTCTACTCTTCAATAATTTGTTATTTTTACAACAAAAGATTATTGGATAAATATAGTTATATCTTGTGCCTGATATTGAATCCATTTTCTTAATAAAATATGTATATTATCAAGGTGGAAAATCATACATAATTAATGATAAATGTAGAATCTGCATTTGTGGAGGTTCAAATAGGCTTGATAGATGTCAATAAAGTAGTGTAAGTTCTACCTGACCTCAAAATTATCTGAAGAAGTTATAGGACTCTGTCATTTAACCGTAATATTGTTTTAGTGTTTACCCAATCAGAGAAAGTATTGTTTTAGCTATTACTTTGAAAGCCAGAAGCTCTATTTTTCATTTCCCTCCGACTCTTCTCTTTGCTTTCCTTTTTTTTTTCTTGACCATCCTGTTGGATGATCCAGAAGCTCAACCCATGCTTGTTAGTCAATTAGAGCCATTAAGCCTCCATTTGTCCATATCAAGCGAAGTCTCCTGAGTAATTAATAAGCAGCATCACCAATGAGCTGACAGTTTTATGTGTCCTCCTAGGTTATCCTGAAGAGGAGACAAAGACCCAGTGCATAAACGTAAGATAGTTCCTTTATTTTCTTTAATTTATTTTTTTTTTGGTGGGCATGTGCTTTACCACTTGAGCCAAGGCCTGAGCTCAGGTTCTTTTATTTTTTTAATTTTAGCATGTATGAGAAATAAAATTAATTTCATACATTATAAGTGTTAGAGTGTTTACTTAGTAAGAGGAAAAGATGGAGTATTACCAACTAATCTCTTACTAAAGAGGGTATTCAGAAGTGGTATTTGCACACTGTATGTTAGGTTTCCTTTTCTTCTGCATAAAGAATTCCTCATTAGGTTAAGAAGTTTGTAATTTTCATGCAAATGTTGACAGACATGTCCAAGAAAACCTTGTATGTTTTCAAAAGTGTCCTCTGTACTTCTTCTGGGACCTTTGTGGTTTGGATATGATTTGACTGTGCTCTGAAAATGTTCATGTGGTGGAAGCCTCATATACCTGATATGGCAGTGATGAGATGGAACCTTTAAGATTTGAGGTCTAGTATAAGTAATTTGGACACTGGGGGCATCCCTTCATCAGGGAATAATGATAGTAATTTAGAGAGAGCTAGTTTTCACAAAAATGGGTTGTTATAAAGCAAGCCCACCCCACATGCTTGGGCACTTCTCCACATGACTGGATCCCTTTCATTTTCTCTGCAATGTTGTAAAGCAGCCAAGCGAACACTCACTAGAGGCCAAACACGTGGGGTTGTCTCTGCTTGAACTTTAGATCAGGAAAACTGCGCAGTAAATATCTTTTCTTTATAAAGCACCCACCCTCAGGTATTTCATGATAGCAAATCATAGCAGAAAATTTGAGGACTTTGACTTGACTAACCTTTTCCACCTAGTTGCCTAAAGCCAATCGGAGAACCAAAGAACTCAGCATGATATAGTCCTACAAGTGTTTTCTTTGTAATTTCAGATCACATCTAGAAAAAAGAGAATCTGTATGTGTTTTTCTCATTGTTTGAAGACATAATTGAGATGAGAATTGCGGAAATACAGACTGGCTTTTGAACCAGTCTGCAATGGTCAGAGATACCTGGTGGGAATATGAAATTAGGAATTTCATCAAAAGAAAATGAAGTTCTAAGTAACAAACACTGGTCATGTTTCTAGCATTGTTGGAATTACCTATGCTCCTTTTAGGTGGTATGGGTTTGTGTACACTGGAGTATATCTATGTGTGTGTTTCCCCCAGAAAAACAATTACGCAACACAATTTCCAGTGGCCGCTTTTTCCATTAAAAAATCAGAATACATTCTTCACTTACATTAACTAGTTCACAGGTCATCACAGTCAATGTGGTGGATTTGTTTTTTGTTTGTTTGTTTACTGTGTTTCTCCACAGACAAATAAACCAAGGAGCAAAGTTAAATGACAAAACCCCCTAGTGATTCAGTAGGAGAGCCAAAGTCAAAGTTGATGCTCTAAACTATAACCTCCACTTATCTATCACTCCATCAAGAAATCTCTAGTCACTCTGTAAGAAGGTTTCACCTCCCAGGACTTACCTGAGAATAACTCAAGCCTGCAGAGTTCCCAAACACTGTCCATCATATGACAGCCTCATTGGTTGAAAATCCATGGAGCCATCTTAGCATCTGTCTGCAGACATTCACATGGTAAGGAGGATGAAAAGACAAAAATTCCCACATGCTTATCTGATCATAGATTGAGAAGATGGAAGACACTATGTAGGACAAATTGGTGTTGTGTCTCAAATTCCAGGAAGAATCGGTGAAATACTTCAGTATATTAGACAACATTATCATATGAGTCCTAAAAGTTACACATTTTAGGGATAGTAACTATTGAGAACTCAAATCACTACCTGGTTACTACCTAGGGATCCATCATTCTCCATCATTGTTCTTTAGACACACTTTTCTTTTTCTTCTGTATGTTATTTTTTATTAGTATATAATAGTTGTACAAGGGAAAATGACTATAATATTAATATACGTGCTTACAATATATCTTAAACAGATCCCGCCCATCATTTTCCCTTATCCTCTTTCACCCCCTTCTTAGAATGGTTTCAACAGATTTCATTATTCAGTTTTTATATGTAAATACAAAAATGCACCCATCATATTTGCCTCTGTCACCTTTTCCTTATGCCTTCCTCCCTCCCACTGATACCCACTCCCACAAAGGACCTATTTGACCTTCCTGTCCTTCATTTTTTTTAAAAGGAAAACCTTTCAGTGGTGAAATACACTCTCTGTGCTCAAAGAGTGCTTCTTCTCCTTAATGAACTGTCTCAGTGTTAGCTGGTCTATGCAACCATAGGGAGCCGATACACTCAATGGATTTTTATACATGTAGCATTGAGAAGTCAATAATTTTCAGGCTTCATGTTTCCTCAAGAGGAGCTGGAACTCTGGAGCTGCCCTTGCAGGATCTGCTGATGGAAGAGAAGTTTGTAGAGAAGAAACTGAAATTGATGAGAAAGGGATGGGTAGGACAACTGCCTTCTCTTAGCCAGGCTTAGTCTAGGCTGCACTGACATTTGCTGAAGTCAGTAGTCTAGAAGTGATGACACAGAAACAGTTCATTATATCACCCAAGCACCAGGCCACTTTTCCTGTCAATTCACATTGAGGGCTTATCCAGGGTTGGTCAAGCGAAGGGAAGTTTATTCTTTGCACATCCATCTTGCAACAGTTGCTTTAGAATAACTTGTAGTCTCAGGCATCTTGGGGGACAAGCAGGCACTGGTCTCACTTGGTGAGAACTACTCACCAAGAGGCAGCTGACAGTGTGAAGGTAGTGGTGGAGGAAGACCACACATTTGTACTCTAAGCTTCTCACAGACCATCCTTGGAGGAAGCTGTCATATTTTGGGGCAGAGATTGAAAGGTTGAGGGGAAAATGTTTAAGATTAGGACCTGCCCTATCACTGGCATTTCTTCCTGAGAAACCATGGGGTATGAAGATTTGAGAAAGAGAATAAAGGGGGTTCTTATATCAGGGCTCCAGGAATGACCTAGAGATCTCAGTTGTGCAGGGATCTCTGTCTCCAGGGAACCAAGTGTCTCCCCTCCCACGCTTGTCAGTGCTATGATTCTGAAAATTACTGAACATCTCTACATATCAGTGCCCAGGAGAGAAAAATAGCAGGCATGGTCCCTTATCTACCTGCCCCACTGGAGATGAGAGCATACCTGCTTCATAAGCTTTAAAACATCACGTTTAGATAAAGAATGAAAAGTAAACATCTATTCTCCGCTACACTAAATACTCATTCTGGACTCAGCCACTCCTGCCTAGCTCATCCCTCTGGCAATCTAATAAACATCGTAGAGCACTTTGGAACTATCAGTCCCTTTTCTTAAGGCTTTGTCTTCATTTACTAATTTTTAGACTTGTAATGTATAAAGGTAAGCCATATTAAATTTCTAGCATCATAAGGCAAAGATCTGAGAACAGAGGGATTATGTGACCTTACTTGGGTTCATGTGTCTCTAAGTGAGATTTGGTATGGGACCCTCAGGCACCAACACCCAGACTCAGTCACTGTGCTCTTCTGACTTTCTATACTGTCATCTACACCAAGACACTGCCCTCACAGCCATTATGATAGATGTGTTAAGAGCTCCAGAACTCCATGATCTTCCTGTAGTTACCTCTGACTGAGATGGCTCTTCTTGGAAGCCAGTAAACAATGGAATCAAAAGTTTAAACTCCGAATGAATTACTAATAATTTTTCTTTGGTTTTCTGCCACTAAACTTGACATAACTCTATGCACTGCGAGTGCATTTTCTAGTATATTCTCTGTTGAAAAATTTTCAAAGACAGCATTATGGCCCCAGTGGAGATCAGAAGATTTTCCACTTCCTTTCCCCCAGGAGCAACCAGTATGCGAAACAACTGAAGGTACTGCAGAAATTTAATCATCAGGTTGAATCATGACCAATAATGGTGGATTATCTTGTAACTCAGTATGTAAGAGAACTGTGAAGAGATTCAGTGGTATTTTTTTAAGTTTTAGCAAGGATTTATTTCATGTAACAAGGGAAAGTGGGGAAATGGGAGTAAAGACTCTCAGCATTATTTTTAATGTGTGAAAATTTTAATTTACCTCATTAGCTAACAGTGGTATAAAAAATAACCAAAAACTGCACTTAAAAATCAAGGTTGGATCTCATCTAATGGTAGAAAGCATTTTCAGCTAATGTGTAGACATTAAAAGATTGTTGAACATTAGCAAATTAGGTCTTCTTCATCTATAGTACCAGATTATTACATTTAAATTAATAGATACTTTTTAAATCTAAAAGAGTTTTTAATTGATATAAAAGTTCAGTAAATAATACACCAAGTTCCCTCTCCACCCCTTGTCCCACCATCACCCCCATTTTAGCATCTTTTATTACCTTGGTGCACTTGCTGAAATTATTGTTCACAAATTATACATTATTTTTATACTAAATGAATAGTTTTAAATTTCACTCTGCATTGTGTATTCCTAAATTTGAAACATGTATATCATTTTATAGTCTCATACAAAAATAGCTTCTCTACCCTAAAAAAACTTCTCCTTTCTTCACTCTGTAATCTCTTTCCCTCTGCTCAGAAGCCCTGGAAACTCTTGATATTTTCAGTGTCTGTAGTATTTACAGTTTTGTCTTTCTTGAGAATGTCATGTAGTTGGAATCCTAGATTATGTAGGTTTTTCACACCAACCAATTTCACTTATTAATATTTATTAAAGGTTCCTTCATATCTGTTTCTCTGCATGAGGGCTTGCTCTTCTTAATACAGAATGATATTATACTGCATGGAAAAATGAAAAGTTTCGCTGCTTTCTAAATGATTTTGCACTTTTAATTTCATAGACTTCCTCAATATTTTTATTGCTTCAGTTTTCATTACATCTCATTCCTCTACTTTCTGCCATTTCCTAATCAACACATTAGGTTATTGATATTATAAATTGTTTTTGTAATGTATTTCATCCAATTCTACAAATTTCTCTCCAAGCATTGCTTTTGTTACATTTCACTAATTCATTTGGTTGGACATGAAGCTTCTTCTTTGTCCCATGTGAGAATGGTGTTGCTTAATTTGCAAATATTTTGGAATTTTCTCCTTCTCCAAATATTGTTGATTTCCAGTTTAGTCTTGGTGTGATCTGAGACCATACAGGTGACTCATGAACAACATGTGTTTGAACTGTGCTGGCCCACTTACATGAGGATTTAAAAAAAAAGATTTGTGACAAGTATTTTAAAAGGTGAACTGCATGGCCTGGAAACATCAAAAAATTAAGAAAATATTAGGTTTGTCATGAATGCGTAAAACACATGCAAATCATGATGTAGTTTATCATTTACTACCATAAAATGTACTTAAAATATTATAAAAAGCTAAAATTCATCTCAGTTAACACACATTGACACATATAGACCACACATGGTGTCTCACATTTGAGATATATGTAAACAAATGTAAAGGTACAATACTAAATGATAACTATATAAAATTAACTGTAGCACATAGTGCACTAATACAATAATTTCACAGCCATTTCCTCTTGCTACAGAAGTCTAGTCAAGTATTGCCAGGTATTTGCTTATAATGCCCTTATTGTACCAATCACCTACACCTGAGTTGTTTGTCTCTCCAGTCAACTGCATATTGCAATGCTTATAGGAAATGTACCTTATTTAACTGCTTCTAGTCAACAGCAAGCTGGTAGCAGTTTAGTATTTAGGATGTCAACTGTTATAGGAGGGACTTTTTTACTGCACAAGGGTTGACTTCCTTAGCCTCCAAGTTTTTAAAGTGCCCTTGCATGCTGCAGACTTAAAAATAGCCAGGCATGATGTTGCATGCCTGTAATCCCAGCTGCTCAGGAGGTAGAGGCAGGAGGATCCCAGTTCGAGGCCAGCCTGGGCAAAATTATTGAGACCATATCTCAAAAACAAGCCAGTTGTGGTGGTTCATGGCTATAACCCTAGATGTTTCAGAGGTGAAGATAGGAGGATTGTGGTCTGCAGCCAACTTGGGCAAAGTTAGGGTGAGACCGTATCTGAGAAAAACAAACTAAAAACAAAAGTACAAAAGTGTGGCTGAAGTAATTTTTTTTATTGCTACCTATATCAATTGTTTATTTCTCCCTCTTCTTTTTTCTTTATTTTATTGTTTTTATATTTATTCACATGTATCTACATTGTTGGGGCCAACTCCCTCCCACCTTCCAGGCAGAACCTGTTCCACCCTCTTGTTCTCCGATTTTGTTGAAGAGAAAACATAAGAGATAATATGGACAGGGTTTTTGCTAGTTTTCCATGCAGTATTCCAAACAGGCTAGTTCTTGTTAATTGGTGGTGCTATTCTGCTCAACTATATCTCTACTAACTTTCTATCAGCTGAATCTGCTAATTCATCATTGTGTTTTAAGATTTTGAATTTCTTTCTTTCCTTCCTTCCTCCCTCTCTTCCTTACTTTTGAAGTACTTGTGGTTGGATCAGAGACCTTGTGCTTGCTAGGCAACTGCTATACCACTTGAGCTGGGCCACTCAAATTTTGAATTTCTAATAATTCTTTCTCATCCACCTCCTCTTCCTTCTTTTAATTTTCCTAATTGCTTTGATAATATCAATTTAAGAGAAGAGTGTCACACTTCTTTTAGTTCTTTAGACATGGTTTTCTGTATTATCTGGGGAATTGGTTCAAGCACCCTGCATGAACACGGAAATCTGAAGATTGGCAAGTCTATTGTATTACATGGTGTACTGTGTGCATGTAACCCACACAATCCACCCATGTATTTTAAATCATCTCCAAATTCTTACAATACTTACTACAGTGCAAATGCTGTGTAAATACTTGACATACTGTGTTGTTTATGGAATAATGCCAAGAAAAAAGTCTGGACACATTGAATGCAAGACTTTTTTCAACACACACACACATCACAGAGAGAGAGAGAGAGAGAGAGAGAGAGAGACAGTAAGTTGGTTAGTTACTTAGTTTGGTTAGTTACTTAGTTAACTTTAACTTAGTTAAAGTTTTGAGTCCGAAGTCTAGGCTTCCTTAGTGATATATTTTATCGATTGCTCTTTTTTTGGTAGTGGTACTTGGGTTTGTGCTCAGGACCTCATCCCTGATTACTATTTTTACTGAGTTTGGGGCTGTGCTGAGTGTCTCAAGACCAGACCCAGGTTTGGTGATCTCCAAAAGGAGTCACTGAATTCAACTGATGCTCATTTATATCTCTGTAAATTATTATAGAAAAAGTGTGCAAAGTAAAAACAGCAAAGTGAAATTCAACATAGTGTTGCATCAAAAATTACTTGCATAAGCTTTCCAGGGTTGTCCCCCAGTTGAATCATACAGACATGCTTAATTTCTTGACCAGTGAATGTGACAGCATGTGACTGTTGTCTACCATCGAAACTCAGTGGAGACTCAGGGACCAGTTTTTAGTGTAGTGCACACTTTTCATGTAAGTGTCCTCTGTGTAGCACATGGCAAGGTTTCGGTTTCCTAGAAAGCAGATGTTCATCATAAACCATGGGGTGTGCACAAACCCTCTTCACAGTGGGTGCTACTCCTTTCAGTCTGGTAATATTGGAAACCCTCTCAAAGTCCACTTCTGAGGTGTCAGATATGGGTCAATTTTGCTTGCATGTCCTTTTCAGGATAGCAATGCAAAACTTTCAGATTTCCCTATATAGCTTATTAACACATTTCTACATAAGGTCATGTTTTATTGACTTCTAAGCATATCTTGTGTTTTCTGTTGTTAATTGGACATTGTGACAAAATCAAAGTCCTTGTCACCTCAACATTGACTGTTGTTCCTATATATTTTAGTGCTTTTATTTTTATTTGTTTCTTTAGTAACTTTGCTGAATTGATTCTATAAAGTTATTATTCTTTGCCATGTGTGGCTACTGAGGTCTCTATGTGGTGGCCAGCTAATGATTAGGCTGAGTTTCCTTTTTTTTATGTCTTTGTTTTTCTTTGATAGTACAGGGATTTGAATTCAGGGCTTTGTACTTGCTAGGCAGGTGCTCTATGACTCCCACAGGCATTTTTGCTTTAGATATTGTTCAAATAGTGTCTCACATTAATGCAGGACTGGCCTGAACTGTGATTTTCCTATTTATGCTTCTTGCCTAACTAGGAGGACAGGCATGTGCTGCTGCACACATCTCTTTATTGGCTGAGATGAGGTCTTATGATCTTTCAGCCTGGCTGGCCTCGAACCACGATCCACCTGATCGGTATCTCCTGAATAGCTGGGATTATCGACATGAGCCACTGCACCTTACTTGGGCTGAGTTTTCTTTAACTTCCTAGAACCAATAGATATCCTAGTTTTTGTCATGGAGCTCTATTTTTGTGTTGAAAACAGCTTCAATGCTCAGACTGAGTGTTTAGAATTCTACGTTGACTTTCACTTCTTAGTCGATCATAGCCTCAATGTCAATGGGAGGGGAGCTCTTAGGGCATCCCAGGTCTTCTCTGATCATACTTAGAGCACTGTGTCTGTGAATAGTCCTACATATGAGTGTAGCTTTTAGATTCCCTGAAATATGTGGGAACTGTTTAAGTCACTTCTATCAATACCCATTGTTTTTATGTGTTTTGTCTAATATTTACCCCAATATTTATCCATCACCACTGGTGACCACAGGAGAAACACTGTATGTAATTCTTTTCAACAGATGTCTGTAGGGAAAGTGCTTTTTTTGCACTGTGGAAGTTTGAATAGTTTCAAATACAGACAAATACAGAATTGTCTATCTGACAGCTCAGATAATGATACTATCTGCGAAAGGGGCTTTGAGGGAGCTCCATTCCAGTCTTGCTTCCATTCACATGGCTTTTTTGGTTTTTCACTATGAATGTGCCTGCTACTTTCCATTCCAACCACAGAAATGGAGAGTGAAGGGTGATAGGACAGGTTAAAATACCACAAACCTTACTCTTCTAAATAAGATTCAGCCATTTTTCTGGAATAAATCCTTCCTATATTAGGGAAAGCTTTGGTCAATTTCAAGAGTCCTGAAATACCTAAGATGTATTGTGGAGGAAAGAATTTTTGGCAGTCTTTATTCTGCCATGTTCAGTGATGTAATTCCCTAAATCATTTTCTTTTGCATATTCTTGAATCACAGTCAAAGGTCCCATGGATTATCCTTGAGAGTTTGTATTTGATGGTATTCAGCATAAGTTATAGCTCATTATTCCATGGGTTTTTGAACATCATGTATCTGAGCTTTAAAGTAATCACTATGAGTGATGGGACTGTAGTACCATTTGATGATTGACTGTTTGTTGCTTTACTTTGTCATTAGCAGAATGCCAAGAGTTCATTTCTTTCTTGCCTCTCATTTAGTCTCTATGTCCACCGAGGGGGATGCTCCAGCACCAGCTCAATCTATGCTTTTGAGTACAATCATACACATCATCCTATTTCCTAAACTAAATGAGCTCTCTGAATAAATTATGAGCAACATCATCAATAATTCATGCTTGTCCTGTGTTCCTAGTTACCCAAGAAGGCTCTGTTGAGAAGAGCTGTGGTGTAAAGAAAGAAGAGTTTCCATCCACCAAAATGGTAAGGTGACCTTTCTTTGCTTGAAACAGAAATGTTGCTTTCTTGATTCCCTGCTTTTAAGTTGAGTTCAGGCATTAAAACATGACACATTATAGATATTAGATTGTCTTCTGGAGGGGTAGAAGTATAGACCCTTCCCAACTGACATCTGATGCAAAAAGACTTGTCAAAAGGTAGCATCAAGTTATAAAGTATATGCTAGTGGTCCTCTTCCTTGTAAGGACTTTCTCCTCAGATTAAGTATTTTGTAGTTGATGAAGTAAATGGAACTGAGAGAAACTTCCCTCAGGAAACATTCATGGGTTTTCCAAAGATATGCCCTGTTCTTATTTTGGGAACCATTGACTATACTAAGGTTTCTCATATCTTTTCAATATTCAGGAAGAGACCTAAGGCCATGCACAAGCAAGTCACAATATGTCACAGTAGTCACAATGTTTTTGTTTCTGTAATTGCAGGTGACATCAAAGCAACGTGAATTTGATGTTTTAGAGGACTTTGGTGAGGAAAAATAAGATGTTAATATAAGTGTAGCATCCTTATTGGCTTCTCTTTGAAGAGCCACATTGATTCTGGGTTTCTGGAGGGAAAAAGATAGTACAAGTATTGAAAAAAAAACTTGATCATCCGGGTAAAAACTCAAATTTCTGTACTTCCTGGAAGTAAATATGCCTGTGTCAGTTTTTTGTGGTGTTGTGTACTTGAAGGTTATTGGGCACCTCATATTACTGTTTTGTAACTGAATGTGTGTATGTGTGTGTGTGCAGCTATGTCTTTTCTCAGGAGATAATTCACATTTACATAGCACAATTGCCCTGTCAACTCTCTGAAACATAAAATCCATCAAAACCTTTTACACATCCTTTCTATACAGTAACTCATCCAATCCTCATTGTATTTTACCTGGAGTTTTGTTTGCTATCCACATTGCTGAGTTGGGGAAACTAAAATACCAAAATTAATGACCCAAGTTCTCATGTGTATGCAGAAAAGTAAGAACATGAACCCATGGGTCACTTGTATTGCTCTCAACTACTGAAAAGCACTTATGACTTCTACATGAGGTCATCAATTCCAGAGCAGGGAGCTCAGCATTCCTGTATGAGCTTTTTATATGCCAGCATACATATTTCATAGATAGGCCCATCAGTATAAAGGTGCCTCAGTTGTCATTTAAACCAGATTAATACAGTATTCTCACCTTGTTTATTACATACTGTTTTGAGGAAATGTGGTCAGAAATAAATAAAAGAAATGTCAAAAACAAAAATTTTTAATCCCATGCACACATTACACAGCTCTACTGATAGGAAGAATCTAAGTCAATCCTGTGTGATTGTAAATTATGTTTAAAGTGCTCTGTGATCTTCTGAGTGTTTTCCTGCCCTTAATTTTGTGAAAATATACCTTTTCAAAAGCAAATGGTATGCCAAAGGCAAGGCGAAATTTTATGTGCTTAATTTAAGTGATAAGGTGAAACTTGTAGATTTGCTGAAAGGCGCTTTGTTTTTAGAAGAACTTGTGCAGCATTAAGAGAAAAATGAATTGAATCTGGACTGCAGTACTGAGCTCTATGCATCTGAGTATTTGTGGGGTTTCCTCAATTATTGCCTCCTTGGAACCATACACCTGTGATTACCAAGGGTCAAGTGCAACGGGAAGATTTTCCCACAGACTTTGGCATAGTCATTCGTGTGAAAAGCACAAATGACGTTTCTGGGCAGGTCACAGATCCTGGGAGGCACAAGTGACTATGTAGGACAACATGGCCCACCTCTGTAAGTTCTATAGTCGTGTTTGAGAAGCTGGCCACAAACATAAAAATTGGTTTAATATTTTATTACTCTTGACAATACTGTCACCGTGAGCAATAACATGCTCAACTTAACGTTGGTTATTAGCACGATTGCCGTAACCTTTTTGTAAACCTGGATTAAAGAACCAACCCATTTTTCCCTTCCGTGATGAATTGTGTCACTATTTACTGGCAAGTGTGTTATGTATAGCCACACTTATTTGAAACACACACATGATATAAAAACTGAAGAATGGGAAAAAAGCACACAACACAGGCTTATTTTTAATTGGTAGGATATTAGTATTTCCAAATCGTCTATAAATTATTATATTTGACCCATCATTACTCTGTTTCCACCTAGATCCCCCAGTGGACTTGGTTGAGTCCCCCAAATTAGATAAAGTAAGAGCAACTTCCTATATCTTAATCTACAAATGAAACTCTATCTTCAATCAAATTTAGATATTAAAAATCTGATTGTGTCAATTATTTTTTGAAAGATATAATTTCTATATTGAAATGAAGTTGAGTGGGAATCTCCTTCCAATGGATTCCTGACTTTTTAGAACAATTAAAGTCACCTCATTCATTATAAATTGTGTGTTAGAAGTATTTTGGCATCAGTTTCCCTCCTTGAATTATGGTTTATGTAGTTGATAATCTAAATGCACTTGAGAGATACACTCTGCACTGGTGTCCTCTCCAGTAGTTTTTGGAGAATATGACCATTGACTGAAGCATGCTTCCCTGTCTAGTTTTCTATGACATCAGGGGCAAACCAACGTGTGTAAAATGTACAGCCTGGTCTGATCCTCATAGCGTTTTCTTTTCTATCATTGTAGATATCTCTGTCTCTATTTCAGAGTGGTATGTATTCATTCGCTTGGGGAGGAAATAATTTACTGGCCTTAGTCTAGAGAACCCTGATTCTGGCTTCCTGCTGAGAAAGAGGGTTGGGGGCTCAATGAAAGAAAATAATTTTACTGGTAGAATTCTAGCCATTGAGACCATAGGGAAAATCTGTGAGCTTGAGGAAAGACACCGTTGACCTTGTGAGCCACTGTGGCTTCACTTTATGTAGGCAGGAATTAATGAACCACTCTTTACTGATTTTCCAGATGTAAGTCCAGTGCAGGAATGGGAGCTAGAAAGTACTAGTAGTGATGACGTTGAATTTCCAGGTAGGTAAAAGCATTGCAGGAAGGATCCAATGGGAGAGGGTCCCAGGAGTAGTCATGTTTTACCTTCTGCTTGGGACACTGAAGGAGGGAGAGAGAAATCATAAATGAAAAGAAAATATGTGTGGGGGACGGTATTGTTCTTTTCATATTTTAATAACATAATGGTAAGAAGTGCTGTGCCTGTGGGGTTTCAATGTACCTTCTTTTTTTTCTGTTATTTAAAGATATTTCCCAGAATACCTGTTTTTTCCTGCCTCTGCCACTGCCAAATCTCAAAGCTGTGATCATTAGCATTCCTTGGTAAATTGTGCACAGAATGTTTTGTGTTGAGTTTTGGGTACTGGCCTGTGATCGAGGGGATCTGGTAGGGTACCACTCTTCCACAGGCACGGACTTGAACTACAAAACAAAGTCCTGCTGTGGGACTATAGAGGTAGGAGAAATAGATCTTCTTCCTCTGATTGTTCAGGTCTTTATCAGCAACTTCCTGATTCCTCCTCACTGCTTACTCCTGGTTTAAAGGGAATTCTCAGGATAGATGACACACTGTATTCTGGGTTTACTGCAAAACCTCCTGACCTTGAAGCTCATCCCATCTGAGCAGATGTTCAGGAATTTCCTGGCCTGTTCTGATGGCAGGTCTCTCAGGACTCTCAGGACTGGTGTTTTCTGTGGTTGGAGTCTCTGCCTCCTGGAGATTCCAATCCTGAAGATGGCTGCGTCAACACACGCTGAGCGTGGAATCTTGAGGGGCAGAGAAGCCAGAAACCACAGAGAAGGGAGGGAGGGGAAGGGAGGAGTGAAGAGCAGAGGAGAAGAGAGCATAGGACAGCAGAGGAGAGGAGAGGAGAATGTGCCCATGTGCTCTCAGGTGGACATTCTTTTTAATTTTAATTTTGATTCATTGTATATTATTAATATGCAGGGATTTCCTTGTGATAATTCCATACATGTGTAAAGTGTACCTTGAAAAAGTTCACCCCTCAATGCCTCAGGTGAACCTGCTTTCTGCTTTCCACCTGGCCCTTTCACGGCCCTCCTGCACCATGAAGGCTGGCTTTTATTGCAAACCCATTTCTGAGTCTGGTTCTCTGTTAGACCATCCAGTGCTCTGAAGCCTACATAGAAAGAAGGTCCTTTGTCTGGAAGACCTCTATCATCCAAGCAGGGTTTGCTTTAAGCAGGGAAAAGAATTTTGAACCCAATTAGTGCTGTGCTTTTATTGCACTTAATCAGAAGAACAGGGCCAGTGGAGTGGGAGACTCCTGTCCCTTTTCCTCCCTATAGATATAGGATTCAGGCACAAGACCCAGAACGGTGGGGTCCTCAGATCTCACAAGCTCAGGCCAAGGATAACAGCATAGCTCTCATCTTCCTTCTTCCCCACTCACAGCCAGGAGTGTTCCCTGGGGTCCCTAGACATCTTTCAACCTGTGATCAGAAGAAATTATTTACTTTTCCAATAAGAGGACTTACTTTTACATTCTAAGGACTGAAGAATGTGACCTCAGGAACCCGAGCAAAGTGGATGCTGTCACTGAGGTTCTGTCCTGGGAGTCTTAGAAAATAGACTCTGAACCGGGCGCCAGTGGCTCATGCCTATAATCATACCTACTCAGGAAGCAGAGATCAGGAGGATCTCAGTTCGAGGCCAGCCTGGGCAAATAGTACGTAAGACCCTATCTCAAAAAAACCTATCACCAAAAAGAGGACTGGTGGAGTGGCTCGAGCTATAGGCTCTGAATTCAAGAGTTCAAGCCCAGTACCACCAAAAAAAAAAAACAGACTCTGAGGTGAAGGAAAACTGGCCTGTGTGGAAGATTCTACCAACTTTCATCTATTGATTACTACAAGACTCACCTGTGTATGGGCTTAGTGCACTCTGAAGGAATGAGGAAAAAGAAGAAATGAAAAAAAAATAGAGAGGGAAGGATAAAGAGGAGTCAATAGCCTGCACATCCAAACACTCAACAGCTGGATAAACACATACATTTTTAGAAAATAAAATTAATTATGTTGTCATGTTAAAGAAAATCACTGAAGATGGATGAACCACAAATCTAGGGATGGGCACTTGGGTAGGAATAAGATTATGAATATTTCAATTCCAGTCCGATTCTTGGTGACCATTCTCCCTAGAGATGGAGCCTGGAGGATGAAAAGTGTAAGAACAATGTTTTCACATTTTTCTGAAAATCAATGAGGACATGAGTGAAGACCTAACTCACCCAGGGTCCCTCCCTATTGGAGGCCCAAGGAAGGCAGGGGCAGAGGGAAGATTAGGAGGGAAGGGTCTGACCACATCAGCCATAGTAAGGCTGTGTCCACTGAACATATGGGCTAGTTCACAGAGGAGAATGTACCTGTGAACAGGGTGAGGTCCCTCTGTCAGCTATGGACATATCACTAGTAACACAGGGCTCACCCTTTATGGAATAGGATGAGGCAGCTGTTTAGTGGATGATCGTGGCTGGACTGTAGTGGTCAGTATTCATACTTGCTGATGACAGAATCTGTTCTGGAGTAACAACTCCAGACACGGAGGATGTGCCTTGAAATTTATTGTTTTATTTGTCTGTGGCTTCCTAAGATGTCCAATTGTGGCACAGGTTAAATACTTATTTGTTTCTTTTCCCCAATAGTCATGGACTAATCTGGCCGTAGAAAAGTCTCTCTTGAAGGGGCTACCACAGAAATTGATCATTGAAACTATGCTCAGAGGAATGTCCTTGGATTCAGGGGCTCTTGTCTCACTTCTTGTTTTCTGAACCACTGTGTGAAACTAAGACTGCTTCCACTGCCAAGAGCTGTAGCACAAAAATAAACTTCCTTAGCCTTCAGCGCAAAGATGAATAAAATCCCTGTATTGACGGGCGTCTTTTGAGCCACAGAAGTGACTGGGGACCTCAGAGCCCCAGTGTTTACTTGAGTCTAAGTATTAGGTGTGGAAAAAAAAACAAGAGAGCTCCCTGACCTCTGCTGGTACCAGACTATTTATTCACCAACACCGAAGGCACTGCTAAAGACCAGGTGAGTCTAGCAGATGTCGCAGAAGATGCAGAGGGAAAGTACTGAGTCACCACAGGAGATTAGTGGGAACCTTCAAATCTTCACAAATAGAAGATAAAGTTGAGACCAGAGTAAAATTTCTCATGAGTCTGAGCCTGAGTGGTTGATGTGGACTAGGAATGGAGACCTGCTGAAGTCTTTGCAGTGAGAGAAGAGCAAGAGGAAGAAAGAGACCAAGCCATGGCCTCCTGATTCCTCTTTCCCTCCCTCTGCAGAGGAGGGGCTGTCTGTGCAAAGGTGTTTTCATCACTACTACCCCAGCCCCTTCTGAGTCCTAGTGCTGGAGCTCAGCTCACTGCAGACTGAGAAGGATAGAGGTTTGCTTTCCCCCAAGGAGAGCCCTGGGAGGAATCATGTGGCAATGGTGCCTGCTCAGGTGACTCTGCCAGGTCAGAGAGAACACAGTTGTTAAGTCCTTATCTGTGAGCTTAAGGTCCAGCCCTCTTAGTAGGGGTCCTTTAAATGAATAGTCCTTCCTGAGCAGTGCAGAGACCACAGTGCATTCCCAAAATGTCCCTGCTGGTCACAGAACACAGAGCCCTGAGAGCCTAGCTTATTTCTGCACCTCACCAGGCAATGTGTCTGGACACACAAGGATGCTCTGAGTCTTAGATGCTGCGATTCCAACACATCAAGTACCAATTCTCTATTTTGTCACCCCAAGAAGGTTTTCCAGTCTATGGGAGGTGCAAGTATACAGTTAGTTGATAACTTAAAGTGTTAGCAAAGTCAATGAGGATGCTGAAAAATCCTGTCAGTTTATTGATGAACAATTCAGAATAAGTGTTTATTTCATGCTCCATCTGTTCTGAAATAAGAAGTGCATTCCAAATACGACCATACAAAATGTTGCCGAAACACTCTATAGCTGGTTTAATTCTTTCAGTGTCCTGTGAGAGTGGAGAAGCACAATGGAACATAAGATACGCTGCAGAATTGCTGCATGCCATGTGGATAAGAATAAAACCCAGAATGGCACACATATTCTCTTATAATTGTTTCTTTCCTTTCTTCATTCACTTTATCCAGCCTAGTGTCTCTTCTGTTGACAATGAACTCAAAAACCTCTCATTCATTTTTCTCAAGTTTCCTCACTATTCGTGGAGATGCAGATTAAGGAATCAAATTACAGTTTCTTGTACCTTATGTCTCTGGGGTTAATATTTTCATGATGGATTGAAACTCAATAGCTCTTAATTTAAATGTTGATGTTCACACAACTCCTGTGGGCTGACCTCTATGCTCAGAGGTTTCTCCACCATCCTGCTCCTGGGGTTTCTTTTCTTCTTTTCTTATTTATTTTTCTTTTATTTTTTGGCAATGGGGATTGAACCCAAGGCCTCATGCTTGCTAGGAGCCATGCCTCTAGACCTTTTCTTTGCATTTGTTTTTGCAATAGGGTCTCACTAACTTCACCTGGGCTGGTCTTGAGCTGGCAATACTTCTGCCTCTGCTTCCTGAATGGCCAGGATGACAGGCTTGTACCACCATACCTGGTCTGCTCCCGTGTCTTCTTAACTTAGTACATGGAGGTCCATGTGTTCTCCACATTCACCTCCTGGACCTGTGGGATCCAGTGCAGCCTACTTGTCAACAAATCCCCAGGGTAGGATTTCTTATTCTCCTGTTTTATAGACCCTGAGGTTTCATTTCTTATTTGACATCTCCTCTTGAATCAACTCAGAACTCCAAACTCAAAATGTCCAGAAATCAGCAATAATTTTGTCTTAGTACCATGCTTTTCCCTGGGATTCCTATTGTAGGATTTCACCTGGTCACTCTAGATATCCACATTGACTTTGAGCTTTGTGTCAGGCTGTGTTCTGGGCTCTGCATATACAGAAGCATCAAAACTAAAATAAAAATATTCTGTTCTGAAGGAGCTAAGGTGCTAGTGAGGACACTTAGTGAGCAGCCACAGAGGAATGTCCTCACATGGCTGACACCACCCTGACAATGCCTACCACAGACACTCCTCGTGGTCAGTGTCAACACTGACCATCTTCACACTGTCGACAGCCTCTGCAGGCTGTGCTACTCCCTGTCCTCCTCCATGTGGACTGCTCACCCGTGTCACATAGAACCTCATGGGTATGGTTTTCCCCCCAATTTGTCCTCCTTTATCTCATACCTGATATTCTATGTCATATCTCATGTACTTATGGCTGATAGAGAACTTTTCTGTTTTTAAAAAAGAACCCATTTCAAAGATTCTTCACACATAAAGATTAAGTAAAAATTTTCACAGCTAAAGGATCTCCGGGTGTGAGCTGCTTCATCCTAACCTTCTGCTACACCTCTCCCATATCTGGTATAGAAGCACAAGTAAGTTCCACTTGTAAAGTGGTTCCCTGGACCACAGTGGCTCTTTACCTCTGAGTCCTTCTGGTCTTTCTTCAAGACCATACTCCACATCAATTTCAGGAGAACTTCTGACTACACTGAGATGGGTAAGCATTTCTATTTATTATAATACTTTATAAGGAAATCTCTAAACCTAACATTTTAACCATTGTGCTAATATTCCTTTACTTAAAGTTGAAACATTGAAATTCTCAGCTAATCTGCTCCTTACCAAGGCTGGTATTTTTTTTTTCTTAGTTCTCTACCCTCTCATCTTCTCTCTGCTTTCACCATTGCACATATTGCTTTTCTTTTTGTTAACTTATTTTATTTTTGAATTAGCAAATTTTAACAATTGGGGCTTTCATCGTGGCAATTTCATGTATGCATGCAGTGTACTTTGAACAAGTTCACTCTCTCCATTGTATTTCCATTCTCTCCTCCTTCCTCCCCTCTTTTTCAAATAGTGCTTGGTGTGGTTCATTATGCTGACTTCATAAGTATATATGTAGCATACTTTGATCCTCTTTTATTTATTTACATTTTTTGGCAGCACTGGTGTTTTAACACAGGGCCTCGTGCTTGCTAGGCAGGCGCTCTGTCAGCCCATACCTCTATCTTCTTTACCCCTAAGAATCCCTTCCTTTACCTCTTCCCCCCTCTGATCTGCCCAGACAGTACCCCATATACATTCATGTCCCATAATCATCATCATCATTTTAGGTCTAGGGATGTCACATTGGCTGCTGCCGCAGAGTGGCTTTCATTATCTACAGTGAGAAATGTGGAATGTTAGGTCTAGTATCATAAATCTGAAGAATGTCAGGATAAAAAGGAAATAGAAAAAGATGAGAATGTAAGATTTAAAGTATTTATTTTCTATGTGATGCTAGTGAATTCACTACAGCGACTTTTGTTACAAAGGAACTCATGAAGTGTAATAAATGAAAAAATAATCATATGTTAGAATGATAACTTGTGCAATGGGTTGTTATTTGCCAGAACAAAATTCCACAAAGTGGGTGACCTTCTTTTCCTTTCTTTCTTTTTTGCCCTTTATTGTTGTGCTGGGTGGGGGTATATTGCAGCATTTACAAAGGTTCTTACAATGTATCAAATCTATCCTACTTGAATTCATCCCCTCCACCCCTCTCCTTCATTTCCTCTCCCCCAATTCTAGAACAGTTTCAACAGGTATCATTTTTGCATTTACTTACATGTGTACATGTTATTGCACCGTATTTACTCTCCTACCCCTTTCCTGCCACCTACCCCCCACCAGTGCAAACCCACCTCCCCCATACAACCTGTTCTGCCCTCCTGCTCCCCAACTTTGTAGAAGAAAAAAGATTTTTTTAATGACATTTTGCTAGTTTGAGATAAAAATAGCTACACAGGGAGTTTCCTTGTGTTGTTCATGCATATATGTATTACAACCCCAATTGGTTCATCTCCTCTAGTCCTCTTCATTCCTCCCTAGTCCACTTCCCATGGTGGCCACAGCCAGTTTAAGATTTCTGTATTCATTCCTGTACAGAGAACACATCAACCACATTCAAGTTTTTAGGTTTTTTTTCCATTAGTGTAACCTGCATCCCATAATATTGCTGCATTTATTTTAGGGCTATAATCTGCATATAAGAGAGAACATGCAAATTTTGACCTTCTCAGCCTGGCTAACTTCACTTAAGATGATGTTCTCGAGTTCCATCCATTTACCTGCAAATGATAAAATTTCATTCTTCTTTGTACCTGAGTAAAATTCCATTGTGTATAAATACCACATTTTCTTAATCCATTTGTCAGTAATGGGGCATCTTGGCTGTTTCTATAGCTTAGCTATTGTGAATAGTGCTGCAATAAACATAGGTGTGCAGGTGCCTCTGGAGTAACCTGAGTTGCATTTTTTTTTAGTATATCCCCAGGAGTGGAATTGCTGGATCATAGGCAAATCTATTATTAGTTTTTTAAGGAGCCTCCATATTGTTTTCCATAGTGGTTGTACTAGGTTACGTTCCCACCAGCAGTGTATGAGGGCTCTTTTTTCCCCCGCATCCTCACTAGCATTTGTTGTTGTTTTTGTTCTTGATGGCAGCTATTCTAACAGGAGTGAGGAGTATGGTTTTGATTTGTATTTCCTTTATGACCACCAATGGTGATCATTTTTCATGTGTTTTTAGCCATTTAGATTCTTCCTTTGAAAAGGCTCTGTTTAGTTCATTTGCCTATTTCTTCATTGAGTCTTTGAGTTTTGGGGGAGTTTAGTTTTTTAGCTCCCTGTATACTCTGTTTATCAGTTCCTTGTCTGATGTATAGCTGACAAAGATTTTCTCCCACTCTGTGGGTGGTCTCTTCAATTTAGAGACCATTTCTTAGAGCTGGAGGGATGGCTCAGTGGTAGAATGCCTGCCTAGAGACCATTTCTTCTGTTGTGCAGAAGCTTTTTAATTTCATGTAGTCCCATTTGTCAATCCCTTCTCTTTGTTGCTGAGTCACTTGAGCTCTACTGAGGAGGTCCTTGCCTATGCCTAGTGCTTCCAGTGTCTTCCCTGCTCTTTCCTGTACTAACTTTCAGAGTTTCAGGTCTGTTGTTAAGGTCCTTAATCCAGTTTGAGTTGATACTTATATAGGGTGATAAACATGGATCTAGTTTCAGTTTTCTGTTATTTTGATGGGTTTACGTTATTTAATGATTTTTTTTTCTCTTACGGCCTTTAGTATTCTTTCCTTGCTCTCTGTGCCAGTTTTTTTAGTGATAATATGTTGTGGAAAGGCTCTATTTTGGTCATGTCTGTTTAGTGTGCTGGAGGCTTTCTGTTCCTGGATGGGCATCACTTTCTCAGGATTCGGGAAATTTTCTGTTATTATTTTGTCAAATATATTACACATACATTTGACTTGCACCTCTTCTTCTTCAATGCCCAGGATTCACAGGTTTGGTCTTGTAAAGGAATTGCTGATTTCTTGCATGTTCCTTCCACAGCTCTTGAGTCTTTTGTCTAAAGACTCTTCTGTTTTTTCATTAATATCCATTTTGTCTTCAAGCCCTGAAATTCTGTCTTCTACTTGTTCTAGTCTGCTGGAGTGACTTTTTTATTTGATTTAGGCAACTTTTTATTTCCATGATTTCTGTTTGATTCTTTTTTCTTTCGTTTTCCCTATCTTTGTTAAACTCCTCTTTCAATCTTGTGTTGTCTTCTTTCTTTCACTTATCTCTTTTTTCATAATCTCCTTAGTTTCATTTTGGAGCTTGTTGACATCCTCTCTGAGTTCATTTAGTTGTTCCTGTGTCTTCTCAAATTTTTATTTGTGCAGTCTTGATATTCTTTGGGTTGTTTTTGTATGTTCTCTTTGGGCTTCTCTTTGAGCTACTCCATGAGTATTTCTATGAGCTCATTTTTGAGTTCTTCTTTGAGCATGTCTTTATGGACCTCATTGGACTCATTAGTCGTACTTATCATCTACTGGAGTCAGCAACTGGGTGTTCATTTTCTTCATTTTCCACTAAATCCTCCATTAAATTGTTAGTCTTTTGAGGGGTTGTATTTCCTTGCCTTCTTCTCCCCACGTTTCTATGATGTGCCATACTCCCATGTTATTGAGTGACTATTTAGGGATTTTAATCACCTGCTATCTTCCCCTTGACTCAATCACTGTGCTATGACTGGCTTAGCCATTAGCTAGGTTGATGTGCTATTTCTGTTTTCTGACCTGGCAGTATAAACTAGCAAAAAGAAATTCATTGATTCAATGTCGAATCAGTTATTTACAAAATACGGAGAAAGCCCCTTGGTGATATTATGTATAAGCAGTGGAGATTGGGGAGGGGGTGGTAGTTTAAATAGAAGTAGATACTTAGGTATTTAAAGAGCTGGTGCTAGAGGAAGGGGCAGAAAGGAGATATGTGGTGAGTGGGAAAGGAGTGTCAGATATGGGGGTTCTAGGGTATTAAGTCCTTAATGTGTGTTAAGGTGTAGTTCAGTCGTCGTGGGAGAGGGTGCTATTGTCAGGGATTGCAGAAAGATAGGAAGGATGGGGTAATATGTAAAGTTGGTATAATAGACTATTCAGTGGGTGGTGCATATTGAGGAAGTCAGGATAGTGAGGGATAGGGTGGGGGAGGAGAGGAAGGTAATGAGAAGAAAGGAAGAGAAGATGGAAAGAGAAGAGAAAGAAAAATGGGGAGAGAGTAAAGTGGAGCAATAGAGGGCTGAGTGAATTAGTGTTTGGACAGAATGGAATAGGGAGATAGGTAACAGTAAGATGGAAGAAAATGTAAAAAATAAAAATTTTTTAAAGAAAAAAATGTGTATATATATATAAATAAGTTCAATGAATGTTCTGGACTCTCATCTGATTTCAGATTCAGATCGTGATGCTTTTTATAGAGGTTTTGACCAAGACATTGTCTCTTCTTAAGGTTGGTATGCTGGGTTGCATGGCAGTGGATGTTGCCCCTCTGTATCAGACAGCTTTGTGGGGGATCAGCTCCGGGTTTTTGAGCCTGGGCTTCCGCTGGTGCAGGTGGGTTCTGCGAAGTGGTCAGGTGAGGAGCTGATAAATGAGCAGTTCAGCCCCTTCCACTCACAGGGCAAGCTGGTGAGTTAGAAATGAGCTTTTCTCTTAGCAAGACTGTCAGTTTCGGTAGCCCCAGTTTCTCCAGGCAGTGAAATGCATAGCTTTCACCACAGTGCTGATGAGTCACCCCACGCCCACAAAGGCTATTTCAAGTCGGCATTCTGCCCCTCCCACTCCAGGCAGAGGACAAATGTTCCCTCAGTGTACTTGGCCACCGGTTTTGTCTGGAGCGGGGGGTGCAATTGGCTCCCTAGCTGTGCTAGAATATGTTGTTCCACAAAAACAGATTATGTATCATGCTCACCTGGCAGATTTGCAGGTGAAATCAGGTCAGCTACAGGGCAGAGAAGACAAGTGTCAGTCAGAGGTTCTGTGTCCCAGCATGTTTGGCAGGTCAGGGTCTTCCCAGATGCTTGCAGCAATCTGAGGTTCTCTGTGTTGTATTTTAGCTTTACTGACCCAGGCAGGAAGGAAATAAGAGAGAAAAAAGAAAAGAAAAAAAAGTGGCTTCCCAGCCAGGGCTGCCTGACCCCGCACCCTGATGTTCCCAGCTGGCAGACAGGCACCTGACCTTGTGCCCAGCTGTTATGTGCTATAAAAAGCCAGTTTAAAGGTCGGTCAGTGAATACTCTGTGCCCCCTATGTGTTGATGATATCATGGTTGGCAGAAAAAGCAAGGTTACCCTAGCCTTGCTGCCACGAAAACCTGGAGTTTGGGAGATTCCAAGATGGAGGATAGAGGTAGGAAGCAGAAAGCGAGCCTCCTATAGCGAAATCTTGGAGAGACGCTGGAGACACACTTTGCAGGCATAATCACTGAGAAGAGGCATAACTTTGACCCCTCCACACCTCCAGCTGGCGCAGAGAATCTCCACTTCATGTTAAACGGAGAAAAGAGGAGGGCCCCGGGGCCGCCAGTGGCTGGCACGCACTGGGAAGACACGGACCAGGTGAGCTTCGCGGTACCGCGGTAGCCCCACAGACAAGCCTGGGCCAGAGCAGCATAATCCCCTGGACAGACTGACCTCCACCCGGGGAAAAAAGGAGAAACTGAGTAATAAGCAATAAGAACAATTAAGACACGCTGAGAAGAGGGTGGGGCGCCCTGAGCACTGAAGATTGGGGGAAGGGAATCCTTCCCAGGACTGTAAATAAACAAGCCGGGCGGGCCAGAGAGCCTCTGATGGGAGCGGGGCGCGTGCCCAACAACCAGGAGCCGGGAAGCTGGTGAGAATGTCAGAGGGAGAAAAACTCCACAGGAGAGGAGGGAAGACCCACTTCCCATGTGAACTGTAAATAAACATGGCGGACGGCAGGAGCAGCAGCACCGCCCAGTAAGCAGGAGCAGGAAAGTTTGTGAAAGTGGCATTGGGAGGAAAACTTCAGAGGAGAGGGGGGAAGACCCACCTCCCACACGAACTGTAAATAAACACGCAGGCCTGACAACGCGGGGCAGTGTCACCTTTCCCAGTGCTTGGAAAGGGGGAAGCCTGTAGCAGAGGCTCCCGCACAGGACAACTCTGAAAAAACAAAGCCTGTGGGACCAGGAGACTCATCTCACCGACAGAAATAAGCATATGCTTGGGATGAAAGACTGGAAGAAGATTTACCAAGCCAATGGCCCCTGAAAACAGGCAGGAGTAGCAATACTTATCTCTGACAAAGTAGACTTCAAACCTACATTGATCAAACGAGATAAAGAAGGACATTCCATACTAATAAAAGGGGAAATAGACCAAAAGGAAATAATAATCATCAATCTGTATGCACCCAATGTCAACGCACCCAATTTCATCAAACATACCCTGAAAGACCTAAAAGCATATATAAATGCCAACACAGTGGTTGTGGGAGACTTTAACACCCCATTATCATCAATAGATAGGTCATCCAAACAAAAAATCAATAAAGAAATCCTAGATCGAAAATATACAATAGATCAACTGGACCTCGTAGATGTCTACAGAACATTTCATCCAACCTCTACACAATATACATTCTTCTCAGCAGCCCATGGAACCTTCTCCAAAATAGATCATATCCTAGGGCACAAAGCAAGCCTCAGCAAATATAAGAAAATAGAAATAATATCGTGCATACTATCTGACCACAATGCAGTAAAAGTAGAACTCAACAACAAAAGTAAAGACAAAAAACATGCAAACAGCTGGAAACTAAATAACTCATTACTTAATGAAGAATGGATCATCGATGCAATAAAAGAGGAAATTAAAAAGTTCCTGGAAGTCAATGAAAATGAAAACACAACCTACCGGAACATATGGGACACAGCTAAGGCAGTCTTGAGAGGTAAGTTTATAGCCATGAGTGCATATATTAAAAAGATTGAAAGATCCCAAATCAATGACCTAATGATACATCTCAAACTCCTAGAAAAACAAGAACAAGCAAATCCCAAAACAAATAGAAGGAGAGAAATAATAAAAATAAGAGCTGAAATCAATGAAATAGAAACCAAAAAAACCATACAAAGAATTAATGAAACAAAAAGTTGATTCTTTGAAAAAATAAACAAGATCGATAGACCCCTGGCAAACCTGACTAAAATGAGGAGAGAAAAACCCAAATTAGTAGAATTAAGAATGCAAAAGGGGAGATAACAACAAACACCATGGAAGTCCAGGAAATCATCAGAGACTACTTTGAGAACCTATATTCAAATAAATTTGAAAGTCTAAAAGAAATGGACAGATTTCTAGATACATACGATCATCCAAAACTGAACCAAGAGGAAATTAATCACCTGAATAGACCTATAACACAAAATGAAATTGAAGCAGCATCAAGAGTCTCCCCAAAAAGAAAAGTCCAGGACCTGATGGATTCTCTGCTGAATTCTATCAGACCTTTAAAGAAGAACTGATACCAACCCTCCTTAAACTGTTCCACGAAATAGAAAGGGAAGGAAAACTACCAAACACATTTTATGAAGCCAGTATTACACTTATCCCAAAACCAGGCAAAGACACCTCCAAAAAGGAGAACTATAGGCCAATCTCCTTAATGAACATTGATGCAAAAATCCTCAACAAAATAATGGCAAACCGAATTCAGCAACACATCAAAAAGATTATTCACCACGACCAAGTAGGCTTCATCCCAGGGAAGCAGGGGTGGTTCAACATACGAAAATCAATAAACGTAATAAATCACATTAACAGAAGCAAAGACAAAAACCACTTGATCATCTCAATAGATGCAGAAAAAGCCTTTGATAAGATCCAACATCATTTCATGATAAAAGCTCTAAGAAAACTAGGAATAGAAGGAAAGTTCCTCAACATTATAAAAGCTATATATGACAAAGCTACAGCCAGCATTATACTTAATGGAGAAAAACTGAAACCATTCCCTCTAAAATCAGGAACCAGACAAGGATGCCCACTATCTCCACTCCTATTCAACATAGTACTGGAATTCCTAGCCAGAGCAATTAGGCAAGAAGAAGGAATAAAAGGAATACAATAGGTAAAGAAACTGTCAAAATATCCCTATTTGCAGACGACATGATCCCATACCTCAAAGACCCAAAAAACTCTACTCAGAAGCTTCTAGACATCATCAATAGCTATAGCAAGGTAGCAGGATATAAAATCAACATAGAAAAATCATTAGCATTTCTATACACCAACAATGAGCAAACGGAAAAAGAATGTATGAAAACAATTCCGTTTACAATAGCCTCAAAAAAATCAAATACCTAGGTGTAAACCTAACAAAAGATGTGAAAGACCTCTACAAGGAAAACTATACACTTCTGAAGAAAGAGATTGAGGAAGACTATAGAAAGTGGAGAGATCTCCCATGCTCATGGATTGGTAGAATCAACATAGTAAAAATGTCGATACTCCCCAAAGTAATCTACATGTTTAATGCAATTCCCATCAAAATTCCAATGACATTCATTAAAGAGATTGAAAAATCTACTGTGAAATTTATATGGAAACACAAGAGGCCACGAATAGCCAAGGCAATACTCAGTCAAAAGAACAATGCAGGAGGTATCACAATACCTGACTTGAAACTATATTACAAAGCAATAACGATAAAAACAGCATGGTACTGGCACAAAAACAGACATGAAGACCAGTGGTTCAGAATAGAGGACCCAGATATGAAGCCACACAACTATAACCAACTTATCTTTGACAAAGGAGCTAAAAATATACGATGGAGAAATAGCAGCCTCTTCAACAAAAACTGCTGGGAAAACTGGTTAGCAGTCTGCAAAAAACTGAAACTAGATCCATGTATATCACCCTACACCAAGATTAACTCAAAATGGATCAAGGATCTTAATATCAGACCCCAAACTCTTAAGTTGATACAAGAAAGAGTAGGAAATACTCTGGAGTTAGTAGGTATAGGTAAGAACTTTCTCAACGAAACCCCAGCAGCACAGCAACTAAGAGATAGCATAGATAAATGGGACCTCATAAAGCTAAAAAGCTTCTGTTCATCAAAGGAAATGGTCTCTAAACTGAAGAGAACACCCACAGAGTGGGAGAAAATATTTGCCAGCTATACATCAGACAAAGGACTGATAACCAGAATATACAGGGAACTTAAAAAACTAAATTCTCCCAAAACTAATGAACCAATAAAGAAATGGGCACGTGAACTAAAGAGAACTTTCTCAAAAGAAGAAATTCAAATGGCCAGAAAACACATGAAAAAATGCTCACCATCTTTAGCAATAAAGGAAATGCAAATTAAAACCACGCTAAGATTCCACCTCACCCTTGTTAGAATAGCCATCATCAGCAACACCACCAACAACAGGTGTTGGCGAGGATGCGGGGAAAAAGGAACCCTCTTACACTGTTGGTGGGAATGTAGACTAGTACAACCACTCTGGAAAAAAATTTGGAGGCTACTTAAAAAGCTAGACATCGACCTACCATTTGATCCAGCAATACCACTCTTGGGGATATACCCAAAAGACTGTGACACAGGTTACTCCAGAGGCACCTGCACTTCCATGTTTATTGCGGCACTATTCACAATAGCCAAGTTATGGAAACAGCCAAGATGCCCCAGCACTGAGGAATGGATTAAGAAAATGTGGTATCTATAACACAATGGAATTTTATGCAGCCATGAAGAAGAACGAAATGTTATCATTCGCTGGTAAATGGATGGAATTGGAGAACATCATTCTGAGTGAGGTTAGCCTGGCCCAAAAGACCAAAAATCGTATGTTCTCCCTCATATGTGGACATTAGATCAAGGGCAAACACAACAAGGGGATTGGACTTTGAGCACATCATAAAAGTGAGAGCACACAAGGGAGGGGTGAGGATAGGTAAGACACCTAAAAAACTAGCTAGCATTTGTTGCCCTTAACGCAGAGAAACTAAAGCAGATAACTTAAAAGCAACTGAGGCCAATAGGAAAAGGGGAACAGGAACTAGAGAAAAGGTTAGATCAAAAAGAATTAACCTAGAAGGTAACACCCACGCACAGAAATCAATGTGAGTCAATGCCCTGTATAGCTATCCTTATCTCAACCAGCAAAAACCCTTGTTCCTTCCTATTATTGCTTATACTGTCTCTACAACAAAATTAGAAATAAGGGCAAAATAGTTTCTGCTGGTTATTGGGGGGGGGCGAGGGAGGGGGCGGAGTGGGTGGTAAGGGAGGTGGTGGGGGCAGGGGGGAGAAATGACCCAAGCCTTGTATGCACATATGAATAATAAAAGAAAAATTAAAAAAAAAAGAAAATCTGGAGTTTGAAATCACACAGATAAAGGTCCCAGAATCCATCATCTGCCATCTTGGTCTCCCCTCCCTCCCTTCCTTCCTTCCTTTCTTTCTTCTTTCTTTCTTTCTTTCCTTCTTCCTTCCTTCCTTCTTTCTTTCCTTTCTTTCTTCTCTCTCTCTCTCTCTCTCTCTCTCTCTCTCTCTCTCTCTCTCTCTCTCTCTCTCTCTCTCTCTTTCTCTCTCTCTCTCATATGAATTGACATTTATAGGGGATATCAGCACAGTAAATGCAGTAGAACTCTTGGAGTCAGGACAAATCCTGTCAAAAAGTATTTCCCAGTCTGAAATTTTTTGCCAGAAGTGTTCCTTAATGGAACTTTAGATGGGTTAGGAGGACAAGGGACACTGTTATTTGAAAGGCATAAGTAAGACTCCAATGTAGTCCAAAGGTGGTAAAATCACTGGACCCAATATGGAGACTTTGCTTTAGAGCAGACCACTTCCAAATGTTTCATAGGAGGATGGGTGTATAAGTGCGTGGGTGGCAGGTTTGTCATTTTGAAAACCCATGTGTGGTCACTTCAGGCATTTAAGAAGGCTGCTTCAATCACAGCAGGGGAATGACCACAAAGGTTCTTGAGGAGATGTCTCCTAGAGAAAGAAGTCTCCAAGGTTCCCCTGACTTGCCATTTCTTTCTACTCCTGCAGGTCCTTCCAGTATGGTGGCCTTATGCCTGTGCAAACTCTTGGAGTGGTATGCCTCAGAGAATCTTTTACCATCCAAGGTCTGCCTGCAACAATGATGGATCTACTCAGAGAAGAAGCACTGGTATGTCGTGGAGGGAGGGGTCAAATGGTCATGGCTCCCATTGCATCATCTAGAATGAGTTCCATAAAAACAAAGGTAATGGGAACTCAAATCTAGTATTTTCAAACTATGCTGCTACACTTGAACACAGTTCCCACCCTTGGGTTGTTTGCATCCCTATATTTACTCAGTGTTGTCTTGAGGCTTCCTATGCCAGCCTCTGATCATAATCCTCCTAACTCTGCTTCCCAAGTAGCTGGGATTACAGATGTGCACTATCACTCTCAGTTTGTTTTTGAGATAAGGTCTGGGGTTCTGTCTAAGCTGTCCCCGGACTGTCATACTTTTATCTCTGCCTTCAAAATTGCTGGGCTTACAAGCATATGCCACCACATTTAGTCCATTTTGTTCTCCTCTGTGGCCAAGTCATACCCCATTGTGTATTCAGATCACACTTTTTAATCCATGCATCCATTGATGGATATTTATATATCAACAGGTATATATGTGAATATAAATAAATGAGGATGCTTGTATTGAAAATTGGATCTGTCTTCCACATATGAGAGAAAATATGCTATCTTTGGGGTTTTTTATTTATTTATTCACATGTGCATACATTGTTTGGGTCATTAGATCTTTGTCTTTCTTAACCTGGCTTACTTCACTTAATTTACCTGATGACCAAATATACTGAACATTTTTTTTTGTATTATTGGTCTTTCTCTCTGGAAAGGTTTACATTCAGTTCATTTTCTTTTTTTTTTTAATTTTATTTTTTCATTTTTCTTTTGTTATTCATATGTGCATACAAGGCTTGGGTCATTTCTCCCCCCTGCCCCCACCCCCTCCCTTACCACCCACTCCCCCCCTCCTTTGCCCCCCCCCTCAATACCCAGCAGAAACTATTTTGCCCTTATCTCTAATTTTGTTGTAGAGAGAGTATAAGCAATAATAGGAAGGAACAAGGGTTTTTGCTGGTTGAGATAAGGATAGCTATACAGGGCATTGACTCACATTGATTTCCTGTGCGTGGGTGTTACCTTCTAGGTTAATTCTTTTTAATCTAACCTTTTCTCTAGTTCCTGGTCTCCTTTTCCTATTGGCCTCAGTTGCTTTAAGGTATCTGCTTTAGTTTCTCTGCGTTAAGGGCAACAAATGCTAGCTAGTTTTTTAGGTGTCTTACCTATCCTCATCCCTTCCTTGTGTGCTCTCGCTTTTATCATGTGCTCATAGTCCAATCCCCTTGTTGTGTTTGCCCTTGATCTAATGTCCACATATGAGGGAGAACATACGATTTTTGGTCTTTTGGGCCAGGCAAACCTCACTCAGAATGATGTTCTCCAATTCCATCCATTTACCAGCGAATGATAACATTTCGTTCTTCTTCATGGCTGCATAAAATTCCATTGTGTATAGATACCACATTTTCTTAATCCATTCCTCAGTGCTGGGGCATCTTGGCTGTTTCCATAACTTGGCTATTGTGAATAGTGCCGCAATAAACATGGAAGTGCAGGTGCCTCTGGAGTAACAGTCTTTTGGGTATATCCCCAAGAGTGGTATTGCTGGATCAAATGGTAGGTCGATGTCTAGCTTTTTAAGTAGCCTCCAAATTTTTTTCCAGAGTGGTTGTACTAGTCTACATTCCCACCAACAGTGTAAGAGGGTTCCTTTTTCCCCGCATCCTCGCCAACACCTGTTGTTGGTGGTGTTGCTGATGATGGCTATTCTAACAAGGGTGAGGTGGAATCTTAGCGTGGTTTTAATTTGCATTTCCTTTATTGCTAAAGATGGTGAGCATTTTTTCATGTGTTTTCTGGCCATTTGAATTTCTTCTTTTGAGAAAGTTCTCTTTAGTTCACGTGCCCATTTCTTTATTGGTTCATTAGTTTTGGGAGAATTTAGTTTTTTAAGTTCCCTGTATATTCTGGTTATCAGTCCTTTGTCTGATGTATAGCTGGCAAATATTTTCTCCCACTCTGTGGGTGTTCTCTTCAGTTTAGAGACCATTTCCTTTGATGAACAGAAGCTTTTTAGCTTTATGAGGTCCCATTTATCTATGCTATCTCTTAGTTGCTGTGCTGCTGGGGTTTCGTTGAGAAAGTTCTTACCTATACCTACTAACTCCAGAGTATTTCCTACTCTTTCTTGTATCAACTTAAGAGTTTGGGGTCTGATATTAAGATCCTTGATCCATTTTGAGTTAATCTTGGTGTAGGGTAATATACATGGATCTAGTTTCAGTTTTTTGCAGACTGCTAACCAGTTTTCCCAGCAGTTTTTGTTGAAGAGGCTGCTATTTCCCCATCGTATATTTTTAGCTCCTTTGTCAAAGATAAGTTGGTTATAGTTGTGTGGCTTCATATCTGGGTCCTCTATTCTGAACCACTGGTCTTCATGTCTGTTTTTGTGCCAGTACCATGCTGTTTTTATTGTTATTGCTTTGTAATATAGTTTCAAGTCAGGTATTGTGATACCTCCTGCATTGTTCTTTTGACTGAGTATTGCCTTGGCTATTCGTGGCCTCTTGTGTTTCCATATAAATTTCACAGTAGATTTTTCAATCTCTTTAATGAATGTCATTGGAATTTTGATGGGAATTGCATTAAACATGTAGATTACTTTGGGGAGTATCGACATTTTTACTATGTTGATTCTACCAATCCATGAGCATGGGAGATCTCTCCACTTTCTATAGTCTTCCTCAATCTCTTTCTTCAGAAGTGTATAGTTTTCCTTGTAGAGGTCTTTCACATCTTTTGTTAGGTTTACACCTAGGTATTTGATTTTTTTGAGGCTATTGTAAACGGAATTGTTTTCATACATTCTTTTTCCGTTTGCTCATTGTTGGTGTATAGAAATGCTAATGATTTTTCTATGTTGATTTTATATCCTGCTACCTTGCTATAGCTATTGATGATGTCTAGAAGCTTCTGAGTAGAGTTTTTTGGGTCTTTGAGGTATAGGATCATGTCGTCTGCAAATAGGGATATTTTGACAGTTTCTTTACCTATTGTATTCCTTTTATTCCTTCTTCTTGCCTAATTGCTCTGGCTAGGAATTCCAGTACTATGTTGAATAGGAGTGGAGATAGTGGGCATCCTTGTCTGGTTCCTGATTTTAGAGAGTATGGTTTCAGTTTTTCTCCATTAAGTATAATGCTGGCTGTAGGTTTGTCATATATAGCTTTTATAATGTTGAGGAACTTTCCTTCTATTCCTAGTTTTCTTAGAGCTTTTATCATGAAATGATGTTGGATCTTATCAAAGGCTTTTTCTGCATCTATTGAGATGATCAAGTGGTTTTTGTCTTTGCTTCTGTTAATGTGGTTTATTACGTTTATTGATTTTCGTATGTTGAACCACCCCTGCTTCCCTGGGATGAAGCCTACTTGGTCGTGGTGAATAATCTTTTTGATGTGTTGCTGAATTCGGTTTGCCATTATTTTGTTGAGGATTTTTGCATCAATGTTCATTAAGGAGATTGGCCTATAGTTCTCCTTTTTGGAGGTGTCTTTGCCTGGTTTTGGGATAAGTGTAATACTGGCTTCATAAAATGTGTTTGGCAGTTTTCCTTCCCTTTCTATTTCATGGAACAGTTTAAGGAGGGTTGGTATCAGTTCTTCTTTAAAGGTCTGATAGAATTCAGCAGAGAATCCATCAGGTCCTGGACTTTTCTTTTTGGGGAGACTCTTGATTGCTGCTTCAATTTCATTTTGTGTTATAGGTCTATTCAGGTGATTAATTTCCTCTTGGTTCAGTTTTGAATGATCATATGTATCTAGAAATCTGTCCATTTCTTTTAGACTTTCAAATTTATTTGAATATAGGTTCTCAAAGTAGTCTCTGATGATTTCCTGGACTTCCATGGTGTTTGTTGTTATCTCCCCTTTTGCATTCTTAATTCTACTAATTTGGGTTTTTTCTCTCCTCATTTTAGTCAGGTTTGCCAGGGGTCTATCGATCTTGTTTATTTTTTCAAAGAATCAACTTTTTGTTTCATTAATTCTTTGTATGGTTTTTTTGGTTTCTATTTCATTGATTTCAGCTCTTATTTTTATTATTTCTCTCCTTCTATTTGTTTTGGGATTTGCTTGTTCTTGTTTTTCTAGGAGTTTGAGATGTATCATTAGGTCATTGATTTGGGATCTTTCAATCTTTTTAATATATGCACTCATGGCTATAAACTTACCTCTCAAGACTGCCTTAGCTGTGTCCCATATGTTCCGGTAGGTTGTGTTTTCATTTTCATTGACTTCCAGGAACTTTTTAATTTCCTCTTTTATTGCATCGATGATCCATTCTTCATTAAGTAATGAGTTATTTAGTTTCCAGCTGTTTGCATGTTTTTTGTCTTTACTTTTGTTGTTGAGTTCTACTTTTACTGTATTGTGGTCAGATAGTATGCACGGTATTATTTCTATTTTCTTATATTTGCTGAGGCTTGCTTTGTGCCCTAGGATATGATCTATTTTGGAGAAGGTTCCATGGGCTGCTGAGAAGAATGTATATTGTGTAGAGGTTGGATGAAATGTTCTGTAGACATCTACTAGGTCCACTTGATCTATTGCATATTTTAGATCTTGGATTTCTTTATTGAGTTTTTGTTTGGATGATCTACATTTTCTAATTTATAGTTTGGATTACTTCTTGCTTTGTGTTTAACTTTTTGAGTTTTCTATATATTCTGATATTAAACTTCTTTTTGATGAATAGCTATTCATCATTTTATAGGCTATCTCTTCACTCTTAATTTTTTTTGCTGTGCACTGCAGAAGCTTTGTTAATTTTATTAGCATATATTAACTGTAAAAAGGGGTTTCAGGATGATATTTCCATACCTGCATGTAATGTGCTTTGATCAAACTCACCTGCTCTATCACTTCTCCTTTCCCTCTTCCCCCATTTGCAAATTAATGATTACCATTATTCTGTTTTTACATATACATATACAGTACTTCAGTCATAGTCACCCACATCACTCTCCTTTTCTCTTCCCCATAATTGTCATCTTCCCACAAACATTTCCCCTTTACACGCTTGTCATTTTATAAAGTCTAGATTGCACATATCAGAAAAACATACAGTGTTTATCTCCCTGAGTCTGGCTTATTTTGCATAACATGGTGTTTTCCAGTTCTGTCCATTTTCCTACAAATGACATAATTTTAAGATTCTTTATGGTATTGCTGAATAATACTCCTTTGTGCATATATATTCTTTTTAATTTTTCCCCATCCCCATTTTTGAGAGTACTGGGGTTTGAACTCGGTGCTTCATGTTTGCTAAGCAGGTGCTCTACTGCTTGAGTCACTCCACCAGCCTTTCAATTTTTATTACATATAAAAATACATTGTAATATTTACATAGGTGCTTACAATATATCTTTGTTAGATTTACCCCCTCCCGAATTGTTTTACCTCTGCCCCATTCTCAGAACAATTTCAACAGGTTTCAGTCTTCTACTTTCATCTATGAATACAAAATACATCCAACATAATCACCCTTTCATTATCCCTCTCCCTCCCACTAATGCCCACCTCCAGAAAAGACCTGTTTTACCTTCCTGTCCTTCATTTTTTAAGTGTATATTGATAGCCCAAGGGGGTTTTTTTCCTTGGTATTTCAGGCCTGCATGTTTTATGCTTTAATCAGATTTAAACCACCCCATTACTTACTCTTTCTCTATAACCATATTCTCTATTATTCAATAGTTTATGGTGTATTAGGTTATATTATATGCTTGTAGAAATGGGTTACTTCAATACTTTTCATTCTCTAACATTTACTTTCTCTCTCCTGCCTCCCATAGTCCCCCCTCAACTGGATGCACTAATATAATCTTGTTCTCTCTCTCTCTCCATATATATGCATATATACATATATATGTACATATATGCATGTAAGCATATATGCATATATACATATATGTATATATAAACATGTGTGTGTATTCACATATGTATTTATGTGTACATGTACCTGAAATGTATAGTTCTGCAGTTTTTTTAGAGATTCTACATGCAGTGTTCCACAGTGGTTATGGTAATATACATCCCCATCAACCATGGATAAGGCTTCCAATTTCATTGCATCCTAGCCAACATTTGCTGTTGTTTGTGATCTTGACGATAGCCATTTTGACTGGAGTGAGGTGAAATCTCAATGTTATTTTATTTGCATTTCCTTTATGGTCAGGGATGTTGAGCATTTCTTTATGCATTTATTTGCCAGTTGTACTTTTTCCTTCAAGAGTTGTCTATTCAATTCACTTGCCCATTTCTTCATTGGGTTGTTGATTCTTTGGGACTTTAGCTTTTATAACCAGTTTATATTCTGGTTATTAATCTCTTGTCAGATATTTAGCTGACAAAGATTTTCTCCTATTCTGTATGCTGTCTCTTCAGCGTGGTGACTGTTTCCTTCCTTGTGCAAAAGTTTTTAGTTTGATGCAATCCAATTTGTTAATTCTTTCTTTATTCTCACCTTTGTTGTTTTTTGGAAGCATTTGAGAGGATTGGATATTATTCTTGAATTCTTTGATATAATTCACCACTAAAGTTATCTAGAACTAGGCTTTACTTTGTTGGGCTATATAATACTTGAATACTGACTTCTTCTGTTTACTGTATGTATGTAAGGATTTATTCCTTACTAAGTCAGTTCTGGTAATTTGAGTGTATCTAGCAATTTATTCTTTTCATCTACTTTATCTAACTTCATATAATTTTTACAAATTTGCTTATGGGAGAGAGGTTGCAATATCTCAATATTTATTTCTGATTTTAGTTATTTCAATCTTTTCTGGGGGCTTTATTCCTTCTTATTCAGTTTACTGAAAGTTTTGTCAACTGGTTATTATTTCAAAGACTAAACCTTAAGGGTTATCTATTCTCCCTATTGCCTTTTATTCTCCATTTTGCTTATCTCTGTTCTGATCTTTATCTCCTACCTTATTGGAGTTTATGTTTAATTGGTCCTTTTTTCTACCAAAATACAAGGTGTGATGTTAGATTATTGTTTTGAAATCTTTCTTGTTTTTAAATGTAGGCATTTACAGCTGTGAGATTTTCTTTGTGCTCCACTTACACTGTATCCAATAAGTATTGGTATGCTTTGTTTTTGAATTCTGGAAAAGTCAAAACTACATATGTGGCCTGTACTATATTTCTAATGTCTAGCGATCTGATAGACAACGTGCATTTATGAGTGGCTCTGAGTGAGGCTTTGTTACTTCAGAAGTGGCCTGTACTAATTCCACACTCCAGCCTCTCAACAAGGTAAAACCACAGAAAAAATTAAATCCAAGGCCCCCAAAACTAGCAGAGGAGGCTACTCATTAACAAATAAAGAAAATCTACTCTACTGTATAATTTTTTCTTATTTTCTTCTATTAAAGAGCACAAATGGATTTTGCATATCATTGCTTTTCAGCATGTATTGAGAAAAGTATTTTTGTTTTCTTTTAACAAAAGTAAAAAATTCTTAGTAAAAAGAACATAATTCACACGGATGAGTGAGAGTCAGGGACCACCATAATCAGGAAATGGAATCATGTCTGAAAGAACAGTCAGTGGAGTTAACCTTAGAATCTGCTGTCTGCAGGTGACCAATTTCCATGAGGTCCCAGAACCTCAGGCCCTATAGGTTACTATCGCTCAGCAGCTGTGCACAACCCAAATCTTCTTCCTTTCTCACCACCAATTACCTTGGGAGGATTGTCTCAACCACACAAGAACTGTCTGCCTGTGCAGAGACGAACAGATTAAAATTTTGCTATTCTCACTGGCTGAGCCTACACACTTTCTCCATATTCCATTTATCTTAGAAATCACTAAGGTCATTAGTAATAGCAAGTGTTGTCTCTGACTTGGTGTTGTCACAGGTGGTGACAGGGGAGCAGGAGGACAGGCTGTGCAGAAGGAACCAATATCTGATATGTGCCCACACATAGGACCCATGTTGTGGTCTCATGAAATACAGCAAGAATCAGGTAACAGCACAATGCTGCTCGTTGAAGCCCTGCTGACAGAACTCAAATGTAAGATTAGTCTCAGACACCTGAGGGTTAAATGCCATTTGCCACCATGGTTTTGTTTTCTCATTGGGAGATCCTGGTTCTGTGGAACAGCACAATAGTAATCCATTGATGTTTCCATGCAGGACAGAGGGACCTAGTGACCAGGGGTCCCAAACAGGAAGGATGGCACACATGAAGGACCTTGGAAATGGAGAAGCAATTATGAAACTGGGCTACAATGATTCAGGTCTTTGGACCAGAGGGAAGTGGTGATCATGGTAATGAATATCCTCCCAAGGTTGCTTCTGGTAGATACTACAGCAGCCACTTACTCATATAGACATGAAAGTAAGAAATAATGGAACAGAGACACACTAAAGATCCACAGAGCTCCTCTGCCTCCATCTCAGAGACTAAATGTTCAGCATTTACTGCCTCTTGTTCCCTGAAAGCAGGGCTATTTTAGTAAAAAAAAAAAAAAAAAAAAAAGTTCTCTAACTGCCTGGATCCAGCCTCTCTCTGTACCTGTACATGTGCAAGGACTCCTGAGGGAGGAAGAGGAGAGTAATAGGGAAAGGGAGCTGTCCCGTCCTGCAGGACACATCAGCGTGGGTAGCGAACCTAGAAGGGGAAGAATGAAGGGACAAGAGACACGAAGGATGACAGCAAGACAGGAGTTCTGATCAAGCTGCAAAATTTTATTGTTCACACAGGGGTATTTACGTGCTGAGGGAGTGAGGGGTACGACGAGGTGCAGGCTGGTTGGCTGGTTCTGCTATAGGACTTCTGATAGGGTGCACATTCGCGCCGGCGGCAAGGTAAACTCCCAGAAGAGAAGCAGGGATGGCGCCATCTTGTGCTGGAGATGGAGAAGTTGGGACAAACAACCGCAAAATGTTCCAGGGCAAGGTCAAGACAGAATGGCTCACAAAGGGAGCCTTGTCTCCGACATTTCCCCCTTATTCTTATACAAACATGACCAGAATATGTCGGCTTATTGAGAGGGGATGACAGAGGCCCAGTTCCTCAGGGTGGAGATCATTTTTGCTTTGTAAGCAAGCGTCCTTGCTAAGTTCTCAAGAGAATCTCCTCGGCATGTTTTTTGAGGAGGCGAATTTTTTAGGAGCATGCCAACCGCCATGCACCAGGGCATGTCATACAGAGGTCTTGGGTCTGGGGATCCTAGGATCCACCCTCCTGCAGTCTTACCTGCACCCTCGTTTAGAAAAGCCTTTATGATCACTCTCCCTGGGTGCTGCCTCCCCCAAGCAGAGGGACCCAGTGGAGGAGGGCCCAATGGGTGATGAGTGGTCAAGAATGTTATATAAGAAGAGGGGGTGGCAGAGAGAAAATCTGGAAACCCAGATGGAGCATTTAGCGAGTTTTTATTGAAAGGAGGGTCTCAGGAGCACGGTCTTCCATATCCAGGCGATGATAATGGACCTGTATAGGCTTAGAGACTCAGGTGTTAATTTGTTCTTTAATGAATTGTATCAGCCTGTTTATAATGCAGGGCCCTATGATCACAATTAAAAGTAGACCTAGCAAGGGGCCTAATAGTGGAAGAAGGTAGGGTAGAATTCCATTAAGCCCAGTCCAGAGGGGGTTTTCAAATAGCTCCCTTCGTCTCTTTTCTAAATCTTCTTGAAGCTGTTTAATTTTGGTGCGTACTATGCCTGATTTATTGGCATAAAAGCAGCATCTTTCCCCTAAGGCCAAGCAGATACCTCCCTGGTTGGCTGTTAGCAGATCTAAGCCTCGCCTGTTCTGAAGGACCACTTCTGCCAGGGAGTCTATTTGGTCCTGTAAATCCTTAATGGTTCCAGATAGAGTTTGTACATCATCTATAAGTTGTTGAGATAGGCGACGGTAAGAGTGTATAGCCGTGCCTAAGCCAGCTGTACCTGTGCCTATAGCTGCTGTTATTCCAAGGCTGGCAAGGAGCGGTAAGGCTTGTATTGCCCGTTTATGTCTTTTAATTAAGGTGTCTAAGCTAGGAATGGGCAGAGGTTCATCTCCTGAGACAACAGTAATATCTGGGAGTAATAAGGCAACAACACAGCCACCAGTCCAATTTGCTGGAAGCCTGGGGAAGGCTGAGTTTCCTCCACACAAAAAAACTGTACCGTTGGGGGGACAAAGAGCTGGGGTGGGTGAGGAATAATTTAGAACTGATGAGCAATTTCCAAAAGAACTAACCCCAACGTCAATATCATAAGAATTATTTTGCATCCTGCCTTGAAGGCATACTGTAGGTGCATCCATAGGCTGTACTTTAAAGGGAAGTCCAGATTGGCAGGTATCCTGATTATTTATGGTGGAGTTAACAGGTATTGCCATGGGCATTATTGCTCCTGTGGTCATGCAAAGCCAGCAATCCTTAGCAAGGGTGGGGTTGGAAGTGTTAAGCAAGGAGAAGGTACTTCCCAAAATATCTAATGTATTGGGATCTAAATCTGGAATCTGAGATTTAGGCAACATTAAGGGGTGATATGTGAGTTCAGGGATTTGGGGTTTTAAAAGCTCAATTATTTGAAGATGTTTGACAGCATCCGTGGGTCCTCCACCATCAGAGACCCCTGTAGGAGGGCAGGAAGCCGTCTGCATAGCATTTTGCCCAATTTTAACAAGTTTTAAAGTACCATTATCAAAGGGTGCACTTTTGAGAATTTCATTAATCAACTTCCAATAAGAAAAGGCGGTCACAGGGACCTTTTCGGGGCCAAAAGATTCGTAATAGTCTTTTAAACAGTCTCCGACCCGGAGCCATCTTTTACCATCAATGGTTCCTTCGAGAGGAAACCAAGGACATAAATCTCCTATGTAACAAAAGAATGACCTCAAGTCTTTTTTCTTAACACGCGCCCCTCGTGTCTTGAGGGCCTCCTTGAGGCCTGAAAGAAACAAATCATGTGACGACACTGCTTGTCCCAGGGTGGGTCACTCACCGTTCGCCGTCCTCACTCTCCTCCTGGATCTGTCTCTCGGTTGCGTTTGACGAGGCGATCGCGAACTCTGCTTGGGCCCAAGCCTTCCCGGAGGACGGTGTTCTCCCCGCAATCAAAGGAATAGCTACAGCCACGTTGGGCGCCAGATGTCCCGTCCTGCAGGACACATCAGCGTGGGTAGCGAACCTAGAAGGGGAAGAATGAAGGGACAAGAGACACGAAGGATGACAGCAAGACAGGAGTTCTGATCAAGCTGCAAAATTTTATTGTTCACACAGGGGTATTTATGTGCTGAGGGAGTGAGGGGTATGACGAGGTGCAGGCTGGTTGGCTGGTTCTGCTATAGGACTTCTGATAGGGTGCACGTTCGCGCCGGCGGCAAGGTAAACTCCCGGAAGAGAAGCAGGGACGGCGCCATCTTGTGCTGGAGATGGAGAAGTTGGGACAAACAACCGCAAAATGTTCCAGGGCAAGGTCAAGACAGAATGGCTCACAAAGGGAGCCTTGTCTCCGACAGGGAGCCACATTGAGGGACTCATTGAGCAATAGTAGGGTTGTACAGGCACAAGGAGACCTCATATGAATGATGAACCAATTTTCTCATTACCCTAGAGAAAAATGGAGTAGTTTTCCAGCTGGCCTGGACTATCTTTGCTCACATCCGAGACCAATTTCATGGCACTACCTGGTGGCTTCAGGCCCACTACTCTGTCACACCTCTGAGACCTGGTAGAGGTCCCTGTTTCCACAGAAGGTGTTTGCATTGAAACCACCAAGGACAACTAGAGACTGGTCACCCCATATGCATTTGGGGATGCATTTTTACTTTTCTCCATGTCACTATTGATCACATTTAAGTTAAATATTCTGATCCATCCTTTGATTAATGATGTCTAGGTAGTATTTGAGATGATTAGTCTTGAATAAACACATAACTTGGTTTAAAAAACCAAAACTAAAAAACAAAAACTCCTATCATACTTTCTACTTCCTTGAAACTCTCCTTAAATGAGTTTGCCTTTTAAGAGAGAAACACAAATCTATCAAAGGTTTGGCCAGAAAATTAACATTCCAGTATATGTTTATGTAGTGGATTCTGAGAATCCTTCCAAATCCTCAACCAGAGGTAGAGGAGTCCTGTTAAACTGTCCGTTCTCCTGGCCTGCAATAGATAGCCCATCTGCAAGTCTTCGCACTCCACCTACATGTTGATACTAAACTACTCCTCCTCCACTATAACAGTGCAAAAGACATCATCCCCATCCCCTACAGTGGGTTACCTGTTTCACCTAACTAATCCCACTCTATTAGGTATTGCCTCCGATTACCATTCCATGTATTCTTCACTGTTCAGCTGGAGATTTCATTGTCAACAGGGGAGAACACTTCAGTGACTGCATGTGGCCTCCAGAGTCAAGTGCACATTCTTAGGATGTATCACATTAATTATCCATCCACATCTTTCCTTCACATCTTGAGTTTCTTCCCTTCAGCTATCTCTATCAAGAACTACCAGATACAAGTTCTCCTACTTACTAGAATAAAGAACTGATTTTTCTTTCCTCTCTTCTTGGGAAATGCTGCTATTAACACCTGGATCATTACTTCCACAATCTTTCATGAAAGTTCCATTAATCTGAATATGGCATTGGACTCAGGCTCCTGTGTCCCAGAACCTTCCCAAGCACCAACACTCAGTGGGTGGTAACTCCACGTGTTATCTAACTCTTGTGTCTCTATGGCAACCTTTAATTCTCCTCATTCAGCTGTCTCCAGGAAGTGGTAGGAACAGATGGAGATCAGACTGTAGAGACACAATTGAGGTAAAGAGCATACTAAAAACTAAAGAAGAACTCTTTATTGTAGCATCCCTGTTCCATTGCTAGGAGACCGGAAGGGGACATACTTTAATGCATGAATAATGCAAGGAACTGATCATTGCATGAAATTTAAAAATTGCTAGGAAGTTCTTTCAACTATTCTAGGCATTACTTTCATCATTAGTTATGAAGATATATCTGAGTTTAAGTAAGCATATCTAGCCCCTCTGTTCTTTATCATTAATCAATATGTGTAAAATCTATAATTGAACAAAAAGCAACAATTTCAGGATTGAGTGTGTGTAAGCAACTTTTAGAAAAGTATAGTATGCTATTTGTATTCTGAAAATAAAAATTCATGGATATAATTCTCTAATTATTAGCAGAAATATATATATATATTTATATATGAACACTCTTGCCAAACCCGCAAAACAAAAAATATATATGTATGTAAGTAGACAGACAGATCGATAAGATAAATACATAGGTAGTGATATGTGTCTATCTATCTATCTGTATTGGTTCAGCATAGAAAACAAGCAAAAGTAACTACACCTAAAATTTTTAAAAAGACCTATCTCTCGGGAAGGTACTAAAGCAGAACAGCAAATTACTAATCAATATTTTAAAAAATTAAACACTCTTGTGTGAAATTCTGTTTGGCAGTACTGGGGTTTGAACTCAGGGCCCTGTGCTTGCTAGGCAAGACTCTCTACCACTTGAGCTATACACTAAGCCTTAAAATTTAAATATTTTATACACTAGCAGGGTGTGATTACTTTTGAGACAGAGTCTCACTATGTAGCCCAGGTTGGCATTGAACTTGTGATCCTCCTGCCTCACCCTTCTGAGTGCTAAGTTTACACAGATGTGGAACCATATCCAGCTGAATTTTTATAACAGGTATAGTTCTATTCTTTTGCACTTATCCTCCAGACTTTAAAGCAAACAGCCTGTTCCTAGCCACGTACTAAATGTTAAACAAATTGATTGATCGTGATTAAGCATCCAGATCCAACTTCTTCACCAACTTAATTTTCAGTCTTCTGCACAACACACCCTTCTTTCCCCCTACCTGTGCACCTTTATTTTCTCTGCTTACACCAGGCTCTTTACATTATTTTATGTTCCTCTCCAACAAAATAAACTGTATTTAAATTTTCAGTTTTAATTTCAGCTCCTTCATGAAAATTTCTCCATCATCCACTTTCACAGTTGTGTGTTTACCTAATATTATAAAACCACTGACAAGGTTTTCTTTGGAGTCTTTAAACTAGATAGTAAATGCTTTAATGCTTTAGGTTGTATCAGATCTCCAGAGTAAAACTGGGATACAATTTACTTTCCTTAATTTTAATCGTTGTATAGTTTTGACACTAACATTATAGAATTCTTACATAATTATTTGGAGTGTAGCCTTATGTATTTGCTGAAATTTGTCAGTGAAGTTGTAATGATAGCTCACTAAAATTTTGTTATTCAGATAATAGCGCCTTTATGGAATTTTGTCTATTTTGTAGACACTTTAAAATATATTGGCATAAATTTTTAATAATATTTACTATATTTATCTCTTGTACATCAGGAGATACATCTTCCTATTAATATCTAACAAGAATACTTAAGTTTTCTTTTAAAAATCTAACATCTTACTCTACTTTTCTCAAATGATAAAGTGAACTTTACCTTATTTTTACTTTTTTTGAGATGAGGTCTCACGATGTAACCCAGGCTGGCCTGGAACTCAAAATCCTCAGCCTCTTGAGTGCTAGGCTTACAGGTTTATGCCACCATGCCTGGCAACATTACCATTTTCTATTTCATTTCCTCATTTGAGTATTCATCTATTTATGTCATTTAACTTTTATTCTAATTCTATTTTTTCTAACTTCATTTTGCTATATACATCTTTAATTATCATCTTTTCTGCTTTTTGGAAATTTTAGCTGACATAATTTCTATACTTATAGGGTGCAATATAATATTTTGTTACAATATGAATATGGGTATACATTTCTGTCAGTGTAACAAGTTTTATTGTGCCTCATAATTTATAATTTAAGCAATTTTATTGCTATCGGCAGTATTATCTACTTTTCCATATGATCTTTGTGGACATTTGACGTTAGAATAATGCTCTAAATTTCCTAATGCTGCCACAAATGACCTGGTGTGTATGTCTTTTCATATCCTTTGTTAGGCTATGTTTGGCATGAATTTTGTGATGGAGGATAATTAGGCCACATGGTTGATTCCTATAGAATTTTAGTAGATATTTCCCAATTCCTTTCTACAGGTATAGAATCATTCTTTCCCAGCAGCAACGTGTGCCACATGGAGGTAGTTGTGAGACTTGGAATTTTGCCACTAACTAGGTGAAACTGGCATTTCAGCATAGCTTCAACTTGAAATTTCTTTTTGATAGATATTATGACACTTTAGTCTTTCTTCTTTGAACTGTTTCTTAACATTTGAATCATGAGTACATGGAATTGCTAGTAATCTTTTACTCCCTATTTTCAAAGTCTTGGTATATATTGAGTATCTTAAAAACTATGATGTAATATGGACATATTTTCTTCCTGTTTGTCATTTCTCTTTCTTACTTTGTTTACTTTTTTTGGCATACAAGTTCTCTCTTCTCAGGGTTAGACTGATTAATGTACAATATATTTACAAGTAAAATACCAAGGCAAACCCCACTGAACAATGAACAGACACTTAAACAATGAAGGACAGGAATGTGAAACAGGTCATGCTAAGGGGAGGGTAATTGGGGGAGGGGAGGCTAAATGAAGAGGATAAAGAATAGTTAATATGGTTGAGGTACTTTCTATACATGTGTGAAGATGGAACATTGAAACCCATCAGAGGCATTTTAAGAAGGAGAGTGAGGTAAGAGGGAGAATAGTGGAGAGAATGAAGCAAACCAGGGTGCAATGTATTATATCTGGCAGTGTCACAATGAAACCCCTGTATAATTGTCATATACTAATAAAAACATTTTAAAAAATAAAATAGTCAATGCTGAAAATGAGGATCTTTTTTAAGTTCTCTCTTTTCCTACGATAATGCCCATCTCTTTGTTATCTGGGGTTCTTCTGACTCTTAACTTTACTGTAAATATTCTACACCAATCTGTGCTGCACTACAAGGAATTCCCAGTGACAATTGAAATAAGAGTTCTCTTTTTCATGTTTAGTTGTACTTATTTATATTTCTTTGTTTCAGATTATTCAGAATAATAACATGACTATCTTAAGAAGGTACTACTTCCTGTGCACATCACATATCTAAAGTCCTAAATGGTCCAGGGAAGGGCATGCATTCCTGAAGACAGAGCTAAGGCACGTCCAAGAAGCCCTCATGGAGGAAACCAGGGAAAACACTGCCCCCAGTGTTCCCAGGTTGTCAACTAGGGCTGTGTTGGTTGAACTTTTTCTGACTCATTGATAGTATTATAAGCAAATAATTATTTTATTAAGTTTTACTTTTGCATTTTTTGTTGATTTCAAAAGTTGTCTTTGATAACTTTTCTTTAAAAGACCACTATAAATAGTGATAATTTTTCTTAATGAGGTGACTATAAACCAGATTTGTATCTTTATTATTATTTGATGCCATTCAAGAAAGGAAAAGAATTGATCACTTTAAAAGCTAGTGAAATGACTCTACATGTACATGTAAATTAGGAACATTGGGTTCACAGTATTTTTCTGACAGAGGTGACTGTGACCTCCTAGCAAGCACAGGGAACCCCAGTGTCAGGCTCCTTCCCTCAGTGAGTCAGGCTATGAAATAACTACCTGTCTTTTGCATCCAGTTGGGATCTGCTGCTCATGCTGGGGTTTCAGTGAAAATGGGGACACTCAGAGACTAAGGACATACTCAGATGAAGACAGTTCCATAGGCACATAGAAAGAGGATCAATGAGAAGGTAGCTGTATCTCCCTCTGTGGTTTCAGGCAGTTGACTCTAGAGAAATCCATTTCTGGCCTCTTCTCATTTTTTCTCTACATAGGTGACTGACTGAAGGGTTTCTCAGAAATGGTTCACCAGGAGCACTTTCCCTGTTTCTCTTTGCACCCTCTAGTGTTGTGTGGGGCCTTTGTGAGGAACTGGGGACAATTATCAAGCTTCTGACTGATCTTAATCTTAAGAGGCTGACATACTGTGTAAGGTAGGCAGTCCCTGGATATCGAAGTCTGACACTGCCTGAGAAGTAAGTGAAGAGCAGGTGGAGGAGAGGAGCCCAGGTCAAGAAGTACCACAACCTCCTGATGTCCAGAGCTGGAATGGATGACCTAGGGATGCTTCTGTCTTCCACTGGTCTCACAAAGGGGAGGGTCGTTAATGCAAATGTGATGCCACTCTGTGCCTGCCATCACCCCTCTTTATAAATTTCTTGAGCACCTGGAGCCTATAGAGGGGAGGAATCTGGCCATTCATACCCGGAGGGGTAAGTGCAGGGACCACACCCCAAGAGGACTTAGTTTCTGAGTCTTCATGATTGAGTACATCTCTATTGCTCCCCAGCCCAAGAGTTTGGGAAATGTCAAAGCTGTGGGTACCCACTATGCAGATCCGGAGACAGTCACACCATCCCACACTCCTCACTGGGCAGGCCACAGTCTCAGTGGAAATCAGTTTAATGGTTTCAGCCTGATACCCAGATCACTGTCAGTCCATAGACATCCACACATATGCCCTGATTCTGTCCCAAGGTGATGGATGTTAACAGTCATTACCAGTGAGGACTTCTGGATTGGTAAGAGGAAACATGGGAAATCTGATAACCATTCAATGCAAGGAGTGTGCTGTGAGATGAGAATTCAGAATGTTGTGGGAGCAGTGCTCTAAGCAACAACTTCTACAGGGGTCTTGGATGGGGCGACTGTGATCTGGGTCTGGGTGGAAAGTGGGGTCCTGAATCAGGACACAGAAAGCACACCCTAGTTCTAAACAGAGATAGACTTTGGGGTAATAATTGTCCATATGGAATGTCGCGGTATGTTAAGAGGATGACATCACAGAAGCATTATACAAATGCAATGGAAGTGCTAGAAAACTTGGCTGGATATAGATATACTTATGTGCCAGAGTGAGGTTTTGTGGCCTGCATTTATTAGATGTTGTAAGCAGAAGACATTGATGAAACTTACAATTTGGAGAAATCTCCCTGGTGTTGGTTTTAGCAAAGTTGCTGAGGCCAATAGAGCAGGCCAGGGCATTTCAGGAGGTTTGGGGGTTATCCACGGAAGGACCTGCAGGGTAAGGTAGTGAAAGATGCTCAGGTGGCAGAACTCAGGGATGTGACTCTGTTCCTGGATAGAAGGTGAGAGATGGATGGTGATGAGGCTGAGGATTGCAAGTGGTTTGATCAGATGAGTTTTATCCTCATTAACTGTCATGAAGGATGACAGAAGTGGAAGGGAAAGGAGTTAAAGGGATGTACTTTCACTTTATCATTTTATATGTAATAGGTATTTACTTTTGCATTCTACAATTGCAGTAATCCTCCTAGAGGTTGCAACATGCACTTCTAGTGCCACATTAAGTGAATACTTTTGCTAATTTCCCTGCAATGCAATAACCTTACCAGAAAGCCTTTCCTTTGTGGTAATTATGATTACTAGATGTGGTATGTTTACCTAAGTAAGATAGACCAAACAGTTATAATTGCTGGTATTGAACATATCTGCATCCCCCATCCTACTTTTGATGCAAGTCAAAAACCCCAGGTTACTTTACCTGACTGACTGGCTATAAGTACAGATTCCCACAGCCTCTCCTCAGTTTTGAACAATTTGCTTGAGTGTTTGACAAAACTCAGGTGAGCACTTTCATTTTCCAGTTTTATTATAAAAGATATTACAAAGGATATGATGAAGAGTAGCATAGAGCAAAATTTGGGGAATGGGAGATGGAACATCTTTGTTCCTCCAGGAGAGACACCATCTAGGAACCCTCCATGTATTCGACTGTCTGTAAGCTCTCCAAATCATGTCTTTTTGTGTTTTTATGGAGACTTCATTACATAGGTATGATTGCTAGTGTACTCGGTGTAGAAATCCAGAAAGGCCTGTACACTCAGATTCTTCTTGGCCTCTTTGTGCAACATTCTTTCCTCTAGGGTAATAGCAGGAACCTTCTGGAATGAGGAGGGTTTATGACCTAGTATCAGACAAGGTAAGCCAGCAAAGTAATTTTTTTCCTTTTTGGTGGTGGTGGGGTTTGTACTCAGTGCCTTGCACTTGAAAAGCAAATGCTCTACCACTTGAGCCATGCCTCCAGCCATGTGTACTTTATTTTGCAGGTAGTGTCTTGCATTTTGACCCAGGGCCTATTTGGGACTCTGTCCTTCTATCTATGCCTCCCTTGTAGATGGTAATACAGATCTTGTACTGTTTTATTTATGTGTCTCTTATTTTATAATTTCCTTGGGGATGTTTTGGGGTTTTTTGTTTGGTTTTGTTTTTTGTTTTTTGTTTTTTTTGTTGAAATACTCTTTGAGGGATGCAACACAGTTTACTCCAGAGGCACCTGTTCATTACAGAGCTACTCACAATAGCCAAGTTACGGAAACAACCAAGATGCCCTCTACTGACAAATGGATCAAGAAAATGTGGTACACGTACACAATGGAATTTTACTCAGCTATGAAGAAAAATGAAATCTTATCATTCACAAGTAAATGGATGGAACTGGAGAACATCATTCTGAATGAGGTCAGCGAGGCTCACAAGACCAAAAATCGTATATTCTCCCTCATATGCTGCTGACTTTAGGTCTAGGGCAAATACAGCAATGTGGTTGGACTTGGGTCACATGACAAGGAGAGAGCACATACGGGAGATATGGAGATAGGTAGTAAACCCAAAACATGAAAGTGTTTGATGTCCCCACTGCAGAGGAACTAATACAGAAACCTTAAAGCGACAGAGGTTAACATGAGAAGGGGATCAGGAACCAGTGTAAAGATCAGTTAGAGATAAATCAACTTGGGTTGTAACACATTTGTACATGGAAGCAATGCTAGGAATCTCTCTGTATAGCTATCCTTAACTCAACTAGCAAAAACACTTTGTCTTTCTTATTATGCTTATGTCTTCTCTTCAACAAAATTAGAGATAAGGACAGAACAGGTTCTGCCTGGAAGCCGGGGGTGGACGGGTGGGGGTAGGGAAGCCGGGGGTGGGGGGGTGGGGAACTAGGGAAGCTGGGTGTGGGGGTGGTGGGAGGGGGTAGAGAAGGGGGTAAGAAAAGGGGGGTGGGGGAGGGCAGGAAGGGGTAGAGAGGGGGGTAGGAAAAGGGGGGTGGGGGTGGGGGAGGAGGGGGGCATGGGGGAGAAATGACCCAAACAATGTACTCACATATGAATAAATGAATTTTAAAAATCCAAAAAAAAAAAGAAAGAAAGAAATACTCTTTGTGTTCATTTAGCTGTTTCTTAGTCTTCTAAAGTTTTTTAATCCATGTTCTCTTGGGATTCATTGAGTTGATTTTGTATGTCCTCTTTAAGCTTGTTTTAAAGTTGTTAAATGTTCTTATTGTCATTCTTCTGACGTCAGCAACTGAGGAGTCATCCCTTTCACTTTCCACCAAATCCTCTATTGTTTGATAACCTTTTGAGGAGTCATATTCCCTTGCTTTCTTTTATTGCCTGTGTTTCTATTTTGAGATGTTCTCATGTGTTGTTGATTAGTTGTTTAGGCATTTTAATCACCTATTATCTTTCCCTTGACTTAATTTCTACACCCCAGCTAGCTTAGTTGTTAACTAAGTTATTACAGTGTTTTTGTTCATTGAGCTGGAGGTATAACTTAGCCATAACAAATTCACAGATTCAATGTCAAACCAGTAATTTATATAATATATAAAACCCTTGGCAATATTATCTATAAACAGCAGATATTGGGAAGATAACAGTTGTTTGCATAGAGATTGATACGTAAGTAATTAAAATGATGAGGGATAGAAGAGGAGATCGGGAGGGGGAACATGGGGCAAGGGGGAAAAGAGGTATAAGGTGTGGAGGCTGCTAGGTAATAAGGTCCTAATGTGTAGTTCAGTCATTGTGTGGGAGGGTGCTGTTGTCAGGAATTATAGAAGGATAGAAAGGATGGGAGTAGCACTTAAAGTTGGTATAAAGACTGCTCGGTGAGTGGTTAGTGTGGAGGAGATAGGGACACTGTGAGGGAAAATAGGGGGAGGAGAGGAAGATAAGGAGAAGGAAGGCAGAAAGAAAAGAGAAAGAATCAGGGGAGAGAAAGAAAGTGAAACAAGAGAGAGCTAAGTAAATTAAAATTTCAACAGAATGGGAAAAGGCGATAAGTAACAATTTTCAAAATTTAAGTATATGTTGCCCAAATTTCTTCCTTTTTATGGAGAGGAGTGGGTTTCTTCTGAGTTCATGAGTGCTCTGGGCACTTCCCTCCAATTTCTGATCCGGGTGCTGCCCCTTCTTAGGGTTGATATGCTGGGGCGTGTGGTAATTGATGGTGCCTCTCTCTACCGGCAGGTTTGGGAGGGGGGGTCCCACTCAGTGTTTAAGTCCAGACTCTTCTTGAGGGGGTGGGCAGTCAGATCAGCTTGTTTAAGTAACCAGGTTCTCCAAGTGTTCCCATGAAGAGCTGACTCGTGAGCAGTGGCCAGCCCCTCCCAACTGCAAGATAAGCCTGAGAGCTGGAGTTGAGCTGTTTGGTTCAATACTCTTGGTCAAACACTCTTCTCTGGGAAAGCTGTAAGTTTCAGCTCTCTGTCAGTTTCTCCACAGTGGCAGAAGGTGTTATTTTCCCCCGGTTGTGGCTGGGCTACCCCTCCCACACACAGGCTGGATCAGCCCAGCACCTTATAGAGATAGTTGAGGCTAGGCTGCCCCACCCCCCACAGGTGGAGCTGGTATTTTCCCTCCTTTTATTGGGCCAACAGCTTTGTCCGTGAGGGGTGCAATCTGTCTGGAAGCTACACTGGAGTATGCGGTTTCCTCCAGAGCAGACGGTGTGGCATGCTCACCCAAAAGGGTTATAGTTTCTCTCCGTGGTATTTAGAATCAGCAGCCCTGATCAGGCAGGTAGCAGTCAGAGGTTCTGTGTCCACGAATTTTGGTGTGTTCAGGACAACCCAGGTGCTTTCTGGATGTGTTCTGCAGTTCTCTACATTGAATATTTGCTTTTCAGAAAGAGGAAAAAAGAAAAAAAAATGAGGAAACACTCTCTGGCAGACCAGCATGGCAGCCAGCAGCCTCAGAACCTGGGCTTTTTCAGCTGTTATGTCCTAGAAAAAGCTAATTTAAAAGTTAGTCATTGTACATTAGTTTGTCTGTGTATTGAAGATATCTTATTTGGCAAAGAAGCCGGGTTATCCAGCCCTTTCTACCATGAGTCTAAAGTTTTCTTTCAGACTTGTGAGCGGTCAGAGTTCTGGGGTTCATTCACTATCCACCTTTTTGGTCTCTCCTGAAGTTACAGAATCTTTAGTAGTCATTCCCAATTTCTCCCTTCCCTCAACATATCCACTCCACCTGCTGGAAGAAATCATTTATCTAATTTCTATTTTCATATATTTCCCCATTCTGAACTTTTAAAAAGCTTTCTGTTGGAGCATTTAAAATATACTATTTTATCAGTTGTGAAATGTACAATATATCATTATTAACTATGGTACCATGCAATAGCTCACTAGAAATTAAACCTCCTGTCTAGTGAAACCTTGTACATAATGTCATCTCTTTCCCAATCCCCACCCCAGCTGATGGAACAACCACTCTCGTCTCCAGTGCTATGAGTTCTGCACTTCCAGGTTTTCACATTTAACTGAGATCATGCCATATTTATCTATGTGTGCCTAGCTTATTTCCCTTAGCCTAACAGTCACTTATTTTTATTATAGACTTCTCTAAGTATTTTATTGGATTTTTTGTTTGTTTGCCTGGTCACAGAGATAATGTATTTTCTGCTCTCTTGGTTTTTCTTCCATCCTACCCCATGAACACAGTATAAAAACCAACTTCATAACCAAGGAGCACATAATAACAGCAGCACAACTGTGAAAATATTCCCTGCGGTTTATTTTCTGGAAACACTTTGAAACTGTGTTCTGTCTTTCCGGTTTTACACTGCCTAGAGAAGACAGATTAAATTTCCAAATTAAAAATGGTATCACTGTTTCAGGTTCCACTTAAGATGCAGTAGGCACCTTTTCTTTGATGGAATCCAGCAATGAAATCTGGGACAGCATACATGGAACAGCTATGTCCCCACCTGGGAAAGCAACTTATGAAAGACAGACCACGAGCACATTTAGAAATACCAGCCCAGCAGGGAGTTTTTCCTCTTTTCCTGTGTTCTGTGGCCTGCTCCCAACCCAGCCTAAGACCTGCAAAGGGCACCAGTGTGCAAACAGAAATCCAGAAAAACCCCACTGTTCTGGCCTGAAGAGGAGAAAGGGAACTTAGAATGCTTTGAGGAATTTTGCAATGTGCATCTTTTCCTTTTCTTATGATTTTTCCTCTCTCCACTCTCCACGATCCAGACTCCAGGAATTCATCTGTGCAGATAGCAGTGGCAGTAGAGACTGTGAGTACTTCCCTCTGTGCAGATAGCAGTGGCAGTAGAGACTGTGAGTACTTCCCTCGGTCATTTCAGGAACTGACTTCCCAAGAAAGTGGCACTCAATCCCATTGCTTTTATTCCTCTCTGTCCTCCTGGTACTTGGTGTGGACGTAGACTCAGTCACAGGAAGTGCCCAGCAGTTCAGGAAAACAAAGTCCTAGTCTTATTGACAGAAGACCAAAAGTGTCTGCATATGTTCCCCCACAAAATCAACAACTGTTAACTCTGTCAAGAATTAGTGGTCACCTCAGGGCTGAACCACTTTTTACAGAGTGGGAAGATTATGCTACAGAATGAGTTTGGAAAAATCACCTGCAAATTCCTAACCAACTTGACCTTAACTCTGAGCTGTGCTGGCATGAATCTGGTCCCAAAGAGGATAGGAAAGTCTTTGGACAAATAATTAAGGGTACACTGCCACACAGACCCCCAGATGATCACTTAAGAATGATCAGGGACATGAGCTCGGCCTCCAGCTATTCTGAGGGATCTAGGAGGGCTTGAGTGCTGGTAGTGGGAACTGGGGATACTGCCCAAAGTCAGTGGGCTGAGCACATGTGGTCAGCACATGTGGGACTGAGGGAGGACTGAAAGCTGGTAAGATGGTCATTGTCCCCCATGGTCAGGGCACAGGAAGGGGATTTGGTCCTTTCTCCCCCAGATAAACCCTAACTCTTTACTGCCTAGGCTGGAGACCCCAGTCTGGTCTTCCTGCAGCAGCTGCCTCTGATGTGGAAGGTTAGGAGGGATCCACCATCCCAGCACCTTCAGCAGGGTCTGAAGCTCCCATTCTTCCCTGGCCTGGGTATTAGAACCTGGGCTGTTAGTCCCTCAGGTGTTCCAGCTACCCATCCCAACTGCCCCAGAAACTAGATGGACCTAAGGGGCAATAGAGTCAATGGGGGAAGCCAGGAAGGGGTACCAGGGAATGGACCCCACCACTCAGATTCACAGGGGAGGCCAAGGCCCAGAAGGATCATGCCAGGAGCCTTGCCACCAGCCTCAAGGCCCTGGGCCACCCATGCACAGTGCTGTCATGTGACCCTGGCCTTAATAGGAGTCCCTTCTCAGCCAGAGTCTGTGACCCATCTGACTCTAAGATCAACCCAATCAGCCACTCTGGGCTGAGGAGTCTCCAAGTCTGTGGATGGGGTCCGAGAGTCGGCACTCACCCCAGGCCTTTTAGCCCCAGGTTCCTCTCTGATCAGAGAGCCCCAGTATGACTCACACAGGCCCAACTCTCCCTGCCTTCCTCTCGCTGTGTCCATAACACCAAAGCAATTCAGTGCTAAATGTCCCAACCCATCTTACTGAATGTGAGTGACTGCAGAGTGTGGGAGGAGCAGTCACCTCCTCCTGCCTCCCATCCTTCCAGCCCTGGGGAGCAGAGTGAACCCACGCCCCACACTTACCCCAAACTCAGGCCCTACGGCCCCACCCTGAGCTCTCCCCTAGCCCAAGGGTTCTCAGGACCATGCCTGGAGAGAAGAGCTTGCCCAGGGAGTGGGGCAGCTTAATTTAACCACATGTCCACCATGTACCATGCAGAGATGTCACTGCCCTCCAAGCATCACAGGGAAGTGACCCAGCTGCCTTTTTGGCCAGCATATCCCATGGCTCCCTGCACATGTGCCTCCCTCACACTCACATTCACACACACACATACATGCATCCACATTCACACTCATCCACAGACACACACACACTGACAGTGCTCTCTCATGGCCACTGTTGTCCCTTCTCTAAAAGGTCTCCAGGAGTGTGCATGGAAAATCCGGGGATGCACAAGTCTTTCCAGTTGGGGGGAAGGTAGGAGACCTGGCCAAGGTCACACACAGGTAAGTAATGCCCCCCAATCCTGGGTCAGTGTTCTGGTCCCTCCCATGTGGCCTAGACACTTAATTCCAGCTTCCAAGGCCCTGCCAGAGCTCAGAGGTTGGACCCTCTCCCCGGGAAGGGGACTGGGGAGGAGGATCTTCAGGATCTTCCTCCATTAGAATGCCTCCACCTCCCCCAAAACAGGATGTACAGCCCCCCCCCCAGAATAGAAGAAAACACACTAAAGAGAGAAATTTCCTATGCCAGAATGTCTCCCTATGCCAGGTGATATGGCACGGAAGGGCACTGGACTTTTCAAAAACATGAAAGCCAAGAACACTGTCATGAACTCTAACACAACCCAGAAAGAGATAACAAATACTAAAGTGCTGTCAACTACTGAAAATACTTTTACTAAGAGAGGAAAACATGGGAGATCAGGTGAGGTCCCCTTCTTTCCCTCACGGGCCCACCCTGCTTTCCTTCCCCAGAAGAACCCAGAGTTACTCATCTGTAGACAGTGATGAAATTGATGTCTGGACTGCTTCCAGCCCTGGGGTCAGAGTAGTGGCCTTAGGTTCCAGTCCTTGAGCACAGTACTAGTGGGTGACACAGGCCAGGAACAAATATCACTTGATGATGCTGTAATCTGTGGTGCCATGAGCTCTTACAGCAGGGAGAGAGTGACCAGTGCTGGGCTAGCTGGAAGGTCAAAAAGGGCCACCCCTGAATGAATGAGGGGACCCACCTACAGGTGCCTGGGGAGGAGTGCTCCTGGCAGAAGGAACTGTAAGTGCGAAGTAATGTGGGAATGTGCCTGGCAACTTGCAGGAACAAGGAGGCCAAGCAGCCAGGTCAAGGAAGAGAGAGGGGGAGAGGTGGAGGAGGGAGACTTAAGAGTCCTTAGGGCCTTGCAGACTGCGCTAAGCACTTTGAGTTTTTCTCCCAGTTTTCAGAGGTGCCTGAGGACACGTGGGACATACGGAGCTCCTAACTTTCTAGGCCTGGCAAATGCAGCAAATTAGAGTGAGCTAGATGATTTCCTGTGTAACAAAAGACAAGTACTGGCTCGACTGGGCTGCCCGGGTTGTGTCTTCACAGTCTAGTGAACCCCTGTGCACCCCCTTCTGATGCACACGCCAGGCTTCCTGAGGGCACCCCAGACCTGGACCTGCAGGGCATCTGTGGTCAGGTTGACTATGAGCTGCAGCCGCTCCAAGCAGCAGGGCCCAGCAAGGGGACGATCTCATTCAGCAGTCTACGCCTTGTCTTGGGATTGTGGACTTGCAACTGTTGTTATCCCCAGGGGAGCACAGCCCCTCCCTCAGCACTGATAAAGTCCCAAAGCGAGGCCCTGCCCTCGGGCATCACTTGAAGGTTCTTGCATCCGCTTTGCTCCTGCCTCCTCGTGTGGGCCCTGAGCCTCAGTTTCCTTGTGGTGGCATTTAGAAGTGTCTGAGCTCCTTGGTACAGTCCTGGACCCAGCTCCCCTGGTTCTGCACTGGCTGCAGTCCCTTTGTGCGCTTCTGTCGCGGGCACCGTGCGCCCCCTGGTGGCCGAGGGGAGCGCAGCGAGATTGGCCATGATAAAGGGTTGTGGGGAAAGGCCCGGGGAGGAGAGCATGGAGAGTACAGGGAACCCCGCTCATCCTGTACTCTCCGCTTTCAGAATTCTTTCCCACGTCTCCGAGTAGAAGCTAGGCCTGGGTGTGGTCACAGACGGATGCCCCTGCAATTGCTGTCAAAGCAGTCCACGCTTACGGGCTTGGGGACAGGAGTCCTGGAGCCCAGGGAATACCCTCACAGACTGCAAGTCATCGCTGCTCCTCCAGCCCTCCAGCGGGTTCCCATCAGGCCTCTGCAGTTTCTTGGCCTGCGGCTTCTTCCATCCAAAACCAAGTTCCTCCCCAGGCTGCAAGGGTGGAAGGAGTGATTGTGAGGCTGGAACAGGAGTGTGAGGGGTTCTGTAAGGGGTGTGAGGCCTAGACACTAGCGGAAGAGGGAAGAGTGGGCACTTGTGGATGTGTGTGTGTGTGGATGTGTGTGTGTGGATGTGTGTGTGTGTGTGTGTGTGTGTGTGTGTGTGGATGTGTGTGTGTGTGTGTGTGGATGTGTGTGTGTGTGTGTGTGTGCGCGCGCACGCGCGCGCACTTGGAATTGGCAAGGTGCTGGGAACTTCAGCCTTGTGCAAGAGGATCCACACCTGCATACCTAGAGGAGCTTCGTGCATTTTTTGCTTCTCTCTAAGCACCGTTGTTGCTCTCTCTCTCTCTCACACACACACACACACACACACACACACACACACAAAACTGTGCCACCAGGTGCACCTCCCCCATTCCCTCCTGCCTTCCACTAGCTCAGCTGTCTCTTCCTCAGTGTCAGGTTTCCGCCCTTGGCCATTTTGTCCACCCTAAGAGCTGCCAACATCAGTATCACCTGTGCTTGTTAATGAAATTGCAAACTGGGAGCTGTTCATTGTAACTACCTCCCTGGCACCCTCTCCTGCTTGAGCATGGCTGATCACAATTTGAGATCCCCAGATTGGTCCCCAGATGATCTCTTGTCCCATGTGACCCTAGTCAAAGCAGCATGCAGCCAGTCCAAAACTTATACACCCAACACCAAGCATGTACCCAAATGAATCCCATCGGGGCTAGGGCATGGCTCAAGTGGTAGAGCACCTGCCTAGCAAGTACAAGGCCCTGAGTTCAAATCCCAGCACCACCAAAAGAAAAATAATTGACTATTAAAATCCAAATGAATCCCATCCCAGCTCTGTTCTTGGAAAGTTAGCCCCATCTTTGGTGTCATGGAATTTTCTACCCGGGGTAAGGGCAAAACCCTCTTTCCTCCTACTTGGTGTTTCCCTACAGAGGAACATCCTTTCTGCAACACCTTTCCTCTCTTCCTACTGCTTATCTGATGGAAGAACTCTGCCCAAAGAACCCCAAGCACATCCTTGACTTATCCTTTAGCTCTTTCTTGTTCTTGCCCCTGTTCCTCACTGTCAGCCCCTTCCCAGATGGCTGTGGTCTAACACCTTTGCCTGGGACCCAGTGGAAAGTTCTATTCCCAGGGGAATTTGTTGGAAGTCCATTTCAACCTTGTTATCAGTCAAATTGTCCAAGTTCCTAATTTAGGAAATTAGGCTGTATCAGTTTCTGTGGCTGCTATAACAAATGACCACAAACTGAGTGGCTTAAAACAATGGAAATATATTCCCTTAGAGCTCTGGAAGCTACAAGTCTGAAATTATGATGTCAGTAGTGCTGCATTCCATCTTGGAGGCTCAAGAGGATAATCCATCCTTGCCTTTTCCAGCTGGTAGCTTTAGTCATTCCTTGCCTTGTACTACAACTCTTTAATGTCTGCCTCTGTGGTCACATGACCTCCCCTCTGTCTATGTTATCTCATCTGTCTCTTCTGAGGATACTCACTTGTCATTGAATTTAGGATACACTTAGATTAACTCAGGATACCCTCACATCGAGAGAAGGACTCATTCATAGGTTCTGGAAATTAGGGCATAGACATATATTTGGGAAGATCACCTTTCAGCCTACCACACCTCATAGTCTTGTCTCATTTGGTTTCAGATTCAAGCAAGGAAGAGGGAGGTGGTAGCCATTAGCTGTCAGCCTCCTAAAAGCCAGCCTCCTCTTCACTATCGTTCTTCCTCTCCATTAGAAGGGAAAAAATTGTTCTTCTCTTGGGCTCTGCCACTATTAAGGACTTGTATGTCCTCCCTCTGGCCCTGCTTTCTCATTTCTGACATGAACATTTGGGAATCATCATCTCATTGGGTCCATCTGGTTTTGGCAATCTGAGACTTATCAAGAGCTGGCCTCAAAGCCCTGGCCTCAGCGATGTGAGGAAGGTGACCTCTCATGAACATCAGAATTATTCTGTCTTCTGAAATTAATGAAGCCATCATGGATTTTGATTTCCCTCTGCCAGGTACAGAGTTGGCTAATCCTCATAGCCACCCTGCAAAGCAGTGTTTATTATTAAAGGAGAGAAAAGATTTCTTTCCTCATCATTGTCTGAGACCCCAATAACAAAAGTAAGATTAGCACAAGAAAAGCATACAAATTTATTTAATGTAAGTCTTAGATGACAATGAGAGCCTTCAGAAATGAAGAACTAAAGAAATAGAGAAGCCTGTGTGTTTTTATGGACTGTCATGAAAAAGTAAAATTGGAAAACAAAATGGTGTGACCTAAGGGCAATAAACAGGGAAGGAGGGGGACTTGGCAAAGCCCATTTGTTCAGATTTTTTTTTTTTGGTGACCCTGCATGACATTCTTTTCCTCCAGTCCCCTTTGGAATAGGGTCTTATGAACCATTATGAACCATTTTCAGGGAAAGGTCGGTTAGGTATATGGCCTGCTTCAGGGGAGAAGAAGCAAGTGGAATGATTTCTGATTTCTATGCTTTGCTTCTACGGTTTTCCCAAATGCCAAGGTTCCATATTTGGGGGGTAGTTTGTCCTGAGCTTTATCAATATCGTCATTTGACTTGCAAAGGAAATTAAGTAAAAAGATGGCAAGTCATTTGTAGAAGGTCACAGACCTTGAAAAGTCTGGGATGGGCTGCATTGGTTCTACTGGATGCAGAAAAACAGAACCTTGATGCATGATACTCTGCAGCCAGGGAAAGTCAGATCCGTGATGACAAATGCATGCTTTAAATACCAGCACCACCACCCAGCCTTGCTTAGAAACCACCTGGGCACCTTCACCTACTACTTTGGAAGACTATTTGAGCATGAAAAATACAGAGAGAAATGAGATGCAGTATATATGCCACATTTTCTTTATCCATTCATGGGCTCATGAGCACCTAGACTCATTTCATAACTTGACTATTGTGAATACTGCTGCAATAAATATGTATAGGCAGGTATCTCGATTGTATGCTGACTTGAATTCCTATTCATTATAAATCATCCAGCCTCAAGCATTTTGTCATAGTGACAGGAAACAGACTAATACAGCCACATGGGTTGGAGCTAAGAAAAGATGCTTTGGACTCAGATGAATTGGACCTGCATGGCCAGATGCAAGTGTGCAACTAGACAGAGGTGTGCAGCTGGGAACCTCCTGGGAATGCTGCACTATCTTGACTAAATGCTCTGTTGCTCTGGGTTATCTGCCCAGGGCTACCATAGCTGAGGCTATTATGCTGCATTTAGGCATCTTTGCCACAGATTCAGAACCACAAATGTAAATTGATCACACCTGGAAAAGAAGATCCCAATCCAGACCAACTGAATAAGTATCTCTGGGTGCCATAAGTATCTCTTGATGCCAGTACACAGCTCTGGGAGGGAACCACTGGCTTAGACATATGAATCCCACAGGTAAGGAGCAAGTCTCACCTGGAAGGTGGATCCTAGGTGTTGGTCACCTGGGGAAGACTGCTGAATCTCATAGAGGAGATTCTCTCACAGAGAGAAAGAATTCTGGAAATCCCCCTGCTCATAACCATGAAGCTACCCAGGTGATCAGAATGGGGTGAGTTCTCTTCTTCAAGAGGATCCTGGATTTTCCTTGCTGTTTAGATTTTTGTTAAAATTTATTTGCCAAATTCTAACACAAAAATTGGAATTTTGGATGTTGAATTGGGTTCATGTTGAATTTACAGACTAATTTAGGAAGAATCGATATCTTTACAATACTGAGCCCTTCAATCTATATCTGTCCAATTATGTAGAATGTTTTACTAGCTTATTTTTTCTTTTCAGCAGTACTGGGGTCTGAACTCAGGGACTTTCCCTTGTTAGGCAGGTGCTCTACCACTTTAGCCATGCCCCTATCCCTTTTTGCTTTCAATTATTTTTCAGATAGGGCCTCAGACTGGTAGGCCCTCACTCAGATAGTGACCTTCCTGCCTGTACCGCCCACATAACTGTGATCACAGGTGTGAGCCATCTCGCCAACCTCTGTTTTCACTGCCTTTCAATGAAGATGTATTAAATTTTTCCACAGGTCTTGAAAACCTTTCTATATTACTCCCAAAGTAGTTTATGCTTTTAATACTTATATCATTGTAAATTGTACTTTTTAATAAAATTTGTGCTCATTTTACAAAACATATACACATATATGTCTGATAAATGATCTAAATTTTCTTATTGATTCTATTGGTCTACCTGTATATTCTTGCTACATATAGAAAACATATAATCTATAAACAGTGACAGTTTCATTTATATCTTCCTAATTCTTACACCTTTCTTTTCCTTGCCTTATACCTTACCCTCAAGCTGGCACCCCAGAACCACATGCAACAAACAATAGGCACTTTGCCCTGTTAGCAGTCATGAAGAGATTTTGTTGGGGTGTTTTGTTTTGTTTTGTTTTGCTTTGCTTTGTGGTATAGGGGGTTGAACCCAGAGCCTCTACCACTTGAGTCATGCCATGACCTCAGCCATTTTTTATATTTTGTTTTTGAGATAGGGTCTCACTGACTTTGCCAAGGCTGGCCCTAAACTTGCTATCCCCCTGCCTGTGCCTCCCAAGTAACAGGGATTACAGGAATAAAGGGATGTTTTTAAACAGTCTACAATTAGACATGATGTCCTCTCTTTCTTTAAAGATACCCTTATCTCATCATGTTGAGAAAGCTTTCTTCTGGGGCCAGGCGTGGTGGTATATATCTGTAATCCCAAACTACTTAGGAGGCAGAAATTAGAGGATTAAGGTCCCAGGACCATCCCTGGAAAAACATGATACTCTACCCGAAAAAAAACAAACTAAAGCAAAAAGGGCTGGGGTCATTACTTAAGTGGTAGAAAGCTTGTGCAAAGCTGCGAGTTCAATCCCCAGTACCACCAAAAGAAAAGTTTCCTGTCTTCTTGTTTGCTAAACATTTTTAAAATCATTCCTTGGATTTATTTATTCAATGCTTTTTTTCTACATAGTTTTCGATGCTTGTTTGATTTTTCTCTTTTATCTCTTAATGTTGCACATAATGTAAAGTCAACCTCGCATTCCTGGAATAAATGCACCAGACGTATCCATTCTGTATTATTGTGCAATATTGCTAGATCCAATATGATAGTGTATGTTTAAAACATGTGCATTTATGTGCCTGAGCAAGATTCAGCTATATTATTTTCTCTACTCTTAGGTTTTGCAATCAAGGTTATATTAGCTTCATAAGATGAATTTTGTAGGGTTCTCTGTTTTTTTCTCTACAAGAGTGCATGTTAAGAATGGAACAGTGTCTTCCTTGGACACATAGTCAATCCTACTAGTGAAACTATGTGAGCTGGGATTTTTTTTTTTTTCTGAAATGTTTTAACTAATAATTCAATGCTTTAGGTGGCTTTCAATGAATTGGGACTTTTTATTTTTATTGAGTCAAACATATGTGCTGAAATGGATTTTCCTAAGATTTGCTCATCTCATCTCTACTGGCATAATGATGTTTATAATAGCTTGCATATTATAGGTTTTCTGCATGTGTCAAATGTTCCATTTCATTCCTGATATAGGTACTTTATCCCTTTCTATCTTTTTCTTGACAAACAAATGTCTTTTTATTTATCATCTCCATTGGCTATTGGTTATCTATTTTATTCTTTTTCATTCTACTTTGAGTTTATTTTGCTATTCCCTCTCTGACTTTCCAAGGTACATCCTTAGCTCATTAATTTTAGCCTTTTGTCTGTCCTAAATATACACATTTTAAGGCTATCAGCTTTCCTCCATTACTAAATTAGTTGCATTCTGTGTGTTTTTATGTAGTAGTCTCATCAGTGTTCAGTTTATATGTTACCTAGTTTTCATTTATTTAGTTCTCTGACTGCTGAATTATCAGCACATTTAATTTCCAGACATGTAAAGATGTTCTAGTTAGAGCTTTGTTACTGACTTCCAGTTTAATTGTATGTTGTTAGGAAATATACTATGAATAATTTCAGTCCTTTGCTCTATGGAGACTTACTTTATAAACCAATGTTTGTCGGTGTTCCTAATATGTTCTTATCTCTGAAGATAACATATACATTGTAACTGCTGCATGTAATGTTCTATATATAAGTCAAGATGATCAGTTAGTGTTTTTTTTTTGTCTCCCCTTTGGATTGTGAATTTCTCTATATTTCCTTATAATTCAATGAGGTCTTTCTTTGCTTTGTATTTTTGAGACTATATTATTATTTATATACAAGTTTAAAAGTTGCCTTCCTGGTGAATTAAAATTTTTATTAGTATAAAAAATCCTATTTATTTTAGATGGTAATTTTTCCTTTAAATTATCTTTAAAATTTCCCTTAAACTCCCTTAAATTATCTGATATTAATATAACTACACAGGATATATACACAATACAACTACAGGAATATCATGGTATATTTTTCCATCTGGTTACTTTCAACTATTTTCTATCCTAGCCCACAACTTGTGGAAACGGGAGCTCTTCTCCAAATGGCCTTCTTCTTGTTACATTCCCTTGTAAAATATGTACCAAACATTTAAATTGTACATGAGCCATGTCTGTGCTCATTGTGCTTCCAACAGTTTAATTACATCTCTGCGGTGGAAGTTCTTGGCCTTTTCTGTTCAGTGTTTGGGGTTAGAGCAGAATTAACAGATGTGCACACATCTGATATGGTTCAATCCTATAGGGCACAGAAAACCCCACTCAAATGGCCTAAACAAGGAGGTAATTAATTATTGGTTCATATAGCCTGCAATCAGACAGAGGGGGCTCAGGGCTACCTGGGCCTAGTACCTGTGGTCTTATGTCTCTAGATTCTCCCTGCCCTATCCTATTCTGTCTGGCTTCCCTCCTGGAAGCAAAATAGTTCCAGCAGTGTTAGCAGAACCTCATCCCAGCATACACCATCCAAAGGAAGAAGAAGTAGGCTGGGAATGTAGCTCAGTAGCAGAGTGCTTGCCTATCATGCATGAGACCCTGGGTTCAACCCCCACCACCACCAAAGGAGGAGCAGACCACGAGACTGAATCCCAGGGCACAGAGAAGCCATCTCAGTGGACCACCTCTGGTCACATGCCCACACCCATGACCGGGACTCAGGCCAGGAACTTAACATCCATTGTTCTGGGCACAATAATGGAGGGTCTGAGGGAGGCCTCAAACCTCACTTAGGCAGGTGACCATCTCTATCCCCCAAACCAGGGTCAGTGGGGATTTCTGAGTACACACAGTCCAAGAACTAGCCAAAAATTTCAGCAAGGAAGATGCACATAAACTCTAGAAAGACACAACATGAATCAAGGCTTCCAGTATCAGAGCATGGAGTGTGATGAAGCCTCCTCTGCATAAGTGTGATGGAGACTTTCTCCTCAACCAAACTTTAGTTAGGCTTCTCTAAGCCTTCTTCTCAACTAGACCTTACTTCAGGTTTCAGTCTCAGCCCATGCTGGGTCTACTTTGCCAGTTTCAGCAAGAATCTTGCTAAGTTGGTTCAACCAGAAAACTCCACTTTCAATGTCTGTTAATATATAATCAAGCAAGAATCCTATTAGGTTGGTTTAACCAGAATTCCCCTTCACTCTGATGTTTCCTCTTAGTAATTTTTCATCCACCAACCCAACCCATCACCTTAGCTATAAATTCCCATTTGTTTATAATGTATTTGGATTGAATCCATTTCTATGCTGAAGTCTCTTTTCCTTTATTGCAATAGTTCCTGAATAAAATCAGATTTTACTGCTTTAACTAGTTTCCAGCACTGATTTTCTGAGGGAAAATTGTAAAGCAACTGCATACAGACCACAGTAGCAAAGGTCAGATCAAACACACTTCTTTCTTGCAGGTCACATCTGAATCTGTTGCCTCCAGAGAACAGGGAGAAAAGCCAGACATGGAGCCCTACTATATGTCAAGCAGATGCCAACATTTAAGGAGGTGCTCACTCTCAGAAGCTGACCCTACTCTTGTACAACCTTCAGCGTGGATGCCTCACCCTAGGCCTTACCCTAGGCCTGCCCTGGTCACCAGCACTTCTGTATCTGTTTTGCTGCATCCAAGTGCTGACCTGCAGTGAGTAATAGCTACCACTTCTTTTCTGCCACCCAGCTATCTCACAAATTTCTCTTTAGGACAACTCTGACGCAAAATCATATAGGGAAGGGAATTCTGGGAAACCCAGTTCAGTTTAGCCAGGTTGACACAGTACAAAACCACTACTGACCACCTTTGTCAACTTGGCATTTCCACACACCTCTTCTAACCATATTATCTTTCAGATAGACAACAAAACTATGCTTTCACCTAACATGAGATAACTGTTCTTTATAACCAAAAAAAAGTGATAATCCTATCCCCTACAAAGAACTCTACTCTGTGTATCTTTATCTATGAAAGTATATAGATGACTTCCATTCCTCTTCTAGCTCATAATCCATATCTTAGATACCAAAATAAAAAGTTACCCACTTTATCACATTTTGATCAGAGGGAAATTGAGATAAGACAAAGTTACAAGTTTGAAGTATCCCTCAAAAAAGATGCATGTGTTGAAGGTTGGTCCCTAACTGGCATACTCAATAATTTAGAAGTGAAAAGATCCTGAGGTCTCTCACCTAATCAGGGGATTAATCCTTTGATGGATTCATACTATGACAGCATTATTGGGAGGAGGGGCTAATTGAAGGAAGTCATTATGAATGTGCCCTAAAAAGATACACCTTATCCCCTGCCCCTTTCTCACTCTTTTTCCCTCTCACTCACTTCCTATCTCTCACTCTCCCTTTCTCTCTTCCCTGCCATGAGAACAAGTTTGCTCCTTCATGCACTCCCACTGTGAGGGGCTGCCAGAGGCCCAAAGAAATGGAACCAACTGATCACAGACTGAAACCTCTATAACTGCAAACCAAACCTTTCCTCATTATAAGCCGATTCTTTCAAGTATTTGTTACTGCAGTGTGAAGCTGATTAACACAATGCCACGAATGAAAAATTCCACACCTGACCTCATCTGACTGGTTGCAGTCAAAATCCAGTTGCACTAGAAATATTGTGTAAAACAACCCTCAAGGAATGTGTATAAGGTATGAAATATAAGTAAATTTTGTGTTTAGACTTGGGTCCCGTTCTCAAGATATATCATTATGTACATGGTAATATTCCAAAATCAAAAGAGAAATCTGAAATCTAAAACACTCCTGGTCCCAGGCATTTTGGATAAGGGATACTCAACCTGTACTGCAAAGGCAAATATGTTTAGATCAAAATAAAGAAGAAATGTCTGCAAATAGTAAAGTTCTTTCCATGACCGCCCACATATCAACTGGTGGTGATTGTTCCCAGTACCTGTTCCATGTTCTCTTTGCCTACAGCAAGCACCTCAACTGGTCAGGTTTACCCATGTAGCAGGTTAAATCAAACCTTCGTTGCTGAGGACGTGGGCCAATCCTATCCTGTCTGAATTAGGTGGGTGTTGTTTGAAGCAACTGTTATCACAAGACATGAAAGAATCCCAAGGCTCTCAGTGTCCCAGACATACTCCCCATCCCCACTGTGCAGTAGCACCCCCAGTGTCCCTGAAAGTAGGCTCAATCTTCCCCACACCACCACCACTGCCACCTTTTGCTCTCTGGCATGAGGATCCAGGGGGCAGCCTCTTGTCCCTTGCCCCTTAGTGGAAGCACTCCTCTCTTGGAACTCAACCCTCTAAAATCAGCAGAGCCCACCTGGGAAGCAACATTTGTTGGTGGGTTCCCAGGCCCATGAGCCCTGGCTAGAGATGAAGTAAGACTGAAAACTTGTCTTCTTTTTTTTTTTCCTTTGTTTCTTTGTTTTCGTTGTTGTTAGCCTGGAACTTGAGATTCTCCTGCCTCGGCATCCAAAGTGCTGCGATTATAGGTGTGTACTACCTTTTACAATTGACATCGCTGTTAGAACATAAACTATACTTCAGTCTTTTGGTATTTGCCCATACTTTCTTTATAACCCAGCGTATGTGCACTTTTCATTCTACCTGTGCTTGAAAAGAACATGTATTCTGTACTCAGGGCACACTTTGCTTCATGGATGGGCAGGAAGTTAACGATCTTGCTTAAACCTTCTCTAGTCTTTCTCATTCATGATTTGCCTATTCTACTAACTACAGAGAGAGGTGTGTAAAAATCTAACTCCCAGCATTCATGGGAGTCCCTGAGTTCAGCTTCTTGTCCTTCCACTGGCACTAGACTCCATGCAGCAGGTCTGGACTTCAGGCTTGCAGAATTGCTGAGGTGAAGGGGAGTGGGCATGTGTGGTCCAACCCCACCCCCAGCTCAGCACCAGCCAGGTTCACAATGCCCCCCAGTGCTCTCCTGCCCTATAAAATACACACTCTCTGGAACTGGGCTGGGCTCAAAGAGGGCACACTACCCTTAATGCTGTTCTCCTTTGTCATGATGGATTGTTTGGGTCTTTCCTGCTCCCTCCCTTTTACACCCCTTTCTCCATGTACTATGGGGAAATGGGATCCTGCCAGTTTTCTCATCTGAGAACATGAAATGATAAGGTCTCCGGTCATCACCTTAAAAGTGACTCTGAGATCTTTCTTCTTGACTCTTCTATGACCCAAGCTTACCCGGAAGTTCCTGTTGCCAACCCCCAGCCCCCTGCACCCATGAAACAAGGAAGAAACCAAGGGCAACTCAAACTTTGACCATAATGAGTGTCTTCCTAAGACCTGGGGTGTCCTAGCCAGGAAACATGTTGTGGAGGACAAAGACTCAGAGAAAATCATGGCTGGGGTACTTATGAAAGGACTGGTTTTAGGAAAGATGTAAATATGATAGGTGTTAAGGTGAAAATGTAACAGTGATACACAAGAAGACAGTCATAGTCTCTGCTTTCTCATTTTCCACTATTTGCCTGAAGTGTTGTCCCTGACCCTAACCTTGGCCTTCTTTGATGAAACTGCACCTGACACCCAGAACACAGCACAGGGCTGGGGAGAGGGGTGGCTGTAGAATGGGATCAGGGCTTCTCATAGTAGCTAATCTAGGAACAGGGCCCACACACCTTCAGCCTGTTCTCCTCCAGTGGTTGGGAGAGGGGTTTTTCCTGAGGACATCCTTCCTGACAGAGGAAGGCATGCTCTGGAATACAGAGCTCCATGTGGCCGGAGCATGAAGGATGTGGTAGGTAGGGTAAGGCAGGGGTTATCAGGAAGGGCCAACAGGCTTAGGTTTCCCTGAGGCTCAAAGGAATGTTTGAAGAAGAGAGTGACCCTATAAGACAGAGAAGAAAGATTATTCTGGTTGCTAAGAAGAGAGAGAAAGGATGAGAAGGAAGTTAGATAACGAGAAGAGGCTGCACACTGAGGCTGCAGAGGAATGACAGCAGCCTCAACTAGGGTGGAAGCAATCAGATGAAAGGAGGTGGTGTTCAGCAATTTCAAGGACCAGGACTTGAGGGGATAAAAAGAGGAGGTAAAAGAGGAGGCAGTGTCTTATTCCTAGTTGAGATCAGTAACCTGGAGAAAAGAACAGGAAACAGAGCACTGGGCCAGGCATACAGGCACACACCTGTAATCTCAGCACTTGGGAAGAGACAGGAGGATCATGACTTTGAGGCCAGCCTGGGCTACTTAGCAAATTCCAGGCCACAGGAGATTCTGAAGAGAGGGGAGGGGAAAGAGAAGGAGGAGAGGGAGAAGGAGAGAGAGGTGAGAAGCATTCTTGGTATGCAGAGGAGGAAGGAGAGTCACTTTTCACACAGAAAATGCTGCAGAGGGCCTACACCACAGCCCTCCCTCCAGACCCAGTCTACTAGAAAGGAAGACAACAGAGGGAGCCTCACACTAGATGCTTCCAGGGCGGGATGCTGATAGGAGAGAGAGACTTCAAGCCCTAAGCTATGAATCCCATTTATAAGAGCTGGACACAGTCCTACCAGCCTCAAAGGGCAATTGTGCCCACTTGGCCATTGCTCATTATGAGTCCAAAATAACTCTTCACTTTTGAGGGTACCCATGGTCCTGGGAGACCAGATCAGTCTAGAGCCAGATGAGGGACCTCCCCCTTCTCCAAGACATGATACAACGTAGTGTAAGGATTAAGTAGATAGCACATTATTGCTTAACTACTTGTGACACTCTTTCATTTCTGGAGTTCCAGGAGGCTGGAAGATTTAAGTGAGGTGCAGAGGTGCTTCTGGTCATCTGTAGGGGTAGGGTAACTAACCTGCCCAGCAAGGAGAAAGAGGGATTTCAAGCCAACAAGGAAAAAAAAATGAGAGAAAAGGAAAAGAAAAAGAAGGCCAACAAGACACGTCTGGGTTTGGACAGAGCTCCTAAGTACCTTTCAAATGTTTGCGCAGTGCCACCAGAGGATGCTCTAAATGTCCTCCCTGGCTTCCAAAATGGTCCCCGACTGTTGAATCACTAGGAGGGCAGTACAGTGGAAAGGAATGTGCCTGCAATAAGAAAGATATCCACAGAAGCAGAAAGCAAGTGAACAGGTGAATATTGGAGGGTCTCCAGCCCACACATACACCAACATTCTGACGAGGCAATTGTTTTGCCTCTGTGGTGCAGGAGGAATGGTCCACACATGGCATCTTAGGGTAAGATCCTGCATTATTTTGTACCCCAATTCCACACTCACTAGGCAAACTTGACTTGCTTTCCAGAGTTATCAGATATTGAAGACCGAGTAGTTTCCCACAAGAAAAAGGCTTCTCTTTCCCCACTCCCAGAAAATCAGTGCATTAGCATTTTGGCAAATATGGCTACATTCTGTGATGCTGGTCAATGTCCACTGGTCCCTAAGAGCTCAGCAACCCTGAGTGGACTGAGGCCACTTGATTTTCACCTTGGTCCATGATGACTGAACTTGCTTGCTGCCTCTGAGAAGTCCTGGTAGCAACTGGCTGTGATTTCAGAATAATGTTCAGAATTTCTTTTCTTCATAGCTGAAAGGTAGATCTGATGTTAAATTACCACACACCTTGAGCAAGTCATTGGCCCCAGTTTTCTGATATACAACTGAACTGGCCAGAAGTGACCATCTTCTTGAGCCTGTGCAGCTGTGACAGCATTTCCCTCTTCTACCTGAGGTAGACGCTGGCAGTGTCTTCTGGTTGGTAGAAAGGAGTAGCAGGGAGAGAAATGGCCAGTGACAGACAGGTAACAAGCACATGGGAATGAAATCAGGGCTCCTCTTCAAATGACTGTACAGGGTTATTCAGGAATGATGGGATGGATCTGTCATGTGTACTTCTTTGCTATATCTGGCAGTGTTTGCTAAAAAGTACCGCACAATGTAACGTTCTGAGTTATGCTGAAAAACTTTGGGAGTAATAAGAATAGAAAATTAAAGACATATTTCAGGGCTGGGGATGCAGCTCAGTGTTACAGCATGTGCTTAGCATGTACTAGTCCCTGGGCTCAATCCCAACAGTATTAATCAACTGCACCTCATAATTTCCTAAATGCATTGGCATTCCTCACCTCTGAGCCCACCAAGCTGTGAGGTGACACCATTCCTCCATGTTTTAGCTAAGGACAGTGAAGCCATAGGTTGAGGCTTGAAAAGTTAGGTCTGGCACTGACCCCAAACGTAACAAGAAGACAAAGACAGGAAGAAGCAGGTGAACCAATGGCAGACCTCAAGTCTACCCAGAAATGACACCCTCCATGTGGTCATAGAGATGGGCAGGAAATGAGCATAGTCTTTTGGGGTTAAATAAATTAGTATATATTAAAGTATTAAGATGAAAATAGTTTATGTGTTGCTGAACAATGTTAATAACTGAATTTCTTATATAACAAGAAAAAGAATTATATAAAGAACCAGAAAATGAAATCTAACAATTTGCTTTTTGTAATTTACAGGTATAGTAAAATATATACACAAATTTAAAAAATAAAATTCTGAGCTAAACTCTATATTGCAAATGCAAATTCAAGAAAAGCAAGAGGCTTCAATAATCATATTTGAGAAAGAAAAGTTTAAGTTAGATGCATTAAAAGAGGCAAAGAGGGTAGTAAAAGGCACAGTTTTCTAGTATATCACTACTGAATAGATATGCCCCAAATATCAAATTTATTAGTCATTTATACCCTGCCTATTTCTCAAAAAAGATTTGAGAAAACTGCACCACTAACATAGCAACAACACATGTAAAAGAGAAATAGAAATTAAAAGTGAAATAGAAGCAGGGCATGGTGGCCTATAACCCCAGCTACTCAGGAAGAAGAGGCAGAAAGATGACTTAATCCCAGGAGTTTGAAGCCAACCTGGGAAACAAAATCAGACCATGTCTCAAAAAAAATAATAAAACAAAATAATAAAAAATTAAAAGTGAAGTAGAAATACACAAAAAGGAGAACATATCAAAACCAGATTGAGTAAATGTTTTGGAATCATGGAGCCCTTTCAAAATATAATGACTGCTACAGGCCCCTTCCCTACACAAATCCACACAGCTTACTCCATACCTAGGGAAGCCTCTAAAGCCCCTGCGTGCTCAGTCCCAGCAGTTCTTGGAGGTCAGATTTAAAACTCTGACATAAATGAATATGAATTTGAATAAAATAACAAAAACTGAATGAAAAAATAGAACTAATGGAATAAAAACACTACTTTTGAGAGTATACATTGTTTTATGTTTTATAAAATGATAACATATTCTGGTCTAAAGAAAGTCTACCGGACACTTTAGAAATGTTGACACCACAGTACAATAAGGAACAACGACCTAAGCATTCATCACTTGGAAATATTAATAACACTTAGGCCAAGAGAAAATTCCCAATAGTATAACAAAAAAAATACCACATCTCAAAACTTATGAGAATATACAAAGCTGTAACTCAAAGGGAAAAAAAGTAGGCAGCAAAGTGCCTATATTTACTAGCAATACTAAAAATATGACTAGCCATATGTAAGTAATTTATCTTGCAGTTGGAAAGTGTTAAGCGAGAGATAATACATATACTTTGACAAAACATTTAGATAAGTAATAAAAAAATCAAGAGTTTCATAACACTCAAGAATAATTAAGTAAATCACTGCAAAAAAAATAAGATGATAAAAAAACAAAAGCAAACAACTCACTTACAAGATGCTTAAAATTTGACCAGGGACCATTTACACTGAGAATCTAAATGAGATTTTTTAAATATATAATAAAACAGTGAAAGAATTTAAACAGAAAAAAATTAGGCTCTGCTCATACTTTCAAAAAAGGAAAGCACCTGGTCCTACAAGGTTTATGTAAGAACCTGTTAACAGTTGTTGAGGGAGGTTGTCTTAATTCTCAGAAAGAAGAAGGAGGGAGAAGACAGAAAGTGCATATTCCAAAATGTGAGAACATCATAAAGTGAATTATGGGAAGTCAGGTGTGAATTAGAGAGGGCACCCAGCAGGGGCAGCCTGAACTCCACGTGGCTTATTCAGGAGGGGTAAACCAGACTGGCTCAACCAAGCATGTAGAACAGAAAAGCTCCTGAAAGTAAGCTTTAAGGAAAGTGGTGACATTTGCAAAGTGATGCTGTAAAAGTCAATTTGGCCTGGCATGGTTGTGCACATCAGTAATCCCAGCTACTCAGGAGGCCAAGGCAAGAAGTTCAAGAGTTCAAGGTCGGCCTGGGCAAAGTCAGGAAAACTCATCTCAAAAACAAAATGAAAACAAAAGGGCTGAGGGACATAGCTCAAGTGGTAGAGTGCCTGCCTGGCAAGTGTGAAGCCCTGGGTTCAATCCCCAGTACCGAAAAAAAAAATTAATTTGGCTGGAGTATACGGAAAGGTTAGGGAGGGACGGACCCAAGGTATGTGACAGATGCTTGCTGAATTAGGACAAGTCTGGCCAATGATGAAGTAGAATGGGGGGGGGGGGACATGTTAAAAAGAGGTAGTTCTTTCAGGAAGCCTGTCTGATGCCACCTGCTGTCCCAGCTGTGTCTCAACATGTTCTTCACTCCTGATAAATGACTGAAGACTCTGGGTATTAGTTGACTGCAGATAGTGGCCAGGGCCACCTGTCAGGCCCTGGGTCTCAGTGGTCCAGCTGCCCGTACAGTGGACTCTGGGGGACACAGGGCACTGTAATCTTTCCAACTCAACATATACATTGTTCAAAACCTCTGATTTACCAAGCCCCGCTTACTAAGGAGCAAATATGGCTTTCCCATGTTTATTCATCCAAACTATATATAAATGCCATGCTGAAATAACCAGCAGCATCATGATGAGTTCATGTGATTCCAGCCATAAACTTCAAAACAGCCCAGGCTGCCTCCTTCACTAGCTCTGGGGGTGGGGGTGCTACATTAAAGAGACTCCCATGGGGCAGGGGTCCAGCTAGGTGGCAGAGTGATTGCTCAGACTGTGTGAGGTCCTGGGTCCCACCCACAGTACAACAAAAAAAGAGTGTCCGGGCCTGAGACAGCAACCCTCACTGCCTAAACCCACACCCAAGGCCACATGAGCTGGGGACTGAGGGGGAATAGCCTTCAAGCTCTGCTCCATCAGTGAGCAAGCTGACACTGGAGGCTACCAGGGCTGCATGAAAGCCCAGTGCAGAGCTCACAGCTGGGCCATGTACTACACACACCTTATAATCAGAAACACACCAGTCAGGGCCCAATCCTGGGGAAGCCAATTGAACTGGTCCAGTGAGACATGGGCAATGGCACTTTTAAAACAACCCTCAGTCTATTTAAAACAACTGGTTGGCAGGAGGGGAGGACAGAAACCAGGAGCTTCCTACAGGAGGCTCTGGAGATCATCCAGGAAGAAGTATACATGGGTCACTTCTCTGATCCGCCTCTAGGTGGTGCAGGTGTCACTCAGGAGCTCCATCCTCAACCACTATTTGTGATTGTTAGTTGCCAAAACACTTTTGAGTGTGACAACATTCTGAATGGGAGCCTCACACCAGCCCTTGAGGTATATGGCCTGGACCCGTCCTCACACAGGGAAATGGAGGTTATGGGACTTGCTCAAAGTCACTATGTAGGAGGGGCAGACTTGAATCTAGACATTCTGATTGAATCACAGCCTCCTCCTCCAATCACCTGCTGTCCACATCCCAACACTGGTGAGCAAAGAAAGGAGGCTGCATAACCACCAGACTGAAAATGGGCCCTGCTGGTGTTCAAGGCACACTGTGGTCTTGGGAGCACTGGGCCTCAAGGAGAGATGTCTCTGGAGGGCACCAGTGCCTCAGATGAGTCACAGCCAGGTTTCAAACATCCTCTGGCCACAGTAGGACCAAACCTCTGCTCTCTTGTGACAGATCTGACAGAATCCACCCTCCACCTATGAGAAAGTTGTGAGACCATGCTCAGAAAATCACCACCCTCACCCCCAAGTCCTCAAATCAATCCTTTAGATCTTCTCTGCTCTGTTAACCTGTTTTGCTCGTACTCAGTGCTCAACTCAGGGAGAGAATTCTATTTTGCCTATTCCATATCTACTTCTGAGTCTGTTCTTTTCATCTGACTCAGGCTGTGAGCGTTTTCTATCTTCTGAAAGTGCCAGCCAGACTTCCGCCTGATTTAAAGTTAATCTGACATGCTCCTAGGTTTAACTCAACTCTCTTCTTCCTGATGTTTATTCTTCTTCTGGAGTCTGATAAAAGTGAAGAGACGGAAAAATGAAATCTCATAGGCTTGGGAATTAAATGTAAGAGTGAGAAAACTGAAAGCCAGCTCTTTTCAGGTTCACCTCTCTTATGGTCCCACACTCCCTTTCACCTAGGAAACCTGCAGAGTGTGGTAAGCTTGTCGGGTTCTACACGGATCCTTCCTGATAGTGGGGATGTTCAGGAGGGCCTCATGAGAGAGTTTCCATCCAGCGCTGTTATCAGGGAAGTAGGTGGGGTCTTAAGAGACAAAGCAACATGGCATGGGTTCCATCTGGCAAAGGCTTCCAAGCTGTTGTGGGGCTTCCCCTTCTACAGTTTCTCCCCAGCATGGATCTTCTGATGCCGGATCAGGTGTGAGCTCCCCCTAAAGGATTTGCCACACAGATTACACACATAGGGCTTCTCTCTGGTGTGGGTTTTATAGTGCTCAATGAGGGCTGACCTGTGCCGGAAGGCCTTGCCACACTCGCAGGTGTAGGGCTTCTTCCCGGTGTGGATCCTCTGGTGCTGAATCAGTGCAGAGCTATGGCAGAAGGCCTTGCCACACTGACAGCACTCATAGGGCTTTTCTCCAGTGTGGATCCGCTGGTGCTCAATAAGTGATGAGCTCTGACTGAAGGCCTTCCCACACTTATGGCACTTGTAGGGTTTTTCACCAGTGTGGGTCTTACGATGTTCGATGAGGTTGGAGCTCTGACTGAATGCCTTACCGCACTCTTCGCATTTGTAAGGTTTCTTCCCAGTGTGAATCCGCTGGTGCCGGATCAGGTGGGATCTATGACAGAAGGCTTTCCCACAGAGGTCACATTCATGGGGTTTCTTTAGGGTATGGATTTTTCGATGCTGGCTCAGGCCTGAACTCTGGTTGAAGGATTTCCCACATTCCTTACACTGATAAGGTCTCTCTCCCGTATGAATTCTCTCGTGTTTTCGGAGGCTGGAGCTCCGGCTAAAATCCTTCCCACATTCCCTGCACTCATAGGGCCTCTTCCCAGTGTGGATTTTCTGGTGTTGCGTGAGGGCTGAGCTCTGGCGGAAGGCCTTCCCACACTGCCGGCACTCATAGGGCTTCTCCCCAGTGTGGATGATCTGATGTCGGAGAAGGTGAGAGCTCTGGCTGAAGGCCTTCCCACACTCACAGCACTCATAGGGCTTCTCACCAGTATGGATGACCAAGTGTCGGAGGAGGTGGGAGCTCTGACTGAAAGCCTTCCCGCACTCACGACATGCATAGGGCTTGGCTGGCTGTGGGGATTTATTAGGTATATTAGGTCCTGAATCCCTCTTGCCTGCTTCTTCATGATCACATAGACTGGGCTCTTCTCTGCTGTGGATTATCTGACATACACTGAGGTCAGATTTCTGGAGGAAAGTTGTACCAAATATCTCCTCATCCTGGGGTCTGGCTCTCAGGGGAATACCCTGATGTTGAACAGGGCTTGAGCACAGTCTGAAATTCCCCTCATAATCCTCACGTTCCATATCTTGCTCCCCAAGAGGGATCTCCTTGTAGATAACAGCCATTTGTTCCAAACCTCTTTCCTGAAGAAAAGGGTCCCCCAGATCCTCCCCTGGGAAAAGCTCTTGCTGCATCTCTAACCTGTCCTCAAACACAAAGGTCTCACCAAACTTGGTTGCTGGAGAAACCTCCATTGTGAATCTGGTGTCACCACCAATGATTGTATGTCTTTAAAAACACTCTTCTTTGGGCTGCACTTTTTCCGTGCTAAATCTATGGTGGAAAAGAACAAAGAGTATAAGACACAATCTTAAGATGATCCTAAATGAGTTAGAGCCAAATTTCACTTACCAGAAACAATTACAAGAAAGACAAATAGACACAATCGAGTGCCACATGCTGGTATCTAGACTGGCAGAGTTGAAGGTATTCACAAAGGTGGGCTAAAACAGGAAGTGGAGTCATTGTGGAAAAGAGGGCAAGCCTTCAGCTACTGGATGATGATGACACTGCGGGTGGGTTTTGTTCCTTCCCTCTTACATTAGGGTAAGGTCACCACTGGCAGGCAGAACCCTGCGAGTTCACCTAGCCCCTCTCACTCTTACTCCACCCAGTCGGCCTGTCCTCCCTGAGGCCACACAAGGGATCACTCCCCTCTGTTCTCATTGCCACTGAGCAGCTCAACCTTCACTATGACTTCCCGAGATCTGTTCGACACTTGCTTCCTAACCAACTATCTGCCTCCAGCTCTACCAGCTTCTCTGGTCCACACTCTACACTGAGGTTAGAGTCAAGCACACAAAGCATAAGACTAATCGTGTCATTTGTCTTCTTAAAATCTTTCAACACTCCAACTTCTTCACAAGGGCCTTCAAATCTGGCCCTTCTGGGCCCATCTCCTATCTCTCTTTCTGACACACTAACCTCTCAGCTCAACAATTCACTTGCACTGCTTTTTGTCTTCTCCTATAAAGCCCTTCTCCTATTCTCAGAGTGCCACTTGCTGTCCTTCCACACTCAGTCCAAATGTCCCCTTTTCTCTGTACCCTCAGACTCTTGACCATCTCAGGCATGCCCCCTTGGTGACCTGAGGTACTAGCTGTACCCTGTCACAGCACTCACCACCTTGCATATTTATAAGACTATCCCCACTGTTAGCTTCCCAGCTCCCTAAAGGCAAGTACTATGCTTTCTCAGTGTGAAATCCCCAAGCCCAAGCACAACACAACCCCACAAACCAGCTGTTGTTGAGTAAATGATCCAAGAGAGAAAAAGCTATTTGCCTTTGTGTTACAAGTGATTGTCACACATCTTTGTCTTTTTTGCCAAAGAACACATTTTTCAAATAATTGTTTAGATGTAAATAAATAAAACAGACAAGAGCAGAGCTGCCCCAGTGGAAGGACAGTATTTTAGCAGGAACAAGAAAGGAGACTAGAACATCCTATTCAGCATTCCACCCCACTATGGTGGCCCCTAAGGGAGCCCCTCAGTGTTCCACTGAGATACTTCTGTAGTAAATAAATAAGAAGACCTCAGATGATGTGATGATAGCAACAACTCATATTTATTGAGCACCTACTATGCATTAGACAGTACTAGACAGTACTAGAATTTTCAGAAGCACATAGGATTTAATCCTCAACTCTGTCTGAAGGTATTATTCTTCCCCTGAAACTTAGTAACTGTATAATACTAAAAAAAGTAAATACAAAAAAATCAAACAAAAAATACTAAAACATACTAAATTAATCAGAAGAGGCACAGTGGAACTGTTACTTGGAAATGATTGGTTGGTTTTTGGGTTTTTTTTTTTTTTAATATTCCAGCCAATAGAAAGGCCAAGTGTGAGAAAAGAACAAACTTAAAATATTCTCAGAATTTCTTTGACTGGGCTGGGGAGTGTAACTCACTGATAGAGCATTTGTTTAGCACGCAAGAGGCCCTGGGTTCAATCCCCAGCATGACACCAAAAAAAAAAAAAAACTTTATCTCTTCAACTCTTACCCTTCCCCTTCTCTTCAGCAGCCCACAGTCTCCAACCTTATCAACCAGTCTATGCTTTTTGACCTCATCAAACCCAGTAAACCCTCTTTTTTCACCCAGGTTCTCCTCTTCAAGCTCCACCCCCTTCTCCATCTGGCTCAGCCCCTCTCTCTCCCTAGTGGGTCTAACTATGGGTACCCCTTGAACTCTCTGGTCAGCACTATATTCCTCGCCTCCTTGTCCTATGGCAACTGGCCACTAATTCTCAACCTTCCCTGCCAATTCCTCCTAAGATGTTAAATGCTGCCAACTATGCATGGCGGCACGACAAATCTGAGTTTCCAATTTCATTTGGGAACTCGGCACTCAGCACCATCATCCAATGACCTTCTTATTGCCAAATCCCTCTCTTCTCAGTCCTCACCTTCTCACCCCATCTGGAATTGCTTACCAATGTCTCCTCGTCCAAACCGACATTTTAGAGGTTGTAAATTGGCAGCGCGGGGATCCTGCCACACAGACACGTTTTGTTTGGTTCTTCAAGAGTTGAGTTTTTCCTTAGTTGACAATATTTAAAACCAAATAGATTCTGGCTTTCTCTTGAAAAACTAGAAGATCTGACAAAATGGGTCCGCTCTTTCACTACCCTGTGGCCTACCTAGTTACCTGAAAGTTTGGAGCTTGCCCCCATCCTCCATCCCCACTTTATTCCTTTGGTTCCTGAAAGTTTTCTTCCCAATTTTCATGTCTTTTGATTCCTTCTTGAGATCTACGGATTGCAATTCTTCCTTCTCCACCCACCTGTTAAATCCTATTTTCCAAGGTTCCCTTAGCGGTTTTCCATCCCCAATCTGCAGCCCCTACACACTGAAGTCACCACTCTAGACAAAAAGTTGACAATCCTTCATCTGTCCGCAACAATGTGTTAAATTGTTTCTGGACCAAAAATCCGAAGGTCTGGAACCTCGTGCTTCACACCCTTCTCAGGGCCTTCCCTAGCTCCTCTTGCACAGGTCATCCCATCCTGCAGGTAGCCCCCAGGACCTGGGCACCGAGAAAACCCTCAGTGCGATCAGGGTTTCCTAGCTGGGGGTGGGCAAGCGGCCGCAGACCCGGGAGGCGACGTGGCGCCCCTTCAGGCTTCGCACGGATTGGGGACACCCGCACCCAGGGCCACCGGAGGGACAGGATGATAGGCTGACTCGAGTCTTCCAGGCGGACACGGGGCCACTCACCTGGGCCTGGGCGGGGCCAGTGCACCTGGGCCGGGGCGGAGCCGCAGGCGGGAGGGGCGGGGCCGCACCGGAGTTGCTCCAACCCGAGGTCGACGCGGCCTCGCACCGCAGCCGCTGCTGCAGCTGAGCCGGCGGGGCTGCCTGAGCACCTGGAGCCCCGCCCCCAGCCCCGGGCACTTCCGGGACCGCTCTAGGCCTCGCGGAGGTCCCGGCGTCTCGGTGATCCCGCCTGCCCAGCCTAGCTGTTCGTAGAGGGGTCTGGAGCACTGGGATAGGAGAGTCTCTCTAGACTGCGCAGTGACTGTTGTCCCTAAAGCGTGTTCTGGCCTTAGGGAAAACAGTTCGGCGGGAGCGCAGAGAAGGAAACTGAGGCTGGGAAAGGCCGATCTAGAGCCGCAGGCACCTGGTGCACTTGCCCTGGGGCTGGATGCAGGACAGAGACTACCAGGGCCTTAGGGTCTTTAGGAGAAGGGGAGGGAATTCCCAGAGCTGTTGACCCGCACAGACCCAAGGGTCCTGTTTGCATTCAAGGGTAGACAGGGTCCTGCCTGCCCTTGTCTCTCCCACACAGACAGCGATTGAGGGGGTGGATGAGTGAAGGGCCCAGGAGATGTCTGAGAGTGTAGGCGATGCCAGAACCCTAGAGCCCAATCCAGTGCATCTTGGTGCCGACCTCCAGAGACAAGGCGTCTCTATGGAGCACCAGGATGTTTGTTTTTGTTGTCGTTTGCCAGTGCTGGGGATGGAACCCAGGGCCCTTATACATGCTAAGCAAGCACTCTGCCAGCAGTCTATATCCCCAGCTCAGGGAAGTCTTTTTGAATATGCACAGGCCCCAGTCCCACACACTTAGCCCTGTTTCTGATGGCAGGACTTGTCCCTTCAGTGAGTTTTCCACCCCTTCACCCCTAGCAACTCCTTATGGTTGCCTATGGGAAAGCCTCCCCAGGACACCAGTAGAACACACTGTCCCTGAGGGAAGAGATGATGCCCCTGCCAACTGTCCACCTGCCTTCAGTACCCTCAGCCCTGCCTCTCAGGTGCTTCTGAGTCCCCTCCCTGCCCCAACCACCCATACGTACCTGCCTCCCTGCCCCATCAAGTATCAACAGTGCCTTGTACAGAGTCTCCAGGAGAGAAGAGGGAGCTACCCCTCCCCAAGCCAGCAGCCTGAGCTCCACAGAACCAGCCACCCCAGACCTATGAGCGTTGAACCGTAGTCAGCCATGCAGAGCTGACAGTGTCAAGGGCTTCTTCCTTTTTCTTCCAGGGCCTCAAGTCACCGGAAGATCAGGTCACCAGGCTGAGCCCCTGGGGGTTAGGGGCAAGACTGGGCCACTTCCCCAGGGATCTCAGGTGCTTCCTGTTCAGTAACAACCCACAGAATCCCCACTTTTCACACTCCCAGATCAACCAGGATCTCACAGTCCACACAATTACTGTTGACATGTTAAATGTTATTAACCCATTTTAGTCAGAAGCAAGACTCTGAGAAAGGGCTGAAGGTCAAGGACAGAAGTAAGAGGCAAGGGGGAGACATTCATCCTATCCCCCACCCCTAAATATCAAAGCCATAGGCAACAGAGCAGTAGTAATCCGCGTCGTCCTCAGGCTGAACAGGGCTGATGGTCAGAATACAGGCATTGTGTAATGTATCCTTGGCAGCTGAGAATCGGTCAGGAATATCAGCAGGCCGATGGTGATCCTCCTCCGAATGGTAGTAGAGGAGGAGGCGGGGAGCACTGCCTGGCCGCTGCTGGTACCAAGACACACCGTATTCACCAATGATGGCATGCTGGGGGCTGAGTGTACAGAAGAGTTGAGCCACTTGGCCTGGGAAAACCAGCAATGCATCCGGCTGGACCAGGACTGGCTGAGAGACTGAGAAATACAAAACCACTCAGGTGTGGCCTGGGCCCCTTCCCTCCCACCTGTGCCTAAGAATGCTTGGTCAGAGCCCAAGGTCATGGAATTGGCCATGTATGGGCATGGGAGGCCTGGTTGCTTGTGACTTAGGGTGCCCTTTCTAGACTTCTACTTCCCTCTGCAAGTGAGGACTTTGGAGTTAGTGACCCCTAAGTCACTGTTAATATCATGTCCCCATGAGTTCATGCACATAAGAGAGCCTTGTTCTCAAAAATGGGACTAGAGTCCTTTGGGTCCTCCTGTTACCCAACCCCCTTATTTCTATGGATCCTTTTCCCTCAGTCCGATAGGTGTTCCAAACCCTGGCTACAGTCCAGTCACCCTCCCTGACCCCCCCCCCCACTTCCTTGACTTCACCTTGCATCAGCGCAGCCTCAGGCCATTGGACATTGGGGACTTTCCCAAAAGTAATGTTAGCTTAGAGGCCCTGTGGGGTAGGGACCAGATTCCCCTGTGAAAAACTAAGGTGATCAGCTTTAGTCTCCTCAGAGACTCCAAAAGGTCATAGTCCAAAAGTCCAAAGGGATCATTCACATAGGGAAACCAAGGCCCATACAGAGAAGTGACTTGCAGACCTGGTCTGGAGCCTACCTCAGTGTCTCTCCTAGGATCCTCCCCACTGTCCTTCTTAATTTGCTTCCTTTCCAAAGCTTTTTTGAGACAGTGCCAACACACCCCCAGTTGAGACAGGCCAAGGGAGGGCTTACCTGCCAAGAAGGCTCCCATCAAAAGAAGGATCAGGTACCGGAGGCAGACCATGGTCAGAGCAGGGAGACAGAGAGAGTCTGCTAGGCTATGCTCCAGGTGCTTAGGGGCATAGCCTTGGGGAGGCTGCTGCACCACAACAGGGCATGCAAATCAACCCATTGACTGAGGAGGGGTGTGGCTGAGGCCAATGCCAGGCCCTGTCTTCCCAAATGTCGAGGTCCTAATACAGGGCCCTTGGGAGATCAGAAGCCAGGAAGCCTTCACCTGCAGTTATAGTAAGAAGTTGGAATCGGCTTTTTGTTTTGTTGTTCTTGTTGTTGTTGCTAGACAAGTGCTCTACTGCTTGAGCTACACCTGGAGCCCTTTTTGCTTTGGCTGTTTTTGATATAGGGTCTCACTTTTTGCCCAGACCTGGCTTCCTACTATTTATGCTTCCTGCAGTACCTGGGAAAATAGACAGATGTCAGCTTTTTCCATTGCCATGAGGTCACTTGAACTTTTTGCCCAGGATGGCCTGGAACCATCTCAGCCTCTGGTGTAAATGGGTAACGGGCACGATATTGCACCCAGCAATTGGTTGAGATGGAGTCTCACGAACTTTTTGCCTGAGCTGGCCTCTAGTCATGATCCTCCTAATCTCTGCCTCTGAGTATAGCTAAGATTACAGTGTGAGCCACTGGCACGCAGTGGGATCTGCTTTTTTTTTTTTTTTTTTCTTTTGGCAGTATTGGGATTTGAACTCATGCTTGCTAGGCAAGTGTTCTACCACTTGAGTCACTCCACTAGGCCTGCTTTTGTTTTTTTTTTCCAATGCTTCAAACATGCTAGGCAAGTATTCTATGTCCCAAGTCCCAGAATCTGCTTTTATACTGAGGTACAACTGGCATACAAATCTTAAACATGCACATCTATCTATCACACACACACACACATACACACACACACAATCGCCCCTAAAACCTCCATCCTGATCAAGATGTAGAGCACAGGGCTGGCAGAATGGCTCAAAGTGGTAAAGGGCATGACTAGAAAGCATGAGGCCTTGAGTTCAAACCCTAGTACCACCAAAAAAAAAAAAAAATAGAATGTTTCTATGTTCCCAGAGGTCAACATTCACAACATTTCCAATCAATAACAGCCTTTACTGCAGCTATAGTTTGGATCTACAATGGCCTCCAAAGGCCCATGTGTTAAAAGATTGATCCCCAGTTTGGCACTATTGGGAGATAGTGAGTGCCTAGTGGGATGTCTTCAAGTCAATGGGGGTGTGTCCTTGATGGGGATAGGGGAACCATGGCTCCTTCTTCTCTCTCTTTTGCTACCTAGCCTGCTATGAAGTAAGTGGCTTTGCTCCACCTCACACTTCCCACCATAACGTTCTGCCTTATCATAGACCCAAAAGCAATGGGGCCAACCAACCATGAACTGAAACCTCCAAAACTGTCAGCTATAGTAAACCTTTCCTCTTTATAAGTTTATTAACTCAAGTGTTTGTTATAGTGACAGGAAGCTGACTAACACAATCCCAAAGGGAACCATCATTCTGTTTTATCACTTTAATTTTATCACATTATCACCTTAATTTTGCCTGCCCTAGAAACTCTACTATAAATGGAATGAGTGTGTGTGTGTGTGTATATATATATATGTAGTGTGTATGTGTGCATGTCTGCTTGTTCTTTCCAACATTATGAGTTACCCATGTGTGTGCAGCAATATGTAACTCACTTTCATAGCTGTGTGTAATTCATTATGTGAATACACCAGAATTAATTTATCCATTGTCTTGCATCTAGGAGCTTTCCAGTCTTTAACTAGGACCAATAAAGCCAGGTTGCCAGCATCCCTGTGAATGTCTTTTGGTGCACCTAGGTTATTTTTTCTGAAAAGATTCCCAGGAATGGAGTTGGTGAGTGGTAGGGAAATGTGTACGTCTAGCTTTAGTAGACACTGCCAGAGCTTCCAAGGGAATTGTAGCGTCTGCACTCCTTCCAGCAGGAAACGAGTTCTAGAGAGTTCACATCCTTGCCAACCTTGACATTCTTGCTCTCTTTCACTTTCCAAATAGAAGAGAACTGACGTGATTTTTGGGGGGCTTGTATTCCAGCTTGTGATCTTAACTGCATGACTTCAGACAAGTTACTTTTCTGTGTGCCTCATTTTCCATGTCTGGAAAATGAAGATGAACACATTGGAAACTGGAGGGTAGTAAAGATGCAAAGACAGGATGTATTGGCTCAGTGATGAGTCTACTGCATTTATTAAGTGCAATAGTTTGGATCTGTAATGTTCCTCAAAGGCCCGTGTGTTAAAGGTTTAATTTGGCACAACTGAAAAGTGGGAGATCTTTTTAATGGCGAGGGTGGGGAGACAGACTAGCAGGAGATCTTAGGTCCTTCAAGGGACATGCCCTCGAAAGCGATAGTGGGAATCTATCCCATTCCTAACTCGCTCTTTGTTTCCCAGCCTCCATCAGGTAAGAAATTTCCTCTACTACACGCTCCCATCATGACGTACTGCCTTGCCACAGGCTCCAAAGCAAAGTGACCAATTCCTCCAAAACTATGAGCCAAAATAAATCTTTTTTCTTTTAAGTTGATTGAGACTGTAATGAGAAGAGGACCAACATATTAAGCATATATTTTATTTTCTATATACTGATGTTTGGGGCCTTGCTGAGCTCGAACAGGCTGACCTTCCCAAGGTTATCCAATCTCAAGAGATAGTAAACTGCTGTGTATTTTTCAAGTGCAAGCCAATCAATCTCAAGCCCACACTCCCAACCCCCTTCATTAGGTGTTCTCACAATTAACTTATATTAATCATCCCAGGACCAGTTACCAGACAACTAGGAACAAGTCCTCCTAAGAGTTGAGTTCCTGGAACTCACTGAAACTGATGAATTACTCACACCACTGAATCCTAAACCTGCCTACCCTGCCTTGCCCATTCTTTCCTGCAGAAACCACAGTGAAGGTTCGAACCCACAGTTCTTCCTCTGCCTCTGCCTTCTGATCAATGCCGGTCCTTCTCTGTGTGACACCATGGTCACACACCTCCTCTTCTTGGGAGTTGTAATAAACTGTCTTTTCAAGGACAATGGTCTCCTCATCTGTTGTCCTCACTATCCCTGAATCATAACAAAACAATTAAAATAGTGTGCTTTCATTAACTCACAGCCTTAAGCTCCCTTGGGAGAGGTTATAAAGCCCCTCCAGGGGTCCCCTCCATTCCTGACACCTTAAAGATCCCATGACACTCAAAATAAAAGGCTTCCTCTTTGGTGGCATTGAAAACAAATCCTTGGAACAGCAGAACCTGGAGCTGCAGCCCCAGGCCTGGAATGCCCTTTCCTTCCAGAGTCTGGGTCTAGGCACTAGAGTGTCCACAGTTAGAGCTTTCTGAGCTGTGTTTTGTAGGATATGGGTCACCAGAAAACTACTCCATATTTAAATAAATTTGGAGAATGCTGCCATCCAAAGAAAAGTGCTTATCTAGGGGCAGAATGGATCAATGGTGAGCTTCATGAAGGACCCAGTCTTCCTCTCACCTTGCCATCCAGAAATCTGCCTGCAGAGGGAAAGACAAATGACCTAATAATGGGGGCACCTACCCAGAACTCTGGCTGGAGGGATCTAGTAGAGGATGTGGAACAAGGGTATGAAACAGAAGCAGAGAGAGGGAGGGAAAGCAGTAGGTGAGAAGGAAAGAGAAAGAATGAGGAAGAGACAGAGGGGAAAAGTCAATTAAAGGATAGACCCAGATAAAGAAGAAAAAAAAAAACCCAGATTAAGTGTGAAAACAGAGAGACAGAAAGAGATGAAAGACAGAAGAGAAAGGAAGAGAAATAGGCAAGTGAAAGAGACAAGGGATGATGGCAAGAGCTGGTGAGAAAGCTGAGGTGTAGCTCAGTGGGAGAGTACTCACTTAACTTGGGTTACTGATAAGAATGAAAAGAAGGAAAAAGAAGAAAAGGAGGATCAAGGAGGGAGGAAGAAGAAGAGAAGAGAAGGGCTGGTAAGAGAGACTAATGAGTAGTGAGAACTAACAAACAGGTGCTTGTGACCTGCTATGCATCCAAGAGACCCAGAGACAAGAAGATAGAAAGCAGAACAATGCAAAATGGTGAGGAGACACTGGAAAACATATTAACAGTTTCTTATACGGTTAAACATACACTCACTAGATAACCCAGCAATTCCTCTTGTATTTTCTAGACTGGAGAAATGAAAACATCTGCTCACACAAGAACCAGTAGGCAAATGTTCATACTGGCTTTGCTTATAATCTCCCAAAACTAAAAATAAACCAAAATGACAGCAGTTGAATGGTCCAACCACCTGCAGTACAGACAATGGACCACTCCTCATCATAAGAAGGAACTATTGATGTACACAATAACTTGGATGAATTTCAAACGCATTGTGCTGAGTCAAAGAAGCCAGGCGCAATAGACTCCATATTGTCTGATTCCATTTGTATGACATTATGGAAAAGGCAAGAACAAAAAAACAGAACAGTGGATGCCAGTGACTAGGGTAAACTACGTCAACCTAAATAACAATTAGAGAGAGATTATCTAAAGATTAAGTTTATTTGGGAATAGAATAATATTGCAATGGGAATACCTGTGTTTATAGTAAACTATAATACCAGCTTATAGTAAACTATAAGCTATTCAAGGGGGTTGAGGCAAGAGGAAACTTTTAAAGGTGAAATGGATTACATAAAATATTTTGAAACAATAATCCTTGGCTACAAGGATCAATAACAGGGGTGGCATGAGTCCAAGATTCAACACATAGTTTTTGGGCAGACATCCTTGCAGAAGTATTTGAGTAAGGTTGTGGTGGCCTTTGTACAAGGTTGTGGTTTTGGCAGAACCTTTTGAGTGGCTCTTGTTATCAGACATATATGCATGGGATTCCCTCCTCCTGTAACCTCCCGATTTTAATTATTTGGGGCAGGGAAAGGGGTTAGGGCTTGATAAAAAGTGATTTAATTTTTATATAGGCAACTTTCACAACACAAAGAGGCACAAAAGAATTGGGGGGTGGTGGTAATGGAAATGTTCTGTATTCAGTCTGTGGTGGTTGATTTTATTACATTAGTCAAAATGAAAATGCCAGAGGTGAAGTTGTGTGCCTGTAATCTCAGGCTGGGTGGGACAAGAGTGTCATGAGTTCAGAGCCATCCTGGGCGAAGTTAGGGAGACTGTTTCAAAACAAACAAATGAACAAATTAAAAGACAAAACAAAGGGCTAGGATCCTAGCTTAAGGTATAGAGCACTTGCCTAGCTCTGGGTTCAATAAACACACACACACACACACACACACACACACACACCTGAAAACATAGAAAAGGGTAGATTTTACTGTATGTAAATTATACCTCAATAAACTTTATTAACAAGAAAGGAAAAGAAACAAGGACAGAGGAGCTGGAAGGCTGGGAGAGAGGAAAGATAGCACAGGAAGAGGACCTTGAGTTGGTAGAAAGCCTGCAGAGGTTGGTGAGATAGTGACACACACACCCTCTCCAGCCTGGGCGCTATCTCTTTCTAAAGGGGGAATGTGGTCTCTGAAGCTGTCATCCCACATCCCTGGACCTCCCAGTTTGGAGACCCCACTATGGGCCAGGCCAGAACTCCGCCTCAAAGAATGACTGCCCAGCTAGGTTCTGTTACCCGGATACTGGGGGATAAAGCATTTCCTGCCTCGATGTCTGGGCCGCTCCCACTGCCATGGAGACCAGCTTGGGAGCTGGGAGAGCTGCTCTGGCCCAGCAAGCAGCAGAAGGAAGAGGAGGACAGAGGGTCTTGGACTAGCTGACTAGGTGGCTAAGCAGGGCCCTGGGCCTCACAGGTACACATCTCCGCAACAGGGTGGAACCTCGGAGTAGATCTCATTCCCAGGTTCCTTCCCGAGTGGGAAGTCAGGAGTCAGGGAAATCAAAGCCCCTTGATCTGGCTTCTCTCTGCGGCCATGTTTATCACGGTGATGTTTGGAGGTAAGTGGGGTCCCGGGTCCCGGAAGATGAATGGGGGAAGGGCACATCCAGGGGGTGCCTCCCTCCGCCCTGCGGAAGCAGCGACTGAGAGGAGGGGTGCAGATGAGGGAGGGATGGACGCTTGGAGAAGCAGCTCTGAGACGAGGCAAAGCGAGCGCCTGGAGCGATTCCCTTGAAGGGGAACCCGGGCAGGGTCCTGCCTGGGCAATTCACGCGGGTTCCTCCCAGCTAGCGCCCGCCATGCCACCGTGCAGCCCGTTTTTAAACTGCACGGTTTCCTCGCCATCAGTTTGTGGTCCTCAAGCTTCAGCTTACATCAGACATCCGAAGATGTAGTAGTATATTCTCCACCCCCCAGGCGCAAAGCGGGTCTACCGGGAGGTGGGCCTGGCGTGGAAGGTGGGATTAGAGCGAGGGGCGGTTCTGGTGCTCTGGGGCGGGGTCGAGGCGGGGGGAGGAGGGAGAAGCAGGGAAGGAGCCCGGCCAGTCCCTCACCGGAAGCAGAAGTTGTGGCCCCCATCCCCCATATCTCAAGATGGATGGAGTGGTCTCAGACGCAGTTGGAGTTGCCCGGGCAATTGTGCCCGGGGCACACTCCTAACCCCATAGTCTTTGTTGGATCTTTGGGGAGGGGAGAGATGGGAAGGAAAGTTCCCTGAATGGGGAGAAAAGGGATCCCACCCACTCACCTCTGCCCCTCCCTCACAGCCGGCTGCTGGGAGCTTGTGAACCCCTGGTGCAGCCTGGTGACTCTCACTGCCCACCTGAAGCAGAGAGGGCAGGTTTCCCCAGAAGGTGAGGAGACAAAAGGTCTGGACAGAGGGGGCTGAGGGTCCCCAGGCAAGAGCGCCATCCCCACCCAGCCTCTCTATGCCCTCCCAGCAACCATTGCCCTCTTGGCTGAGGATGGGCAGCTGGTGAACCTGGGAGAAGACCTGGAGACTTCCCCCATCCCCAACATGGGTAGTTCCCTGCTGGAGGAACGAGGGACCTATGTCCTGGTGCACATCGTTAGTAAGTGGGGCCCAAGACTCTCTTTTGCAGCTAAATTGGATTGTAAGGGAGGCATAGACCACCCAAGACCCTTTCTCACCACCCACTTTGTCCACCTAGTCCCAACCTGTCCCTTACCAAATCCTTATCCTAACCTCAAGCCTGGGCTAGCAAACAGATCCAGAAAGGTAGGGTGGAGACCATCAGGCCAGTCAGGGGTCCTTTGTCCTCTCTCCACACTCCACAGTGGGAGAGAATGGAGCCCCCACCCGCTATGAGTCCCTGTTGGAAAACCTGGAAGACCAGTGTCCAGAACTGGCAGGTGAGTGTCAAGAGTAGAGCTGGGGGAGGGGGCAGGGAGCACATCTCCCCAGCTTTCACCAACACGGCTTCCTGGGTCTTCCAGAGGAGCTGCGCTGGCTGTCAGGTCTCCCTGCCACATGTAATGGCCGAAGGAGACGCACTGGCACTAGACGTGGCCACCAGGAGCAAGCCCCCACTTCAAGGTCCCGAAGAATGGGCTCCCTGCAGTCCAGGACCCGTTAGCTGGAGCCAGGTACAAAGGAGATACGGACACAACCAGGAAGTTACACGGAGAAGTGTGACCCCTTTCCTGGAGAACAGACTCAAGTATATGCTGAGAAAGGTAGACTGTCAGTATCAACCCCATACTTGTCTACTCCCAAGATGGAACACCTTGTACTCAGAGCAGGTCCCAGAATGCCATTGGAATGTGACCATCCTAAGGACAGGGATACCCTCAGTGCTTAGGAGCCTTGGAAGGTGTGAAACACAGTGCTCAGTGAACAACTGCTGAATGAACTCAGGGAACGTGGTGCAACAGGGTATGATGGAGCAGGCATTGAAGAGCCTACTCCTCTGTTCTGCTCCACTTTATGACCTGGCACAACAAAGTCAAGTGGCCAAACTGGACCTGGATCCAAGGGGGCTGGTCCTGATCTCAGCCTCATGTGATCAGCTAAAACAGACAGCAGCTCAGCAGGATTCCTCTTTCAGAATCTGGAATTACTGAGAAGTTGCATCAGCAAGAGGGGCAAAGTCACAGACAGATGTAAAGCCCTAAAATGCTGATGCAAAGAAAGGGATTCAGAAGCAGAAACAAGAAGGGTGGAGAGGTTGGGCGCTGGTGCTCATGCCTGTAATCCTAGCTACTCAGGAGGCAGAGATCAGGAGGATCGCAGTTTGAAGCCAGCCCCAGGCAAGTACTTAGAGACCCCATCTCAAAAAATCCCATCACATTAAAGGGCTGTAAGAGTGACCCAAGAGGTAAAAACCTAGCAAGCATGAGGCCGAGTTCAAACCCCAGTGCCACCAAAAAAAAAAACAGAAGTGTGGAAGAGGTAGGTCTCCTGTAGTTGGAGACAACAGGTTTCTCCTGGGACTCCAGCCCCCAGAGTCTGATACCCTTCGGGTCACCTAGTAATGACTCCACATTCAGCTGTCCAAAGTAGTCTATCCTTGGCTACCCACATTGCAGATTTCAACAAGGCTCCTCCTGCCCACCCAAGATGCCTGTTTAAGATGAAACACAGCACACCACAATGAACCCACCTCAACAGCCAGGATACACAGGCCAGGTGGGATAAGAGGGCACACAGCAGGCTGTGATCTAAAATAAACTCTTTAATTGCACATTTGCGTCCTGTGTTATTCATGGGTCAAGAAACCCCCTCCTTACTCCCAGGTACAATCTGTCATCATGGTCTGGCCGTCAGTGAGGAGATAGGGTGAGTGCAAGGCTATGACCCAGGACTCTTCAGGGTAGGGAGCTCAGACCTGTGGAAGCAGCAGGAAGCATAGGCTGGAGGTCAGTCTGCAGGTGCAAGGTCTGTCCCTTCCAATCCCCATCTGGATCAGGGTCTAATTGCTTACCATGGTTGTACTTGCACTGCTTCAGAGCCTCACTGAAGCCCTCACACAGGGTCAAGTCACTCTGAGTGGTCGAGCAGTCCAAGAACTGCTTGATCTCATAGGAGCAGGGCCCCATCTGTAGAGGCTGGGGGGCAGCACGGGCAGGGGCCTTGGGAGACATTGCAAGAGGCAGCAGGGTCAGCTCAGTTCACATGCAAAGGTGGGTTCCAAAGCTGGAGGCTGCCTACCCCTTCCCACATCCACAACCCAGATGCCCCAAAGGTCAGTCCCAGGAAGGTTGGATGACCCAGTGCCAGCTTGCCCCTGTCTAGCCTGTGCTGTTCTATCTGTGAAACAGAGTGAGCCAGTAGCCCTCGAAAAGCCAGTTAACCCAAGCAGACAGGGTTCCCTACTCACTCAAAATAGGTATGATGAGCAGGTGAGGGGAAGGGAGGAGAACGCTCCAGAAAAGCCCTGTAGTCTTGGCAAGGACACTGAGTATGAGCCCCACCCCAACAAATTCTAGAACCTTTCTGGCTTAGCCACACTGATCTTCATGACCCTTGACCCAGCTGCTAAGTCACATTTGGATTTGGCTCAGGGCTGGTAAGGAGTGATGGGGCCCGGATGGGGAATAGGTCATCAGGGAACAGGAGCCATGGTTATTGGTTGTTCTTCACCTTTGAGTCCAGCAGCTATAATACTGGACCTGGGTGAGAACAGGGCTTGGAAAATTCAACAGTTCCCACTTTCTTCCACTAGGGTTAGGTATCCTTGAGCAAGTTTCTGAGCCCTTCTGTGTCTGGGTTTTCCCCATCTTTAAAGAGCTGGTTGGTGTCAGGGAACCTGCTTTCAAGGGATGTGAGGAATGGGCCTGAGGCAATTCTGATCACTCCTCACTGGACAATTAAGCAGTTCCCTATGTGGCCTTGAGTGAATCCTGCCTCAGTTTCTCTGGGCCATGCTCACCTGCTGGACAACAGGCTGGGCAGGTTCCGAGCCTCCCCCACTGAAGGCTCCGGTCAGGGCGCTGCCCACGACATGTCCCACAGCAGAGCCCACGGCTACCCCAGCGGCTGTGGATGCCATCTGCGCCATGAGGCCAGGCTGGCCCGACTGGACAGGAGCCGGGGAGACTGCTGAGGGCGGTGGGTGCGCAGGAGGGTGGGCGGCAGGGCGGCTGCAAGCGTAGAGGAAAATATGGTTAATACTGTCTGGATGCAAGCCAGAGGCCTGAGGGGCCTGAAGCTCCTGGAAACGAACCCTCTACTCCAGGGGTGGTGGATGACCCCGGTCTTAGACACGTGTTGATGCACCTCTGCCCCTCCCCCCTCCCACAAAGATGGCGCAGACGCAGCCAAGGTCACTCTGCGGACGCCCTTGGGGGGAGTACCCACGCTTCCCTTGGCCCCTCCCCATGGGACCCCTCACACCTGGCTGGCCGGGCAGCAGCGCTGCGGCTTCCCCGAGGCATGGTAGCAGCGGTTGGACACGAACGCAAGAAACAGCGACCGTAGCAGCAGATCTATGTCGGGGACAAACACCGCAGCGCTTGTCACATTGGTCAAAGGGGCGGGATCTTGGGCGGAGCCTTATTGACACGCCCCCATTGGGGAGTGGCACTTACCCCAACATCCCACCGTCACCATTCTCAGTACCGCGCACCGCTTCCTTCCTACACCTCCTGGTCTTCCATGCCCGCCTCAACTAGAAAGGGGGTGCTGCGCCCTCCCTGGCTCTAGAGAGCTTTGGGGACACGGGCCAATGTCAAAAACCGCCTAAGGCTTAGGCAGGGACAACAAGGCCAGGTCTTTCTGTTGGAAGGAACACAGCAGAGCTCAGGGAGTAGAGTTGGGAAGTTGTCGCTAACCTTCCAATCAAGGAGGAGAAAGGGAGGCGACAAGCTGAGGCCAGCCAGGGAGGGGACCGGGAAGACCTGCAGCGACCCGTCCCCAGAATCCCCGCTAGGGGGCGTTCCAATCCCTCTTTAATTCTCCAGGCGCCGGCAACCTGCAGTAGTGCCAGCTGGGGCGGGATGAGGCCCCTCTCCGCCCGGCCCTCGACTTCGTGCTACCCCAGTGGTCCATTAAGCCTGGCGCCCTGGGTTCCTGCCCCCGCGGGTGCAGCGCTGGACGCTGACAGCACTTATGCGACATTCAAGCAATATGCCCATCCTAAGGACTGGAACCTGAGTGCCTAGAGGTGTTTGCTCCACGAACACAGGTTCGGAACCCAACCCTTACGATTTTAGCACTTTGGTTCCAGACTAAGGTGAGGCTGGAGGCCTGGATTTAGAATGACTCCCTGCCCTTCAGGAACTCAGTTTTTATGGTGTTTCCTGTGTGACTTTGCCATGGCCATATTCTGACCCTTAGGTGGGGACAGGGAAGTACCTTGACTTCCCTGGGGAGGTGGCCACCTGGCAGTGGGAAATCACCAAGAGAAAAACCTTCAAGGGGTTGATCACTAATGGGAGAAAGTCCTCTAAAGTAAGCGGGAGAAGGGACAAGGAAAGACAGCCAACTGTGTTGGGGCAAGCACAGCCAGTCAGATGACTTAGGTCTGACCCTGCCACCATCCAGTATAGTGCAGAGCTATTCTGAGCCACACAACTGTGCGTGAAAATCATGCCTAGTCCTGTGTTCTTATATCTATTCTTTTCAACTAGTCTGTGCAGCAGGGCCCTCCCCAGGCCAGTCTTCAGTTTTCTTCTTCCTAGATTGGGAATCACCATCCACCTGCAGGACTGGCTTCTCAGTGAGGTGAGCATGTAAAGGATGGGCCACTCCCTCCTCAAAGACATGCCAGGTCTGCTCCAACCCTACTCCTTTGCCCATGTAATCTCTACTCACCAGATTCCCACTGACCAAAAGGAACTATCCTTCCAGGCTTATCAAGATCCTTCTCCTGTGATCAGCCACCCTGCTGAGTTCACTATTTACAGTAATAGTAATAGTGGCACCCCATCCCAGGGCCTGCACTAGGAGTGGTTTTGACTTGGGCTCTGGTAGCTTGTGATTTCAGGTTCCCCAAAGTACCCCTGGAGATACTCAGGGTAATTTAAGGCACATATACAAACGAATGCTTAATTTTTAAAATGTTATATTTTCATATGTATCAGAAAATGTGTATGTGTACATATATGTATCATCAAACTCATGATTTCTTGGGTTGCTTTAATATTGCTAAGATGAGGCTGAGGAAGGCACTGAAATGCCTGCCTTAAAAAAATGAGGCACTTTAAAGAAAAAGGTTGCTGACCACTAGGTATAAAACTCACTGCAGTCTTGCCTCTCCTTGCCCTCCAGGGGTCTCTGTAGAGTCTTCCTGGAGAAGCTGTGAAGTGCACCTCCACCCCCATCCCCTTCTCTTTCTTGGCCTAGGCTGGGTGCTGGCAGCCTCACTTTGCAGCAACTCAGAGCCCTGTCTGCCAGGATGGGAGAGAGCCACTGTTTAGATCTTCACTCTGGAGGGTTGCCCATTATGGCGAAGATACCTGGTGCAGTGGGAAGACCTGTCATCATGAAAGCGGGATGCACAGCAAGATTGGGCACCCCTTCCAATCGGATGGGTCAGGAAGATCCCTTCCAGCTTGTGGACACCACTCCCTCTTTTGATTCTCTCCTCCTCTCCTTCATGTCTCAGATAGCTGGCCCTGAAAGGCTAGGAGGAGCCCATCCGGCCCTGACCAGGGGACAGCCTGGACCCCAGTGTCCTACTCAGACATGCTCTATGGCTTTTTGGTCAGCCCCTCCCCACAACTGACTAGCTGGAAGATCAACTGACCCCTTCTCTTGCCTGCTGGTATGGAAAAGTCTGGCCCTTTGCCTTTCAACCCTCAGTTTCCCCATCTATAAATTGTCTCTGATCTGTTCCAAGATGAGGGACAGACCAGCCTCAGTCATTTTAATAGCTTTTTCCTCATAGGAGCTATTGTGCCATCTTTCATCTGGATCAGCTGGGGGCTCTAAGGAATGGGGTAACTTGTCCTTGGGTAAAACCACCTGTCACAAGCTAACAGGAGGTCGGAGGTCAGGCCACCAAGAAGACCCTGCCGAATGATGAGACGTCTAAAAGTGGGGGGATAGGGATTGGGAGGAGTGAAACTCGACTCCTCTCTGACTCTCTCTCACCATGACGGAGGCCCCAAACCCGGCCGATCCAACCTCTCCTGGGCCACCTCCCCCACCCAGGCGGCGGCCGCCGGCCCCGAGAGTTTAGAACAAAAGGCGGCGGGGGGCGGGCCCGGGGTGGGCCGGGGGCGGGGCAAAGGCTATAAGGGGCGGCGGCCCGGCGCGGCCCAGCAGGCCCAGCAGCCCCGGGGCGGATGGCTCGGGCCGCCTGGCTCCACTGCGCGGCCCCGCGCGCCCCCCTGCTCCTGCTGCTGCTGCTGCTCCCGCTCCCGCCGCCGCCGCTGCTGGCTCGGGCCAGGCCGCCGGTGAGTGCCCACCGCAGGCCTGCCGCTCCGGGCACGCGGGCTGGGCCCATTGGCAGAGCTGAACCCCCGGGGGGCGCCCCGGTTAGCCTGGAGCAGCCTTCTGGGTCCCCGTGGGTATGAGAGTGAGCTTCCCGTCCCTGGCGGTGTGCAAGTGGAGCCCTGCGCAGGTTTCGCGCAGGCTGGTGAGGCACGACTCTGCGCAGGACTCACGCTCCTTCCCAGCTTGGGGACCGGCACCTGGTGCCCAGCCCCGGATGTTGGGGTGTGTGTTGGGAGAGATAGCAGAGTGAATAGTTACAGAGCCCATTATTCATCACAGGAACAAAAGCGGAACAGGTCCCAGGCGGGTGTCAGCCTCCAGGTGTGTGACACCGGTGAGCGCACCTTCAGATGTACAGGGAGTTGGAGAATAAAGAAAGAGCTGAATAGTGGGGAAAATCGAGTGTGAACCTGGAGAAGATGCCGCCCCTTTGGGCACCTGCCGGCTGGCAAGTTTGGGGAAGACTTGGAGCCAGGAGAGCATGAGTGTGAGAGCCTGTGTGTGTGTGTGTGTGTGTGTGTGTGTGTGTGTGTGTGTGTGTGATCATCAAGTGGAGGTACTGCAAGTGGTTGGCCGAGACCCTCAGAGGGCAAAGGGGTAGGGAGAGAAAGGAAAGGGAGAGAATGTGTGCAGGAGAGGAGAAGTTCCAGGTAAGAGAGCAATGGTGTGAAGAGAGGAGGGACTATAATGGGCTGTGCGTGCCAGCCTGTATATATCCCCGTGGCTGCACCGTCTCTTGAGGCTGGGCTTGAGGCACCCATCCTAGGAGTGACTGGGCAGGACCTGGGGCCAGAGCCCAGACCACTACAGACAGATCCACCCCCTGGTTATCTCACCCACTCAGCCCCACAGCTGAGCTGTCCAGCCTACTAACTTAGGCAGTGATGACAGCGGGAGGGTATGACAGGCAGATGTTCTGTGACTGGTCCCTCTGACCAGCCACACTGGCTCTGCCTGGGCCAGCCTTGCCTAGCTGTGACTATGGGAGCAGAAGGAGATAGGAAGATGGGGTAGAATGGATGGGGAACCTGCATCTTCCCCAGCCTGCTAGAACCTGAGCAGTCAAGATTCACCCTGGGTAGTGGTTGAATCCATGGATTGTGAAATTGGAGAAATCTGGGTTTGAACCATGGGACCCGGGGTGAGCCCTCTTTCCCCTCAGAACCTCTCCCACTTGACCTATAATGAGGAGATGGGGCTGGAGGGGGTAATAGTGCCTATTACTGGGCATTGAGGATTAAATGAATTGATGCCAGGCACACTGGAGACACTTGTCACTGTAGCTGCCTCTCTTGATTGCTTATGCAGGGTTCAGTGTTGGGATTGGGAGCCAGCCTAGAATGGGGTCTGAGCTGGGCTGTTGTCTGTCACTCTTTAGACACACAGGGAGCATTTGGGGTTGCCTCCAATGTATTTATCCCTAGACTGCCGTCAGCAGGGCCAGAAGAGCTCTGTAAATATTTATCCATGCAAGTTCCCAGCTTTCAGGATTGATGAAAGCCCTGCAGCCCAGTGGGACAAAGCTGCCTTCCTCTCTGGAGCCTGCAGGGAGGGGTGGGAAAGGGAAGATTAGTCAGAAGTATGAAGATGAACCTGTATGCTGATTGGCTGTGTAACTTTGGCAGTTTACTTGACCTCTCTGAGCTTCAGATGGGCATGAAGTGGCATAGAATGGCATAGCATAGTGATGCTCCCTGTCTTCCTAAAGCCTAACAAAGTGCCTTCCTCTCAAGATTGCCTCCTACTGACAGCAGAAAGCATAGCTATAATTAATTATCCCCAAGGGACCCAAAGAAAACTGAGGCTCAGACAGGGACACAACTAGCCTGGCCTTAAACAGTGATTTCCTGGCCCCAGCCCAATCCTATCTCCTCTCTTCCAGGTACCTACCATCATCTGGACTGGAAGTTGGTCTAGAGGCTAACCTTGAGCCTCTGAGCTATGCCAGGGGACTGGGTTAGCCAAGACATTCCTTGAGTGTGTCTGAGGCTGTGAGTTGGTGACTGCCAGACCAGAGAAGGGTGAGGCAGAGTGAGACAGGCTCCTTCATGGCACAACCAAGGAAGGCTACTGGCTGAGGAGGAAGAAGCACACTAGAAGCAGAAATGCTTCTCAGGAATGTAGGCTTGGGAGCTAAGCCAAGAGCACAGGGGGAGGAGAAGGGGAAAGCTCTAGAGGGGAGGCATGAACCCCAGGTCTGGGCCCAGCTTTTGCCTGACTTGCTTTGTGACCCTGGGCAATGTCCTTCACATCTCTGAGTTTTGGTTCATCCTTTGGGATATGGGGTGATGCCTGCTCCCCAAACTCTCCAGGGCTGTAGATGAGGCCAGGGAAGTCTGTGTCTACCACTCTACCTTATTAGATCCCAATAGTCCTGGGAAGACAGAGAATCGGGGGAGAAGAAATCCCCAAGCGTGGGAGTGGAACGTCTGCAGGAAGATAGATTGGGATCAAGTAAGAGCGCTTTTCTGAGCTAGATACTGCAGTGGGCATTACAGAAGGATGTCACTTAGGTTTTTGTGGCGTAATCCACATTTGATGGAGAGGAAGTTAAGGCTAAGAAAGGACAGTGAACTGCAAAGCATAGAACTAGATGTTCAGAACCTCACAGCTTGCCCTTTTAGTTGCACCGAGTGCCATGATCTTGAGGTATGGCCCTGTACTTGGTGCTTCATGGGGGAACAAGAGGAAGGGACAGTAGTGAGTGTAGGGTGTGTATATCCATTATCTTACCTCTCTTCGTGGCTGGTTGCACTAAATCTCACTGGGCAACAGAGGAGAGAGGAGATCTCTGGCATAAAATTTAGAGAGCTGGCAAGCTGAGCTCTGGGTTGTTAGGGACTCCCAGGGGATGATTACAGCTCTGCGCTTCCCTGAGAGGGTCCCCATACCCCTTTTAGGGTTAGGAGAAAGAATATGTTTCTTCTGCAGGTCAAGGGGCAGAAGGCAGACACATGTGGCTAGTCAGAGACCTGGGGTTCACATCCTCAATGTAACACTTTGGAATAGGAATCCACTTTATTGGGTAGGGATGGAGTTTCAGTGAACCCTCATGTGAAGTGCCTGAGAAGTAGCAAGTGTTTAACAACTTCCTGTTCCTTCTCCTTTGCCACCAGAGGTATGCAGCTTTGCCTGCCTCTGCTGCCCAAGAGGCCCCTAGCCTAGTGGTGGCCCTAGACCTGTGCCACCTTGGGCCCTCATCCAGGGGACAGGTGACTCAACCTTTGAAAAGCAAAGCACAAATGGGGGAGTGGGTTACTATGAGCACAGACAGTATGGTCCCTGCCTGCTGAACAAGTCACTCCCTTTCCTCATCTGAGAAATAGGGAGGATGACTGTGATGAGAGGTTCCAGGGGCTAGGTACACATTGGTGGAGTTTTGGAGAGAGTCCTAGCCTGCCATCGTGATAAGAATTGTTTGTTTTTTTTTTTTTTACGAGACTGGGGTTTGAACTCAGGGCTTTGCACTTTCAGAGCAGGTGCTCTACCACTTGAGACACACCTCCAGTCTATTTTGCTTTGGTTAGTTTTTGGAGGTGGTGTCTCATGAACTATTTGCCCTGGCTTGCCTCAAACTTCCATCCTCCTGATCTTAGCCTCTCAAGTAGCTAGGATTACAGGCATGAGCCTACTGGCACAAAGCAATAAGTACTTATAAAGCCCAAAATCAGCTGGAACCCATAACCCAGTGAGGCAGTAGTATGCCAGGAGGTAACCAAGAGGAAACTGGTCTAGAGCCTCACATTCCAAGTAGCTGCAAGGGGCTCAGAAGGACCCTTCAAGGTAGAGCATTCGTGGGAGTTGAATCCTCAACTCTGGAATCAAGAGTGTGAAGTACTGGGACCCTGAGCAGAGTCCTGGGATGCCTGGAGCCTGGGAGAGCTGCCAGAGGCTGAGGCTGAGAGCAGAGCCTGAGTGGCCCAGCTCCTGTCCCAAATATGGTTGTGGGGAGGCTGCAGCTGCTTAGATCACACAGACCCAGCTCAGACAGGTGCTGCCAAGTTTCTCAGTAAATAGCATGGCTCCATCTCTTTCCTCTTGCGCAGGCTTTTGTGCACTGTCCTGGACCAGGCTTTACCTTTGGTCTGGGACACCAGGGTCCTCACTTGACTCTGCCATGTCCTTGATGGGTGACCTTGTAGGGTCTGTAGACCTCTCTGAGCGTCTGCTTTTCTCCTGCATGAGAGCAGTGACTTCTGGGGACTTCCAGAAGAAGGTGGGAGGATACCGCTCAGGTCAGAACTGCCATTTGTGGTCCTGTGGCTTTCAGCAGTGTGGGGCTAGGTGTCTGGTAACTAGCTTCCTTCCCTGCACAAAAGGGGTAGGCATGAAAACTCTAGCTCCCACTATGTGCTGGCCTTACCAGGGTGTGAGCAAAATCTTCTCTGCTAGAAATCAGATCTCAGGTGTGTGTGGGGGAGTGTGGCTCAGTGGGAGAGCATGAGGTCCTGGATTCAATCCCTAGCACCCCCTTCCCATAGGAAATCTGACTTTGGTTACCAGGTGCCTGGCCCTGGGTTTAGTGCTGTACATGCACCACCTGTCTCATCCTCAGATAAATACTGTTGTGGGAAGAGTATCACTTCCATTTGTCAGGTGAGCAAACCAAGGCCACACACAACAGGGCTACAGCCCCTTTATGCTAGGGAAGGGACATGAGAGCATCCTGGGCAGGAGAAAAGGAAGAGTCTGTTCACATACCAGGGACCAGGTGTGTCTGAGTTTGCTGCAGGAGGGCAGTGAGGGGAGCAAGAGAAGCTTGTCCAGTGTTTCCTTGGATGCTTTTGTTTTCTTTCTTTTTTTTTTTTCAGTACTGGGGTTTGAACTCAGGACCTACATCTTGAGCCACTCCACCAGCCCTTCTTAGTGATGGGGGTTTCAAGATAGGGTCTCATAAACTATTTGCCTGGCGTGGCTTTGAATAGTGATCCTCCTGATCTCTGCTTCTCGAGTAGCTAGGATTACAAGTGTGACCCACTGGCGCCCAGCTGTCTTGAAAGCTGTTTGGGGTCCTCTCCTTGGTGTGTTTGGAGAATGCAGTTAAGGGTTCATAGACTCATGCTCCCCCTGACTCTGTGCATCCCCATCCAGACCTTGCTGGCCTGATCAGGTGAGATGGGTGATACAGTGTAGGAAGGGAGGAGGAAGTTTGATGCCTTGGAACAAGGTGTTAGGAAACAAGTCAGCCCAGAACCAAAGGACCCTGCTACATGCCAGCACCTCTTCCGGCTCCTCACTTTGCTCAGTGACACAGTGGGTCCAGGTTGCATATGGCTGTGCTGAAGAGCCACATTTCAAACTTTGTGCCATGAGGACCTGAGGGTTCACCTGATTCTTGGGTCCTCTTTCTTGCCCAGGATACCCATCATCGCCACCCTGTGAGGAGGGTGCCACAGCCCCGGCATGCAGCTTTGCCTGCCCCTGCTGCCCTGGAGGTCCCCCAGCCTGCTGGTGGTCCTAGACCTCCACGATGTGGCGTGCCTGACCCACCTGATGGGCTGAGTGCCCGGAACCGTCAGAAACGATTTGTGCTGTCTGGAGGACGCTGGGAAAAGACAGACCTCACCTACAGGTAGGTGCCAGAGGCCAGGGGAGCAGGACTATGTGTCCATCTGAGATCCTGCCACCCGTAACACCGGCTTGCTGAAACACATGAGAGTTACAACTACATAGCAAACAGACTTGTGGGCCCAGTGACTTCCAATCACCCATGAATTAACACCCTGAAACCCTGGCTTAGAGCCACTCACAGACTGATACCTTCCCACAACACAGGGGTAGGGCCTCTGTCATCACTAGAAGTCTCAGCACATGCCTGAAGATAGGTGTTCAGTTACCCAGAAGGCTTTACTGGGGACTCATAAGAGCCAGGTCTGGGACTTGATGGTGACTGAGACCAAGACACAGCCCTGAACTCTCAGGGAGGTGGCTTGTTCAAGTCTATCATCCTAACTCGGCCTTGTGCAGGTGGAAACCATGACAAGCGGGAATAGGTCTCCTCACTGGGTGATCTGGAAGGCTCCTGGGCAACTAATGAGGCATCTGAGATTTAGCCTAAGAGAGAGGAGTCAAGTGTCATATAGTGTCGGAGCTGACACTTTGGGAACCTTAGAAATTCCTGGCTGAGGAACTGGGGAACCTTGATAAGGCTTAGGGATCAGGATATCCCCATAGTAAGTACAGTCAGGTCTTGGAACTCCTGGTCCTGTATTCATTCCACCAAATCTAAATCCTGTGTACATCTAAATATATACAAAGATGTATCCAAGTGGCCAGGGAGACCCGTTCACTCTACCTGAGGTGCAGAGCACACCTGGCTTTGGCTCTCACATACACACACATACTGAGCATCCAGGGGCAACTCTTAGCTCCTCAGTCATCAGGGGCTTCCCTGCCCCAGGCCCAGGCCCCTCTACCTCCCCTCAGGATCCTCCGGTTCCCGTGGCAGCTGGTACGGGAGCAGGTGCGGCAGACAGTGGCAGAGGCCTTACAGGTGTGGAGCGAGGTGACACCACTTACCTTCACCGAGGTGCACGAGGGCCGTGCTGACATCGTGATCGACTTCACCAGGTGAGCCTTGGCCTGGGACCCCTCTGGGTACAAACCACTCTACCACCAGCCATTGACTCTGTCTCCATTCTCCCACAGGTACTGGCATGGTGACAACCTGCCATTTGATGGGCCTGGGGGCATCCTGGCCCATGCCTTCTTCCCCAAGACCCACCGAGAAGGGGACGTCCACTTTGACTATGATGAGACCTGGACTATTGGAGACAACCAGGGTATCACTGGAGACCCATTTTCCAGATTGGGCAACTGGAGATCAGAGAGAATGGGAACTTGCCAAAGACCTGAGCTAGGGTTTAGAGCTTAGGTGACAGGAGGTGGGGGATTGCTAACTCACCTCCCTTTTCCAGGCACAGATCTGCTACAGGTGGCAGCTCATGAATTTGGCCATGTGCTGGGGCTGCAACACACAACAGCAGCTAAGGCCCTTATGTCTCCCTTCTACACCTTCCGCTACCCACTGAGCCTCAGCCCAGATGACCGCAGGGGCATCCAGCACCTATATGGCCAGCCCCGGCAGGCCCCCACCTCCCAGGCCCCAGCCCTGGGCCCCCAAGCTGGGATAGACACCAATGAGATTACACCATTGGAGGTGAGGCTGGGACGGGTGATAGAACAGGAGGCGAGTCCCTATTCCTGTTCCCCCATATCCCTGCTGGCTTCTGTAGCTTCAGTGTGGGTTTTTTTACTGGCCCCTCTTTCCCACCCTAGCTGGAAACCCCACCTGATGTCTGTGAGGCCTCCTTTGATGCAGTCTCCACCATCCGAGGCGAGCTCTTCTTCTTCAAGGCGGGCTTTGTGTGGAGGTTGCGTGGTGGCCGGCTACAACCTGGATACCCTGCGCTGGCCTCTCGCCACTGGCAAGGGCTACCCAGCCTTGTGGATGCAGCCTTTGAGGATGCCCAGGGTCACATCTGGTTCTTCCAGGGTAAGTGGAGTTGGCGGTCAGCTTGAGACTTTCTGGAGCCAGGAATGTCATAGCCAAGGGTATCAGTGGACAAGCTGTTTCCCAGAGACACAATGGGCAGGGAGAAAGTGCCCTGAAGGCTCAGAGCCAAGGGGAGAGTGCAGCTTACACCTTGGGCACAGCTGGGAATCTCCCAGAAAGTATGGTTCTTGAGGTCAGAGTAGCCTTGAAGGCATTTCATACTGCAATACTGCTGCATGTTGGTGCATCCAACCCCAGAGCCATCCATGGGGGGGGTGGTTCTAGAGATGAGGCCTTGGGCTCAGGGGTGGTGAAATGACTTACTTGAGGGTGCAGCTTGGAAAAGGGAGAGCAGGGATTTGATCCAGGTCTGGTGACCCTGGAGCCTGTGCTTTTAACTCTCAACTGAAAGAGATGAGAGCCTGGAGCATTCCAGGAGGCCAGACCTCATAAATAAAGGTGCAGCATGGGAAACCTTCTTGTGGGTTCCCAGGTAGTCAAGGACCTGCTGCAGCAGGGGGCTAAGGCCCAAGGAGTAGTCAGCAGGCATCTGTGACAGGCAGCCCTCTTCTGTGCCCTTACCACATGCAATTTTACAGAGCTTTTGCTGCTTGGCTTATCCTAGCTGGCCCAAGTGTCCTTCTGGGGTGAAGGGGTTAAGCAGGCATTATTGGCCCCCATGTTTTATGGACAAACTAAGGCTGGGAGAGTCCCTGGTGATGGCTGAGCAGATCCATTGTGACTGGGCATGGCAATGGTGGCTTGGTAGCTCCTTGTATCTTCCCTTCTCCTACAGGTGCTCAGTACTGGGTATATGATGGTGAGAAGCCAGTCCTGGGTCCTGCACCCCTCTCTGAGCTGGGCCTGATAGGGTCCCCAGTCCATGCTGCCTTGGTCTGGGGTCCTGAGAAGAACAAGATCTACTTCTTCCGAGGTGGGGACTATTGGCGTTTCCACCCCAGCACCCGGCGTGTGGACAGTCTTGTGCCTCGCCGTGCCACTGACTGGCGAGGGGTGCCCTCTGAGATCGATGCCGCCTTCCAGGATGCTGATGGTATGTTAGGGGTAGGGTGGCTGGTGGGGCATGGTACAGCAGCCATATCTCCCACCCAGTGGTGGCTGGTCCCCCTCAGGCTTACTCTAGGAGGCCTGGCCCTTCATCACAGGAATGGGATGGCAGTGTTGTAGAGGAGGAGACTGAGGGCAGGAGACATAGAGGACTTGCCCATATCCCTCAGCCACAGCCAGCAAAATAATAGCCACTGAATACCAAGGACAGATGATGCTCCAGGCACAGCACCAAGCTCCTTACATGTCTCATGCAATTCTCAGACCAACCTTCTGATGTAACTCCTCTTAATGAACCCAGTTTCCAGAGATGCAAAAAGAAGCTGAGGCAATGAGGTGGCTAACTGGGTCCACCCAGGTGGACCGTGGTGGAGCCAGGACTCCCATCAGACAGTCCCTGCTTCTAACCATTGAGCAACCTAGTCTCCCCCAAGCACAGAGATCTAGAGCCAGGCTGGAACTCATAGCCCAGTGCTCTCTCGCCTGCCAGCACTCTTTTTGTTTCTGTGTCTCCCCACAATGAAAGCCACTGGGAAAGCTATCTGAGGGTGGCCTTGAGCTATGGGTCTCCAGGATGCCCCTCTGTAGTCTGGTTGGTGAATGTGGGGGTAAGGGGATGAGAAAGTTGGTAAGGGAGCAGGAGTTGTTTTTCTGAGAGGTAGGAATTGAGCTGAGACTTTAGGCACCTGCTGGACCGGACCCTGGTACAGGTGGAAATGCTTCTGGGAGGGGAAACATGGTTCTGGAAGGTCAGCTCTGGAGCCTGAAGGTTTCAAAGACCTTAGCAGTGGTCAAGGTCTGCCCACCCAGCCTTCCCCCGTGCCTGTCCTTGGTCACAGCCCAACAGGCAGGCACAATAGTGTCCACTCACCCAGACCTGACCTTCTCTCTTCAGGCTATGCCTACTTCCTGCGTGGCCGCCTCTACTGGAAGTTTGACCCTGTGAAGGTGAAGGCTCTGGAGGGCTTCCCCCGCCTTGTGGGTCCTGACTTCTTCGGCTGTGCAGAGGCTGCCAACACTTTCCGCTGACTATGGCTTGGATGGCCACTTATATCAAGATAGAAACCCATGGCCATCTTTGTAGCTCTGGGCACAGGCATGGTACAGAGCACATGTCTCCTCAAGGGGGTAGGGTAGGGGTTCAACCACCATGACAACTGCAGGGAGAGCCGTGCTGGTCATGGTCACCTGCCAGCAACTATCTCATACTGGGCGGGAGGCTTTGGCATTACTTAAAAGTGAGGGAGGTCTCAGGGGCTATTCCTCTATGTAGGTCATGGTCAAACTTGAGTGCCCCAGGTCTCCATACCTGGCCCTTAGGGGGAGACCTTTGCAGGAATGGGGAAACAACAGTATCCTGTACTCACCCTATCCCTGCTTCAGAGTACTGGTGCTGGAGCTGGGGAGCCAGGGACTCATGGCCTTCTGCTCTGGCCAAGCAATTGGGCCTCAGGGCAGGGCCCTTTCCTGAAAAGTCAGTTCTGGGTAGATGTTTGGATCTGGCTGGTGATCCTAGAGATCTGTTCCCTAGGATCCAGGTCAAAAGGCCCGCAGCCAGTTGGGGAGGTTGGCTGCTTCCTCCTGGAGACCCTGAGCCCTGGAGGCCCAAACATACCTCAATCCTGTTCCAGGTCAGTTCCTCCTGAAGCCCTCGACCCAGCACTGGTATGCTTCAAAGCCATGTAAATGTGTGTACAGTGTACAAAACCTTTTTTTTTTTTAACTGAGTACTGTCATTAAATACAATTGTTTTCTAAGTGCTTGCCTGGTCTCTTTTTTGTGATCCCTCCAGGATGGGGAGGCCTGGCTCCTGTGGCCTCTATCCTGGGAACCAAAATCAAGCCCTCTTCCCACAAGCCTCTGATTCTTGGGGCTGAACCCAATACTCAGGGCTCCATCTGCTCCATTCCTCCCTGACATACGGAAGGACGCTTGCTTTGGTTTCTTAAGTAGCTCTCTGTTTTCTCACTCACCCCTTTAGTTCATCCTCCAAAAGGATGGTCATTTTCATCTGATCAGGCCATGGCCCAACCCCTATCTTAAAAGACTTTGGTTTCCACTACTGTGAGAACATAGAACAAAGCTCATGGTAACTACCGCCCTTCCCAATTCTCTAACATTTCTTTGCACTGCCTTCCAGTCCTACACATCTTTTTCATAATGGAACCTGCAGTTTTATTACACAGAACCTTATGAAATTGTCATTGCATTGTTCAACAGGTGTATGGATTGCCTGGACACTTTCCTTAGCTTTGGTTCCCCAACTCCCCCAGATCTGCAGGCCCCATGGGCCTCCAAATGGCAGGGCTAGGCTTATTGTAAGTACAAAGTGCAGAGGTAAAGAAAGAATGGAAAAGGTGTCCCTCCACTCTAACACTCATCTGGATGTACCAGCCAAATCAAATGCCACCTGGCCTTTGAATACTGCCAAACCCCAGAACTGTCATCAAAGCCATCCCCACCCGGTGTTGTCATTCTGCCATCTCCACAGCCATAGGAACAGTTGGTGGGCCTGGAACTGGGATATCTTTTCCTAAGAGCCCTCTTATCTGCTCAACTGCACTGGGTTTTCAAGGTGGAGAAACTGAGGTGCCAGCTTGGGGTCACAAAACATGCCCCAAACCCTCGGGTTTCCAGTCGTAGCTCTGTTCATCCTCCTGGCCTCACTTCCTTTCTTCACCCGTGGGCTGAGTGTCCGTCCTGGTTGTGAGACAGGGAAAGCCACCGCCTGAGTCTGGACCTCAGTGGCTATTTGTGTCCGCAAGAAGCTTTCCTGTGCATCAGACTTGGGATGCTGCCTAGAGTGGAAGAGAAAGTGGTCGTGGTTCCTTTAAGAGGCCCACGGGAACGCGCCATGCCTTTTATTTGGGCGGCGGCGGCAGCGCGCGCGTTAGCGTCAACACCCGCGCATGCGCACTAAGGGCGGCCTGGTCGTCGTTTGCGGCGGCAGCTGAGGATCCCGGTGGTGGCGCGAGCGCCAACCCGGCCAGCCCTTCGCCTCCAGGCCTCGGTTCCCCTCTGCCCGGCGCGCCCCGGCCCCGCCCCAGCCTTCCTGATCCTTTACAACTCGGCCCCGGCCGCCCGCATCCGCCGCCGCAATGATGATGATGGCACTGAGCAAGACCTTCGGGCAGAAGCCCGTGAAGTTCCAGCTGGAGGACGACGGCGAATTCTACATGATCGGCTCCGAGGTAGCCCGCGGCGCGTTCTCACCCTCCCCGGCTCCGGCCCCGCGGGAGCCCCGGGGCGGGTCTGTGCGCCGGGAGCGCGCGTCTCCATTCATCAAGGTGGCGGGCGGGGGAGGGGGGGAGCGGGCGGGCGCGTGCTTGAGCTGGGGGCGTGGCCTGGGGGCGTGGCCGGACCCGTTCCTCCTTTGAAAGAGCTGGGCTTACCCATTTCTTGGTAGTTGGCGTTGCCAGGCTTAAGTACCGCCCTGAGTAGGTACAGCTCCACCAGATACAAAGAAATGGGATGTTTGCTTAGGCCTTCTGGCGCTTGGGGTTGGAGGTGCACTACTGTCCTTGAACATGAGATGGTGGAAATCTCTCGTGCATCCTTTCTCTCTCCCCATCCCCCACCCCGACTACTTCGTGCAGAGTCTTGAAATCTTGGTTGTAAACCTGCGGTTTAGGAAGGGCTCCTCCCCTTTGTGTTCCTAGCCTCTGAGGTGGGCGGTAGGAGTGTTTTGACCTTTGTTTATCTGAGGAAGCCATTTGGGACAAGGATGTTTGCTTTTGGATGGATAAGGCCCCAGTGCTTGGAGCTAAATCTTTTAGCAATTCAGAAGCAATTGGCACCATGGATATCTGTGAACTGATACTGAATTATTACAGGGGAGAGATCCTAAGGACCTCTAATCCTTAACTGGAAGTAGCAGCCCTTTGTTGAATCAGCTGGATGACCTACTTTAGGAAAACACTACAACTGGCCCTTAAATGTGGGACTGAGAGTATTAAGTTTTTACAGATTGTCTCAAAACTAGCCCCTTTTGGTCTAACTAGTCCCCTACTAGTTTATATTCCTTTTGTTTAAAAAAGGGTATAAAACTCAGACGTGCAAATGTCCATCAATAAGAGTCTCTCATGTAAGGAATTAAATGCCAACTCTGTAGAGCTAAAGCCATTCCAGAATGCCAAAGATTACGTCTCCTTGCAGCAGTTTTCACTTTCATACTTCAACATTTCATTCATATTGTTACTTATTTTTTGGTGGTTCTAGGGGCTTGAACTCAGGGCCTCATGCTTGCTAGGCAATTGCTCTACCACTTGAGTCACTCCATCAGCCCTTTTTTTGTGTTGGCTATTTTCAAGATAGGGTCTTTGGAACTGTTTCTCTGGGTTGGCCTTGAACTGCAATTTTCCTGATCTTTACCTCCTGAGTAGCTAGGATTACAGGTGTGAGCCACTGGCATCTGGCTTTTCTCTTTTCTTTCCTTCCTTCCTTCCTTTTTTTTTTTTGACAATTGAATGTAATATGATGAATGAACCTTCATGATGGTCACACTGAGACTTTCCAGACACTTCATGATTCCTCTCTCATAACTTTTTCAAGTTACAAAGCCAATGTTATCAGTAGCATTAGAACTTTAGTGTTTCGATTTTCACCATTTCTTATTAAGCAAAAAGGGCAAGATGCAATAAAATTATTACATTATCACTTAAATGCTGTTGCTCAAGATGGCTGTGCTGGGTCCTGGAATCTGTGCCCATCCACTTGCTCAGAATGATCCTTGCTGGCCAGTAAGCATTTGCTTAAATGCAGGATATAAAAGGCAGTTGAGGAATTTCAGTACATGATAGTAGGCTGGTTGTTTAAAGAAACTGAATGAAAAAGTAAACTGTTGGGCCTTGCCTCTGAGTAGGTGGTACTTTTGAAAATATGCTCTTCTTTATTTGGTGGAGCAATTGAGAAACAGCTCATGGTCAGGTGGGAAAAACCTTGGGAAGCTTAGTTACAGCCGTACCCTGCATCCATGTCATTTTTCTTTTTCTTTTTGTTTTGGGAATCTAACCCAGGGCCTTATACATGCTAATAAATACTTGCTCTACCACTGAGCTTTCCCAGCTGGTTTCATTTTTCTCATGTGTATAATGAGATGCTTGGACCACCTGGTTTCTTTTTAGCTCTTTCCCGAAACACATTTCAGATTCTAGAAAACTAACTACAGACTCCTCTTCCATCGCCTTCACTCTTGGTCCTCCATGTTGAGTTAGAATAATCATCCTGAGACAAATGGAGAGGCCATTGGCTCTCTTAAGCCTGGTTTAACAGTCTTTAAACCTTTAGGGATTAGGGAAGGGCTCAGGTTTTTCTATTTCTATCCATAGCTCCTTTGGTAATATTGGATGGATGGCCTTTGGCCCCTTCCCCTTTGACAACAGCATTGTGTTCAGACATGTGGGGCAGTTGTAGTAAAATAGACAATGCCTTTGTGTGTCATCTGCAGAGCTGCCCCGGGAGGGCTTCTGAATTGCTGAGTGTGTGTCCCTGTTCTGCCATCTGCAGGCAGCTGGACTTGCAAGCCAGCATCACAGAACTTAGAGGCACCTAAGGTATGCCCATGTTCCAGTATATATTTTTTTACATTCAGGAAACCCCAATCCAGGGAGGGCAAAGGGTAGTTAAGCCACAGTGTCCTAAGTTCTGAAGGTGCCCTGGGAGGAACCTGGGGTACGTGAGCCCTGCAGAACCTTCAAGGTAGTCATGGGACCAGTGTTGTCAATTTCTTTTCAAGAAACCTAACGAAAACTGTACTTTTACTTGGACATACAATCCAGATAAGCAATGAAGTCTCCACTTTTGGTATGGCAGGCTCTTCTCATTGTGTTCAGCACTGTGGTTGTTGATCACATGAATCTTCCCTCAATGAGAAATGGAGAAGCACACTTTTACTTAACAAATATATACTATGCTGGGTAAGTAAAATGGAAAAAAAAATAGAGCTACTCATTTGAGGGATGAATTTCAGAGTTGCTGAACACTTGACAGATGAGTAAAGAGACCCAGAAAAGGGATGTGATTCCAGGTCACAGATGGAGCCAGCACCTGGCACTCCATCCACTGGCTGTCCCCCACAGCGTGACTCTGAATGATCGTTTCTGAAAAGTCAGTGAGACCCTGAGGTGTCTTTCTAAAACCTTAGGACTAACTCTTTTCATGGGGCAAGCCATACTTCAAGTATTTGCTATAAACAAACTGAAGCTATTGTTTGGGGAGGTAATGATTTATATGGCAGTCTGGTGATTGCCAATAATACTTTTTAGACTTTTTGGAAAATTCTTTTGGTATCTCCGGTTTGGGTTTTGTTATTAAACAAAGCAGCACGGGTCTTGGGGGAAATTATCCTACATCTGTCTAAAATTAAAAGACCTTTTTGGTGTTTATTACATCATAAAAATATCAAAGTCTGCTTCTTAAGATAAAAGAAGGTCAAAGAAGCCTTGCATTTCTGGCAAGTCCCAGAGATCATAATCCAGAATCAAAATCACCACAAGCTTCTTGTGAAGCTCTGGGGGCATCCCTTTTAGACATCTGGTCAGGCCTTGCGGAACTTGGTCCTGTTATTGGGACGTACAGATGCAGGCCAGATGTGCACTGCTGTTGAACCCTTGATGTCAGCAGAATGTGTTTTATTGCTGTTGAAAGCCTGGCGCCTTGGGACTGCCTGAAGGCCTGTTTATCGGACACTTGGATCCAGCAGATCCTCGGTGCGCCAGGACCCTCCCCTTGCACATGGAGATTCGACCTCATAATGAGCCTTCTTGCTTTACTCATAGGTGGGAAACTACCTCCGTATGTTCCGAGGTTCTCTGTACAAGAGATACCCCTCACTCTGGAGGCGACTAGCCACTGTGGAAGAGAGGAAGAAAATAGTTGCATCGTCACATGGTAAAAAAACAAAACCTAACACTAAGGGTGCGTCTTCACGAGGGTTTGTAAACCTGTTTCAAAACCACTCGCTTATGTCATGAAGATAAAACGTTTTCACTCCATTGTCTTCACTGCAGCCTTGGCCTTAGTCAGGCAGGGAGCATCCCAGGGGCAGGGCTGCCCTGCCAGCACATACATGGCTCAGGCGAGAGTGTGGATCAGGGAGCCATTGGTGGTCCACTGTCAGGTATTTCTGGTGGGGCCAGTGGGTGTGTGAAAGGTTCAGGGCTGGGACAGTAGCAGGTGCTGTGAAGACATGTTGGTCTCAAAACGTTTTAGGAATGCTGCGATGCTCTGCCATCTGCCGTGGGTGTGTCCCATAGTCATCCTCCATGCAACCCTAGTGGTGGGTGGTGGCACCAGCCCCCATTCCCCTCTAGGGCTTTCACTGCTTGCCTCCCAGAACACATCCATCCCATAGCACTTCATCCTGGCGAACAGTGTGCTAAGCTCATGTGCATGTCCCCAGCTCAGTGTGGCCTGCCGTGTGCCTGGGGCTTGCTAGATGAGCTACTTGATACTGGTGAAACTATAGTGCTTTGGGCCATGGCAGCTCTGTGCAGGGTGAAGATGCTCTTCAGACATTCTTGGGACTCCATCAGAGACACTTCTGTAGGTACATTTGGATTTGGCAGGTTGCAAAACTGCTTCCCACTTGAAAATGGCGCCTTGTAGAAAGCTGCCCTGAGCCTGGCGGGGGGAGGTGTGTACCTGCGTGTGTGTATGTGTGTGTGGTGCTTCACAGTTTGGTTGTATCTGTAGTTGCTGATGTGGTTTTGTCCATTGTGGGCAAAATAGAGTTCTTTTAACGCAGGAGCCAGAGCTGCTTTTTATCCTCTGCTATAATATTTCCACTTACTCGCCTAAAACGATTTCCTTTGTGTCCCCCACTACCACAAGTGGAGCCGCAATCACTAGCACAGTGGCTCCCCAGCTTTGCTTGTCCTTCTGCAAGTCCCTGTGAAGCCTTGGTGCTGCTTCTGCCTAGTGCTTTGGAGATGTGTTCCCCATAACCAAGTGATTCCTCCTGAAGAAACGAGGCCTGGCCTGCAAATGAGCTGCAGCTCTTGACCGAGGTTCCCTAGGAGTCGAGTTGCCTAGCCTCTGTCTTGTTTTCCAGACAGCATGTCCATACTGGCTCGGGGACAGGGGCTTCTGTTTGGTGTGAAGCTCTCTGGGCTCGTGTTTTAAAAGAAAAGTAGTCTTCATCTTTCATTCCATCTTCCCACCTTGCTTTGTGTCATGGAGTGTGGTGGTGTCAGACCTCTTCCCACTGGTGTGTTACTCTGGAGCCTTTCTGACAGCCCCTGGTGCTGCAGCTGCTCTGAGCACTTCCTCTGCCCTGAGCTGGTGCTCCATGGGCAAATTAGTCCAAATGGATTAATGGATGCTTTACCCAGTAGGACTTAGAAATAAAGCCCTCCATCCAGAGTGCCCTTTTGGAAGAGGCCAGCATTTAGCAGTAGTAAGTGTGACACCTTGCTTTTCCCACCTCCTGCATGTGAGGACCTCGATGTGCTGTATCCAATTGGCTGGCTGCTGCTTGTTATCACCACCAGCAGGGTGACCGCATCAGTATCTCTCCACTTACAGATCATGGATATACCACCCTTGCCACCAGTGTGACTCTGTTGAAAGCCTCAGAAGTGGAAGAGATTCTGGATGGCAATGATGAGAAGTACAAGGCTGTGTCCATCAGCACAGAGCCCCCAACCTACCTCAGGTAATGCATTCTTGTCTGGGGATTGCTCTGGGGACACCCATGGATATTTATCTCATACTCAAGAACAGGTTGAGGTGAAATTGAACTGAAATACATTCGAACACTTTACCCACTGTGCTTACAGTTGTCTTAGCCAGGGTTCTAAGTTTCTTCTGTATCTTTGGAATTCCTAAGAAACATAGACCAAATCTTAAATTCTGGAGAGCAGTTAGGAATGCTTTGAAAGTGGGATTAATTTGTTGGAAAATGAGTGGCTCAGCTAAACTCACAAAAGAAAGAAGTAATAGATTTAGATGTATAAAAACCTAGAACCTTTAAAAGAGTATTTATAGGAACAAAAAGATAAATAATTGGAAACTTACTATATATGTGTTATATATACATATATATATATAACATATTATACTAATATGTTGTATTTAGTGTCTATGCATCCAGATTTTTGGATATCCTAATAGAGTTTTGTTTAGTATTTTTAGTGGAGCTGGGGATTGAACTCATACTTTTTGAGTATACACTCTACTCAAAAAGTAGAGTATGTATAAATAAGTAGAAGATGAGCCTTATTGAAAATACAAGGGGTGAACAAGCATAGGAAGAATGTTTATCCCCATGTAATCTTATTTTCTTTTATGTTTTGGGGTACTGAGACGTGAGCCCATGCATGCTAGATATGTGCTCTACCACTATTAGACCTCAAGCCACACATGTAATTTTAAAAATTCAAAGTTAAAAAAAAAGAATAACAACAACAAAAAATCTAGCAACATAAAGAATTGGGGAAGGTGTAATAGAGCTAGTCACTTGCCCGTTAGGAATAGATCTATAGATGGGTTTTATCTTTTTGTAAAGTGTTAGAGCATAAAATATTTTTTATTTTTTGACCCATTAGTTTCACCCCTGAGAGGCAGTCCCAAAGAAATATTTAAAAGAACAAAATAAGTAAACCTATTATATATCTACAGAGATGTTCTCTGGAAGATTGTGAGTAATAATAGAGAATATAGAGCTATTGAGTGTCCAGCTTGAGGGAAAGGGCAGGCGTTGAAAGATACAACCACTTAATGGAGGAGGGCCTGACCCATGTTCATCAGAATTAAAGAGACTGCAGCAACCTGAGACATGGCTTATGTGAGTGAGACATGCAGAAAATAAGATTGTTCCTATCTATCTTATGCATACAGATCTCAAGAAAGAATACATTGCAAAAACCAAGCATGATGACAAATTCCTGTAATCCCAGCACTTAGGAGGCTGAGGCAGGAGGATTATGAGTTCAAGGACAGCCTGAGATACATTAACAAGAAAGAGAAAAAACGTGTTTCTGTGCACAAGAACTAGGGAACGCTAAGGGGTGACAAAAGATTATAGAGTGATGTGGTTTTGAAAAATAATTTCTTTCCAGATTTTCTCTCAACTTTGCTGTTGAATTGTTTTTATAATTCCTCCAAAGTATGCATAATTCCCCCAAAGGTGGCATGCATCCAGCTAGGGCAGCATTGTAAATGTGTGCTTGGCAGATTCTTGTACAGAGGGATGTAGTGAGAACATAAGGATGGCTAGACCTTCCCCGGAAGTTGCAGAAGGAAATTATGTACATATGGACGGTACTTTTAAATTTGCACATGTCAGCTGGGAACCTTTTATGGAGTAGTAAGCAATTTCTCAATGATTGTGTCATATGAGGACCAGCTGAGGGAGTAGAATCTTGTTGCTGTGGAGGTCAGGATGATGGGGTAGGGTGGCAGGGTTTTGAAGGAAGTAGCCTGTCTAACTCAGTCAGTCTGACAAAGAGCCTGACAAGCTCCAAAGCTCCCACCCTGTCACTGTACAGATTGAGCCCAGGCTGGATACCCCCATTTTGGGTTCTTGGGAAGATTTTGCCGTGGGAACAAGATTAGATTTCATGGCTTAGATTCTCATATTCTATATATGTCTGAATCTTTTTCTTTTTTTTTTTTTTGTGATACTGGGGATTGACCTCAGGGCTTTGCACTTGGTAGGCAGGTGCTCTAACGCTTAAGCCACTCTGCCAGCCCTGAGTCTGTTATTTTTATCTACTATGTCTGTGATCTTGATGTTAACTTCCATTGTTTACTTGAGATGGCCACCAGATGAGGGGCTGGCAGAGCGGTCTGGATCTGGAAAAAAGAGACTGCTACTGAGATAGGGCAGATTTGGGGTGCAAAGGATAAAGGCTCATTACAGGATCTAGGAGAATATCCATCTAGAAAAGTAGAGGTGGTCAAGATCTGTGCTTTCCAAACTCAGGCCCAACTGCACTGAAATTGTGCATAGAAAGTATTAAGAATTCATATTTCTTGGCCCTCCACCAGAGATAGGGATCTAAATGGGGCTCAGGAATTTGCTACTTAAAATTTAGTACTCTGTATCTTGCCCAGATAGGCTGAGGGTGGGGGCCCTGGTCTTGCTGTCCTTGCTCTTCGGCCCTGTGCAGATTAGTTCTACATTCCCCATATATTTCAGGTCTCAAGTGTAAGATGAAGGTAGATCATAGATCAGAGAAGACCTCCAGTGCAGGAGACTTGCCATAGTCCTGGCCAAATAGGGTACCAGGAATCTCTCCCTGCTCTGTCCATACTCAAGGGGTGGTTCCAGACCTCAGCGTTGGAGGTATAAGTGGACCTGGTTCTAGAAGGAAAAAGAGTTAAAGGGCCCAGGCAGGCCTTAACAACTGCCTCTGCCCTCCACCATTCATGGGAAGAGGATGGCCTGTGTGCTTTGTCCCCAGGTCCCTCCTTAGATTGCACTATCCAGCAATTGTCATGACTCAGTGTGAACTATAGCAGACAGCTATTGCAGGAGCTGTTTGTGCAAATGGAAGGAATTTAAAGATGAATGGCACACATTTGTTGCCCTCTGTGTTCCTTAAGGTCTCTGCAGAGATACACAAAGCACTGTGAGAACTTGAGTGCTCTTGTCTCTTTAATCCACCTCTGGAGCCTCAATATAAAATATTTTTGAAAATTTTTCCAGTAGTAAAAGCCACCTGAAATGCAGAGAAAAGAAACGCCCTTCATGAGACATAGATTATTTAAATTACTTGGGGTGTCACTTTCTGGAACATGTTTACCAGTCCATTGTCTCATCTCTGTCTCTGGAAGCTCAGAGGCCAGAAGACTTGCTTAGTCCATCTCAGGGTGGCTGGCACAACTAAAAAATCACACTCTGCCAGATGTGGTGGTGTGCACCTATAGTCCCAGCAATTTAGGTCAAGGTGGGAGGATCACTTGAGCCTGGGAGTTTAGGACCAGACTAGGCAACATAGCAAGACCCTGTCACAAACAAAACCACAGTTTGATCACATCTTCCTTCTAGAACCTTGGAGAACTCCCAGCCACCTGCTGGGTAAAGTCAGCTACTCAGAGCCTGGGGAAACCATGTGACTTCGCCCGCCCCCCCCCCCCCCCCCCCCCCCGTCTCATCCTCATCGCTCTCCAGAATGCTCATGATATTCTTGTCCCTACTGTTCCTATGCGTTGTCTGACATTTTCAGTGAACCCTGGCTCTGTGTAAGGCTCCTTTCTAGTGTGCAGCCCTCTGAAAAGCCTCCCTTTTGTGTCCCTTCCCCTAAATATGGACGTGCTTCTGTGCGAGCCATGCCTAGCTCGTAGTACAGTACACCATGGCTGTGGGTTAATGGCCAACTCATACCCTGGGCTGCTGTGCCCTTCCCCTTGCCTGGATGCCACAGGTGCCAACAAGAACCCAGGGAATAGAGGTCCACAGGAGTCTGGAGTCCTGCAGGGGTGCAGCAGACATCCATTGAACATGAATAGAGGCCTAGTGGGCAGAATCAGACTCCTAGCGTGATGGGGGCACTTTTTCCTGTGTCTCTCCAGGGAGCAGAAGGCCAAGAGGAACAGCCAATGGGTGCCTACCCTGCCAAACAGCTCCCACCATCTGGACGCTGTGCCGTGTTCTACCACTATCAACAGGAACCGCATGGGCCGGGACAAGAAGAGAACCTTCCCCCTGTGGTAAGTGAGTGCTGCCACGCTTGGCCTCTCTGTGGATTCTGCCTCTATTCTCTAATGCTTCTTAGTCTCCTTTCCAGAGAAGCGCTCTGCTGTGAGCTTGTGCTATCCCAGATGCTACATTGCCACCTCCTCAAATGCTGTTTCCCCTGACTTCTAGGACATGGTTCCTAGCTTTCTCCAGCCTCCCTCATTCTGCCTGCTTTGGTTTCTCACATTTTTTTTCCTCATTTACCCAACACTTCAGTGGAGTTCTTGGGGACACAGTCCGGGGACTTTTCTCTGCCCTCTGTTTCTTTGAGCTGGTTGCAGGCATTATGGGATTTCAAAGGCAACTATGTGACTCCTGCCATGTCAATTTTCTGTAGCTGCTGGAAGAGATCACAGCTGGGTGGTTTACAGCAGCACAGATTTATTCCCTCACAGTTCTGGAAGCCAGGAGTCTGAAATCTGGTTCACTGGGCCCAAATCAGGGCTCTGTTCCCTCCATAGGCTCCAGGAGCAAATCTTGGTACTGGCTTTTGCAACTGTGGTGGCTTCTGAGTTCCTTGACATGTGGCCACATCACTCTGGTCTCTGCCTCTGTGGTCACAAAAGCCTTCTCTGTGTGCGTTTCTCTCTTTAGAAGGACACCGTGATGTAATTTAGGGCCCAGCTGGATAATGTCCTCTCAGGATCCTTCACTTAGTCACATCTGCAGTCTCCTTTTCTGGGCTACATGAGGTAATAATCACAGGTTTTAGGGATTAGGACATAGATGTTTTTTGGGAAACATTTCTTAAGGCGCCCATCCTTGCATTTGTCTCTGAGTCCCTTACCTTCCCCCACCACCCCCTCACATCCTCAACTGTGTACCACTTGCAGACTTCTCCATTTCCAGGCTTTGTATCCCTCCCTCCCCTCCCTTAGGCCCAAAGCCTGGAACTCTTTCTCAACTCCTTCCTTTTTCTCACACAAGTCCAGTCTCAGCAGATCCCTACTTGCTCAGCCCTCTGAATTTCTGGAATTGGGCCACCCTTGGCCGCCTTCCTGTCAGGTCTTGCTGAGTATTTGCAGTAGCTCCTGCTCGCCTTCCCATCATGTCCTCAGTTCTGCAACTGGCCTCGGCCTTTTTTCCCTGGCAGGTCTTGTCACTTCTCGAAGAATCCTCTAGACTGTTTGTCACAGTTGGAGCTCAGGTTGGGGTTCTCTCAGGGTTTCTTCACCTCAGGAATGTTGGTGGCTTCCTGGTTTCAGTCAGACTGCTCAGATGTCTGCCCACCCACCTGGCCTTTCCCTTTGCTGAAGCTCACTTTGAGCAACATCTGTAAGGCTCATCCCATCCTCCCTCCTCCCTTTCCTCTTTACTTCCTTTGCTCCTTCCTCTTTCCCCCGCCTCCCTCTCATCTTAATTTGAGTGCCACCTCCCCCTTTAGAATGGCCACTTCTATCTCCAGTATTCCTGCCCCTTTCCATGTTTAGATCTCCCAGAGCACTCAAATGCTTTTCTCATTTGTCTGTCATCTTTTCCAAGCTCTCTCAGGGTGGTTCTCAACCCTCTCACATTCTGCAGACACCTTTCCCCTGACTTTCAGCCCCCTCTCACAGAGTCCACCTGCCTATCTCTTTGTCCTCCTAAAATTTGTCAGTCCCTTGCTCAGAATCATGGGCCTGCCTCAGGGCAGGGTCGGATGATGCATTCTGAGATGAAGAACTGTTGACCCTTTGACATCCATTAGACTCTGTGTGTGACTAGGACCTCTCCCCCATGTGATTTGCTCCCCACCTTTAGGGTGCTACTCCTCACCATTTCTGTTCTCTTGCCTCTCAGCCTTTGCTTGAGTATTTCCTCTTCTGAAATGCCCTTCTTAGAACTTTCTGTGAAAATCCAGCCTACATTGGGCCTTAAATTTCCCATCAGAGCTGTCTAAGCTATCTAGATCAGCAGCTTTCTGGCCCTTCCCCTGTGCCCATGAAGTTCACAGTCCTTCCCTGTTACAGCACTCACTACAGATGAGCTGCTGCTTCTCATGTATGGTCCCTCTTGCCCCTGTTATACTGTAGTCTTGGGACTCCTGCTGACCTTGTCTGTGCTGCCTCACTGTTAAGTGACAAATGCCTATGAAAAGTAGTCTTTCTCTTCCAGCTACATTTACAGTGAACCACAGTGCAGCAGGAACCCGAAAACTCACGTTCCTAAGGCACCAGGCTCAGCTCCCTGGCTGACTGGTGCTGCCATTTCACTTTCAGCTTTGATGACCATGACCCAGCTGTGATCCACGAGAACGCATCACAGCCTGAAGTGCTCGTACCCATCCGGCTGGACATGGAGATTGATGGGCAGAAGCTGAGGGATGCTTTTACCTGGAACATGAATGGTATGTGGGCAGTCAGTGTTGGCTGAGCCTTATGTGCAAACAGCCCTTTTTTCCCACCAGCTTCCTGCAGATGAGTTCTAGACTTAACATCCAGAGCATTATGGCGTGATTCTTAAGGTGTAGACTCTGGATTTATTCTGCTTCTGCTGTTGTTTCCTGTTTCACTTGACACGTGTGTCAGTCCTTTTTCTATTGCTATAACTGTATAATTTATAAAGAACAGAGGTCTAGAACCGGTAGAGTGGCTCAAGTGGTAGACTGCCTGCCTAGCAAGCGTGAGGCCCTGAGTTCAAACTCCAATACTGCATGAATGAATGAATGAGTAAATAAATAAATAAATAGTAGAGGTCTGTTCTGGCTTATGGTTCTGGAGGCTGGGAATTTCAAGACCATCTGGTCAGCTAGTAAGGGCCTCATATTGCTTCAACTTGTGGCAGAAAGTGGGAATGCAAGGGTGCACATGTGAAAGGAGCAGAATGAGTGGTGGACTTGCTTTATGACAACCTGCTCTTGCAGTAACTATACCAGTCCCATAAGAGTAAGGAGTGAGAATTTACTCACCCAAGAATAGCATTCATCTGTCCATGAGGGCATTTTTTTCTTTTTGGCAGCCCTGGGGTTTAAACTTGAAAGGGTAAAAGTTTAAAATCACCAGAATCTCATTATGAATTTTCAGTTTTGCCTTTTCTAGCCATTTCTGTATGCAAACATTAACATAGTTGTAATTTCAGTCCAAGTGTCACGATTTGGATTTTTTTTTTTTCACTTACCGTAAGTATCTTCCTCTTTTTGTTGGTCTTTGTAATTGGTGCAGAATTTTCTATTGAGTTGAGGTGCCTTACTTTGCTGAAACTCCCCCCGCTGTTGACATCTCCATGGCAGATAACTTACTTGCTTACAGCATGTTTTTTCCTGGGGGAATTTCCTGAGGAGAGTGTGAGTGGTTGTTGATGTGTCTGCCTTGAGCTTTCTGGAGGGATTAGTCTATTTCCTTTGGTCATCCCTAGACGCCTGGTGTATTAGACTAGAGTCCAAGGGCCTCTAGCCAATCTTGAGAGTCGAGTGCCCATTCTCCAGGACCCATGGGTTAGCTGGTAAGGGGTTATATAGGTGAAAGAGGACATTGATTATATTGAGGATGGAAGAGCAGTTCACTGGTGACACCCCAGCGCTGAGACAGGGCAGCCCATGAGTGCCAGGTGCTGCATACCGCCTGTTAACCTTTGCTGAGTTCCCTCCACCCCTTTTCTCCTCAGCTGCCCCATGTCATAGTTATTGTTAATTCTTTTCTCTCTGCCCACTCCATTTCAGCCCCTTGAGGTTATTGTAAAAAAAAAAAACAAAAAAAACCCTGGGGTTTTTGTTTGTCTGTTTTGTTTTGGGTTTTTTTCCCCTCTTCTAATAGTTTATTTCTTATCTCCTACTTAATAAGTTCAGAGTGGATTTCCAGCATTAAACACATGTCAAATTTTCAGAGATTTACTTATCAGTGTAATAAACTCCAACAAATCGACATGATTTGTTGCGTTTAGAGGGGAAATCTTTCCAGTTAAGTGGGAAATTTTGTAGATGGCTTCTGAAATACCTTCATCCTAAGCAGTTTTATAGTGAAACATTTTATTTAGAAGTTTGGACCTGTGCTCACTTTGACAGCACATGTACTAAAAAAAATGGAAATACAGAACTCAGGACCCTCTTTCTTCAGTTTGCTGTAGCCTACATTAACTGAGTAAAACTTGCATTGATCATCAGCGCTCAGTTCATTGCAGGATTCCAGGTTACTCTTCGGAGGGACCGTGTGCTTTATTACTGATTTTCTTATAGTACTTAGCGTAAAACTTAGTCCAACATAGGGACTCAGTTGTCCAGACTGAATTGGAACATCCAGTGAGACATTGAATTGTCTCGTTATTTTTCTTTCAACAATACCTATAATGTTCCAACTACTTATTTCCGCTCTCGCCCTGTTTCAGAAGAGATACAAGGCAGGTTACATAAGGACATTTAGTACAAAAGACTCTTTTAAATGAAAAAAAGTGATTAGAGACAACTGGATAAAGGTGAAAATGAAACTAGACCATATGAAAGGAAGCCAGCACTCTGGTTCATACTGTTTGCGGTCAGTGTACCTTGCTGGGAGGTGGGTGTGGCTCTCAGTCTTTTCGAGCAAGGCAGAGGCTTCATCATGATGGGCTTCACTGATCCCCACGTGCACAAGATTAGCAACAGTCCTGTGGCCCAGAAGAAGGAAATTATGCATAGTACTGAGGTCCAAAAGAAACTCTCCCCACAGCCTTCGTGAGGACGAGTGGTGTAATGTAACAAAGGGTGCTGTCCATGACTCCACCATGAGTTAACTGAGCTGTTCCTCATGCAAATCCTCACGTAAAATACTGTCTCCTCTGAATGTAGCTTCGTTTAAATGCGCTCTGCAAACTCTTTCTCAGCGTATGTAAGAGCCATGATTCTTCACTGCTGGTTAAGAATGCCAACGTTGTGACTGATTTGCTATGCTTTTAGTTACATTGATTTACTTTGAAAATGTGAAGTGAACAGAACTGAAAAAGAGAAATAAATAGAATTGGAAAATCTAGTAAAATATCCACAATTTTATTGGAGATGTCAAAATCCCTCTCAGCAACTCATAGAAAAGCTAGGAAAAAGTCAGAAAGGTGATACAAGTATTTGAAAATACCATCAATTACAAATCTGATTAGCAGCTGAATGAGCACGCTTTTCAAGTGCCTGTGGGACATGTACCGTGCAAGACATGTCATGTGTCACAAAACAAGCCCCAACAAATTTAAGAGAATTGAAACCTTATGGAACGTGTTCTCCAACCACAGTGGACTCAAAGACTTGCAGACTATAAACAGCTCACTTCTACGGTTCAAAGAGGAAGTCTAAAGGGAAATTTAAAAATGTACAAGGACTTGAATGAAAATGAAAATACAGCACATCAAAATATGTGTGATAAAGGTGAAATAATGCTGTGAGAATACTCTGTAGCACAAGTACATAGTTAAAAAATAAAAGCCTCAGGTCAGTAATCTAAGCTCCCATCTGAAGAACTGAAAGAACAAGATGAAACCAAAGCAAAAAGGAAGAAAGACACAATAGCGAAAAATAACAGAAACCAATGAAATTTTAAAAGAAACATGAGGCCAGGCACAGTGGCTTGTGATTTGTCCCCCAAAGGTTCACGTGTTGGAAGTGTGGTCCCCAAAGTGTCAGCATTAAAATAGCAGAGGGAGTGGAGGCATGGCTCAAGCAGTAGAGTACCTGCCTAACAAGTGCAAAAGGATGAGTTCAAACCCCAGTACTGCCAAAGAAAAAGAAGTGGAACCTTCAAGAGGTGGGGCCTAGTGAGAGGTGCACGAATGTAACAGTCTGAAATTTTGCACGCCAAAGCATCAACACTGTTACTTTTGTTTAGGGATTAAATATTCTTTCCTTCACTTTTGGTTTTTAGGGTTTGTTGTTTTTGGCAGCACTGGGGTTTGCAGTCAGGGCCTTGTGCTTGCTAGGCAAGTGCTGAACCACTTGAGTCACTCCTCCAGGCCATTTTGCTTTAGGCTGCTTTTCAGGGAGGGTCTCCCACTTTTTTTTCCTAGGCTGGCCTCAGGTAGTAATTGTCCTACCTATGTCTTCCACGTAGCTAGGATTACACTGTCATGCCTAGCTTGTTTGTTGAGATGAACATTTGCTAACTTTTTGCCTGGGATGGCCTTGACCCACAGTCCTCCCAATCTTCACCTCCTGAGTAGCTGGGATTACAGGTGTGAGTCACCACACCTGGCCCATTTTTGTGTATTTTTGAAACACAAATATTTCTGAGACAAAGAAACAGTACTGAAGGGAAACAGCTATTAAATGCCAGGAATCTAAAAAGACAAGCCAGGTGCAGCAGTCAATGTCTGAAACTGAAGAAGTCTAAACAGGACGACACATGGTTCTTTTCTTTTCTCACTGGAATGCCTTTTAACTCATGTGAAAGCTGGCACCCTGGCTCGTGCCTGTAATCCTAGCAACTTGGGAGGTAGAGATCAGGAGGATCAACGTTCGAGGCAGCCCATGCAAAAAGTTAGCAAGATTCCATCTCAACAAATAAGCTGGGTGTGGTAGTATGCACCTGTGGCTGATCCCGTCCACAGGAGAAGCATACATAGGAGCATAAAGATCTGGGCTGGCCCCAGCAAAAAACTGTGGGACTCCATTCAAAAAATAACTAACACCAAAAGAACTGAGGGTGTGGCTCAATTGGTAGAGTGCCTGCCTAGAAAGTGTGAGGCTCTGAATTCAGCCCCCAGTACCACCAAAAACAAAAAACAAACCAAACCAAAAACCATATGACTAAACCTGAGTTTTGACAAAAGGTGCAAATGCAATTCAGTGGAGGAGAGATAGATAGATTGTTTTCTGGCTTTTTGAGACAGGGTCTTGCTGTGTAACAGGCTGGCCTTGAACTTGCAATTCTTCTGCCTTGGCCTCCCAAGTGCTGGGATTATAAAAATGTACCACCATGCCTGGCAAAAATAGCCCTTTGAACAAAATGATGCTTGGATAGCCACAGATAAATGAACTTTGGAGCCAGGCACTGGTGGCTCATCCCTATACTCCTAGCTACTCAGGAGGCAGAGATCAGGAGGATCCGGCTTTGAAACCAGCTGGGGCAAAATAATTCATGAGACCCTATCTCAAAAAAACCCATCACAAAAAAGCTGGTGGAGCGACTCAAGGTGTAGGCCCTGAATTCAAACCCCAGTATGGTAAACAAAGGAACAAGAACTTTGACCTAAATCTCACACTTTATACAAAAATTAACTCCAAAAGAATCAGTCTTAAATAATAAAAAACAAAACTATAAAACTTGCAGAAAAAAGCATAGGAGAAAATCTTGGGTGTCTAGGGCTAGAGAAAAAAAATTTAGATACCAACAGCACAATCCGTAATAGGAATACTGAAAATTGGACTTCATCAAAACTTTGCACAGTAAAAGACCCTATTAAAGTGCAAAAAGACAGACTTCATAGTGGGAGAAAATAATTTAATTTGGAAACCATATGTCTGGAAAAGGACTACAGTGTAGAATACATGAAGAACTTTAAAACTCAATAAAAAGCTAATAATCCAATTAGGACAAGGACAAAATGCATGAAGAAATATTTCTCAGAGAAGATATACCTATAGCAGATAAACATTGGAAAGATGTTCTTCCATTAATTGCCGTTAAAGAAATGCCAGTTAAAACTACAGTGTCCATTCCACACCTATCAAAAGTAATGGCGTGTAATCCCAGCACTCAGAAGGCTGAGGCTTAGGATTGCAAGTTTAAGCTAGCCTGGGTTACATAGTGAGACCCTGTCTCAAACAAAACAATAAATAATAGTGACACCACCAAATCCTCATGAGGGTGTGGAAGAAATGGGTCACTCATACACTGCTGTTGGGAATATAAATGTCTCAGCTGCTCTGGAAAAGTTTGGCAGTTTCTTTTAAAAACTAGCAGTGCAACTACCCTGGGCATGTGTCCCAGAGAAATGAAAACTTCTCTAGCTACTTGGGAGGCATAGACAGAAGGGTCACAGTTCAAGTTCAGCCCAGGCAAAAAAAAAAAAAAAAAAGAAGTTAGCAAGATCTGTCTCACAGAACAAGTCAGGAGTGGTGGGGCACAGCTGTAATCCTAGCTATGTGAGAGCCATAGGTAGGATAATTGCTGCCCGAGGCCAGCCCTGGGCAAAAAGCATGGGATCCTATTTGAAAAATAGCTAAAGCATGCTGGGCACTGTGACTCATGCCTGTAACCCCAGCTACTCAGGAGACAGAGATCAAGAGTATCGTGGTTCAAGGCCAGCCCAGGCAAATAGTTTGCAAGACCACACCTCAACAAACAAGCTGAGTGTGGTGATGTATATCTATAGTCCTAGCTGTGTGGGAGGTGTAAATAGAAGGATAGAAAGGAGGTCGAGATGGGTCTGGGCAAAAACTCAAAACCCTGTTTGAAAAAAAAATTAAAGCAAAAAGGGCTGAGGGTGTGGCTCAAGTAGTAGAGCCCTTGCCCAGCATACACAAGCCCTCAAAAAGACAGGAGAGAGAGGGAGGGAGGGAGAAAGAGGGAGAGAGACTTCTGTTGACACTATAGCCTATACACTGATGTTCCTAGCAGCTTAACTAGAAACTGAACAGCCTAGATGCCGTTCAGAGGGTGACTAGTTAAACACAATATGATCCCTCTATACCGTGAAATGCTTCTTGGCAATAAAAAGGAAGTGACAAGCTGGATGACTCTCAGGAGACTTCTTCTGAGTGAGAAGAGATAATCCCCAAGGGTTACATGCTATATGGTTCCATTTATGAAATGATAAAATTACAGAAATGGAGATTAGGGGTTGAGAGGAGTGGGAGTGGGAAAGTAAGGGATGTTGGTCCTGATGGAAATGCTCTAGATCTTGGATATGCCAGGTTCCTAATTGTGAGATTGTTTTATTACTTTTTTTTCTTTTTTTTAGTGGTACAGGGTTTGAACTCAGAGACTTGGTAGGTAGGCACTCTACCACTTGAGCTATATTCACAGGTTTGTACCCTGGTTTTAAGATATTGCTTACTGGCATGGAGGAAAAGGTATCTGGGGAAGAGGGCCAGAAGGGAGGGATGCTTGTCATGTGCTTTCTCCTCCACTCCCACTGTCTGGGAGGTCCAGGCTCACTTCCCTACTCATGCACATCTGCAGCAGGGAAAGGGACAGGAGAGGACAGGCCACCCTGAGCACCGTGAGATGAAGCCTTGCAATGTTGTGATGCCTTGCCTCTTTCCTGATTTCAGAGAAGCTGATGACCCCGGAGATGTTTTCAGAAATCCTCTGTGATGACCTGGATTTGAATCCACTGACATTTGTGCCTGCCATTGCCTCTGCAATCAGACAGCAGATTGAGTCGTACCCCACAGACAGCATCCTGGAGGACCAGTCCGACCAACGTGTCATCATCAAGGTAGGTGGTTCTTCCCCCTGGACTGGGAGAAGGGTGTTATGGGGTGCTGAGGGCACACCAAGGCCTAGACAGAAGCCTGTCTGTGGGACAGGGCTTCTGAGAAGCTGCCTTTCAGGAGCACCTGACTCTGTCCCCCAGGAAAGGGTGGGTTGACTTCTCAGAGTAAGGTGTCACATTCTGGGCAGCTTCAGGGAAAAACCTGGGGGGTACAAAGGAGGTGAAGGCAGCTGCAAGGTAGAGCGGGAAAACCCACAGTAAGGTGGACAAGCATCACTACAGTCTTCTCATAGGCTGGGCTAGGCCACAAATATTTTAAGACTCAATAAAACCCCATTGCATGTGCACATCACATTTTGCTTATCTGTCTATCTATAAGTGGACACCTGGGTTTTTTCTCATTTGGGGGATTGTGAACACAGATGTATAAATCTGTTCTCCTGCTTTTATTTCTTTAGGGTATATACTTACAGGTAGAATTGCTGAATCACATGGTTATCCTATTTTTAATATTTTTTAGTATTTGGAGGACCCACAAGACTATTCTACAGCACTTGCATCATTTTATACTCCCTTGAATGATGCACAAGGGTTCTAATTTTTCTCCATATTCACTAACACCTGTTTTGTTTTAATAATAGCCATCCTAGTGGATGTGGTTTTGTTTTGTTTTTTCTGGTGTTGTGGATCAAACCCAGGGCCCCATGCAAGACAAGTGCTCTGCCACTGAGCTACATTCCTATCCCCTAACATAGTTTTGATTTGCATTTCCCTAATGATTGATAGTGATGTTGAATATCTTTTCCTGTTCTTTTGTGTGTGTGTATGTGTGCTTCTGGGATTTGATCTTAGGGCCTCACACTTGCTAGGCAGGCACTCTGCCACTTGAGCCACTCCGCCAGCCCTCTTTTTGTATTCTTATTGGCTATTGATTGTCTTTGGAGACATGTCTGTTCATATCCTTTGCCTGTTTTTAATTGGGTTTTTATTTTTATTGTTAAGTTTTATTAGTTCTCTATTCTGTTTATCTGTTTCTTATCAGATATGTAATTTGCAAAGATTTTCTCCCATTCCGTGGGTTGTTCTTTTATTCTATTGATAGTGTCCTTTAGTATTCTTTTTTTTTTTTTGGTAGTGCTGGGGATCAAACCCAGGACTTTGCATATGCTGGGTGAGTGCTCTACACATCCCAGCTTGGTATTGTCCTGTAATGCACAAAAGTTAATTTATGTATTTGCATTGCTGGGGATCCAACCCAGGGCCTATGCTGCCAGGCAAGTGCTGTTCCATGAGCTATACCCTCTGCCCTAAATTTTGATGATATCCAGTTTGTCTATGTTTCCATTTGTTGCTTATACTATTGGCATTATATTCTTGGATATTAATCCAGGAACCATTGCCAAATCCAAGGTTGTGAAGATTTTCTCCTACGTTTTCTGCTAAGAGTTTTTATAGTATTAGCTCTCAAATTTAGGTCTTTGGTGGTTGTTTTTTTTTTTTTTTTTAACTCAGGGCTTCACACTGGCAAAGCAGGTACTCTACCATTTGAGCAGCATCATCAGTGTGTTTGCAGAGAGGGGTCTTGAGAACTGCCTGGACTGGTCTTGAACCTCCATCCTCCCAATTTCAGCCTCCCAAGTAGCTAGGATTATGGGTGTGAGGCACTGGTGCCCAACAAATTTAAGTCTTTTATCTGGTTTTTGTTGTTCTTCAGTTCAGGACCACCTTGTCTTGATTCTTGTAGCTTTGTAGTAAATTTTCAAATTAGGAAATATCAGCCTTCTATCATTCATCTTTTTCAATACTTTTTTTTATGGTACTGGGTTTTGAACTCAGGGCCTCATTCATGCTAGGCAGGCACTCTACCACTTGAGCTACTCCCCCAGCCCTCTTTCGTGTTGGTTATTTTCACCATAGGGTCTCTTGAACTATTTGCCCAGGCTGGCCTTGAGCCTCAGTCCTGACCTCTGCCTCCAGAGCAGCAAGGATTACAGGGGTGAGCCACCAGTGTGTCCAGTTCCATATGGCTTTTAATGTGAAATTTTTTTGTATTTCTGCAAAATTCACTGGAATTTTAGTAAGAATTGTACTGATTCTATAAAATGCTTAGGTGCTATTGATAATATCAAGTCTTCCAGTTCATGAATGTAGAATATCCATCCATTGATTTATGCCTTCATTTCGTTTCTTTAAACAATCTTGAGTAGCTTTTTGGGTACATATTTTTTTACCTTTGTTAAGCTAATTCCTATGTATTTTAACCTTCTTAATGCTATTTTAAATTGTTTTCTTAATTTCCTTTTTATATTGTTAATTACTAGTGTATAATAATGCAGCTGGTTTTTGTGTATTGATTTTATATGCTGCTACTTTGCTGAATTCATTTAATAGTATTTTTTTGTGGACTTTTTAAGGTTCTCATAAAATATAACTTCTTTCATCTCAATTAAATGCTTTTTATTTATTTTTCTTGCCTCATTGCTCTGTCTGGAACTTCCACAACTATGTTGAATAAAAATTTTCGATCTTTTACCACTAAATGTACTGTTAATTGTGGGTTTTTCATATATGGATTTTATTATTGTAAGTTTCCTTCGATTCGTAATTTGTCAAGTGTTTTTATCATGAAAGGATGTTGAATTTTGTCAGATGTTTTTTCTGCTTCAGTTGAGATGAAGTTTTTCTTCATTCTCTTAACATGGTGCATGACATTAAGTGAGTCTTGTATGTTGAACTATCCTTGTATTGCAGGAATAAATCCCACTTGGTTATGGTTTGTAATCTTTTTAATATACCGTTGAGTATAATTTGCTAGTATCCTGTTTAGCATTTTTGAATCAGTGTTCATAAAAATTTTAGTTTGTGATTTTCCTTTCTTGAAGTTTCTGGCTGACTTTGGTATCAGGGTAATGGATTTCAGAAAGTTCCTTCCTCTTCAGTTTTTTGGAAGAATTTGAGAAAGATTGGTGTTAGTTTTTCTTTAGAATTCACCAGTAGAGCTACCAGATCCAAGATTTTTCTTTCTCAGGTTTTTGATACCTGATTCTGTCTCCTTACTAATACTTTTCTTTTGAGATAAATATGAATTTGTTTTCTTCAATTCATTTCAGTTTCACATTATAGCCAGCTAACAGGAAAAAAAAAAAAAAAAAACCATGATTGAGAGATGGCATGGTGTGTTTCTCTTCTCCTGTATCCTCAAGCATAGCCTGCTGGCCTTAGAGGACAGGAGGTCCTCTAGTAAGGATGAGGCCATAAGGGTTAACTCTGCCCATCCATGAGGTGCCAAATGGCCATATGCATTGTCCTCGTGACTCTGACTTCCCATACCCAGCCAACTTCCCTGACATGTTTCTCAGACTTGAGTGCCAATTTTTTGTTTTGTTTTGTTTGTTTTTTGTTACCGTGATGGGGTGAATGAGGCAGCCACACAGAAAATTACCCAGCAGCTGCAGATTTTCCAGAGGCCACCACCTGCTCTCCTAAGCAAAGGCTTTCCCAGTAACCCTCTGATGTATCTATAATCTCCACCTATGGGATGGTATTAGCTGATATGCTGTTGGGAGACTGTCCCCAGCTTGGGTTTCCTGCCTTGTCCTTGGGCTCAATAGCATGAGGGCTTGCTGGAATTGGGCAGGACAGCACAGGGCAGATACAGCTGGCCAAGGAAGCCTGTACTGCGTAGGATAGTGTTGTGTTCATCAGGCCAGAGGCCTTGTGGCCATCCTGACCCATCTGGCAGATGAAGAAATGAAGGTTACATTTAAGATTTCTCACTTACACCTGACACTGAGAAGAGGAGTTGGGTGTTTCTCTGAAGATGTTCTTCTTTGTCTTGATCCTGGGACACAGAGGGTGGAGGACAGGAGTCTTTGGAGCAGTGGCACTGAGGAGTGTCGTTCTCAGAAAGCAGTACTCTGGGTCTGAGTGGCCTTTCACAGATGTTCTTGGCATTGCTGGGACTAAAGCCCATGCCTGGCTGCTTTTACCAGGGCACCTGGCCCCACCACATGCCTGCTTGGGGGATCCTAGTGAAGCTTAGTGTCTGTGAGCCCACCCGGGGTACAGCTGTTCCTCACCACACACGTGGCAGTCAGCATCTCTTTTTCTTAGAACTTTTCAGAAGCCACCCAGCTCCCTCTGTGGGAGCTAAGCCCTTTCAGCCACGCTCATCTTCCATTGTCTCCTGGAATGACAGGGCTGACCTGGCTTCAGGCTTACCTTTTCAGGCCTTTGTTTTTCTGTGGGTTCATTCACTTCCTCCTAAAAGACTGCCATCCCTGGGTGGCTTTCTTGTTGAGGCTGACCCAGCTTTCTAGCTCTCCCTTACTTCATTCTGTAGTCTGATATACCGTGTGCTCACTCACTTAACTTGCTTCACGTCTGTCTGTCCTCACCCTACCATGTCAGGGTCTCATTAAGTAGTCCATCCTGGCTTCGAACTCATGATATGCCTGCCTCAGCCTGCCTCCCAAGTGGTGGGTATGTGCCATCATGTGTGCTACCTGGCTCAATCACATCACCTTTTCTTCTGCTTCTTTTTCTTTTCTTTTTCTGTTTTCTTTCCCTCCCTCCCTTCCCTTTAGGAGTGAGACCAGGCCCTTAACTCATGCTAGGCCCGTGCTATACCACTGAACTACATCTCCAGCCTTAATTTTTTTGAGACAGACTCTCACTATTTAGTTGGGCTTTTTCTTTCTTTCTTTCTTTTTTTCTTTGTATTACTGGGGTTTGAACTGAGGGTTTTATGCTTGCTAGGCAGGTGTTCTACCACTTGAGCCACGACTCCATCCCATTTTCTCTGGTTATTTCGGAAATAGGGTCTCACTTTTTGCCTAGGCCAACCTGGACTGCAGTCCTATTTTATGCTTCCTCCTGTTGCTAGGATGATAGATACCACCACACCTGGCTTTTTTTCATTGAGATAGGGTCTTGCAAACTTGTTGCCTGTGCTGTCCTGAAACCATGATCTTCCTGATCTCAGCTTCCTGAATAGCTAGGGTTACAGGCATGAGCCACCACTGCGTGACTTAGGTTGGCTTTTTCAGTGTTTGTCTCTCCTATGTCTCCTTGGTAGTCTGTACTTTTGAATAAATGAATGCAGTCATGACCAAAAGGCAGGAATGTAGAACACAGTTCACGAACCTGGAATAGCCTGTTGGGTATGAGCCATGCACTCTGGTCCAGTTGGGTCCTGCTTGCTATTCTTTCCATAGGCTGCCAGTGCTGCACATTCTTTTTCAGCCCAGTGCCCATGTGGTTTGCTCAGTGTTTGATTCCATTTGTGAAGAGGCAGGTCTGACTGTGTTCCAGAAACCTGTGCTGATTGCCCGGTGTGGGCACAATGTGGAAACAGGAAGAGGCGGGTGGGAGTGGTAAGGGTTGCAGCATTCCATGTGCCCTGTGTAGAATGCTGCAACTCTGCACCTTGGCTTTCTCCTTCTTCTTACCAGCACTGGCACAAGGATTGATTGATTCCCAAAAGAAGGCTCCTAGAGCCCTTTTAGGGATTCCTGGTTCCTCAGAGATGATAGATGGAAAACAAGTAGACAGATAATAAGGTGGTCTCAGAGTCCTAATTTGCTGTGAAAAAACAGGAGAGGAGGGTGTAGACAGGGGCTGGTGGAGAGGGCAGGTCTCAGGAGTCAGCTCTTTAGCTGAGGCCGGAGTGCTGAGAAGAAGTTGGTTCTGCCCACATGAGGGGAGGAACATTCTAGTAAGTAGAAAGGGATGTGAAAGACTCAAAGGTCAGAGGTTGAGGTTCCCTTGGGTCTCTAAAGGGAGGTAGAAATCCCTGAGCTGGTCCCCCAGGTCTCAGCTCTGAAAGTATTGGTCATTTCATTCCGCCCACCTGCCCACTCTGGTCCTCATAAAGCTAAGGGACAGTAGTGTAAATGGGTAGGTGCACCGTGGCCTGCTTACCCAGCTCAGCACTTGACCATGGTGAGGGAGGGTTCCAGTCCTATACGTAGACATCATGCAAGGGAACAAAGCCAGGCCCTGGGGGTCCTATCCTGTGGCATTAAGAGACATCCAGTTTCAGAGCAGGCCAAACTAGTCTGAGAGTGAGGAGTTGGTGAGGTGGACACAGGTACAGGTGCACATGTGAGCCGCTTGGCAAGGTGATTGCTGAGAGGGGCCAGCTCTGTAAAGCAAGAACAAAGACATAGGCAATGGCTTAAGACAGGCTCAGGGACAGTCTCTGGCCAGTGACACTTGAGCAGAGCTTGCTTAGCCAGCACAGTCACATAAAGATCAGCTGCGCCGGGGTGAAGGACAGAAAAGAGGCAGTGTACAGAGCGACGGGGGCAGGAATAGAAGCAAAGTGGACTTTGGTGCCCTCAGAGCCACTCAGGACTACGCCAGGCCCTCAGAGACTCGTGGAAACCTGGGAGGTCTGTGGGGTCAGCCTTACTTTGCACATGGGAAACTGGAAGGACAAGGGCCAGCCCTGGTTGTTAATTTGTGAATTGTGGGCAGTGTCCATTTAAGGCCTGGCAGCTCCACAGTGGGTTGTCCCCACCTTCTTGCAGCCTGCTTGCTCTCACTTGCGCCTTTGACTCCTGCCGCAGCTGAACATCCACGTGGGGAACATCTCCCTGGTGGACCAGTTTGAGTGGGACATGTCGGAGAAGGAGAACTCACCAGAGAAGTTTGCACTGAAGTTGTGCTCGGAGCTGGGGCTGGGCGGGGAGTTTGTTACCACCATCGCATATAGCATCCGGGGACAACTGAGCTGGCATCAGAAGACCTACGCCTTCAGGTAGGTGGCACGTGTGTCTCTCCCTCCCTCGTTCCTCGCCAGCTTCAATGGCAGCGGTAGTACTTCCGTGACTCTCTTGAGCTTCACAGTGACCTGGCCGTGATCGGTCTGTTGGCTTTGTCCTTCCGTTTCATGTGTCTCAGCAGGGCACCCCCGTCACAAGCAGGGTTGGAGCTAAAGAGGTAACATATTGTAGGTACTTAGCAGGGTACCTGGCAAAGACTCAGTGCTGTGCCAGAAAGAACCTGAAGTCTTTTCCTCCACTGTTCCCACATCCCCAGTCCTCCCAGGGCCACCAATAAGGCCCCCCATCCTCCACCCTCCCTCCTCATGGCATCCCTCCCAAACTGGTATACCATTCTGTCCTGTCTCTGCACTGGCCCTTCTCTGAGGGTCCTCGGGCTCTTCATCTGTCTTCAACAAGGGCCCTCCCCAACTTGCAAGTGGCAGGGAATCTGTGGGCAGCACTTTCTGGAGATCTCTGTTCAGTCAGAGAACATTGGTGAGTACCACTTGGGACTGGATGTCATATCACGTACTATTGAAGAGGAGGAGGCAGGTCACACTGATCCCTGCCTGCAACATCAGGCTGGCTGAGTAGGTGGAAATATGAACAGAATCTTCCTGTCTCACCCACCCACCCCTCCAAAAAAAGAACCTTTCAGTCCAGTGGCCTCTGTGCTGGAGGACTCTGAAATGAGAGTACTGAGTTTGCCTGCCTCATCAACCCTGCAACAGCAGGAAGCCCTGTAGTTTCTGACCCTGTCCTCTGAGCATCCTTTCTGATTGGGATGGTTTGTAGAATGGGGGTGCTGCCTAGTATCCCTGCATTAAAACAGGATATTAAGATTGATTGTGCCCTCTGACTGTCATCTTTCACATTGCACTCATCACTCTGGGAGGACAGTCTAAAAGTGCTGAGGAGGAGCAATGACAAAGGTCTTTGTGCAAAGATGTGACAATTCAGAGAGCTTGTTAATAGGTTTGTGTCTTAGATGGTTTTCCCAGATATCCCAAGAGACAACTTTCTTAAGGCTTCCTGTAAATCTGAGCAAGAGAGAAGGAATGAGGCACACCCACAGGGTAGGAGGCCCCTGGCCTGGGAAACAGCTGCACCCCTCAGCCTCAGTGCTTACTTAAGACTGTTCATGAGTCACCTGCTGTGACCCCTCTGGCAGCCCTGCTGATGGAGTGTTCTGCTTCCCAACTCTGGCATCTGACCATGCTTCACCATTCCTGGCAGAGGCCTGCCTACGGGTGCACCCAAGGTGTCCATTCACTCCACACAGAGCCAAGGCCAATGGGCCTGAGAGCTAGTCCAGGGCTGCCTTGCTCCCTAGAGTTAATTCAGGCTCTGTGAAGCAGTGACATTGTGCAGGTCCTGCGAGTGACATTGATACCAAGCATGTATCAATTGCATCCCCCAGATGCCACTCCAGTGAGTACCCACTTTCCAGACTCACAAGTGGTAGGTGGCATCTTGCTATTCCTAGCAGCTAAACACTGAGGTATCGACCTTCACCTGACTTTGTGGCAGCCTCCAATACAACTGTCAGGGCTCAGGAAATGAAGCTTTAGGAACTCTTAACAGGTCCTCCTGGCATCCTTTCCTTGGTCACCAGCACTTTGCAGCATTCCTTCTGCTCAGACCTCAGGTCGTCTCATTCCTTGCCAAGCTCTGGCTGCCTGCTGTTCTCAGGATGGCTCCAGAGCAGGCCCCTTAGGGAGCCCCTGGTGGTGGCAGGTCAGGGCTCAGACAGATTCTCCCCTTATTTTGGTGACCTTACTAAGTTTCACTTGTGTACTGGAAGCCACACAGACACACTCCTCGCCACCCCCCCTTTCCTGTTGCAGACTGTACTGCTGAGTGTATGGGTTCCAAATCCTTGGGAGTAAAGGCAGCATCACCCTGCTGGAGATGTGAGCAAATGTATGTCCCCTCCACAGTGGCTGATGAGATAGGTGTCCCAAGTGTTTTTTGCTAACCGGGTGGGCTGCTGTGTCTTCCGAGCCAGCTAGGCCTGAGTAGTTCTGTGTGTCCTGCCCAGTTAGGCATCCACACTAGGAGACCTGGCAAAGATGACACAGGGACCTTAGGGTCAGAGGCCAGCTCCTCCTAGACTTCACAGTTCAGGGAGTAGAACTGTAAGGCAAGGAAGGGGCCAGAACTTATGTCTCCTGACCCCAGCCTGTAGTCTTCCCACTGCACTACTCACCCCATGTGAGATTAGAAGGTGGGACTTCTTAACCATTCTCCCCAGGAAACCATTGTGAGCCCTACTGGCCCTGAAGTCCCTCCCTTACGGAAGGAAAGCCATAGTAGGAGCCTCGGCCAGGTCTCTGTGTGCCATCACAGAGCATGACAACTGCTGAGTCCTATGAATCCTTAAAAAGAATTGTAAATTCTAGGCCTCCATCATCTCACATTGAAAGCACTCTGAGTTCCCACCAGTCCTGCCAGTCTGCCCCTAGCCTGAGCCCCGTGCCTGGGGCACTGGTTGTATCCACATGCAGTGGGACAGGCAGGCCTCACACAGGCAGAGGCAGGAAACGTGAGGGGGAGATGATGTGACAGACTGCTGAGGGGCTCCAGGCTCCTGGAAGACTGAACTGGACCAGAGTGACACACAGACATGCTGGAGCCAGCAGAATTTGTTCCAGTTGAGAGAAATTGGCCATGATGAAGCAAGAAGATGGGAAAAGGCCCTGCTGGGTAAGGGCTGGGCTAGGCAAAATGTGACTTACTCCTCTAAGGAAAATTATATCCAGCAAAGTTACTGGCACTTCCCCTGGGCCAGCCCAATGCCCTGGCCAGCGACCAGAGGAAACAGCATCCTGTTGAGTGGAGGGGGTGTGTGTGTGTGTGTGGGTGTGTGTGTACATGTACCAACATGCTATGACCCCTAACTCACCAAAGGAAAGGCATCTGGGCATGGGTGTTGACCCTAGGGTGATTCTGGCCATTGTCGGGGGCTGGCATAGAACTGAAGGGCCAGGACGACACACACTCAGGGAAGTAAGGCAGGCACTGCCTAAGGCCAGGACACTGGTATCTGCCCTCTGGGGCTCCTCACCCTACATCCCTGTGGGGATCATGTGCTAGATGGAGAAGTGAAAGTGGGCTAGGTCAGAGACTTGGCAGCTGGGTGGGTATGTGAGACAGAAAACTTGCCCTTGCTGATGCAGCACCAGAAATTAGGTGCAGGGCCCTGCAGCCATTTTGGACAGGTTGAATGTGAGTTGCAGAAGATACTTCTGAAGCTCTGCCCTCCGGCCTGGCCTGGTTTCAGGACTCACTTGTTTTTGTAATAGCCTTTTTGAGGGATAGTTCATAGACGATATAACCCACTCATTTGTTCTATTATTTATTTTTGTAGTGCTGGAAATCAAACCTAGATCCTTGTGCATGGTAGGCAAGTACTCTACAGCTGAGCTACCTCTATCACCCATTTTAAAGTGCACAGTGGTATTTAGTATATTCTCAGAGCTGTGCAGCCATCACCACAATCAATTTTAGAATACCTCAAAAAGGAAGTTCCATACCCCTTAGCAGTCACTCACTTTCCCCTTAAGTCTCCCATCCCTGAGCAACTAGTGTACTTTCTTGTTGGTAGATTTGCCAGTTCTGGACACATAATGTAAATGGAGTCGTATACTATGTGGCCTTTATGACTAGCTTTCTGGCATGTTTTCAAGGATCACCATGTAGCATATATCAGAACTTCATTCCTTTTATGGCTGAATAGTAGCCCATTGCTTAGATGAACTGCATTTTAGTCATCCGTTCATCAGTTGATTGACTTTTGGGTTGTTTCTACTTCTTAGCTGTTGTCAATAATGCTTACAACATTCATGTATAAGTTTTTGTTTGAACCTGTTTCAGTTCTCTTGGATACATACCTAGGATTGGAATCGAATTGCCAGTTCTGTACCATTTTACATTCCTACCAGCAGTAAGAAGAGACTTAGAGTTTCTTTAAATCCTAGCAAGTCCTAGCCAGCACTTGCTATTAGCTGTCTTTTCAATTTTAGCCTAGGATCCTAGTGGATATAAAGTAATTGTAGCTTCTGTTTCCCTAGTGAGAAATGATACTGAACATCTTTTCATATATCATCAGCCCTTTGTGTATCTTCTTTGGAGAAATGGCTTGTTCAAGTCCTTTGCCTATTTTTAATTGGATTATCTTTTTATTACTGAGTTGTGAACATTTTTTGTTTTTGGGTACTGGGTCTGAACTCAAGAGTTTTGTGTCTGTGTTCTGCCACTTGAGCTATGCCTCCAGCCCCTTGTTTTAGTTTTAGTTTTTCCTTTGCTGCTTTAGGTTATTTTTTTCAGATACGGTCTCATGATTTTGCCTTATAACTGAATCCTCCTCCCTATTCTAGACACAAAGTCCCTTAATAGGTTTGATCTGTAAGTAGTTTTTGGTATTTGTGAGTTGCCTTTTCACTGTTTTGATAATGTCCTTTACAATACACGTTATTTTGATGTAGTGCAATTCCTTTATTTTTTAGCTTGTTACTGGTACTTTTGGTGTCATATATAAGAAACTATTGTCTAATCCAGTCCCCTTGTGTCAGCACCAGTTGAAAAGATTGCCCTTTCCCCATCGAGCAATTTGGTACTGTTTTCACAGATCACTTTATTCTGGGCATGGGAGACACTGATTGCAAACTTAAGGATGATGTTGAATTTGGTCTGCTTTTCCCAGTTGAGTGACTGTGGGTAGGTTGTTTATCCTGCAAGTCTTCTCTCTCATTTATAGGGTAGGGATAACAGTGCTTCTCAACTTGCCTGTTATGTCACATGAGGTCGTAAAAGTGAGATCATACTGAAAATAAACCTAAAAACACTTTTATCATAAGCATCAGTTCCATCACCTTAGACATGGCCCTCCTACCTGAGGGTCTGTGTCCCCACCCACACGTTAGGGTGGTAAGTACTGTCTGAGGTCCTTATAGCTTCAAAGCCTGTAAAACAGAACGCCCTTGGAAAAGGAGTAGGCTGGTCCCCCTACCCCCAGACTTCTTGGAACTCAGGGCAGCATCTCTGCCTACATGTCCCTCCAAACCCCAGGGAGGCTAGGGCTAGCTTCAGGTCCATTCTTACATGATTGGCTCAAGCATTTCTTATTTTAGAACAAATCCACTGGAGTGGAATCTTCCCAGAGTCAAAGAAAGGTAAACAAAGGGGCCTCCAAGCCTGCTCACCAGCTCTTGTTTAAATTCAGAGAAAAACATGTTTTGTTTCCCTCAGCATGGGTTTGGCGCCTTTCACATCTGCCCTCCCAAGGAAGGCAGCTTGGAAGTAAAGGATGATGTTTGGGGGTCTGTGGCTGGGCTGTTCCTGGATTCCCAAAGCAAGCTATTGAGGAAAGGTCAGCCCCAGGGGACCATGGAAGTGGGGGCTGGCCTCTGAGTCAACAGCACAAGCTCAGGCTTCCAGGTCTCGTGGGCCCTTTGGGTGTGGTGGACTGAGCTTCAGCAGCATGCCTGCTTCTACCAGGGAGCCAGGGCAGCTCTGGTCTGTGGTGCTAATCTCAGTCAGCACCCTGGTCTTGGTCTCGAAGGTCCCTGAGAACCCCAGGCAGAGGAGAGCCATCCCAGCCCAACATTCCTGAGCCAGGATGGGCCCTTGGCTGCCAGTATGGGATGTGTGCAGACCAATGTGGTGGCGAAGAGCAGGGCTCTGGGGGTCAGACTCAGAGAGATGCTTCTCTGCAGCCCACCAGTCATGAAACCTTGAGGGAGGCTGTAGAAGATGCTAGGCCCCTAGGAAACTCCCTCGTGAATGGATGTTGGCTGCTTTAATATTCCATATTCCAAACAAAAACCCAAACAGTCTAACCAGGGTCCTGTCCTCTTTTACCAGATCTTCATCCCCCAGGGGCTTTCCCTGGGCCCTTCCTCTCAGAGCTGACAAGGTACTGCAGGGCAGCAGGGTGGCTTTTTCTTGGGGGATTGAGCTTCAGGATACCAGGAGAGGCCACCAAATGAAGGAGAAAGGACCATGGAAGGATAGAGTGGCATGGAAGGATAGTAGAGGATCATTGTTAAGGCCTTGCTCTGAGGGTTTCTGCCAAGCCAAAGGTTGAATAGGACATAGGGTACTGCCCATTGCAGACTTTGAAACAAAGGCCCAGAGAGGTAGCAGCTCACCCACACACTCCATTCCCCCAGCACTCCCTCACATCCACCCGTGTCCACATGGCCAGAGCAAAGTCAGGCATTCTCTGAGGGACCACAGGGTGGAGTGGGTCCTGGGTTGTCGTTGCATAAGCAAATAGGCCAGCTTCTCTGCACCTTAGTATGGCCTGTATGGAATAAGCTGATGGGCAGGTGTGTGGAACATTCAGGAGGAAGTCAGCCCAGTGGCCCTGAGCAAGGAGGAAAGAGTCCTCTTTATGCCCCAACCCCAGCCCTGCTATCTTCCTGAACACTGGACCTGATGAGTCCAACCCTGTACTGAGGGAGACAGACAGGCCTCTGCCTCTCAGCTGTTACCCGCTGACAATGGCCTGGCCCAGCCACACTGTTCTGTCAGGGGGAACTACTTCCACAGCAACAATCCCCTCCCTAGCCTTCTACACAGAGATGCTGAGGCAGCAAAGGGCCTGATGAGAGCTGGTTTGGAAGGAAGGCCCTCAGGGCCCCAGTGTCTCTGGCAGCTCCCTTGAGATTCATTGAGATTCAGTGACAGGAGCATCCCCCAGCTGCCTGTCATCAGTGCTTCTGTGAAGAGCTGGGGCATGGGAATCAGCCTTGGCCATGTTGGGCCTAGTGGAGCAAGAAGGAAGTGAGGAAGGTCCTGGCCATCTGCTTGAGGACAGGGGACCCGGGAACAGTGGTTTCTGAGGACTTCAGCTGCTGCTCTGTGAACTGGCTCTGTTCCTTTTACTACCTCCACTCCCCCAGTGAGAACCCCCTGCCCACGGTGGAGATTGCCATCCGGAACACAGGCGATGCAGACCAGTGGTGCCCACTGCTGGAGACCCTGACTGATGCTGAGATGGAAAAGAAAATCCGAGACCAGGACAGGAACACAAGGTAACCTGTCCATATGGCCTGGCATATGCCATTGCCCATAGGTACCCATCTTCCCAAGCAGGGCCAGGACCATCTCCTTTCCCAGTGATCTGTAGTCTCTGGAAGGACCTTATATTGCCAGAGGCAGCTCCTGGGTGGGCAGGCTTCATCTGGTTCCCAGGGTAGGTTTCCCTGCAGAGAACAAAAGCAAGCCCTCAGGTTATGTCTGAAACAGACAGAGTAGGTTTCAGGATTTCTGGAGAGATGGGCAGGGCCTATGCAACAGATTATAAGGCCAAGAAAGGACTGGGGAGTGTCCCTGCTTGGAGGGACCACACCTGGCTGTTCTAGAGAGCCCTATGGGAGGGTGGCTGCCTAGGGCTGGGACTGACCCCATCTGACTACCTGCTCCCCTCCTGCAGGCGGATGAGGCGTCTCGCCAACACTGCCCCAGCCTGGTGACCAGCCCATCTATGCTCTGCTCCCACGGAGCATCTCAGAAGATTGGACCGCCTCTCCTTCCTCTTCTGGCAAGGAGAAAGGCAAGGGGAAGCCCATTGCCATCCTAGGAATGGGGTGAGGTTGGGAGACATTGGTGGGGGCCTCCAGGTCACCCTCCCCTGGCACACATTCCATTTGCTGAGCCCCAGTCCTGTCCCCCCACTCAAGAATTCTCCCCTACTGTCTGGAGTCAGAAAGAAACCTCTTTTTTGGGTTGTATTTTGTTTTTTGTATAGGAGCCCCAGGCAGGGCTAGCAACACTTTTTAAATAAAAGGCAACAGGTCATGCTCAATCTCTTCGGTGTGGTTGCATAAGAATGAGAGCCAGGAATGGGGCCTGAGCTAGATCTAGCGGGGTGGCATGTGGCCAAGATTGACATGCCAAGTTTCATCTCTCCGTGCCTGAAATTCCCAGTTGGGTGAGTAGAGGTTAAGGGGTCTCCCCTCTTGGCCACCCCAGCACCCTGTAAGGTTCTTGCGGCAGAGCTTACGCCTTGCACTTCCTTGGGACTTCTGGCTTCCCAGTGGCTGCCTATGCTCAGTGAGTCCCAGCAGAGATGGAGGAATCTGGCTGTGAGGTTCAGGGTGGGGGCCCATCTGCCTTTCAGTGACAGCCCACCCCACCCCCTTGCTCAGCCTTAGGAAGGAGCTGCAGGCTCCCCACTGGCCCTGCTCTGCTGCACCCAGGTAGGCTGTGCCAGCCAGGAGCCTTTGCTGCTCTGGAGTCTCTTTCAGAGGGCTCAGTCTGTGGAGATATTGCCTGGATGCAGGAGGGCCTCTGTGTCCAAGCTCCAGCGGCACACACCTGTGACCTGGACCAGCTCCTCCCTCCCCTCCCCTCCCTCCTTCCCCCCCCCCCCACCCTGCTGTGAGGAATATAGGAATAGCACATCCAGCCTGGTGCTGGCTTTTGGGGATTTACTGTGTAGAGAGAAGGCATAGGTCCTACCCCTTCCCAGCTATGCTTCTGATGAGCTTGTCCCCTCTATCCTTGTCTGTAATGTGAAAGTGTACCCACTCTAAAAAGTGACTTTGGGCTCCATGAAAGTGGCATGTATGGGTCTTTTCTGAGCCAAGTGGATGGCAAACTGGATGTGCAGCTCATCTTACTGAAGACAGTAGTCCCAGATCCCCAGTTCCTCCTATCACCCTTGGCTGCTGGCAGGTCCTTCCCTGCCAAGTCAGGGCTGAGGGTCAGAGGATGTTATCCCAAAGGGCATGACAGGAGCCCTTGTGACCAAGCGGAGCCCATACAGGGCAGGGGTGGACCTGAGTAGGGACTGGGGTTCTTGGTTGCCAGGATGTAGTTCCTCTGACCCTCTGGACTGGGAACCCTTGTCCTGGATCAAGACCGTTCAGAGTTTGCTCTCAGGCCCTCTACCTGTCAAATGGTGGAATTCACCAGAGGCCCACAGCAAGGGAATAGCCAGGCTTTACCAGTAGACCCTAAGCAAAGAGGAAGATCAGGCCCAGCTGGCATTAGAAACAGTGGACTCCATTCCTGGTGGGTTTGCTAGATCCATGAGCCCTATACTGCCACAACTGGTGAGATGGAAGGAACCCTGACCCCACACCCTCCTCGACAGGTAGGTCCACCTGCCTAAGAGGGGCTGGTGGACCAGGACCTGCCATTCCTAAATCCTGTCTGCTTCTGGACCCTTTAAGCACTGCCAGCTGAGACAGCAGAATTGCTGCTCCATTAGCTTTCACTACAAAATTGAAGTCAGACTCAGAATATTTTTGTTACCATGAAAATGACAACCAGTGGCTGGGGGAATCCTTCTGCTGCTGAGTATCCAGGAAAAAAACCACAGCAGGGCAGGCCTAGAGCAAGGAAAGCCAGCCATGTCTGATGTCCATGTTCCAAAAGAGAAAAGGGAATTTGGGTGGTTGGAGAAGGCTCACACAGGTCCTCAGCTGTAGTAGCAGAGACAGACCTTCCCAGAGGTCTCTGTCTTGGCCAGTCTTGGGTCTCTGCTAAGGTAGAACTTCTCAAGGCTCTGGGCTCACAGAAAAGGGCAGAGGACCCAGACCTGGAAATCCTCCGCACCTGTCCCCATGGGTCCTCCAAGTTACTAGCTGGAAAATGAGACAAGGTCTACTTGTTGAGATTATCGATGAGGATGGAAGAGGCCAAGTGGTCATCTGGCCATCCCTCATCAACTGGCAGGGGAGCCAGAGATCCAGCGTGGGTAGGACTTTCCCTCAGTGCTCCATCAAGACTCTGGTAGGGCAGGGACGAGAACACAGAGCCTGTGTTCTCCGCTTGCTGGGCATCTGTGGCAGGGTGATTGTCCTCTCTGGCTCCCCTGTCCTACCACCTACAATTGGAAGGATAGGCATAGGCAGAAGATAGGCATAGGGGCATGGGAGGGTGTGGCTGGCTGAGGTAGGGGAAGCCAGTGCTGTGGTCCTAGAAGCTCAGGTTACTCTGTTTATTCTGATGAATGATCCTTTACACCAGCCCAGCCTCCAAGATGAGTTGCTCTGCTGCAAGTGAGGGTTAAGGTAGGATAGAGGCCTGCCAAAAGCCTTGGGCTGCTCAGGGTGGGCTCACTGCTGTGGGGGTGGCAGATGGGGTCCTGGTTGCTCCTCAGGAAGGGGCAGGTAATTGGGGTCCTCCTCAGGGGCATCCAGTAGCAGCTTCCTGTGGGAAGGAGTCCATGCTGAGCTGAAGCCAGCACAAGATCCCTGTGGGGTGGGGGGCCACCCAGGAAAGAAGGGAGCTTGTCATCTCGAGCACTCACAGGAAGCTGGGAGTCAGCAGCAGCCTTTTGCCTCCAGGCTGGTTGGGGAAGACATCCTCCAGGAAGTAGTAGATGTGGCCTACAGCAATCCCTGTGAGAGAGTCACACACTGCTAGAGGCCACCCTCCACAGCCCAGGCTCCAAGCATGAGTACTCCAGTGTTCTGCACAGACTACCAGCCAGGGTGGGATGAGGGATGAGGTTTAAACAGCCTTCCTTCCTCCTCAGAAGTAGGTAGGGTCTGGGGAGGGGAGGACCTGAGAACACTGGGGGAGTTGGGTCTTTGAAGCAGAAACTCTGACCCACCCCCAGCAGGAACCACTCAAGCACCTGCAGGTTAGCCCTGAAAATGCAAATCTTGTGGGCCAGCAGGCTTTTTTGAGAGGCTGGGAGGCCAGGGGAACCAGCAGCATGTCCTGAAGGAAGCAGTGAGCCTGAGGTAGGCAGGTAGGACAAGGCAGGCTCACCCAGCAGGTCCACAAGGATTGAGTTGCCCAGCAGCAGTGAAAAGCCCATGAGCGCCCAGGGCAGGAATGGTGCCTGGAAGGTGAGAAGGCCGAAGAAGTTGACCCTCACCCGAGGGCTTCGGCGGCTCCACACATACACCAGCATGGCCATGAGGGCCTGGCCCAGGAAGAACAGGCTGCCCAGAAGTCCCAGGAGCTGGGTCCAAGTCAAGGTGCCCTGGTGCAGGTCTCAGCCACACCCAGGGCCTCTCTGACTTCCTAAGCCCCTGGAATTCTTTCACTGGTTCCCCTTCTTCATAGCTCATATCTATTCCCCATCACCATGAGCCCCTCTTCTATTCTGGTGGTTGAGATTCAGATCTGTCCTCCACACCTGTCTACCTCATTCTAGGCTCCAGTCACTGCTTTGCCCGCCCCAGTTTCTACTGCTACTTGGATTCACAATCTAGTCCCCCAGGGCCCCACCGGCTCTCCTGCGTGTCATGCTGGTGTATTCTGCACACATCACTGAAGAGCTACCCTGGTCCCTAGAGCTGCGCACACGTGGCTGCTCAGTATATCCTACGCTGGAGTGAACGACTCTGTCCTTCCTTGCCTGGGCCCTCATATCCCACCCCAGGTCCAACAGACTAGCCCCTGAGGCTCCCTGGCCTAAGGCTGCCGAGGTCCATGTCGCGGGAAGGATACAGTCATAAGGACACCCCCGAAAAGAAACATGAAGACAAAGTCGGCTGTGCGACCTCGGAAGGACCCCTCCTCCAGCATGCGGCAGTAGCGGAACCTGTAGCATTGATATAGGAAATGCCAGCCCAGTGGGGCCTCAGTTTCCCCATTCCTGGCCGCTCCCTCCCGGCCTGGTGGGTCCGCCTCCCCTCACACCCGTCTCGCCCCACACAGCTCAGGATACACGAAAAGCATGTTGAAGAAGAAGCTGAATCCCAGGGGCCCAAAGAAGAGGAAGTTGGTGACAAGCCTCCAGACCTGCAAAGGGATGGTGGGTGGCAGTCAGGCGCAGGGGGTTGGGGGAGGGCGGGGCCGGGGTAACAGGTGCAAGGGGCGGGGACCACCTCACCTGGAACTTCCGGAACACAAGGTGCGGGTTGAAGTACAGCTGGAAGGGGCTGAGGAGCTCTAGCTGCTGTGGAACCAGGGTTGCGTCAGAGGCTAAGCCAGAATCCACTCCGTAACCCTGGCGACCCTCCCTAATCCCCCTCGTCCCTGTCGGGGGCTGTAACCATAGCGACACAACGCTGGCTCGGCTAGCTCACCACTGCAGCTGTAGTGAGAACGCAGGCCGCGGTGTAGGCCCGGGTCACCGCCGGCACCTGCTGGAACTCGGCCGCCAGCCCCTGCCACGCCATTGAACTTACTCAGGCACGCTTGACCAGAGCTGCAGCGCGCTCTTTAACTCATCTCTAAGCCCCGCCTCACTCCCAATTTTGGCCAATGCACGTCCGAGGCGCCGAGCGTCCGGGTAGAGGGAGGGGTCTTGGGCCCGGTAAACCAATAGAAAGAGGAAGAGGGAAATTGGCGTGTCGGCCCGGCTAGCCAATGAACAAGCCCCACGGTTGGGCACGTGGCTGTTGTTGTGGCTGTGTGGCGACGCGGGAGAACGTATGGCCAATGAGGAATTGGTCGCTTCGCAGCATTCTAGAAGAAAGCCAATAGCAAAGACCCACGAGGCCACCACGGGGGCGGGGCTAGGGTTACCGCGCTAGGGAGAAAAAACAGCCAGGTGCTGCGAGACCGGAAAGGGGCGGGGCCCTGAGATGGGGCCCGACTCTTGAGTCTGGTGCAGCCAGTCCACCTCCATCTCGTCAGGCATTGGTGGCCTGTCCTTACTTCTGAGAACCCGGGACGGTGAAAATCAGGCTCTCGCTCACATGTGCTGGCTTCTGTCGGGGGTCTTCCTGGAGGCCTGTGAGGGAAGAACCGCTTGGAGACTTGCAGCTATGGGTGGGACGCGAAGGTGGTGAGGAGGCTGGAGCAAGTGGGCCTCAGTGTTTTAGGGGAAGAGAGAAACTCCATTCTTTCAACATTTATTGAGCACCTACTGTGTTTTGGGCGCTGCTCCAAATGCTGGAGGTTAACAGCCGCCAAACAAAATACTGCCCCTCATGGTGCAGCTAAGTCACTAATACGATGAGCTAGTGCCCACAGGACAGTGCAATTAATGGAAAATAATGCCAAATGAGGAATGGAGACCAGCGGGTGGGCCGCCATGTTAGATAGGGCGCTATGGGCTGCCTACGTGGGGCGATGACATCTGATTGTCACGTTAAAATGCTCCCTGTATGAAGTCTGCTCCCGTTTCCTGCACGAGGGCAGGCAATGTTTCTTTCTCTCCCCCTCCCCCTCAGTTTACATTTTATCCTGTTATGCTAAAATAAATCCTTGCTAAAACTTAAAAAAAAAATGCTCCCTCTACCCATTAGGATGGTTACACAAACAAAACAAAAAACAGAAACTAGCATGTGCTTTCAGGGCATGGAGAAATTAGAACCTTTGTGTACCATTGGTGGGAACATAAAATGATGCAGTCACTGTGGAAAACAGTATGACTATTACTCAAAAGTTAAAAATAGAATAACCATATGACCTAACAACTTTTCTTCTGAGTAGATACCGAGAAGAATGGAAAGCAGTTACTTAAAAGAGATATTTACACACCCATGCTCACAGCATAATGATTCACAATAGCAAAAGGTTGAAGCAACCCAAGTGCCCTTTGACAGGTGAATGGCTGAACAAAATGAGGTATACCCATACGTGGAATTTGATTCAGCCCTAAAGGAATGAAATTCGGACACACCAACATGGAGGAAGCTTAAAGACATTATACTAAGTGAAATTAGCCACAGTCACAAAAAGACAAATACTGTGTGATTCCACTTATAGGAGAGGGGAAGTAGGGAGTTATTGTTTAATGAGTGTGGGGTTTTAGTGTGGGAAATGGAAAAATTCTGGAAATGGATGGTGGTGATTGTTGTACTAGAATGTGAATATACTCAAAGCCATTGAATTATATACCTTAAAATGCCCAGGATATAATATATTATATATGTTTTATTACAGTTTTTATAAAAAGATCTCTGCTCTGAGAGCAGCAAACTGCCAGAGGAATCAGTGAGCAGAGAGAGGGTGGGCAGTGAGCAAGGGACAATATTGGCTTGGGCAAGGTGGAACCTGGACGTCCAGGAAACGTGGGAGGTGGTTTTCTCCACACACTGAACATGATTGTGAGAGAGGAGTCAAGGGTGAGTCCAAGGTTTGTGCCAGAGCTGGAAGATGGTAGTCACTGTTACAGAGATGGAGGATGCGTAGGAAGAAGGTAGAAGGGATGGAAAGAGATGGCTGCTGGTGGCTCATGCCTATAATCCTAGCTACTTGGGAGGCAGAGATCAGGAGGATCATGGTTCAAAGCCAGCCTGGGCAAATAGTTCATAACACACACAAAAAAGGCTGGTGGAGTGGCTTAAGGTGTAGGCCCTGAGTTCAAACCCCAATACTGCAAAACCAAACGAAAACAAAACAAAACACAGAAAGGATGGAAGGTCTTGTTCTGGCCTCATTGGTTCTGAGACATCTATGGGTATCTGCTTGGAAAAATCTGATTGTGGCGTTGGAGAAGAGATAGATGCCAACAGTCCACCTTTTGGTGTCAGCCACCAGTAGCTCAGTGGCATTTGTATCCTGAGTCTGTGTGAGATGCCCAAGGGATGAGGGTTGGTGGAGAAGAGAAGCCAGGCTTGGGCAGCCTGATGTTCAACAGTCAGGGAGAAAAGGCAAACCCAGCCAGGGAGGTGGAGGGAGTGGGGGAGAGGGGAGGTCCAGGAGCTGAGCCCACAAAAGATTGTAGGAAAGGGCCAGGCAGTGAGAAGCCCAGGGAAGAGACTGTGGAATGTAGCCATGCTAAGATCCATGGTGACAAGGATAAGAATGGACAGGAGGGAGAGGAAGTCTCCCACATAGATGTGCTTTTATCATGAGGAGCTCAGCTTTGGACGTCAGCGTGGAAGAAGACGGATGCTCTGGACTGGGCCTTGCAGTCCTCTGGGGAGACTGGAGCTAGCTGAGAGAAAGAACTGGTTGAGAGGATTATCTTAGGTAGATGCCAAGAGAAGAGGGTCCCACAACGACTGTGAGAGGACTAGTGCCTGCTGAGAGTGAAAGGAGGAGCCTCTGCTTTGGAGGCAATTAGACAGCTGGAAGCATTTATATTTGTTAAATACCTCTGATGCAGCAAAGGTTCGACCAAAGTGCTAACAAGTTGGGGGTAGGCTGAGGGAGTCTCCTCAGACCAGCTCAGCTGTCCAGCAAACCAGGCCAAGGTCATGTTTCTAGGCAAGTCAGGCAGAGCACATCCCACTGGGGTCATAGCAGTGTGCAGCAGGGTGGAGATGCAGGGCCTCTGACGCCAGGGTGGGCGTCTGTTGGGTAAAGGAGTCTGTAGAGGGTGAGGGAGGTCGGGTTTCATGCCTGTGTAGGGAACGGGAGGTATTCCTTTTACAGGCACTTGGCAAGACATTGCGGCCCTCCACTCAGGGTCAGGCCAGGGCTAATGGGAGGGGCTGTCATTGTCCGTCTGGGATGTCCGTCTCCCCTGCGATTGGGGACCTGATAAAGCAGGCGCCTGGATTGGGGGCTGAGAAGCACATTCCTGGGAGGCTGGGAGCCCATGGCTGGTGGGGGTGGCCAGCTTGTCTGGAGGGAAGCCAGGTGGGACCTCCCTGGAAACAGAAACTGGGTTCCACTGCAGATGCTTGCTTGTATCTCAGAACCTTGAAGTATCTTTAAGGGGGTAAACTGAGGCCCAGTAGGAGGCAGAACAAGACCTGGAACAGACCTCCATCCCCAGTCCTGACCAGTCTCAGGCTCAGAACAGACACCAGTTCCATTTGTCTGCAGACCCTCGGACACCTCTAGAGAGTCATTTGTGCAGAGAATTTCTGGGAACCCCGAGTTCCAGGGCCTAGAGATGCAGGCCCTGTCACATCAGGGGGTCAACCTATCTTCTCTCTCTTATTCTGAGGACTAAAGGCAGGAAGACAGCTGGTGGTCTCTTAGCAAAATGGCAATTAGTTCTGCTCCCCACATCACCTCCCTCGCCCTCCAACTCCCCTGCTGCAAAGCAACGAACACCAGGATTTCCAGGACTGAAGACCCTCAGAGGAGCCTAAATATCCTACCCAGGCCCTCTCAGTGCCACAGGCAGGACCTGCCTGCCCACCATGCTGCCTTCCTCCTCACAGCCTCACACATGAGGTCAGGTCCTCATCAGTCCTCAGTGATCATCCAGAAACCCGGGGTCACCCCTGCACTCCCCCATACATTGCACTTGATGTTCCCATGGAACTCTCTAGTCCCTTTCCTCCTCTCCAGTACCCCTTATTTAGGCCTCAGCTCATCTCCTCTGGGATTTCCCTAGCTCTCTGGACCATTCATTCATTTTCTTCTGAGCAGCCTAGTTTTTTTGTTTTGTTTGGAGACGGGATCTCTCTGTGTTGTTCAGGCTGGCCTCAAATTCTTAGTGCAAGTGTTTCTCCAGCTTCAAACTACTGAGTAACTAGGACAATAGGTGTGTGGTAACAAGTATAGCTAGCCTAGATGTTCTGTTTAAAGAGAGAGAGGTGATGGAAATGCCCGATACTCCAGGAAGACTTCCCTGATTACACTCAAAGGGACCAGGGCTCACCTGTCTTCCATTAGGGAATTGAGCACTTAATTTTTAAATGTATTTTATGCCAAAGATTGTCTATGCAGTGGTAATAAACAGAGGAATGAGAAACAAGGTGAATTTTTGTTGTGCCTGCTGTATACCCTTTGTGTTGTGCCACACATGATGCCCTTTGCTGGCCCTGAGCACTCATTTGGTCATTAGGAGGCCTCTCCTAGGGGCTGTGAGCACAGGGCCCACCCCTTGCAGCACAGGGACACCCATCCGTGGTGGGTGGGCCTCCACTGCAGCTCCAGCCAGCTCTTCCCAGGAGCAGCTGTGTCCTCTTTGGCCTTTCCTGTCTGGGCCATAGGGTATTTTTAGCACCAAATCCAGAAACTACACAGCAGCAGCTGCTAATGGCCAGAGTACAAGAATGACACACCGTCCAGGTGGGCTGTGTCAGGCATGGACCACAGAGGGAGCTACCTGGGCCTGGCCCCTCTGAGTCTGTCTGCCAAATGCAGACTTTCCAGGAATGAGCTGGCCTCTGGGTGAGATGGGGAGGCAGAGTCAGGAACAAGATAAGTCACACAATCCAGACCAAGAGAGGGGGAACAGTCTGTGCAAAGGCACAGAGGTAACTTGGGACAGGAAGAAGATGAGAGAAGGTGGGGGCAAGGAGGAGGAGGAGTTGGATGCAACGAGAAGCAGAAGGGCCCAGCAGAGCTGTGTCAGTCGTGGTCTCTGTCCTAAGGCAGAGGACAAGGGGGCATGCACAATGGGAGTTTTAAGCATGGTGCGGAATTACAATGACAGCTGTTTGGAGGAAGAAAAGGACAAGAATACAAACTGTCATCTGAGCAGAGGACAATGTCAGAAGAAGCAGATTCCACCCTGGTGGCAGCAGCATGCAGCAGGGCTGGGATCAGGATTTCTGATGCCTGGGCAGGTGCCTGCTGAGCATGAAGGAGGCACAGAGGGAACTCAGGGACATGACAGAGAGGGAGCAAATAGGTCAAGGTGGTCAAAGCCACAGACCTTTGTGAGCACTTGGCAGTGATAGTGAGGACAGGAATGGACCCTGTGCAACTCAAGTGTGCAGCAAGGACACTGTGAAGTGCAGGACATGACAGTTGCTCAGTGACCAGTAGCCAGACTACACCAATGGGCTTCACCAAACTCACTAAAGCCCCATTACCTTCTGATGAACTAGGTTACTCCTATAGATGAAGAAACAAGCTCAGAGCGGACATGGTGGCCCATAATTGTAATCCTAGTTACTTGGGAGGTGGAGATCAAGAGTATCTCAGTTCAAGGCCAGCCCAGGGAGGAAAAAATTATTGAGACTTCTTCTCAACCAATAAAAATTGGATGTAGCAGTGTCATTCCAGCTAGGTGAGAGGTGTAAGTAGGAGAATATTGGTGCAGCCTGAGCATAAATGTAAGACCCTATTCAAAAAATAACTAAAGCAAAAAAGACTAAAGGTGTACTTCAAGTGGTAGAGTGCCTGCCTAGCAAATCCAAGGCCCTAAGTTCAAACCACAATACTGCCAAAAATAGAAGAAAAAAAAAGAAAAAGAAAAAGAAATAGGAGCAGAAAAGTTAAGTAACCTGTCTGAGGACACACAGCTAAAGAGGTACCAAGACAGTAGGTTGCCAGCCCTGGCTTTGCCACCATGAAGGGCAATGGAAGAGGCCTGTGGGGAGTTGGGGAGTTTTCTCTTACCCCATCATTGGGGCATAGGGAGATGAGGACCATCACCAGCCCATGCCTGTGGGGGTGTCATCAACTAATTAGTGCTGTGCATCCTCAGACCCTTTTCTAACCTCTGCTTAAAAGCAAAACTTGTTTGCAACCTCCAGGCTCCCAGGTTGCTCTTGGGTGTGAGGATCTGCCCCTGAGCTGCTTCCCTGCTGAGTGGCTCTGTTTCACTGTCTCTGACCCTCTATGACTAGAGGGTTCTGACCTGGGCTGTGCCCCTGCAGTCCTGGTCCTCAGCAATTGCCAGTAATTTGTACTTCGTGCTGTGGCTGCTGCTGGAATGTCAAAGCCACCTCCGGCCACTGCCCGAGGGTGGGTGGGGGTGAGGCACCTCCCTCTTGGCTATTTTGGGCTTACCGCTGCCGGCTGTGTTTTGGGAGAAGCAGATTATCTGCTTGGCAGACTCAGCCAAAGTGATGGGAGTTCTCAGGAACAGAACTCGAGACCTGGTGAAAAGACTGCCAGGCTCTGCAGAGTCTGTGCAACCTGTCTGCACACTCAGGAGCACACATTAGATGTCTACATCGCCAGGGTTCTGCCCCCATAGCCTTGGGAGGGGTGTCATGCTGCACTGCAGGTGTCCCACACACTGCCCCCCAAAGGCCCAATCATCAAGCAGCACTACCTCACAGCCTCTGCCCAGCAGGTGAAGAAGAGGTCAGAATTCTTCCCTACTTCCCACTTGGCCTATCACCCTCTTTGAGCAGCCAGGTCCTGTCTGTCTTCTCTCTCTCTCTCTCTCTCTCTCATGCACATACACCACTGCTTATTCTTATCCTACCACATAAGAAATAAAGAGCCAAGCACCGGTGGCTCACTCTTGTAATCCTAGCTACTCAGTAGGCAAAAATCAGGAGGATCACAGTTCGAAACCAATCCAGGAAAATAGTTCACAAGAACCTATCTCGAAAAAATCCCTTCACCAAAAAGGGCTGGTGGAGTGGCTCAAAGTGTAGGTAGGCCCTGAGTTTAAACCTTAGTACTGAAAAAGAAAGAAAGAGAGAGAGAGAGAAAGGAAGGAAGGAAGGAAAGAAAGAGAAAGGAAGGAAGGAAAGAGAGCGAGAGAGAGAGAGAAGAAGGAAGGAAAGAGAGAAAGAAAGGAAGGAAGGAAAGAAAGAAAGAAAGCAGGGCGTGATGGTGCACGCCTGTAGTGCAGCTATCAGTCCCACATACTCAGGAAGCTAAGGCAAAAGGAGCATTTGAACCCAAGACTTTAGGGCCAGCCTCAGCAACATAATGAGGCCCCATCTCAAAAGAGAGGGGAAAAAAAAAAAAAAAAAGAGAAGACAAAAAACGAAAAGAGCCAGGCCTATAGACCTACCCTCAAAAGGCTGAGCTAGAAGGAGTGTGAGATTGAGGCCAACTTGGGCTTCACAGTGAGACCCTGTCTTGGAAAGAAAAAGGAAGGAAGGAGCAAAATTATAAATCCATTAGGTACCAAAGTGAACACTTATTTAGACTGGAAACCCAAGCCAAACAAATGACAAATTCATAAAGGCTGACAAACCACCCCCAAACATAAAATGCAGAAAAAAATCCTTTTCCTGGTCAGGAGCCTGTGGCTTCATGGCTCACCCTGCCTGGGTCAGCTGGAGCCAGTAAAAGAACCAGCATATACTAATTGGGCCCCTGTGTATCCTCCATGTACAGCAGGGAACACTGAGGCTGGGGTGTGAAGAAGGTTTGCATGAAGTGATCAGGGCTAGAAAGGGACAAGTTTCTACATTCCAAACCTGTGACAGGCGGCCCAGCCACAGAGGACTGGTCCCTTTGGCGCCTATCCCCGTCCATGGGACCCCACTGAGAGAGGGCAACCCCCCACCCCAGGAATGCAAGCTTCAGCACTTCAAACAGACATTGGTCTAACCACCATCTCCACTCCCTGTGCCCCCACCTTCCCCTCCAGATGTGGGCACAGCTGTATTTTTAGAGCAGCCCACACCATGAGGACATTCCTTCCTTCTAATTAAGATGGTTTCAAATCTCCCCTCTGCCATCAGCCCCATTGTTCAAGTCCTCAAATATCAAAGGATGGCCAGGAGACGCCGCCTCAGTTGGTTGTAGGGTTGGGTTTGTTTTCTTTCCTTTAAAGAAAAAAATTAAGCTGAAAATGAGACCCAGAATCTAAGCAAATGAATGCCAGCTCTGGGGAGGACAGGAAGCATGATGTTGAGTAATTTGCAGGAGCTGTTCCAGGCCTTGCCCTGGGAACCCCCATTCCTCACCTGGGTTGGGGATGTCCAGCTGGTCTGCAGTCTCCCCATGTTCAACTATTGAGGGTTAGAGTCTGTGGGGATCAAGAGAGGGCCCAGTGTCTGTCCCCAGGGTGCTTGGTACAGGCACATGTTAGGGTCTGAGGGCACAGCTTCTGTGTGGTGGGCTGGTCAGCCCATTTTACAGGTGAGCAAATGGAGATCAGGCCAGTGACCAGTCTGCTGTATGTAAAGGTGGCCTGCTGTCTGGGTGAGCAAGACTCCTGATGTTCACCCTGCGGCCTGTTAGGAGAGTCCTGGTGTTGGACAAAGAATCAGACCAAGTGTGGGGGGTGGAGATGAGGGGGGAAGTGGTTAGGGAAGATTGCAGGTGGGAGGGGCTTTGACCACCTTTGAACCACCTGGAGTAACAGCCTGTTGGGACCATTCTGCAGTACTTCCTCCTAATACAGCAGAGTTCAATGACAGATAAGGAAACTGAGGCTGGAGGTGCTCAGCCCACTGGTGATGAGGTGCTAGATAACCATCCATCCCCTAATCACCGGTAAAAGCCACCACCACTCACCCCACCCAGTGAAGGACCAGCAGGTGGCTGGGCTAAGCCTTGGAGGACAGACCAGGAGTCTTGGGGTCCAACCTGAGCCTTGAGTCCAAGTGGACGGCACCCGCCCAGACCCCTGTTCCATTCCCCATGGGGCAAGGAGGGGAGACACAAAGTCGGGCAGAGGCGGGTGCTAGGATTCTTAGCTCCCGTCCAGAGCCCTGGCCTACCTGATACTTTTGGGCTGGGTGCGGGCACAAACGAAGTGAAATCTCCCGGGTGCATGCGGGGTAGGGAAGGGGGGCTGCACCACACCAGGCGGCGCACGACTCTGGCCTCCTTTGTGTCATGGCCACAAGGCGCCATCAGGAGGCTTTAGGAGGGAGTTGAGCGTGGTGGAACCGCCCCATGCAGAGTCCGGACTCTGTCGCCCCCTAGCGACCACAGCGGGACCTGCGGAGTCAGGGAAATCCCAAGCAGGCGGTGCAGGGAGGCGGCCAAGCGGACTGGGTGGGAGTCAGTATCGCCAGCGGACTTTTCTGTAATGAGGTGCTTTTCTGTTCCCAGGAACAGAACATGCAGACACGGCGCAAAGACTGTGTGCACGCGCCAGGCCTCAGTTTTCCCATCTTGCAGATGTTGCGGGAATCTCAACCTGAGATACGGGACACTGAGGCAGTTTAGCAGGAAGCAACATTTATTGTGCCGGCACAGACTCAGTGGACTCGTGTCCAAAGCCTGAGCCCGGAGAACAAAGAGGTCTCATCTTAGATACCCTTACAAGCAGGTTACAGAAGCAAAAAGCGAAGCTCAACCCACTGTGGCTGCATGTGACTTCATCGGCTATTTCATTTTCCCAGTTATGTGACCTTTTTCATGTTTCAGTTCTTTGAATTTTCTCTCTCTGCTTTGCCATCCCTTCCCTCTGCCTCATTATCAGAACACAGCCTGCCTATTTCTCTTCTAGTCCTCCTCCCTGCTGCGTAGGTAGTATGTGTGCAGCCCACCTTCCCTTCCCAACCCCCCCCCCCAGGAAACAGAGGCAGGATCACATGCTGAAAGCCGAGGGCCCGAAGTGTCAGGGGTGTTCTTGGGACACCCCTCCCCCTCGGCTGGTGCAGTGTGGCCTCACCTTGGTGCCAGGCCAACCAGGCCCCCCACCCACCACATAGGGTCAAGGCAGGATGGATTTGGTAACCAGCCAGGTTACAGGGGTGGTGTAGACACATGACCTTTTCGAGTCTCAAGGGCTTCCTCTGTAAAAGGCAAAACCACCCACGTGTGTTTTTTGAGAGATTTAGACACCACCACCTGGGGCCACACCAGGCTGATGTGAGTAGAGGCTGCTACAAATACAGCTATGACTTTCACATAATCCAAGCTAAACTCCCAGTTAATGTTTGCTAAAGCAAAACCTCAAGCTTCCTGGTTAGAGGATAATATTCTTGGTTGGGGACCCCCCCCCACACACACACATGGGGGATTCTGACTGGTGGGGTAAGTGGTCAAGAGGCATTTCAGGGAGAACCAAGGAGCTATTATTGTAACAGTGGTGGGGGTGGGGCACTGGACTTTAGAATGTTAAACCCAGTTCCAAATTTCACACCTATCCCCTTATGTATATTCTTATACAACATAAGGTATGGTTTTGCCTATTTCCAAACTTAATATAAAGGCAATATAGTGTAGAAATCGAATCACATGATTCACCTGTGTTGGTATGAAAGGTATTCTATCATATGCTATAATTTATTGCTCACTCTAACCCTGAGTTAGAACTCAGGGTTAACACTTGCTACGTTCAGCCCTTTTTACTTTAGTTATTTTTTGAATACGGTCTCACATATTTGCCTAGGCTGGCTTGGACCGTGATCCTATTTATGTCTCTCTCATAATTAAGATGACAGATACATACTGCCATGCCCAACTTTTATTGGTTGAGATAGGGATTTTGATAACTTTTATCCCCGGCTGGACTTGAACCATAATCTCTCAGTCTCTGCAACCTCATTAGCTGGGATTACAGGTGTAAACCACGAAGTTTCTATTTTTTTTCTTTTTCTGGTGGTACTAGGGTTTGAACTCAGGGCTTCCTGCTTGCTAGGCAGGCAGTTGACTACTTGAGCCACTGCACCAGCCCTGGTGTGTGTGTGTGTGTGTTATTTTTTTAAATAGGAGCTCATGAACTTTTTGCCCAGGCTGGATTTGAACTGTGATCCTCCTGATCTCTGCCTCCTGAGTAGTTAGGATTACAGGCATGAGCCACCAGCGCCTGGGCCATATATTTTTTAAGGCAGGAAAAACAATGTTTTGAGAAAAATAATCTATTTAAATTAAATTAAAAATAAGCAGTTTAAACCAAAAATGTATTAACAGCAATAATAACAATCCTATAAGCAAGTTGTGTCTGTCCCAAGAATTTGATGGTTTCCTGTTGGAAAGTCTACTGGTGTGTGGGCGGGGGTTTTACTCAAGTGGTGCTTGCCTAACAAGCCTAAGACCCTGAGTTCAAACCGCAAAAAAAAAAAAAAAAAAAAGCCTACTCATGTAATTGATCTCATAAACAAATCAAACACCCACATGTCATCTCAAGAGATGCAGCAAAAGCATGCAATAAAATACCCATTATAAGTGCTCATACTTTGTTGTGGTGGTGGTTTTCTTTAAAATGAGTGTTGTTTGGGGGCGGGGTGGGGGGTGCTGTGACTGTGGCTCAATGGTAGAACACTTGCCTAGCATTTAAAGCCCGGATCTGATTCCCAGGACCAAAAGAAGTAACATGCTGTTCATGGAAAATAAAGTTCAATAAAGACTGCAGTGCCTTATTCAGGTGTCTGCCCTATTCATCTTTGTTCAGATGACTTCACAAGTCAGTTTCAGCTCTGTTTCTGACCACAAATAGCATCTCTGGCAAGTCTGCTCTGGACTAGCCTTGGTCCAATCCCTGGATTTCATGCAGGCCCTGTCAAGTCTTCATCCCGCCCAGTGGACTGTGCGTGGCTCTTGTACTTCCAAGAGCGCCCCCGACGTGGATAGGCCAGGCTGGCTTCTCACGCCATAGGTCCTCCGGCAGCACTCCGAGACCGGTTCTCCTCTGCGCGGGCCAAGTCCCCGGCTGCGCCCGGGGCAGACAGATGAGCGCACTCCCGAGGCTGGTGGGTTTGCCTTTTGGTCTCTCCTAAATTTGCCTCGCCTCTGGGGAAAGGATGGCGGGAAGTAAAGATTCCATGCAGAATCAAAGGCTCGGCCCTCCAGAGTGCTAGGGGCCGGCTCTTCCGACGTCCTGCTAAGGGACAGAGGCCCCAGGTGGGGGTAAAAAGTGGCCAATAAGAGGTGTTCTCAAAGGGCGGCGGTGGAGGTCAGAGGTGGAGCGAGGCAGGGACCGCAGAGACGCAGTCTAGTGAAGGCAGCCTAGGAGGAGGAGGGATTCCAGGTTAGGACCCCGGAGCGCGGCGTGCTGAACCTGCAGGGGATCAGCCTGGATGACTCACACCAGAACCTCCTCCCGGTCTGCAGAGATAGGCTGTGGGATGGGTGGAGTGAGGAGTGAGTAGCTTTTCAGCCTCGGCGCTGCGGAAACTGCGGAATGGAGGATAAACCTGAGCCTTCCTTACAGCCTCGGAGCCAGGTGACCCACCCCAGTCATTCCCGGTTCCTCTTACTGTGCTGTGCACTTGCGCATGCGCCTCAGGCCGCCGCCGCCTGTAAGGTAGCCTCTGTGCACCACTGCGCCTGCGCATGAGTCTAGCGGCCCCGGCCAAGGGTAAGCGTAGCCTGAGCCCTCTGCTGTGCCGACCGCCCTCCTGCCCACTGCGCTTGCGCATCCGCCTGAGCCTCCGCGCGCTTGCACCGCTCAAATGCCCATGCGCGTGCGCTGTCTCCCAAACTTCAGCACCGCCCACCTCTCAACGTGCATGTTCTCCACCGACCTACGCCTGAGGAGGCAAATGTCCGCTGTCGCATAGCACAGCCTCGCTGGCTTCCCCACCCTGGGATGCTGAACTCTTTCCTTGCGAGTTTGAAAGCTCTGAATTCCAAAACTTACCCAAAACGCCCAGGCGTTTCAAAATGAGGGAGTGCGGGCCCCGGCGAACGACACGGGTGCAGTCACAATTGAAGGCTTAACGAAGGTGTCCAGTACACAACCTTGTGCGTTGTATGTACAGTGGAGTCAGGTGCGAAGCTCAGAAGACCATAAGGATGCCCTGTGGGCGGGTGCAAGGTTGCCGGACCCGAGGCATCCCAGGTGGGTCTTGGAGCAGACCGGACATGCTCCGGAGGCAGTACCCTTTTGAGCACTGCAGTCCTGGCCGCTCGCCCTCTCTTTTCCTTCTCCATACTCCTCAGGTGCTGGTCCTTCAGACAGATGCATGGCACATTCCCTCACCTTCTTCAGTCTTTGTGCAAATGTCAGGCCATTTTTCGTGACCACACTATTTAAAATAGTACCATCCTGTCCAAACACTTACCCCTTTTCCTAATTTATGTCTCCTTCTTAATACATATTTTGCAATTGCCTTCCTCCCCTAGCTGGAAGGAAAACGCCCTGGGGTCACAGATTTTATCTCTTTGTTCACTGTAATATCCCTAGCACCTGGAACAATAGGTTTATTGCCCCTAGTAGAGGGAGGAGTAAATATTTGTTCATTGAATCAGTAATCACTATCATAAGTAATGTTTGAATGGTTAACTTTTTTTTTTTTTAAGACAGTGTCTTAAGAGGCTGGCCTCAAATTCATGATCCTCCAGCCACAGCCTCCCAGTGCTGGGATTACAGGTTTGCACCACCACACCTGGCTTGAATATTTATCTTGATCAAGCATGGTTATAGACAATCAACATGCTTAATCTCATTGAATTAAATAATTTTCTGCAGCCTTGGAGACCTGTCAGCATTGCCTACCATGTGTGCTCAGTTGTCATCAAGTTTGTGTCTCTTGCTGCTTCCTACAGTTCTGTCTTAAGGAAACTCTCCCTTCACGAAGCTCCCTTAGAAATGCAACATGGCCCAGGTGGGATCATTTTCCTTCCACCTAGTTTCCTCCTTATGAGTTCCGGCTTAGGAGAAATTTGCTTAAGCCATGTAAGAATTATGTGCAGCAAAGGTCCCTGACACGGACCCGTCTTCAGATCTGCAGCAAGGTCTTCAGCAAGATCCTGCTCTCCAGAGCTTCTTCCTGGGCTTCCCCACCCCCAGAAAAGTATCTCACTGAACCGTGAGTGTACTTTTGCCTCCTGGCTATATCATCTCCCCAGCACCCTTCTTGGCTGGAATAAACATTATAGACAAGGTCTGGAAATACTTTAGAAAACCTTTAGCGAAACAACCTGTCATAAAACTTGCATTTAAGCATTCAAAAAGTAATTATTTCAAGACTTTAAATCAGCAGGACAATTTGCCAGGGACAAGAAATACAGTATGATATTTTGGGGGGAAAGGTCAATGATTTGGTTTTCTAAGGTCAACTACTTTATGAATGCGAAGGAAATTATCTGAGGGAAGCAGTTCATCGTTGTGCCTTTAGGGGAGTAGAGAACTTTGTATACTAAAATTTTCAAAAATTTTAATGAGCGGGCTGGGGGCATGGCTCAAGGTGGTAGAGCACCTGCCTACCAAATGAGGCCCTAAGTTTAAACCCAGTAAGGCAAACAAAATCTTGATGAGGGCTAGTGTTGTAGCTCAATAATAAGAGTGCTTGCCTAGCATCTGGGAGGCTCTGGGTTTAATCCCCATCATACACACACAAAAAAAATCTTAATAAATATCATGTATGTGTGTGTGCTGGACATAGAACTCAAGGGTCTCACAAATGCTAGGCGAGAGCTCCACCACTGAGCTCCACCCTCTACCACAAGCATATCATTTTGTAATTTAAAATCAGGAAAAATAGACTGCAACTCCCTAAAAAAAAGTAAGATAGGACATCAGGGCCCTTAGTTCTTCTGGTTGAGTGCCTTGGGAAATTTTCCTCCCATCTCTAAGGGGGTTGCACTAACATGGAAAGCTGTGCTTTGTTATAGCAAGTATTCCTGGCACATGTATACCCAGCCCAAAGCCAGATATCATCTCCAAGAACAGGCTGGTGGGCGGTAAGAGGAGGCCAACCACTCTCTGGGGGAGCCTGTTACCCTGGGGGAAGTCACTGGGGCTCAGAGGCTCCTGCCAGAGGCAGAGCTTCACTTCAGTGGGTCCCCAGCTCAGGACTGTTTTCCTGAACCACAGCAGGCATGCCCAGGGGAAGTCCAGGAAACAGGGCCAGGAGCTGTTTTCCATCCCAGGAAAATGCCAAGAGGGTGCAGGTGGGGTGAGAGTGGAGCAGAAAGCTTGGGTTTCCCTACTGTCTGCCAGCCTTGTGACCTAGGTAACTCCTCTCTGTGTGCCTCCCAGTACAAAGTGGAGACATTGTTACCTAGTACAATAAATTGTAATGCTGTGATTGGTAGGTCTGCCCCAGGGAGGGATGTGGAGATTGTTACTAGTCATTCTGTGTCCTGCCCTGTCTCCTCAGATCCAGGCCAGAGTCCTGCTCCTGACCATCTGTGCAGCTGGCATTGGTGGAACTTTTCCATTTGGCTACAGTCTTTCCATCATCAATGCCCCAACCTTGGTATGTACCTTCTGTACCCATTATCACTATGTGAGTGGGTATGGGGTGGAGGCCAACAGCTGCCCACCTCTAGGCTTCAGCTCAACATCCACTTAGTAGCAAAGTGCTACTCACATTCCCCTTTCCATTGGGATACCTTACTGGTCCCTTGAGGTTTAAACAGAGCTCTGCATCCTCCTGCAAACCTGTGCCCTCCTGAGTCCCTGATCTTAGCAGATGACTCTACATTCTATCTAGTAATGAGGGGAGATTACCCTTGACCCTTTCCTTCCTCTCTTGGATACCAAGACCTTCCTAACTACCTCTAGAATCTAGCCATTTCCCCCATGTCCCCAATTCTGACCCAATTCTGAGTCCTCATTAGATTCCCTCTTTCCCTGTCTTCCCCTCCCTCCCTTTCTCTTCTTTTTTCCTTTTTTTTTTTTGGCAGTACCAGGGCTTGAACTCAGGGCCTTGTGCTTGCTAGGCAGCTGTTTTCTCACCCGAGCCACTCCTCCAGCCCTCCCTTTCTCTTCTTGATCCCCTCACATTCTCCAAGTCACTTCCCTGCCCAGAAACATTCTATGTTTCTTCCCAGTGCCTAAAGGAATGACAGACTCATCCAGCTCAAGTCTAAGGCTTCCTGGGATCAGAACCTCTCCCTCTGCCTTCTGCCTTCATCTCCTCAACCCAGATAACCAAGTTAGATGTCATCCCCCAAATATCCTTTTTCTAAGCCTCCTTCTACTGGGAAGTCCTTTATGCCCACCTGCAGAAGCCTACCCCAAACATTTCCACCATCCCAAAGCCTTCCTTCCCTCCCTGGCCCTCAGTGTTATCACTTCCCAGGCTGTCATCACTCCAGCTTGTGTTGGCCATTTTGTGCCCATCTCATTTCTCTTGCCTTGTGTCTGAATCATCTTGAGTTCCCAGCACCTGACACTGCCCTGACCCATGTCAGTTGAATCTTTCAGTCCCCATGATAGAAGCTCACCTCTAACTTGTTTAAGAAGGTCAAATGTGCTGGGCGCCAGTGACTCACACCTGCAATCCTAGCTACTCAAGAGGTACAGATCAGAAGGATCACAGCTCAAAGCCAACCCAGGCAAATAGTTCGAGAGACCCTATCTGGGAAAAAAACCCATCACAAAAAAGGGCTGGTGGAGTGGCTCAAGATGTATGTAGGCCCTGAGTTCAAACCTCAGTACCAAAAAAACCCCAAAATTTCCAGAATAGGCCTGTGGCTCTTTCCCCTGCCTGGCTTTGTTCTTCACTCAGTGGGCAAGTGGGCAGCTATCACCAAATTGACTCTGAGCTGCCAAGGCAGGAGAGAGTTGACCCAACACCAAACCTACTACCCTCCCTCATGTCTTGTCAGGAGGATTAAGAGCAGTATTTCATCCTTAATCAAGAGAACGCTATTAAGGACTTCCCCATTCACAGTCTTTCCAAAACATGTGGCTTCCATGCACAGCCCTGAGGTAGCAGCTGTGGAGGGTGAGGCTCTGTGGAATCTGAATTACCTGGGTGCAGCCCTGACCTATGCCTGAGGCCATGGGCAAGTCATTTCAGCTCCCCTGTGCCTCACAAAGTAATGTATGCATAATCGGGCACAGTCATCCCTCAGTATCCAACAGGGATTGATTTCAGGATCCTGGGTTGATTCCAAAATTGCCTGGATACTCAAATCTCTTTTATAAAATGATATTGTATTTGCATAGAACTTACACAATCCTCGTTTAGATTTTAAATCGTCTCTGATGACAATAATACCTTATCCAATGTAAATGCTACGTTAATAGTTGTTCTACTGTATTGCTTAGGGAATAATAATGAAAAGTCTATTCATGTTCACTTCAGATATAGTTTTTTTCCTGAGTGTTTTCCCCATCTGCAGTTGGTTGAATCCACGCATGGGGAACCTGTGGATACAGAAACATGGCTCACTGAAGATAAGTCCAGGAGTTTTGTTGTTGTTGTTTTGTTTTGGCATTGGTACTGGGGATTGAACTCAGGGCTTGGCACTTGTAGACAAGTGCTTTTACCAGTTGAGCCATACCCCAGTTCCAAGTCCAAGAGGTATAAATATCACAAAAGATAATTCATAGAGGATTGACTGGGGCGTAGAGAATGCATACAAGCAAGGGTAGACTGCTGTAACCATATAAAAATACTAATTATGCTCTAAGGAAACAAGAAAATAGTTTATTCTGAACCAAATATGAGTGCCCATGGTCCAGGAACACGGATTCAAGATGCCCTGAATGACATGTTCCACCATGGAAAAGGTCTTAATAGTCCCAGAAGAGAAAGTCATGAGTGCATGAGGTAGGTGGGTTATAACAAAACGAGGATTTAGAAAACAGGATTTAGGATTTAGATATTGTCTTTATCATATTCTTAGCTTTAGGGTTGGTGGGGGCTAGAGGTGTGTCCAGCTTAGTGATGCATCCCAAGAGTTTTATGGACGTCAAGAGAATATTAGCCCCCCTCTACCCTGTACATCTATTATATGATAAATTTATAAAAGTGAGTGTTAGGTCAGATATAGAGGTTGATAGTAAATGACTATTAAAAGGAAGCCGGGCACCTGTGGCTCATACCTGTAATTCTAGCTGCTTAAGAGGCAGAGATCAGGAGGCTTGTGGTTTGAAGCCAGATTGGGCAAATAGTTCATGAGACCCTATCTCAACAATACTCAGTACAAAGAAAGGTTAGTAAAGTAGCTCAAGTGGTAGAGCACCTGCCTAGCAAGCATGAGGTCCTGAGTTCAAGCTCCAGTACTGCCAAAAAAAAAAAAAAAAGCAAAAAGCTAAGGAATAACCCAAGGTAATTTTGGCTCTTGATCTCCAACATTCTATTTCTCCACAATCAGGATGTTTTAGTCAGCCAACACCAAGCTATCTGCAGGATTGGTACAAGCTATCTGCAGGATCAGTTCATAGTTGTAATGCAGATTGAGAAGCACTGTAGTCTTATCATTCCCACACCCAAGAGACAAGTGGAAGGAGCAATTGCTTTTTGACCTTTCAGCTAAGATCAAGTGTAGAAGCCATATAACAGAGCACAGTAATGGTCAAGGATTATAGCCAGCCTGAAGTGACCTCACAGCGAGGAGACCAGAGGGAGCCCCTACCTCCTTCTCTTGCCACCTCTGAGATTATGCTGGTGTTCACCATTGCTCATATCCGACAGAAAACCAATCCACAAGGGAGCCCAGTGTTGTAGACTGTTCAGGAGGCTTCCTGGGGCAGCAGCAGGATGGAAAGGGACTTTAGTTGGCTTGGAAGATATAGTATAACCAGAACTACATTTGGCCTTTGCCCCTGGTTCCTGGCACCAAGCTCCTGAAATCCTTGGAATTTCCCTAGTATGGAAAGGAGCATCTTTTGTTATTTGGAATGAGCTCCTTTTGATCATACCTTAGTTTATGCTAGTGTTGTGGCTTATGGTGGGGCCCCCAGATAACCTCAGAAAGGCCAAGTGATTAGAGGAGGAGAACTTTCATCCCCACCCCCTGACTTTGGTAAGGGGAGAGAACTGAAGATTAAGCTCTGTAAAAATACTTGAACAGCAAGATTTGATGTGCTGTCAAGTTTGAAACACCGAGATGCTAGGAAGGTGGTGTGCCCAAAGAGGGCATAGAAGCTTCTACCACCACCCCTTCCCTAGAGCCTTACCCTGTGTATCTCTTCCATGTCACTGTTCCTGAGTTGTATCCTTTATAATAAACCAGTAAACATAAGGAGAGTGCCTGAGTTTTGAGAGCTGTTCTAGCAAATTTTTGAACCTGAGGAGAGGGTTGTAAACTCCCAATTTATAGAACACTTTGACTTGTGGAATTTGATGCTAACTCCAGGTAGAAATGGATTAAATTGTAGTACACCTAACTGGTATCGAGAGGTGGAGCATTGCTTAGTGTAGAAAACCTCAACATATTTGTGGTCAGAAGCATCGTGTGTGTGTGTGTAGAGGTACAGTGTAATCCCAAAGTGGGCAAATGGCGAAGGACCAGCTCTAGGCTACAAGAGATACTGAAAGTCAAAGAAACCAGCACATTGGAGGTGCTCAGGTGTTAGTTCTTGCCCCATGGGGCGCAGTATTGCTCAGGCAATTTGGTGTTTGCTCTCCCTAGGCACAGAGACCTCTGGGTATGTGTGGGTGGGGAGAGGCCTGTCTTGTCCAGCACCATTTCCTTACCCCCATCCCCAGGAATCTAACTGGCTTCTCTGTCCACAGCATATTCATGAATTCATCAATGAAACATGGTGGGCACGTACTGGTAGGCCTCTGCCCAACCACCTCATTTTGCTTGTGTGGTCCTTCATTGTGTCACTCTACTCTCTGGGGGGCCTCTTTGGAGCACTGCTCACCGGACCCATGGCCATCACACTGGGAAGGTAAGTGCTTCTGTTACAGGAACTGGTGACACTCCAGGAAGGAGATCTCCAAAAGGGAGGAGGCCTCTGCCTAGTCCTTGGGTACCAAGTAAAGAATTTTAGGACGCATCAAGATAGAGATCAAGAAAGTTTATTAGTAAAACAAAGCTGAGGAAAGATAGAAACAGTACACAGCCCAGACATGGGTGCAGGCACATCTGATAACAAGTGCAAAAAGTGCTCTAACATCAGGGTTATTTATGGTGAAAAAGTAAGTTGGGGGTTTGGCAGGAATTTACCTTAGGAAAAGGGCTTGCCTTTGTTCTGACACCTGGTTTATTTAATCATTCTTGCTGTTACTTTGTTTTATCAATTGGGCCCAGAGACTTCAAAGGAAGTTCCTTTTAAGATAGGTGTCATCTTTGTAAGTACTTCTTGTACCCAGAGGAGTCATTTTCCCGGGTGTTCTTCCCAGGATAAATGTCTTGCTTTAAGATATCCTGGCTTAGTTTCCAGTGCACACTATTTTTTGGGCAAGTGGGCAAGGTCAGGGGAAGGAGATCTGCTCTTTTTCCCTTTTGTTTTTTTCTTTTTTACTAAATGTTGCAATTTACTGAGAGGGCATAAGGCTTAAAGCAAAGAAAACAGTGCCTGCGTGCTTTTATTCAAGACATTTATTAATACCGTGTTTATCACTGAATTCCTGGCTGCTGTTTCCCAAGCCTCATTTTCCCTGATCTAGCCTGCCTCACTTCCTGGGTACCCCCAGCATGCCCTTTAATGGGGGGGGGGAGTGTTAGAGAGGGAAGATGTCCAGCGGACTCCAGACTCAGATCAGCACCTCAGGCAGCCTCTTGCTCTGCCTGTGGGTTAACCTGGCTAGTCACATTTTCAAGGAGATTTAGTAGAGTTCTGTCTGTTCAAGGAGGGGATACTCCTGGTTGCTCAGTCCATGTCCTCTGTGTTATTTGACCTTAAGCAAGTGTTTTCTCCCTTGGCCTCACTTTCCTTCTATGTATCTCATACAATTCTTTGGTTGCAAAACAGAAGAAACTGGTGCTCGAACAATAAAAATTATAATGACTGGAAGTATATTGAGGTGACTCCTAGAATGGAAGAAGTGCTTAAAGCCAGGTCTTGAGAAGGACGTGAACCAGGGTAGGGCCAAGGTTTCAATAGGCAGAGCCTTGGACTCTTATTTCTAGGGAAGATGACTTCAGCATACTCACCTTTAGCCACATTCTGTCTCCAACATCTTCCTTCAAGGTCCAGAATCCAGGAGGATAGGCTGTTATTGATACATTTTGAGTCACAAGATTAAATCTGTGGAGGACTGGGAGAGAAGCAGTTCCAGTAGAAAAAACAAATGGCTACCACACTCTACCCTTTGCTAGTTACTAGAACATGTGTTCATGTTCTATTCATGGAGCGAATACAATCTCCACCTCCTGAGTAGCTGGTATTACAGGCATGAGCCACCAGACCTGGCACTATTTAATATTTTTGTACCATCATTGACCTTTGAAACTGTGGTTAAGGGTATCAATAAGATAGGAAGAGGAAAGAAAGAAGAGTAAAATTATGAAAAGGGACAGGGTGGTAGAATTTCTTTTAAAGCATATGATGCAGAAAGCCTGCATCATATGCTTATTTTTGCTTGCTTGTTATGTGACCTTTATCCTCCAGTTTTCTTCTCTCTCTCTCTCCCTCTCTTTGTCTTCCTCTCTGTCTTTGTCTTTCTCTCTCTCTCTCTTTCACAAAAAGAAAAGGCTGTCCTCAATCTCTTGATCCTCCTGCCTCAGTCTCACAAGTGCTTGGATTACAGATGTGCACTGCCTCAGTCTCCTAAGTGCTGGGATTACACATGTGCACCACCACATCCAACTGGTTGAATTTCTTTGCCCATTATGGTGACCCAAATACGCATTCTTGAATGGGCTTGGTGGTCCTGATTGTGTACGATCTTCAGGGGTTGTTATATTTTAAGGTCATCTGCTTCTGGATGATGGGTTCATGGCACAATAATGAGATCCATTGATACCAGCCCTTCTCCCTTCATAGACATAACTTCCTTGATTGGATCAAAAAATGCTTAGGTATCATGTCTTTCTATTTAACAGATATCTGTTAGGGCATCTTCAACTGCAAGAAATAGAAAACCACAACCCAATCAGCTAAAATAATAGGAGATCTTTTATCTCCCACAACAAGAAGTCTATAGATGGCTGACTTCAGGGCTGTTCAGTGCTCCAGCTCTGGTGCTCTGAAATTTCCATAGCTACAGTCTTTATTCTGTGCCAGCTTTTGTTGTGGTTTGGATATGAAATGTCCTTCCCAAAGACTGAGGTGTTGAAGGTTTGGTCCCCAACTGGTGACACTATTGACAGGTGATTAGACCATGAGGATGCTAACCTCATTAATATAGTAATCCATTGATGAGTTCACCGCTGAGTGGACTATTAGGAGGTGAGGTCTTGTTACAGGAAATAGGTCACTAGAGGTGTGCCTTTGAAAAGTATATCTTGTCCCTGACCCTTTCAGCTCTCTCTCTGTTCTTGGCCACTCTGAGTAACTTTCCTCTGCCATAGCCTTCTGCCATAATGTTCTGCCTCACTTTGGGCCCAAAAGCAATGGAGCCAGCCAACCATGGACTGAAACCTCTGAAACTGTGAGCCAAAATAAGAATTTCTCCCTTTAAGATGTTTTTCTCAGGTATTTTGTCATAGCAATAAAAACTATCGAACAGCTTTAGTCTCAGGTTTATAGTTGAAAAGCTATCAGCAGTGCCCCACTCAGATGCAACAATAGAAGGGGAATTTATTTCTTCCTGGGTGATACTTAGAAGAAAAAGAAACTTTCAAAAAAAGTACCATGTTTTGTTGTCCAGCGTCAGGTTATTAGCCATCTTGCTGCTACAACAAAAATACCCGAGACTGTGTAATTTATAAAGAGCATAATTTTTTTTTAAGTCTAAAGACTGAGAAGTCCAGGATCAAGAGGCACTAACAGATTCAGTGTCTGGTGAGAGCAGTTTTTTGCTCCCATGATGGCCCCCGGTGTCTGTATCCTCATATGGCAGAAAGATTGAGCAGCAAAAGGCAAAAAAGAGTTAGGAGTATAGCTCAGAGGTAGAGCACATGAGTACCATGCAAATGCCCTAGATTTAATCCCCCAACACCCACACCCACACAGCATAAAGGGCCAATCTAGTTCCCTGTAGCCTTTTAAAATCATTAATCCCATTAATCAATGAAGGCAGAGCCCTCATTGCCTACTCACTTTCTGAAGGCCCCACGTTTTAATACTGGTACACTGGCAATTAAGTTTCAACATCAATTTGTAGGGGACACAAACATTCAAACTATAGCACTCACTTAGAGACTGTTTCATGCTATTGGCTTCACAACTGAACCATGTGGCGATAGGGGCACTGTCCAAACAAAAGTAGGGCTCTTCCTACAAAGAAGAAGGCAGTAATAGCTGTTACCTGAGCATCTAGTGACACCTGGTATGATATCCCTAGATAACAGTACTGGTATAAGCTTGAAGGGATAGAAAATTCAAATTTGGCACATATGCCTAGTTGAACTCCATTCAACTCCTGTCCCATGCCCAGTGGCAGGGACCTAGCGCAGTACTTCCACTCAGAAGCTGACTGAAGCCTTGAGATGTGCGGCTTTATTGTGTGCTCAGGGTTGGTATTTGCTATGGTCTGGATAAGTGTCCTCCAAAGGTCTCTGTGTTGGTTACCAAGCTGTGGTGCTGCTGGGAAGTAATGGGACCTTTCATAGGTAGGGCCTTACTAGAAGGAAGTTAAGACCTTTGGGGGCATGCCCTTAAAGGAGATATTGGGACTCCAGCCCCTTCCTGTCTCTTTCTCTGTATCTTTGCTGCCATGAGGTGAACAGGCCTCATTCACTACACACTCCCACCATGATGGGAGCCCAAAGTAACAAGGCCAAGTGACCTGAATCTGTGAGCCAAATAAAACTTTTCTCCTTTAAAGTTGACTATTTTAGGCATTTTCATCACAGTAATGGAAAGCTGACTAACAGTTGGGTGGGGTGGCAGGGTGGTAGAAAGCCCTATCCTTGAGCCCATGTGATTCTCCATCCTTGCCACTCTGGTTTCTTTGTTTATGAACCAACCGAGCTTTTTCTCATTGAGAGGATAGTAATTCACTAAAGTAGACTGACTTTATTCCAAAACTCGAGGTCAGGTATTGGGATTCTCCTTTTAGGGTATTCAGTTACAGACACTTGGAGCACCATAGGATGTCTGTATTAGTTACTTTTCTCATCACTGTGACAAAATACCTGACACGAACAACTTAAGGCAGTAAGGATCTTATTTGGGCTCATGGTTTCAGAGGTTCCATCCATTATGGCAAGGAGGGTGTAGTAGAACAGAGCAGTTCACACCATGGTGGACAGGGGGTTGGATGGGACAAGGTACAGCCCCCAAGGGCATATCTCCAGTGACCTACTTTCTCCAGGTAGGCCTCAGCCTCCAGAATCTCCCAAAATAGAGCCTCTAGCTGGGTACCAAGTGTTGAACATATGAGCCTGTGCGGTACATTTCATACCCCAACCATAACAATCTCCTAGGTCTAAAGAGTCGAGTGGAGGGGCAGCTACTTTTGGGACCCTGGCCCCAACTCTAGGGACTCTACTCTTCCATTTTGCACTTCTTCATCTCAATAAATGCTCCCACTTTACTTACAGTGTCAAGTAAAGTGACAGAGCTCTTTTTTTAGTGGTACTGGGGCTTGAATTCAGGGCCTCGAGGACACTTGGTAGGCAGGCACTCTACCACTTGAGCCATTCTGCCAGCCCTTATAGAGCTTGCTGAACTTGGTTTAGACCCACTAGTGAATATTCCTCCTGCTTACCTCCACTCAGAGTTGCCAGGTTTTCAAGTCACCTAATGTGTCAAGTCACAATATCTAATATGATATGTGCTTATATTAGTCAACTTTTCTGTTGCTATAAGAAGGTACCTGAGGCTGGGGACTTTTTAAGGAAAAGAGGTTCATTTAGTGTGGTTCTGAAGGTTTAAGGACATGACACTGGTGTTGGTTTTGCTCTGGTGAGGACCTCACGGCCGATGGCATCCCAGTGATGGGAGCACAGGCAAGAGGGGAAGACCATACGGAAAGATGGGAAGCCAGAGCGAGGGGAGGGGACAATAACGACCTCCCATTAGGCCTCACTTCTTATGGGTCCCACCACCTTCTTAACATTGCCACACAGGGGACCAAGCTCCCAACACATGGACTCTTAAGTGACAGACCATACTCAAATCGTAGAAGTGCTGCCTGCAAAATGGAAAGAGCTCTCTGAGATTTGCCCCTCCTTCTCGGGTGCAGCAGTTCATCAGGCACTTTGGAGGAAGTATGCCGGCATCTTAGTCCACGGGCCTCAGGAACGTCATTGACGTGGCAGATCCTCATTTTTAGTCTTCCTGCTCTATGTCATACCTGTACCTTATCAAGACATCTAGTGTCCTCGCTGCTGTTCTCCTCCAGGTCCTCTCAGTATGAACTCATCATAGTAGTGGACCACCAGGATGTCCCATGGAATCCATAGATCCCTGTGGAATAGATTGTGGCCGTCAGCTAGAGAGCTGCTGTATCCTTAAGGCAGATTGGATAAGGTGTATTACCATCCTTGCCAGGTGACAAGGATGTCTTTGTATTGAAATGGAGCAAAATGCATTGGCAAGAGCAAAGTACTGTATTGTTAATAATTATTATTAATGGAATTTATTGTTTCCAGTGAGAAAACCATATATTATTACAATTGCAATTACTAGTTACCACTAGTTTGTAATCTTTTGTCATTTTCCATACTGTAGTCTCAGGAGACCTAAGCTTTGGTTCATATCCTATTGCTGATGTGCTCTTATCTCTGGGCAGAACACTGTCCTTCTCTGGTCTTCAGTTTTCCCACCAATACAGTAAACGCTCCTGGGCAACCTGTTTAATAGCACTTCTGAGCTCCACATCAGGAGCCCAAAAGTGGGGTTTCATCATGTTGGAGCAGATGACATTTCTCATGTTCCCTTCCTTGCTTTGGAGTCTTGATCCCCCTGAAGTGACTTTATATATGATGAGAGAACTGTACTTGGCTTCCCACGCATCCCTTCCCTGTTCTTCCTCATGAGGGTTTTATTTAGTCTGAGAAATTACATATTCATTCATCCACTTTAAAAAGGAGTTCAGGAAGAGCAATGCTTCATCTAAAGAGGAAAAGCAAAACAAAAAAAAATTGTCATTTTAAGCTGCTGTGAGGCAGAAAGGAGAATAATTTGGGGGCATATTAGGAGAGGACAGTGGGAGTATGCACCCCAAGACATACAACAAGTGAACTTAGGGTTTTCAATTCACTTGGTTTGTTTTCCTTGAAACAATTCATGCACACACATGTTTCTGAGTCTGATCGGGACTTGTTGGAGTTGCAAAGAGGACATGGTCTCTCTGGACTGCAGCAGAGCCTCTCTTGCCCGTGTTCCATTTCTCCCAAGGAAGAAGTCCCTCCTGGTGAATAACATCTTTGTGGTGGCTGCGGCGATCCTGTTTGGCTTTAGTCGCAAAGCAGGCTCCTTTGAGATGATCATGCTAGGAAGACTGCTCATAGGAGTCAATGCAGGTACCTCCTCATGCCTCTCTGTTCCTATTCATTCCTCAGTTCCTTTTCTTTCCTTCCTGTATTCCTTTTATTCATTGACTAATTATTCATTTATGCCCACCTGTTTTACAAAATGATTAAATATGGCGTATTTTAAAAGATTGAAATAACTAGACATTGGCAGTAAATATAAATGAAAAAAAGTTGTACAGCAATGGGGGGAAATCCCCCAAACTTATACTAAGTCCTGTGTTTGAGTAACACTCTAAGCATGAGCTTCCTGGCAGCCAAGTTATAAGGAATATAGGATGAATTCTTTGATCTTCCCTGCAGAGGCAGAAACTCCTCAGTTTCTGGGTATCTTCATGTGAGGGAGCAGAATTTTGAGTACATCCACCTGGGTATTTAGGGGCTCCAATCGACAAACATGTCTTGACTCCCCTATTGTTTATACAGTTAGGTGCTAATGTCTATTTTAATTATCCGTTCCTGTGACACAAATTACTCCCGTATTTAGTGACTTTAAAAAACTGACATTTATAATTCCACAGTTTCTGTTGATTAGGAACCTGGGAATGTCTTAACTGGGTAGCTCAGGCTTGAGGTCTCTCAGGAGGGTGTGATAAAGCTGCCCGGCAGGGCTGCCATCATCTAAAGCTTTGGCAGGGGCTGGAGGATCTCTTCCAAGATGGCTCCCTCACATGCTGCCTCGGCATCATGGTGCTGCTTGAGTGTCCCTATAACATGGCAGATGCTTCTCTAGAGTAAGTGGTCGGGAGGAAGGGAGAGAGAGAGAACAAGGAGAAAGTTCTAGTGCCTTTTTTGTCTCAATTCTAGAAGTTCCACACCACCAATTTTTCCACATTCTGTTAATTAGAAGTGAGTCACTCAAAACAACCAACTCTGCAGGGGAAAGGAATCAGGTCAGACATTGTGGTGCCCTGAGTACCCAAGCAAGAAGGAAGGAAGAGCAGGGGGACCCCTCAGACTCCTTGGCCAGTCACACAGTTGCCTTCCTCTCAATTCTCTTCCCAGCGTGTAAAGAGAGAGCCAGACATTGATGGGAGATGTTTCTCCATCCCAGGCCTGGGAGGGAGGTGGTGCTGCTGCACTGCCTGCACCATTCCCAGGCTTATCATGCCCCATACTGTGGTCTCCTGGCTTTTGCTGTTGTCACCATCTGGGGTGGGTGGTGAAAGTGCTGTCCAAGTTCTGTGTTTTCCCACTGGCTGTGTAGGTACCAGGTACATCCATGGGGAAGGCAGGGTGAGGTGAGAACCTACACTGTAGTTGTCAATGAAAGTGTTGACATGAGAGCCTGGACAACTGGTGGGCATCCAGGATGCAGTCCTTTCCTTTTCCCACCTCTGCCTCGCAGAGACTATATTATTCATCTTTTCATCACTGTAACTAAATACTCGAGGTAATAAACTCACAAAGAGAAAAGGGTTATTTTGGGGTCCTGGTTCTGGATGTTTCAGTACAAGATAAAGTGGTTCCTTTGCATTAGATTTCTGGCAAGGGCAACCTATCACAACAGACCACTCTCTCTTCATGATCCAGGAAGCAAAGAGAAGAGGAAGAGACTGGAGTCCCATTATCCCCTTTAAGGTCATACCCCCAGTGACTGAAGAATCTCCAAAAGGCCATACCTCCTAAAGGTCCATAGCACCACACAACAGCAATACCCTGGGGACCAAGCCTTAGCACATGGACCTTTGGGGGACATTAAACATTTAAACCACTGCAGAGACCTTAATACCTACAAACATCCCATGAAAATGTGGGGCTGTGGTGAGGGACCAGGGTGGAAGCTGATCTAGAAAAGACTTTCTTTTCTCCCAGAAATCGTGAGGAATTGAGTTGTGATACTATTGGCTCTACACCAGACATGGTGGAGCTCCTCAGAGTATGTGGGGTGAGAGAGCACCCCTCAGTGCAAGAATCCAGCAGATAAGTGGCTGGGTGGTGATGAGGGAGGCCCCTGAGTGACCAAGTGTTGTGAGGGTCCCTCCTGGTGACTGATGTGCCCCTGCTGTGCACGTGTCCAGGTGTAAGCATGAGCATCCAGCCCACGTATCTGGGGGAGAGTGCCCCAAGGAGCTCCGGGGAGCAGTGGCTGTCACCTCAGCCGTCTTCACAGCCCTGGGGATTGTGATGGGGCAGGTGGTTGGACTCAGGTAAGCACCTCTTTCCCCTGTGCATTGAGTGACTTCAAAGATGCCAACAAAAACCTTTCCTCATCCAACTTCCTCTCACATCCACCAGATAGATTAGGATATTGCTCCTTTGCACGAAGGCATTGAAGTTCTGAACACATCCATGTTCCCAATACACAAAAAGGGTATTGATCAATCACACACGTGGGAATCACTTTTTCCCATTCTCTCCAGGACACTTTGCAGAGAACGGGTCTTGATAGGGGAGAAGGTGAAGATTTGGGTTTTTAAAGGGGAGCATGTCCGGGCATCCCAGGACATAGAGGAGAGGACAGAACCTGGATCCCTGGGGAGGAGAGTTGCTAGGTTTGAGTTGGGGCAAGGACCCTGCTCTCTCTTGGTTCCTACCTTGGTGAAAGAGATCTTGATGTTTATACAGAGATGGACAGACAGAGGCAAAGGGCAATGCAACCCTCTGCAAGCAGATTAGCAGATAGACAGGGGGCCAAGGGGAAAGGTGGGCAGACTGTGGAAGGAAGTATTTGTCCTATCCTGTCTTCTCACTCCCCAGGGAGCTCCTGGGTGACCCACAGGCCTGGCCCCTGCTGCTGGCCAGCTGCCTAGTACCTGGGGTGCTCCAGCTCACATTCCTGCCCCTGGTTCCTGAGAGTCCTCGGTACCTCCTCATTGACTGTGGAGACACCAGTGCCTGCCTGACAGGTGAGTCCCTGCCATTGGGCCCCAGACCACGCTTAATCCAGGGATGCATCTCACTAGACCATATCAGTCCTCATTTCTTGGGGTTTATTTATTAGGGAAAAGTCATCCTTCTATTTGTGCTTCAACTTCATGATCAAGCCATAGCATCCCTTCAAAACTGTTTATCAAGGGGACATCTTAAATTGTAGGACAGTGGGATAGGTCACATCCAATCCCTTCCATCCAGGAAACCCAGGGTGGTGCAGAGAAAGAGCCACACGTATATGCAAGGTGAAGCACCTGTGTAAGCCTTACCTGACTATGTCAACTGGGTGATGATTATTTTATCAGTAAACTATAGCTATAATAAGGATACCCAAGAACAATTGAAAAATCTCTGTCTTAAAGTAATAATCATTTACGACATATTTTACTCATTTAGGGAGCCAGTTTCACACTGCTGATCTCAGCTGGGCCAGCTCATGGCATTGTGGATCATGGCCCTTCTAAGCTAGTCTGGGCTGTAGAGACCTGAGCTGTACACGTCTTTCCTCTCACTCATGGTACCAGTGGGCTAGTCTAGGAATGCTCTTAGTGTGGTGGTGTCAGAGGTACGAGAAAGCAAACCCAGCTGCATAAGCACTTTTTAAACCTTTAGCCCCCTTCACATCCTTTATTCCACTAGCCAAAGGGAATCACACTGTTAAATAAAAAGCCAATCTATACATCTCTTCAAAATTTTTTATCCAGGGGATGTCTTAAATCACTGGCATTCCCTCTCCCAAGGAAGAGGTACAGATTTAGAGAAGAGCAAAGACCAGGGCCCATGAATTCCTCTTCTCCATTTGTCATCATAGGTACAATTATGCATGGCTCTGCCCCATGTAACAGATGTTCAGTCCCATCCAAGGATTCCCCCAGATTCTCATCCAGTCATGTCATCAGCTTAAAGACCTGGCTTTTAAGATCACATTAAGTCTGTATATGCCTTTTCTTGATCCAGAGTCTTAAGGTCTAAAAAGACAAAGCGTCTTTTCTTGTACTTAGCATATAATGGTGAAAGTGAGACAAGGGAACCAGAATTAGTAGTCTGATTTTAAAAATGACAAGGTAAGGACAAGTCATTGATCCGTAACAGCAATTCTCAAGAGTCCCTGGGAGCATATTGCCAGGTCTCCCTTGCTTGGGAGTAGAGAATGTTCCTTGATCAGGCTCTGGCTCTGTCCTCTGGGAGGGGCTTCTAGGTTATGGTTTTCCAAGATTCTTGCACCTCCCCTCTGAGATATTATCCCTTTTCCACTACCTTTCTTGACACCTTCTGAAGAGAGCATTGGAAAATGCTTTTGGTGATTAAGCAAATTTCTCAACCTGCTTCCTTCCTATAGAAAGTTGGGGACACAGAAGTCATTATATTTCAAATTGTTTCAGTATCTTTTAGTCCAAGCTAATAGAGCTTTTGCCAATACAACTTTCTCAAAAATGATTTCAGTTTCCTATGTATTTCACTTACGTGCTGAGAGAGAGAGAGATTGAGATTGAGATTTGAGGATGGGGTGAAGGCTCACTGTGAGGGGGAGAGAGATGTCTGAGGATAGGGTGAGGTCTCACTGTAAGGGACCAAAGAGGGACTGAGGGAGGGGAGCTCAGCACCCCTTTCCCCATCTCAGCCCTGCAACGGTTGAGGGGCACAGCAGATGTGGCAGGAGAGCTGGAGGAGATGGAAAAGGAGCATGCCACCTTCCAAGGCCAACGTGCACGGCGCCTGTGGGAGCTATTCCAGGATCCAGCCCTGCGGAGGCAGGTGATAAGCCTCGTGGTGCTAAGCAGTGCCATGGAACTCTGTGGGAATGATTCGGTGAGGTCCCTTCCCTACCCTACACCCTGGGCCCAGGGGCTTAAGTAGCTTGGATCCATGGGAGGTTGAAGGGAGCCAATGCCTCAGAGCTGCCCCTCCACTGACTCAATATTAGGTCTATGCTACACCTCCTCCGTGTTCCTGGAGGCAGGAATGCCCTACGAGAAGGTCCAGTATGCCATCATTGGGACTGGTTGCTGCGAGCTCCTCACTGCCTTTGTTAGTGTGAGTTGGGATCTGAGCCTGCCCTGCTGGGAGGGATCCTCAGGTACTGGTGCCCCTGGGACTGCAGTCTTCCAAATTAAACCATTTTCCACTCCTGCCCACACTGTCAAAAATGCAATGAGTCATCAAGCATTTATTGAGCCCCTACTGTTTTCTAGGCATTCAAACCATCATTTTGAGATGAGAAAACAAAATGAAGTTGAGAAAATAAAATGAAGTTGGGAAATTAATAAAACCATAATCTCCTGAATCAATAAACTACTCCCCCTAGCTTCCTTGTGAGGCCCCTCCTCATTGCCTGCCCCCAAACCAAAGGGATAGTAACCTGGTGTGTGAGTAATTCTTGAATTGCTCCTTTCCCTTGCAGTGTGTGGTGATCGAGAGGGTGGGACGGCGGGTGCTGCTGATGGGGGGATACTGCCTGATGACCTGCTGGGGAGGCATCTTCACAGTGTCTCTGTGTCTGCAGGTACTAGGGGGGTGAGGGGAAGTAAGTGGCTGGGCCAGGCCTATTTCCTCCTCACCCTTACCCCATCTGCTACAGAGCTCCTTCCCCTGGATGCCCTACCTGGCCATGTCCTGCATCTTTGCCTTCATCCTCAGCTTTGGCATCGGCCCTGGTGAGTGGACCCAAAAAGCTATGGGCTCTGGGCCTTGCTGCAGGAACAATGGGTATCTGGGTGAATGACGGGTGGGTGTGCGTGCAGGATCATCCAAAGACCCCAGAGCCCACCTGTACTGAGGCTTCTGGGAGTCAGTGGCTGAACTGGGCTTACTGGGAGCACACTGGGCTCAGGTGTGAGATATGTGCAGCAGGGGACTCTAGATGAGTGCCCCATCACCACTACTTGCAGCTGGAGTGACGGGAATTCTGGCCATGGAGCTGTTTGACCAGATGGCCAGGCCTGCCGCCTACGTTGTCTGTGGTGCTCTCATGTGGACCATTCTCTTCCTGGTCGGGCTAGGGTTCCCCTTCATCATGGTAGGATCACCCCTCTCCAAAGTGGGGTACCCTGCCTCAGGTTTTTTTCCCCATCACTGAGTACCCCAGAGGGAGGCCTCCCTCCAGGGAGACTGAGGGGAAGGGGTCTTACGTGAACAAAGGAGACAACTCCCTCCTCACCGTTGACTTGATATGGGCCTTCCATTGAGGGCTCTGGGGGCCACACCAGGTCTTGGGGTCTCTTTTAACCCACAGGAGGGCTTGTCCCACTTCCTCTATGTTCCTTTCCTCTGTGTCTGTGTCTGTGGGGCCATCTACACTGGCTTGTACCTCCCTGAGACGAAAGGCAAGACCTTCCTAGAGATCTCTGAGGAATTGCATAGACTCAACTTGCCCCAGCGGACTGGAGGCCCCAAGTGGAATAACCTGGAGATCATCCAATCCACAGAGGTCTAGCTGCAAAGGTGTGACCAGAGCCAAAGTTGTTGTGTCTGAAACATAGGTTTTCATTTCTTTTGTGTCTTAGTCTCTTTGTACTGCTAAAACACAGTATCTAGACTGAGTGGCTTATTATAAATAATAAAAATTTCTTATAGTTCTGAAGGCTGGCAAGTCCAGGATTACAGCATTGGCAGATTTGGTGAATCAGGGAGGACCCACTCCCCGATTCATAGCCAGTTCTCTTCTTGCTCTAACTGCACATGGAAGAAGGGCTGAGAGAGCGTCTCATAGGTCTCTTTTAGAGACGCTAATCCCATTCATGAAGCCTCTGGCCTCATGACCCAAAGGCCCCATCTCCAAATACCATCATATTAAGTATCAAGACAAATGATAATCAGATATCTCCAGAGAATAATGATATTTATTTGGGAATGGCAGAGCACTGCAATGGGAATGCTGTGTCATGGTAAACTATGGGTGTCTCCAAAGCCAGGCAAGGAGATGATTTTAAAGGAAAAAAGGATGAAATTTCCCTAAGCAGCTTGGATAACAAAGTTCATTGCTCTTGGGGACCATGCAAGTGTCCAGAACATCTTGTCTGAATAGTTACAGCCTTAAAGAATGTTAAGACAATTTGTGTTACAGGAATCTGTACATACATGGTAAGAGTGCAAAGCATGGAGTGTACATAGAATGAAAAGAAATCTCTTTTAGGCCTCATGTTAGTTGTCTTGTCTTACTATGACAAAATACCTGAGACAAGTTAACTTAAGAGGAAAGGTTTATTTTGGCTCTGGCTTTCAGAGATTTCAGATTATGTTGGCATGGACCCATTGCCTTTGGTCTTGTGGTGACACAGTACATCATGACAGGAGTACCTGGTGAAGGAGCCGTTCACATAATGGCAGCCAGGAAGGAAAAAAGAGAGAGGAGGAGCCATGAGTCCAACCACCTCCTTCAAAGGCGTACCTACAATGACTTCATTTTCACCCACTTGGCCCCACATCTTAAAGGTCCACCACCTCCCAATAACACCATGACCTGGAGACCAAGCCTTCAGCATATGGCCTTTGGAGGACATTTATTCAAACCTTAGCAGGCCTTTAGAAAGTCCTTGAAGAAACTATTGAGAAGGATAAAAAATTAAAACATCATTATGTAAACTAACCAAGATTAATGAGAGGCTGCAAAGGCCAGTGAAAATCTTGTGGAAATGCAGCAGAACAAATGTTATAAGGAACATCTAGACAAACTTTTTGAGTTAATGTCTAGAAAATACTTGGGAGCCAGAAAAGAAGAAAAATGTTAAATTAGGAAAAGCTAACTGCTACAAGAAACTTTCACCAAAGTTAAATGGAGTTTAGTTTCCATGGTGACTGAAAAACCAGTCAATTTGAAATAGATACTCCAATTAATAGGCTAAGACATAAAACAGTTTTAGCACCAAAACCCACCTAAATTTTGGAAAATGTAAAGCGCTCGGTGCTTCAGGGGAAGAAGTCCTCGAGAAAGTACTTCATCTCAGGCAGGCATGAGTACTTCGCACTTCATAACTTCCTAGCTCTGGATTTGTCTGGATCAGACAAGAATGATTTTATCATTGTATCATCAACTTTCACATGGGGATTAGGTTTCAACATATGGAGGGAGGGACAGATAAAATTTAAAAAGTCTTTAACTTCTCAGGTAAATGAATCATCAGGCTAAATAGTAAATGTACATTTAGCTGTATAAGTGATTGCAAGGTAGTGCTTTACATTCATGCTAACAAAACAGATGTTAGAGATCCACCTCTCCCTAGGGCACTGGGACGGGAGTTAAACATTTTAGAACACTGTTAAAGTATTGTTACTGATAAGCTTTTGTTGTAAGCACCCTTCTGAAAGTTTATTTTTCCTTTCTGCTAAGATGCTGGAGGCTGGGGAGACTTAACTCCCTAAATGACAGTTGCTAGGCCTTCCCTCGGGCCCCTGCTGCCTTGAGCAAAGGTCTGTCAGCTAGGCAGCTGGACAGCCTTCATGCCAACAACCAAAGCAGGACTCCAGTTCCAGAAGACATTGTCCCAGCAGGCAACTTTGCACAGGACTTTTTCCACCAGGTAGTCACTTTCACAGAGGCCAGAGTGGGAGCACTTCTTCCCCTGGTGGCCCAGCAGAAGACCTGTCATAGATGACAAGGATTATGCCATGACTGGTGCATACACAATCCTTCACTTCCATGATAGGCCTGCCATGATTGGTACAGATACACTTGTCACAGTTCTTTTCTGGCTATATAAGCAGGCTGCTCAAACTCACTTTGTGAGCAGATGGGAAATACTCTCCTGTGTAGCAGTGGCAGGAGGTAAAGAGAAAAATCGACAACAGAGTGGCCCAGCAGCAGTGGCTGGAAGGGTGGCTGGGGCTACCCTTGGCCACAGAGTAGCAGTGGAGCCAGCAAGTGGTTCCTATGGTAGCAGGAGCTGTCAGCAGCAGCAGCAGCTGGCCAGCAGCAGTCAACCAGACCTCTTGCAACAGAGACAACAGAAGCATTGGGACAGTAAGAGCAGAGCTGGGCAGCTGAAGTTGCCCGAGGTGAAATAGACAGGGGCTGTCTACAGCATGGAATGTAAAACTGACATCTGAGGGCAGTGATGAAAGTGAACCTGACAGCAGTCAATCTGGATCAGCAGGAAAGAGCCGCCCTCCCACCGCAGCTCCCTGCCAGGGGTGCAAAAGAGCTCTAACACTTTGGTCCTCAGCTCAAACCCCAAGGCCCAGAACCCCAGGCCACTACCTAGGTACCAAAGCCCACGGCTGCCTGCTGCTCCCCACTGCCGTCCACTGCCGCTGACTCACTCACTCGCCATGAGCCCAGCATAACTGGAGGAGCTTCGCACATACCCATGATTTCCACCTGGGTAGAGCAGAAGGTTCCCAGCCACCCAGCCAGCTGGTATGTGACACTAACAATGCATGAGACTTTTGCATACTCCAAATTCTCACTAATACTTGGTATTGTCAGTTAAGTTTTCAAGTTAAGCATTCTTGTGCTATTTCCCTAGTTGAGCGTCTTTTTATGCGCTCAGTAAGACCATTCAGATATCTTTTGTGAAGAATCTGCTTCTTTTGCCACTATTTTCAGTGGATTATCTTATTAGCCTTAAATTGTGGCTTTCTTTATACATTTTGGATGCCGGTTCTTTGTCAGGATATATATATGTTGTAAATTTTTTCTTGCAGGTGTAGCTTGCCTTTTTTATTTTCTTCAGTAACTAAGAACAGGAAATTTTATTTTGAGAAAGTTCAATTTATCAGTTTTGGGTTTATTTATGATTCATGGTTTTTTGTCTCCAAAGACATTCTTTGTCCGAAATTCCAAAGATTTTCTTTTAAATTTTTAATAGTTTTAGCTTTTACACTTATGTTATTGATCAGTATCAAGTTAACGCTTGTGTATAGTGTAGGAAAGAGATGCTCTTTTTATTTTTAGTGGATAACCAGTAGCATCAGCACTTTTTGTTGAAAAAATCATCTTTTACCCAAATGAATTACTTTGGCACCTAAGTCAAAAAATCAACTGAGGGCTGGCATAGTGGCTTAAGTGGTAGCGTGATAGCTAGCTAGCTAGCACAAGGCCCTGAGTTCAATCCCCAGTACTGCCACAAACAAATCAATCGAGTATTGTTGCATAGTAAAGAATTTGACCGACATTTGGCTGGAAACTGTAGCTTATCAAGTACAAGTGGTAGGATAGTGTGTTCTCTGAAGACAGAAAAATCTCTGGGTCGATGGCTGGAGGGGTGGCGGGGCAGGAGTGGGTTAAGTAATAGTCTCAGGGCGAAGGTGACCCTGGACTGGCTTTTCATGCATAGGATCAGCAGTGGCGTATTTTAAGGCAAAGCCATCCAGAGGCAGCAGCATTGAAGGATAGAAATGAAGCCCCTGTGTCTGACAGATGTGGAATCTTTTAGAAGGCAGGCAACAGCCTCCCCAGGGGTCCTTGTGTGTTCACTCTGTGTCTCTGTGTCATCTGGGTATTTCTGCCTCTGTCCAATGGCCTCCCCAGCTTATCCTTGGGCTGCAATGGCTGCCCTGGCTGCTGTGGTTACAGTCCTCCAGTGAAATAATTTGTTGACAAATGCTCCCTGAGATCCTGTGGTATACAGGCTATGAGCAGAGCAGAGGTCAGATAGAGCCTTGGTGCCCTGGTCCCCAGGCTGGGCCCATCTCTTCAAGCATGTCATGCTCACCCCATCTGCCTTGCCAGAATTGGATCTGATGAGACTGACTTCCCTCTGGGATTGAGGGATGTGCAGTTAGTGGGTGCTGTACTGGGAGGAAATGGGAGAGATTGGAGGGTCATTGTGGGGGACAGAGAAAGAAAATCTGGCCTGGCAGCTGACCTGTCTCTGCTGTGCCTGCATGTCCGTCCAGGTATGAGCATGAATGTTCAGTCCATGTACCTGGAAGGTACTCCTTCCAAGGGAATCCAAGGAACACGGCTATGCTCTCAGCTTCCGCCCACTCACCCAGGTCCCAGACTAGCCTCTCCAAGACCTCCTCCCAGAGCACTTAGCCCCTCTCCTGGCCTGAATTCCTCCCTCCCCCGCTTACTAGTTACCTGGGCCCGCCAGTCTGACGTTCTCATCTTCTTATCCTTGGGGCAGCAGGGGCATGTGGCTGCCAGGCTCCTAAGCTCCAGGTGGTGCTCATGAGAGCCTAGCCCAGACCAGGTTATTATCTGTTCTCTCGGACTTGCTCTCATTACCTCCACTCTCACACCCTCTGTGTCCCTCTGCTCCCACTTGTCACTCAGCTTACTCTTTGATTCCTCTACGAAATCATTCATTCATCCCTTTAGTTTACACATATCCACTTAGGCTCCCGCAGGCTCTCTCTCAGGCTGCACCTAGAGTTTTGAGAATAGTGGAGACCTTCACTTTGCAAAAAGTTCAACAGTCTTACAACAAATTGTTCAGAGCTGACATCCAGGAAGGGTTTTCTACATACCAGAGTTGTGCTGTATGCTTTACAAGACTTGGCTCCTTTAGTCCTAGCAAGACCCTGTTGATGTGGCCTGCAGTTTGTTGTGCTTCCTGATCCTCATTTTATTGGAGAGACCCAGAGGCCACCTGAAGAGTACACCCAATGGATAAGTAATGGAGTTGGGGCTCAGGCCAGTGCTCTCCAAGATGGGAGCCAGGATGGGTCGGAAGCATCAGGGTGTCCACATGAGTCCAAGCACCAGGAAGCAGGTGTCAAGTCCCAAGGTTGTGCTCTCCCTTCTCTCTAGATTTGTTCTATGGGCTGCAGAATAAGTGTTTGAAAAGCAGAATCTGTTCATATCAGGAGAAATATAATTTACAAAGTGCTTTCAAAGAACAGAAGCGTGTGCCACCTTCTCAGCCTCCTAACTGGCTTGTTTTAGAACTGCTGGTTTTAGAATCATTGAAAGTTCAAGAGAACCAGACACCTAGGATGTTTAGGGAGATCCAAGCACCTGTTCTGGTGGTCTCAGCAGGGGTCCGCATTCCAAGAGAAGATGCCAACTTCTCACCTGCTCAACCCTGTAGGCTTACACATGCACCATGAATACACACAGGGCTATCTTTGGAGGCAAACCATGAAAATCCCTCCTTGGAGTCCCAGGGGTGAGGAAGCTGAGAGACAGGTGGTCATTTCCAGCTGGAGGTGCTCAGGGAGCCTCATGAGCAGCAAGGTGCGCTTGAGTGGAGATGCAACACCTGTATGGACAGAGGGAAGATACAAGAAGGAAACCCAGAGCACACCTGTCCTCCTAGAGGAAGGTCCTGGGGCAGGAGATGAAGTGGGAGGATGTGAGCCTGAAGACCAGGAGGAGGAATTTGTTCTGTAAGGACGGGAAGTCATATCCTCCTCTGGTCCCTTCTACATAGCCAATGACCGTTGTCCCCATCTGTATGCCAACACCTCTCTGTGTTCCAGGAAGTCAGGATATTTTTTCTTTTTTGGTTGAACTCAGGGTCTTGTGCTTGCTAGGCAGGCATTCTACCACTTGGGCCATGCCCCCAGACCTTTTTGCTTTCTTTTTCTTTTCTTTTTGTTGGAACCAGAGTTTGATTTCAGGGCTTTGCGCTTGCAAAGAGGGCAATCTACTACTTGAGCCACACCTCCATTCCATTTTGCTCTGGTTATTTTGAAGATAATAATTCTTGAGAATTATTTGCCCAGGCTGGCCTCTAACCTTGATCCTCCTGATCTCAGCCTCCTGAGTAGCTAGGATGCCTGGCTGCTTTAGTTAGTTTTTGAATAGGGTCTTGTGTTTATGCTCAGGTCAACCTGGACTGCAACCTTCCTATTTATGCTTCCCGCATAGCTGGGATGAGAGGCATGCATCACCACGCCTAGCTTTTTATTAGTTGAGACGGTTCTCATGAACTTTTTGCTCAGGCTGGCCTTGAACCTTGATCCTTCCAATCTCCACTTCCTGAGTAGCTGGGATTACAGATGTAAGCCACCACACCTGGCTTGGATTTCTGGTAAGGATTTCTGAAGAGCAGCATAGACCACCAAATTTGGGGCAGGTCACTATGAGTTGCTTGTGGCTCTTGTGAGTCTAATGTGGTTCCTGTCACTTTCTGTGTGCTGAGGGCTCCCAGGCAGCCTGGTCTCAGCTTTGCTGAGATTCAGAGAGGGTGGGTGGGGACAAAAAAGGAAAGCACAGTCTCCTACCCTGCCCCAGTGCCCATTAGGATCTCCATCCTGTGAGTCCATGACTTAATCCAGACTGTTTGGTTACCATGCAACAAGAGTAGGCAGCATTTACTGAATACCTACTATATATGAGAAACTTGGCACTCATCATCTTATCTAATTTAATCTTCACACACATTTATAGGAAAGGACTCACCATCCCCCTTTTGAGATGAAGAAACTGAGGCTAGACTGAGGACCAGAGGGCCTCAGTCAAACCTTAGTACCACAAAACAACAAAAGAAAAAGGGAGAAGAGAGAAAGAGAAGTAAGGAAGGAAGGAAGAAAGAAAGAAAAGAAAAAGAAAGGAAGAAAGAGCCAGGCACTGGTGGCTCACGCCTGTAATCTTAGCTCCTTAGGAGGCAGAGATCAGGAGGATCTCAGTTTGAAGCCAACCTGGGAAAACAGTTCGTGAGACCCTGTCTTGGAAAAACCCATCACAAAAAAGGGCTGGTGGAGTGTCTCAAGGTGTAGTCCTGGAGTTCAAGTCCCAGTACCACAAAAGAAAGAAAGAAAGAAAGAAACTCAGGCTCTGAGGCTTTGAGGTTCTGAGAGCTTAAGCAATTCAGTCTGTGTCACCTTGCTCTTACCAATGTCCTAGTGTCCTGTGGAGAAAGCTGGCTGTGACCATTGGTTCCCTGTGTTAGCCAGCTTCCCATCATTGCATCATTGTGACAAAATACCTAAGACAGCTAGGTATGGGTGGCTCATACCTATAATCCTAGCTACTCAGGAAACAAGAGATCAGAAGGATTGCAGTTCGAAGCCAGCCAGAGTAAATAATTCTTGAGACCTTATCTCGAAAAACCTCAACACCAAACAGGGCAGGCAGAGTAGCTCAAGTGGTAGAGCAACTGCCTCGAAAGCCTAGCAAGTGAGAGGTCCAGAGTTCAAACCCCAGTACCATCAGAAAAAAAAAAAAAAAACCTAGGATAAACTACTTATAAGGAGGAGAGGTTTATTTGGGGTCACAGTTTCAAAGGTTCCACTCTGTGGTTGGTTGGGTGACTGTTGCTTTTGGGCCTGTGGCAAGGCAGAACATCAGGTAGGGAACCTGCTCACCTCATGGCAGCTGGGAGGCAAAGAGAGAGGGAAGAAAAGAAGTGAGGATCTCAATATCTTCTTCAAGGGTACATCCCCAAAGACCAAACTTCTTTCCACTACACCCCATCTCCTACTACCTCCCAACAGTGCCATAGGCTGGCAAGCAAGCCTTTAACACCTGGGCTTTAGGGGACACCTCTCCAAATGATAGCACTACTCACCCAGCCCACTTTGCAGTGTGTGTTCACAAAGTACTGGGGGTTGTTCTGTGGTGGGGTCCTGGCAGTTATTTTAAAGTATACCTTCAGGTAGGGCTGGGTGGGAAAGGGGGGTCACCTGTAGGGTGATACCCCTCCAAGTCTTCTTCCACTGTGACTGGATAGGAGTGGGGCTAGTTATCTTTGCTGTGGCTTTTCTCTTGTTCAGTGCCCTGAAGATGGGCACAGGCACTAGAAAATTGAGATGGTCTGGGCTCAAGTCCTGCTGGTTCTCACTGTAGAACTGCAGAGTGCCTGATAGAGAGCCGTCAAGGGATTTGTGGCTGGAGAAAGGTCTGTGCATACCAGTGAGAAGTAGGGAGAACTATAGAGAAGCCAGCCAGGTCTCCTGAGCTAGTGTTAGGGAGAGATGTTGAGGGGAAGAACAGGCAGCATCTTAGAGGGGAGCTGGGTAGGCCCCCTGTCCTTCCCCATCCTCTATTGTGGATGACTGCTCACAGAAATGGTCAACCAGCTGCCCACCCCTGGGGTCTTCTAGGCACTCATGTAGACAATCTTCTTCCTCATCTAGCTGATATTCTCTTCCCTCCCCTTTCTCTGCCTGGCAGCCATTACCCATGGGTATTGTGTCCCAAGAAGTCCTTTGTATCATCAGGGAGTTGCACGGGGTCTGCACATGGCAGAAACCCTGGCAAACTGCAGCTTGAGCAGAGGGGGGCTTGTTTTTTTCATGTAACCACAAGGCAGCTGAAGGGACCAGGTCAAGTGCTTGTCTCCTTTGAGTTCCTATTCCCTCTTTCTTGGTCTGTGTTTTTCCAGGTCCTGGTGCCCTGACATCTGGTATACATCTAGGGTCATGTCCAATTCCAGGCAGGGAAGGGACAGGAAGAAGAGGGCAGAATGGTGCCACCTTTGGCAAAGCAGACACTTGCCTATAAACCCAGGACACTGCACAGGCTATAGTCATGCCATGTGGCCATGTCTAGATGCCAGGGATTCTGGGGCAGTCAATATTTTAATCAGACAGAATCTGGATACTGCTGTCAGTGAGCATGAAGGTGGGAAGCAGCAGCTTTGCCTGCCAGTGTATCCTGGTGCATTTGTCTATTGCTGGCATATGATTATTGAGCCCCTAAAGATGCCAAGTATATTACTTTTCCATAACTCCTTTAACAAATCACCACATTTATCAACTTAAAACAACACACATTTATTATCTCACGGTCTCTGTGGACCAGGAGTCCAATGCAACATGAATGGGTAGTTTGCTTAAGGTCATCTAGGGAGGAATCTACTTCCAAGTTCATTCAGGTTGCCTGCAGATTTCAGATCCTCCCAGTTGTATCACTGAGGTCTCAGGCCCTACCTCGGCAGCAGCCAATCAGGCTCTTCTGCTCCCTACATCCAAACCTAAATGTATGGATTTTCCTCTCTCACCTGATGGTCTGCCAGTGAAATGTACCTCTGTCCACTGTCCCCTTGTCTTGCTCCACTCACCCCCCTTCATCTTCAAAGCCAGTAACATCACGTTTAGTCCTATTTTGAGTCTCTGGCTTCTCCTTCTGCCATACCCATCTGCTTTTAAGAGTCCATATGATAAGACTGGGCCCACCTACATTCTCCATGATAGTCTCCTTGTATCAAGGTCCATAACCCAAATGACATGTGTGAAGTGCCTTTTGCCATGTGACATAACATTCACAGGTCCCAGGGTTAGGATGTGGGCCTCCTTGGCAGTTATGTGTGCCTACTGTAGAAGTAACAGGTCAAGGTAGGCATACAGGAATGACGAAGGAGACTGTACCCACCTTCATGGGATTTGCTGCCTAAAAACACAAAGCATTAGCTCACAAATACAACAATGAGAAAGTCTCACACAATAGGGCAGGTGTTGGGCACATATAGAACTTGATTGAGCCAGGGCTCCAGGGGGCTTTCATAAGGCACTGAGGTCACATTGAGGTCTACAAAATGAGTTAGAGTCTGATGAGGGAATGTATGGGACAATCACATCTCAGGACCAAAGCCTGAGCCAGGAGTGGGAAACCTGGCATGGAAGGGCAGGACTTAGAACCAGGGAAGGTAAAGGAGGCTGGCAAGGGACCAGGTGTCATCCAGGGCATATGACAGTACTAGTTCTAGTATCCAGGGGGACTTTTTTTTCCCCCAGTACTGGGGTTTAAACTCAGAGCTTCGTGCTTGTTACACAGGCCCTCTACCATTTGAGGCGCTCCTCTAACCCTTTTTGCTTTAGTTATTTTTTTTAATAGGGTCTCATGTGTTTTTGCCCAAGCCAGCCTGAATCACAATCCTTCTATTTACACCTCCTGTGTAGCTGGGATGATAGATGTGTACCGCTATGCTCAGCTTGTCCAAGGGGACGATTTCGGCCACTGGTCCTCACAATACCTCTTTGTTGACACTATTGTCACTCCCAAATTACAGGTGAGTAAACAGATTCAGAGAGGTTAGTCAAGTGTCCAAGCCAAGAAGTGAGACTGAGAACTTCAGTACCTGCTCAGATGCCATTCCAGAAAGATGAAGGTGACTGCTACTGGAAACAGCTGGGGAGAGTAGTAGTAGATGATAAATGGCTCAGAGGCTGTCCTGGTCAGAGACGCCACCCCAAGGCTATGGTAACGACTTGAAACCACAGGGGAAGCACACAGTGCTTGATGGTGAGAGTTCACTTTGTCACTCACATCCACTATCACAGAGAAGGGGCCAACCAGATGCTGGTTCTTCAGTCTTCTGCCTGGAATCACTCAAGTCACTGATATGTTTCAATAGGCAAAGCAAGTCAGAGGTCAAACCTCCTGTCCTGGGGTCAGGAAAGAGAGCTCTCCCTCCAGGAGGAGCAGCCCACCTCAGGGGTATCACAGCAATCTTGAAGAAAGGTGGTGCCAGCTAGTATGGACTGAGTGGTGGAGAGACAGGGAGAAATGAGGACAAGGGGACAGTAGAAGGAGGTACATTTTACTGGCAGACAGTCAGAGGGAGGAAAAGCAATGCACTTAGGTTTGACGTAGGGAGCGGGAGGCACTGACGTGGCTGCTGCCAGCTGCTGGGGTTCAGAGGAACGACCCTGGCTGCAGACATCATATAAAGCATCCTCAGTGCATCTGTATCATGGAACCCTGGGTGCCTGGGCCCAGATGGAGGAATCGACATGTACAGTCTCTTTGCAAAAATGGTCTCCTGACTGGAGGCTTGAGTGGTGGCACTCAAGTCTCACAGGCATGGGTGTACTTGCCATCACATGGCCACTGTGTACTGTGCCATCAAAACTGGATTGTGCCTGTCAGAGACCAAAGACAGGCCTTTCCCTGGAGAATACTAAGAAGTTGGCCAAATGCAACATGTCTGCTCCAGGGCCTGAGAGGTCAACCACCCAGCACATGCAGCACCCTAACTCTACTTCAGCAGAGTAGGGGTAGCCACAGGCTCCTCTGCCCAATGGTGGTAGATCTGCAGGCTCATTCTGCCCATCTACTGCATGGCCAGGACCCTAATCTGGTTGCCAGTCTGTTCTCTTCCTGCTGTGTGTCATGGGTACCTTCATGCACCCATTTATTCACCTCATACTTGGTAAATATTTCCTGGTTGCCAGGCACCTGCTACATGTTCCCTGAGCTTACGGTTAATAAGTATACAAGATCCACCAAGGATTTTATGAGAGAGCACCTCTCTACTGCGTCTGCCTAGGGTGAGGCTTCCCAGAGGAGGTGAAGTTGTTTCCCAGGGGTGCTGTTGTTTGGGGTTTTCCCAGTCGAGTACACACATGTTGGAGGAGCACAGCAGAGTACCTTTGGCTCTCTTCCTGCTCCCTGCCCCTCCTCTTGGGGCCTCCCAACACGTAGTCATCCTTGATGAGTAGGGGTACAGTGAAAGTACCTGAACGGTGTGGCAGCTCACTCCCACCCACAGCAGTGGTGGGTGCCTCCCCTCTGCACCTCTCTCACACAGGAGTTCACACAGGACTCAGTTACGTATGGTGGATGGAATGAGCTGGACTTTATCACTCGGCATGGTGGATGGAATGAGCTGGACTTTATCACTCGGCATGGTGGATGGAATGCGCTGGACTTTATCACTCGGCATGGTGGATGGAATGAGCTGGACTTTATCACTCGGCAGAGCTCCGAGAGGGCATAGGACATCTGCCTTATTAACCGCCGCGTCCGTACTTCTGCCACAGCAGGAGAGAAAAACATCAGTGTCCCAAGTGAAAAGACTGACAAAGAAATGGGACAGGAAAGCACAGGGGACGCCGCGTGGTGAACCGCTCCAAGAAAGTGCTACGATCGTGGGAGGAGCAGGCGGACTTGCCCTCGCAGAGCCTTGGCCTCTAGTGACGTCACTGGGGGAGCCGCACCCTCTAGGGGGCGTGGCCTGCCCTCCGCAGCGGCGTCACGGGAGGAGGAGCCGCAGCGGCGCTGGGGGTGGTGCCGAGCCGTGGTCACGTAGCTCAGGTTCCCCGGGCTGCTTCCGCGCTGCGCGTGTTGCTTGGTGCTCCCACCCCGGACCCGCTGCTTCTCTGCCATCATGCCGATGTTCATCGTGAACACCAACGTGCCCCGCGCCTCCGTGCCCAACGGACTCCTCTCTGAGCTCACTCAGCAACTGGCGCAGGCCATGGGCAAGCCGGCCCAGGTTTGTGGGGCGGGGGGCACATGAAGAGGGTGTGCCCGCCAGACGAGCAGACTCGGGCTGAGGGGCGGGGAGGGGACGGGAGAATGGTGGCTCGAGCCCAGAATGGACGCCCTGGGTCCGGCAAGGTCGCCCCCGAGGGCTGACCGCGCTTTCCCTCTCACCGCACCCCCCACCCCCCCGTTCCGGTTCCGGTCCCACAGTACATCGCCGTGCACGTGGTCCCTGACCAGCTCATGGCTTTCGGCGGCTCGAGCGATCCCTGCGCGCTCTGCAGCCTGCACAGCATCGGCAAGATCGGTGGCGCACAGAACCGCTCCTACAGCAAGTTGCTGTGTGGCCTGCTGGCCGAGCGTCTGCACATCAGCCCGGACAGGTGCGTGGGGATGCGGAAGGATTGGGAGCGCGGACCCGCTGCGGAGGTGTGAGTAGACTGGCTCACTGTCAGCGCTCCGAGACCTGAGCCTATCTTCCATCCCTCGCAGGATCTACATCAACTACTACGACTTGAACGCGGCCAATGTGGGCTGGAACGGCTCCACTTTCGCCTGAAGGTTGCCCTGGCTTGATTTCGCCTGCACGGCCCTGCCCGGGGCCCTGCCGCACGCAGTATTCTGTGCTTGTCCTCACCGCAGCGACCCCCACCCTCCCGATCAGGAGAAATAAATGGTTTAGCGACCTTGACTGCCTCAGCTTCCTTGGCTTGCGGAGAAATTAGTGCATGGCAGAATATTGAGAGCCCAGGCCGGTAAGGGTGGGGTAAGGTGGGGTGGGAGTCGTGGTGTTAGGGCCAACTTGGCCCCCTCCAAACCTGCTGTTCGAAGTGTCCTTTTGCCTAGCCTTCCCCGCCCCCCATGCTCCCAGCAAAAGCCCCAGGCCTTTTCAATTCCTGGCGGACTGTTAGGACAGTAGAGGTTGGCATCCTGCCCAGTGCCACAGACTCAGGAATCAAATTCGAATCTGAGCCCTCCAGTTTTTGTGTGCAGATTCACTACTTGGGGGGAGGGGAGGAATCCAGAGTTGTGTTCTGGCCCAAAGGGTGACCCCAGGAGCACTGGGCACAGTGAGAGGAGAAGGGGTTAGAATCAACCGATTGGCATTCAGGGTAGGAGATGAGCTGGGCCTCACCTCCAGCCCCACTTCTCTCCATGTTCCAGATTGGCAAAGGGTAGCCGGAAGAAAGATTTCTCTACTCCGTTTCTGTTAGACCAGTGCTCCAGTTTCTTTTTAAAAAATACATACCAATATTAAAATAGTAATTTTATTTATCTTTTTTTTTGTACATGGCAGTCAGCATATCCTATTGGAATATCAAGGAAAGATTTTAAAATACCCAAAAGAGCAATAGAGTTGGGCTGGAGGAGTGGCTGAAGCAGTAAGAGCACCTGCCTAGTAAGCATGAGGTCCTGAGTTCAAACCCCAGTGCCGGGGGGGAAAAAAAAAAAAAAAGAAATACAATTAAGACTTCTGATAGTGAATGACTCTTGGTAGGCCTACCGAGATTTTAAAAAGGAAGTTTGATTCCAAAAGAACAGCTGAAAAAACAAGCAAATGTATGCAAGGCATGGTGCGTCCCTGTAATCTCAGCACTTGGGAGTCTGAGGCCAGCCTGAGCTGCACAGTGAGACCCTTGTCTCAGAAAACCTAGGAATGTGGATGAAGCTCAGTGGTGCTACACGAATGCTTGACAAGCCCTGGGTTCAATTCTAAGCACTGAAAAAAAATCCAAGTGTAAATTGCATTTATATTTTTCCTAGCTTCTTTTTTCCTTTTTACAAATTATTTTGTACAAAATAATAGATTTCATTACATTTTCATGTCTTCATATTATATAATTCAATCATTCACCTCATCACCCTGTTTCCTAAATAGTCCCCTTCAAGTCTCATGTCCTTTTGTTTTTTTTAATCTATTATTACTATAAGAGAAAACGTCTTTCTGTGTCATGTCTTGTTCCATCCATTTTCCTGCAGGCGATGTAATTTTGAGCTTTATGGTTGGATAATATTCCATTATGTATATATACCACATTTTCTTTATCCTTTATGCTTCTTGCAAAGGACCAAGCCCCCACCACAAGAGTTCCCTGACAGTACACCAAGTTGGGGACCCATTAGTACATTCATGTCTTGTGGTTGTATTCGCTCTGGAAAGCCTTCAGGTGGCCAGTCCACCCTGCTGGGACAGTGAAGGTGCTGGCTCTCAGTATCTCAGCGCAGCTCCTTTGGGGGTGGGGGGTTGTGGGACTTGTGGTTAGAGCACCTGCACCACGGGAGCCTGCACTGCTTTGCTGCACCCCTGGCTGTTACCTTTGTGCAGAATTCCTCACCACCTGCATGTAAGCCTGCAAGCTAGGGAGGCCCAGCCACTAGCACTGGGAATTCATCCTGTGCATGAAGAGGGGGCCTAGTAAGGACCAGTGCTTGGGTCTTAAAGACCCTTCCCTGCACTGTGTGTCCTTTGGGAGAAGTGAAGTCTGTGACAGCAACATGCACAGAGAGCTATTAATGGATGAACTGCATTCCTGGGGACTCAGGGAAGGTGGCCTCTTGCCTTGCTGGACTCCTAGCAGCCCCAGAGTCAGTTGAAACCCCTTGCTCTTCCTCCTCATTGTCTATCAAGGCAACATTCTAGATAGAATGTGATTTTAAGAATTCTACAGAATTTAATGAATTTGCTTTTGAAAGTTGAGTTGTTCTGGGAACAAAGGGTGCTGCTGCCTGGGCTCAGGGGCCCCCTTGCCTTAGTTCTGACTGAGGTAGTGAGGAGCAGGCTTGCCTTGAATTACAAAGGTACAAAGGCTGCCCTGTGAGTGCAGAGAACATGTGAGAGACCTGGGGTCCTGGGTGGACCCAGGCTCCTTCCTGGCCTAGCCCACATACGCCCTCTGTTCTCAGGTCACTTATGTGGCACTGATGAATACTCATCAGGCCTGGCAGGACATTTTATGTGTCTAGCCCAGGCTAGACAAGAGCAAGTCATGGGCAACTTCAGAACCACCCAGGCCCCAGAGGCCTCCAGCCCAGTCTGTAGATGGCTTTCCACATAGATCCACACCTTCCTTCCTTCCCTTCTCTCCCAGCTCAGCCTTCTTGATAGAGCCTTCCTTGGCTGCCCACCCTCACTAGTTTGCTAATCTGCTGTACTTCTCTTGGTCTCAGTAGTCCTGGCCCTGTAGGATACTCAGCACCCAGTCGCCTCACACACCCCCTCCCCTAGCCCTGGACCAGAAGGGCACTGGAGATAGAGGAGGTAGAATCAAGGGTGAGGTCCATCTTGGAGTGGGGGGCCCCTGTTGCTTTAGGGGAGACTACTTTCATAAAGGTCCCCAAAGCAAGACCCTCCTTAGCTTACCACACCCCCACTGAGGGCCTCTCCCCAGCTCCTGTCTTAGTCTGTCTTCATGAAAGGGATATGGAGCTCCACATCTGCCTCCATGCAGTTGAAGGTGTGTGGGGCATGGCCCCTTCTGTAGCCAAAGGTCCCACTCATCTCAGCCTGCATATGGGCTGTTTACTCCTTTTTGGATCTGAGTACCTGCTGTGTAGCAGGCTGCCTTCCTACCTCAGCCCTGGCCTTTTGTCATATCCCCTCAGCTCTGTGTATCCCCCAAACCCAGCCTCTCAAGCCTGAGACTGAGCTTTGCCCAAGCCCCCCACTTCCCAACTCAATACCTCTTTCCTCTGCTTTAGGCCCTGCTCTACTGACCCAATGTTGGCTTTGCTGTACTTAGGCAGAACTGCCCTTTCTGCCCTTTTACACCACAGAGAGCAGGAGGTCAGGTCTTTACCAGTTCTAGTTCAACTCCCTCATTTCACAAATGAGGACACAAACACAAGTTCCCTGGATATGCTGCTGCCAGACTGGCTCCATGGCTCCTGGGGCATGGCTGCATACGTGCTCTGTTCCCCAGCTAGAGTTCTTGCCTCAAAGGCCTCCCCAGCTAAAGTTGGGGTCTCTGGGAGTCAGGAGAGGCAGGCTGGGTGACATGTGGGGGGGCTGGAGGGGCTTACAGGAGCCAGAAATGCTGCTCTCCACAAAGCAGTGAGTGTTAAGAGGCTCTGTAGGTGGCTGGGGCATCCCCAAGTGGTGGCTCCTTGGAATGCAAGGAAAGAGGGTGTCAGGAACCTCTTTTCTCAGCCCAACCCACCATATTCCCAATCCCAGCGGACAAGCCACATCCTGTCCCCTTCTTCCTCACCAGTTCACTCCTTACCACTACTACTTTTTCCAAAGCATGAGTTCCACTGTTCACTGAATGGCGTATCCCTCCTCCCAGTGATTACCTAAGGCTGAGGGTCAGCCTTTCAGAGGTCAGCAAACAGTCAATTTCAAAGACACCTCAAACCTCAACGTTGGACAGGTGGGGGCTGGGCATGCAATGTCACCTGTTCTCACTCTGACCTTCCAGTGGTGCCATGTCATCTAATGAAGACCCTTGGCGTACAGTATGATGCCAACTGTCCACACAGCACTGTTTGCCACAGATGGTCAGCTGTGGCAGGCCTGTGCCTGGCTCTGCCAGTGCTGCTCCTTCTAAATGGAATGCATGTGAGCCCCACCAAATTGCCTGGGTCCACCCCCAAGCATGCCCTTCTGGTGTGGGAGAACACTCCCAGTCTATCTGCTTCAGTCCAGACCCTGTTATGCTGGAATTTCTCTTCCTGTGTCTCCAGCTTCCTGTGGACTTCCAAAGGGACTGCACCCAGCTCTGTGATCTGTAGGCTGCTGGCTCCAGGGGCCATTCAGGGCTTGTCCATTCTGGACAGTCCAGCAGTGTAGGCTATCCCACTGGCCTCCCTCCCTGTACATGTCCCACCTCATCCCCTCACCAGGCACACCTTCATTGCAGAGACACCTGCCTCTCTCCCAGACTCCTGCGCCTCAGTGTCTGCCCATCACCCTTTTCCCCTCCATCCTCACCCATTCCATTCCCTCTGGGAGCCTGATCTCAGATCAGGATCAAGTCCCCGTTCTTTTCCCTCCCTGGGTCTTGGTTTTCGCCCATCTGTGAAGTGAAGGGATTCACCAGATGTTCTTCCTATTTACTCAACTGTGGAGCATGATGAGAACATCTCATATCCTCAGGAGCACAATTAATCTGGGAACATTGTGGGAGGGGAGGAGAAAGCAGGTGGCCTGTGCCTGTACTCAGGTCTTGATAAATTGTGAAATCCCTCACCCCTTCTTCAGTAGAGGGCCCTATTCTTGATGTGGGAGGGTTGGAGAAGTATCTTAGATGGTTGCATGTGGAGCAGGAAGGAGCTAGGAGGCTGGTGAGTTGGCAGGGGTTGGGGGAGGCTTGAAGGGGATACAGGGCTCCTGCAGGAATGTAACTGAAATACATTCACTGCGGAATGCCACTGCCCCTGGACCTCAGTGAAGGGTGTACCTCTCTCAGGAGCGGGAGGGTCAGGCTATTCAGCAGTAGATAAAAATAGAGCAGGCTGATCTGAAAAGAACAGTTTTCTAATTGGGAGCAGTTGGCTCATCCATGGGACTTGGGTATTTTCCAGAGTTTCTGGGCCACTGGTATCTTCCTTGACTTCTCACACCAGTGAGGAGCTAAGTGTTGCCCACATAACACTGTGTAAAGCTCTGTAAAGCCACCACCCCATAAAGCTCTCTCCTGTGATCTCAATCCCTTTTCCCAGGAAGCAATGACAAAGCCAGGTCCCAGCCCTCCAGACTGCCCTTCATGAATTTTAGGACTAGGGTGGGACACAATGCACCCACTGACCACTTGCTCAGATTTCCCCTCCTGGTAAGTAAGGCCAGGCACAGTTCACCTCTGTGAGGCCTGTGTAAAAGAAACAAATTGTCTCTTTAGTCCTGGAGCCTCAGTCCCTATCTGGTGACCATGGGGTCTGGACTTACAATCTAGCCCCACGTGGGACTCCAAATGGAAAAGCTACCAATGAGGTAGCTTTGAGGGATGTCCCCCTCCCCCCCCCCCCACCCGCCCTCCAGGGACCTATTCTAACAAACCTAATTCTCGTCTTATATAGTTACATGGCTCAAACTCAAAACCTTGGGAACCTCAGAGAGAAGACTCCTGGCCTGGTACCACCTTCCTCCACAGGGTAACCCTCCCCTCAAATCCCTCCAGAAGATATTTTATGCAAATACAAGCAATATTTTACGCACATACAAGCAATATTTTACGTTCCCTCAGCCCTGGCTTTCTCCCTACAAATAGTAGCATATTCTACACATGTCCTGCATGCTGCTCTTTTTACTTAAAACCCTATCTTGGTACCTGAAGATTTTCCAGTATTCTCCTATAAGGTTAAGTGATTCCATTTAACCAGCCCCTGTCCACGCACAGGGGTTATTTAGGTTATTTTCAGCCTTCTGCTCTTTGCTCTGCTATGTTGAATTGTGTGGAATTCAAATAGGACATTCCCAGAAGTACAGTTGCTTGCTCAAAGGTGATGCTGTCTCAATGGGGCTAGATTTCCCGCTCAGAGGTGGGGTGGTCTATGGTGCCACCCAGCTGGGCAAGGCATGGGAGGCCCTCCCAGGCCCCACTTTGTCATTTGGCTATCTGTTGGGGAAATGCTTTCCTCTCAAGCCAAAAGGTTTTAATTTGCCTTCTATGAAATTGAGCATCTTTTTCATATGGTTATTCATTCTCTTTGCCTTCTCTTTCAAAGCCTCAAACCCATTTATCCACTGGGTTTTTTTTTTTTTTTTTGCTTTAAGTTAAAAAAAAAAATATATATATATATATTAAGAGGAATTGCCAAGTATTTTCCCCAGTTTGTCATCTGGAGCTTTTGGCTCCAGACAATACCATTCAAACTACTCTTTAACATTTGTCTCACTGTTCGGCCTTTCCCACTCCACAATAACCAAACTCTGCTCCACCATTTGTTCCAGGACTTAAGATGACTTTGTTTTTTACATTTACATTTTGGCTCTGTCTGGAATCCTCATGTCAGGTAGGAAATAAAGTTCTGTCATTTAGTGTAGATGCTACCCACACCCCTTACCAATCATTAGTTAAATCACCCTCTGATGAAATGTTGCTTTTATCCCAAATTAATCCCTGCTCTTGTACTTGGTCTCCTCAGATCTTGACTCTGCTCCTCTAATCATTCCCCTGTGATATCATTTATAGCAGGCAGAGCTTGTTTGCAGGACTACACCATCCCCTTTGTGCCACTCTGGATATGGGCTGCTTTGGGGGCTACCTTCCTTCTCAGGCCTCCTCCTCCTCATCCCATCTTGAGTCCACTTTCCCACTGCTCCCTGCTGCCCTTAGTTTCCCCCACTGCCTGCCTTCCCACTTGCCAAATTGCCCATGCTCTGATTCTGTTTTCCTAGAGAGACTTTGTCAACTGTGTTGGCCAGTCAGCCTACAAGGGCACAAGGGTCTCAGACGTCTCTCCTATTACGTGAATGAAGTAGTTCCTCCACACATCAATGTCACTGGCAATAAAAAAGGAGCTGAGATACATTCCAAAGTGTTCAGCTTGGCTTATCACTGAGGACCTCTTCCAAAGGAGTCTGTCCTCCCAGGCCAGCAGCTCTGCCACAGAGATCAGTGATGCCATCTGGAGCTGCTCTTTCACAGCCACACGCCATCCTCAAAGCTGTTGAATCTTCTGGATTCAAGCCCAGTCAGACAAAAAAGCAATGTGAAATCAACATCTCCACCCAGAAGAAACTCAGATTGAACTCTGTCGGGTCTTTGTACTTTTAGAAGAGAATCTTTCTGCAGGTAGTGACTCTCCATTTTTTTTTCCTCTGATAGATCAGAGGATAATATGCTTGATTATACAATTAGCCCATTTTCTTCTTTTTCAGAGAGAAGTGAAAAGAGCCTTGGGATTTCATTCCTTTTGACTACTTTTCCAATTCTCCTAAAAATGCAGACTTAATTCCAATGTTGTGTCTGGAGGGAAAGGGAAGAAAGTGTTAGCAGCCTGAAAGGCAATATGCAGACTGTCTCTCCCATTCAGTACCCTGAGCCCTAAGATAAGGCTATTTTTCTAACAAATTCCTTGAAGTTGTTTTTTAGAAACAGTGGTCTACAAGCTACACTAAGGGGCATGTGCCAACAACTAATTGGTGAACTTTACTTCATTATAATATCAAAATCTCCACCCCGGGAAGAGCTAAAGCTTCATTTCCATAACATGGTTAAGTATGAAGAAGAGCATTGTCATACTGCCCTGCACAGGATAATTTCTATCCATGCATGTGATGATTTTCCCCTCCTAAATATGCATTCCCTGCCCAAATAAACTGCAGCTTGCTCTAGCTTCAGGCTTTGGAAGTGATTCCCTGAGGACTACTTGCTGCAAACACGTTTCACTCTGTGTGACAACTATTCTTGGCATTCTGTCCCGACTGGATTCCCACCAAGTGGAGGATTCACTGAGTCCAGTGATAAGAGCAGAGCTTTGGAGAAAAAAATTAAATGAATTTGTCAGTGCACAGCATGGGGCTGATGACTCTTGATGCTCAGGAAATGTTTCTGAGCCAGACTGAAGAGAAAAAGCAAGAGGAAGCAGCCAGACAAGAAGGTGGAAGAAGTCTCCCCTCTACCCTCTCCATGCACACTGTACAAGATTACCTGCCACCCTCCCCCACGCCGATCTCCAGCATTTGTTTTATTAAAAAAGAAAAAGATGAGTGACTAAGACTTTGACCCCCATCCACCCATCAGTCTCCTTTAACTGCAAAGCATGAATGAGAGCTGTATGCTAAGAAAGGTTTGGGGCAAAACCCATTTCCAGGATCGAATCCCTCACGATATGATGGGGTGATTCCTTACTGAGTTGTTGCCTGTCAAAACAAAAACTACAGTCAAGGAAGAAAAAAGAAAATGCAGGTTTTAGAATTCTTCTATTGCCTTACTGAAGTGTTGAATAGGATCATCTCTGTGTTGCTACTAAGGATGCTGGTGACCATAGGCAGATAAAAAAAGCCAAAGAAGGACATGAAGGGTGTGAGGTTCTACAAGTTTAACATGTAAGTAAGACTATATATATATATATATAATTTTTTGTAGTGCTGGGGATTGAACCCAGGGCCTTGCGCATGCTAGGCAAGCACTCTACCACTAAGCCACATCCCCAGCCCACGAGACAAAGTATATTTAAATATAAGCATTGGGAATTGATGAAGAAATAATTTTTAGTCTAAAATATCACTTTACAGATACCATACAGAATATGACTTCATGCATGCAGAGAAGAGTAGATGTGAGGAAGTGAAGGAAATAATAGAAAATAGGTTTCCCTGTATCTAGGAATAACTCCAAGCTCTACAAAGCTCTACAAAGAGCAATGACACCCTGAAGGTCATTGAAGAGCTAAGTAAATGAAGAGACCAATAATGCCAGTGGGTTGGAAGCAATAATGCAATGATAATGGCTTTTTTCAGTCAACACAATTCTGATCAAAATTCCAAAAGATTTTTTGATGAAAATTGACAACCCAATTTTATAAACTCACAGTGTTGGAGCAAAATGTAAATGAATCTGCCAGTGCACGGGGTGGGGCGGATGACTCTCACGTGATGCTCAGATTCCAAATGACCAAGAAGAGCAAAACCATTTTCTTAAAGAAGACAAACTATGAGACTTGGTTTCTCATGTCAAGATGTACTATAAAGCTGCACAATTGTCATGGGGGCAGAAAGCAGACCAATGGAAAGAAAATCCCAGAAACAGATCTTGCCTCACACATATGGACATAATAAATAATTCAGGCAACATTGTGAAAGTAAGTATTATTCATTCAGGACTGGGCAGCTGACAATCGTTAACAAGGAGAGAGAAATCAGACTGAACTCCTATTTCACACCCATGCAAAAATCAGTTCTACATGAATTAAAGCCGTAAAGAAAAGACCAGCATGTTCTTAAAAGATCATATAGGAGAATACATCTTCATGATTTCTTAGATGAGACACAATAAAAACATACTGCTAAGGAAAATGTTGACACATTTACCCTTGTATAAGACACTGTAAGAATGAAAAGTCCTGCTACAGTTTCTGTAGCTCATATTATTAACAAAAGGACCACATCCAGAACATATAAACTCCAACACATTGCTGATAGGTAACTGTTACGGCTTGGATCTTAAATGTCCCCCAAAGGCCATGTGTTGAAGGCTTGGCTCCCAGCCTGTGGCAGTTGGGAGGTGGTGGAAACTTTAGGAGGTGGGGCTTAGTGGGAAGTCACTGGGGGAATATTCTTGAAGGGTATATTGGGAACCCATGCTCCTTTCTCTTATTTTTTTTCTTTCTCTTTTTTCTGCTTTCCCCAGGCTACCATGAAGTGAACAGCTTTGCTCTACCACATAGTCCCCTCACCATGATGTTCTGCCTTGCCACAGGCCCAAAGCAATGGGGCCAAATGACCTGGGCTGAAACCTCTGAAACTGAGGCAAAATAAATCTGTCCACATTGTAAATTGGTTATCTTAGGTATTTTGTCACAGTGACAGAAAGCTAACACAGAAACTCCATAAAAATGAGCAAAAGACTTTAGAGGTCACTTTACAAAACAGAATATCCAAGTTAAGAGGTGTTCAACTTCAGTAGAAATCAGGGACATGCAATGAAAACCACCACAAGATGCCATGACCACCCATTATGTTGGCTGTAATGAATGCCTACCATTCCACTCCTGAGTATACAAATTCTAGAGGAACTTGTTTCTGGAAACAACCCAAATATTCACCAAGAATAGGATGAACAAATAAATTGTGGTATATTTATTTATGGACTACAGCAATGAAATGAACAAGCTACAGGTACAAATATCACTGTGGGTGAATGTCACAAGCATAGCAGACAAGTTATAAGGCATAGATAATATGATGTCATTTAGTTAATGTTCAAAAACATGTAACCCCAAGCATGTCCAGAGGTCCACACATAAGTAATAAAGCTGACAAAAGCCAGAAAACGATTCCACTTCATGGTTACTATCCACAAGGAATGAAGGCTGTGATGGGGGCTGGCACTTGGGAGGTCAAAGGGTACCGTGCTGTTATTTTGTTCTTCACTGTTCTTTCAAGTGTCTGTTATGCATTTGTTGAACTGTATGTTTCCCCGTGTGCATATCATACTTCATGGTACAAAAGACATGCACCGGCAAAGCAAAGGGGAGAACATCACCACAGGCAGCCCATTGGGTATTATCCCATGCAGAGGTGCCTGACTATGGCCCATGCAGAGGGCAGACCCATTTCCCTGCCCTCTCCCCAGCTCACCCCAAGCCTCCCAGAGCTTCCTGCCACAGTATTGCTGCTGAGGTTGGGGGTACCTTTTGCTATCCCTGGAGAAACTTCTCAATTGGGTAGCCCTGAATTTCCTGGCCCAGCCCTGCCGGGCTGTTTGCAGTGTGTTGCCTGCCTTCTGGCATGTGCTATGACCCTACAACTACAGACCAGCCTTCAAAGTTGGAATTGGAAGAAAGGGGAGCATAGTTTAAGCCCCTCAATCCCAACGTCTTGTCCACTGTCTTTGAGTTTTGAGTGCAGATGAGTAGCCCCCGTGAAGCCTGAGGCTTTGGTGATGCCCCATGTGTGCATGGGGGCTTCTTGGGGATCACACAGGTTTCTGGCCTTGGCAGTTCCCCAAAGTGCTTTTGGTGCTGTTTGGTTGACTTTTAACTAGTGGCCCTGGTGAAAGATTCCTCTGTTCTAGAGTAAACACAGTCCATGTGGGAGCCTGACCTTGGCAGCTCAAAGAACAAACTGAGAGTTGTGTTCTTTAATACATAAGGCTTCAGCAAGCCCGGGCTGCTGAGGTCTGGGGAGCAGCTGAAACCAGAAACCTTGACCTCAAAGGAGCAGCACAGAAGATGCTATAGAAGACTGGAGGCAGGGTGAGCATGGACAGTACAAGCTTGCTGCCTTTCTTGTGTTCTCAGCCAATTTGACATGAAACTTTCAAGGGCAAGGACAAGAAGCTGGAGCACACAGGTTATCTGAATCTGTGCCATCGTAGGGAGGTCGTGATAAGTGAGCTGTCCCCAAAGCCTCCTGCCAGAACAGGGGCTATGGATGTCCCTCCTGATCCCTCAAAGCACATCCTCAGTCAGGTCCCCAGAGTTGTTTTCCAGTGTGTGGAGCAGCTCTGCTGCAGTTGTGAGTTCCCTAAATTCTGACCTGGAGTTGGGAGACTAAAACCATGGTTTTGCCCACAGAAGGGCAATAGTTTGTCAATGGACAGAGGCATTAAAAGGAATCGGGGCCCTTCAGAGAATATGCTGCTTTCTTTGGTTGAGATAGAGAAACAACTCAATGATGTCAATGCACAACCCAAAACTAGCAGAGGTCCTGTAAATAGCTTGTCCCAAGAGTTGTCTGACCCAGGGACAAGTCTGCTTGGAGAGATCCAGAAGGAACTGAAATTGCTTGAAAAACATACCAACATTTACCACCTAAAGAGCAACAGTGGGAAGTGAGGAAAAGACAATAGTTGTAGAAGGAGAGTGGTCTTAAGAAAAGATAAGGTGTCAAGAGGCAGGCAGGGCAAAGATGAAAGGGTTAATGGGATGCTGGAATGGACCAGGCCCAACAGGCCAACTCAGGAGACAAGAAAGCTCCCTGATGTGAGGAAAGGCAGACGTTTGAGATGAGGCAAGGCCATGTCCCAGCAAGCCAGGTGACCCAGAACACTCTTGAGGCGGTGGCCGGTCAACATCACAGTCAGGGACTTAGAATCAGAGCCATCCCATAAGCCTGGCTGATTTTTAATGCTGTAGAGAATATGGGCAAATCCAAAGATGGAAGAGCAGCACCAACCCTGGGAAGATATGCAGTGCATTTTGGAATAGCAGTTATTGTAGGTGGGAATCCAGGATTGCTGGGGACTCTAAGGGCACATGTTTAAAAGTGTGTGGATTAGGTCTGAAGGAAGGCCCAGCAGAGTCTCCCTTAAGGACAGCAGAACCAGTCAAGAGAGAGGAGCTGGCCTCTGGGAATGGCCAACAGCTACCAGCTTGTAAGGCAATTCCCGGGGAGGTTTGTGATTAATCAGAATTGACTAGATTTGCTTTCTGTCACGTAGGGGGACCCCAAAAGACAAAATCTAGAGGAATCTGTCAGAAAAAGCCAATGTTTGGGCCAGTAAGCAAGGAGAAGGTGAAAAGAGGGAAGACACTGGGATCAACAAACATGGCTAGCCCTCCATGTGGTGAAGAAAAAGAACCAGACCCATGCCAAGGGCCAGCACAATCACTAGGGGTCAGCTGAGCCATTCTGGCACTGCTGGAGCCAAAATAGTGTAAGGAAGCCCAAGTGGAGACATTTTCTCAACTACTGAGAACTATGTTGCAGAGACAATACTGCTAGAGGTCAGGAGCATCACAAGTGGACACAAACCAGTATCCAGAGAAGAGGACAGAGTTCCTGCTCCCTTGGCCCACAGCTCGGGAAACTGATGGCTTATAACTCCAGAAGGCCAACAAGCATCATGGGCTGGAGGAGAATTTCTCAGGACTGAAAATGCCAGGTGCGCTGAGTGTGCAGAGGGAAATGTAAAGTTTGAAATTCCAAACATATTGGGAGGATGTGAATGTTTTTAGGTTGGAGAATTGAAGCCCAAAGCATTCAAAAAGAGGCCAATGACCTGTCAAAGGTCCTGCATATTACCTTCCTCTCCAAGGCTGTGTGCTTACCCACCGGCCAGGAAAGGAGGGCTGCTAGGTCACTCCTGTAATGTGGGGTCCTTCTAGAAAGCCACATCTCAGTTTTTTAATGAGCTTGTCATGTGCTCCTGTTTTAAAAGATCTAGAGTTACCAGGATGAACCAGATGAATAGCCTCTGCCCTATCTACTCACCACAGGGGAATCCCTCAAATAGCAGCTGCTGGATGTCCCCAGATTCCAGTTCTCAGCCTCAGGTAGACCCCTTTTTCTGTTGTTCCAAGACCCCACCAGGAATATCCTAGCATCTCAGCTAATAAAGCGTATACAGGGAAGAGAGTCATAGCCACTGTGGCCCAGAGAAGGGTTAGATTAGCCCCTTTGAGCATGGGGGTGAGGCAGGGCACTGCTGCTGTGTTCCTTCTCTCTCTGTGCTCTGTACCACTCCTGCCAGCTCACAGTCATACCCTGCCGTGGAGACAGCCCAGATCTATTTGTGAAACATCCTCCCAATATGTTTGGAATTTCAATTTTACTCTAGGAAATTCATAATGAGAGAAGGCATTTCTACGTTGGTTGTTTATTGGGGTATTTGTCAGGGAAATCTTGTGTCTTGGGAATCTGGCCTAGCTGACCCTGTGCTTGTTAGTGCCCTTGTCCAATTTGGAGTTAAAAAGAGAAAGGGACCTAGTTTGCAAATGTCTCTTTGTATCATCCTAGGCCCACAGTGAATTCCTAATAGGCTGCTACTCGGCAGCTCTTCAGGGGAGCACTGAAGTCACCTGCCTGACTCCCTATTTGGCCCCTAAGCACTGCTGCCCCACATAGCCCAATCTCCTTAGTCAGCTGGGGCTTCATTCCTCCCCTGACTTCTGCAGACCTGTTCCCAGAGTCCCTGATACCCATTTTCTCTTCTGGATACGAACCCTATACTATCATCAGGAAACCATTTTAAAGGGCTCGCTCTGTCCACACTGGAAGAGGGAGAATATATTCTGATAGTGAAGACAATGGAGAGCAAGAAGGGGAAGAGAAGAGTGTCACCAGTGGGTCCACAGGGCTCTCTCCCAGAGGGCTGTCTGTGGCCTAAAGACTGAAGTAAACCTTGGCTTTGCAGTCCCTTGCTGAGTCAGACCCTTTGCTCATCCCTGCCTGGTCCAGTCCCCAGGCCTCCCTGTCACCATTTCTGCCAACTGTCTTCAGTTTGGCTACAAGAGTCACAAGGGATTCCTGCCTGAATGGCCTTTCCCAATTTCCCAAGCAATGCCTCCAGACATTACCTCGTGTTATCCTCACAACAACTCTGTTAGGTAGGAATCAGCAGCCTTGTTTTAAAGGCCCAGAGAGGTGAAGTAACAGGCCTCTCGAAATGTCGCACAGCAAGTGAAGGGCAGGTCCAGCTTCCAGCACAGTGGTAGGCAAGGGTGAGGATAGATTAAAGATGGGCTGAGTAGGGGCCAACCCTGTCCCAAGGAACTGAGTGTCCTTCCTCCTTTCTCTTTTCTCCTAATTCTTCTTCTTCTTCTACACTTTTTATCTCCCTTTCCCCCTTCCCTTCTGATGTCCTTTTTATGCTCCCGGATGACTTAAGCATTAGCTTTCAACAGCTCCTTGAAACAGTCTTACATGACAGGTAGCCCAAGGGTGATGAGACCTAGAGCCCTGAGAACGCGTGCAGGTCACAGAAGGACTGCCCAGGATTCAGACTGGCTTTTCAGGCTCCTATCCTTTGCCCTTCCAAAAACCGCACTTCTGGTTCAAAGTTCCCTGGCAGAAGAACCCTGCTCAGGACCAAGGTTGCTCATTTTGTTCAGACGAGGTTTTTTGTTTGTTTGTTTTTTTAATTTTTTAAAATTTTTTTTGGGGGGGGAGAGAGGGATGGGAAGGGATAGTGGAAGAACCTTCCTGCTACATTGGGAGGTGAGATGGGATGGGTTAAGAAAAGAGGGAATTTGTGTATCAAAATTCAAAGTAAACCAGACATGTGGAATTGTTCAAAGACTTACGCTATCTGCCCTTAAACTCTGCTGTGGCTACTCCTGAGCCCTTAGCAGCTGCAATTATCCATAGCAGAGGTGAATTTACAGCAAAGTAAATGAAGCTGAAGCTTCAGGGCCTGTGTATGCATTGGAAGGGAGCCTTAGTAATGCTTTGCTATCTATTTTTGGAAAGTTTGTAGACGTAAGGTATTTTTACAAGTTGGTTGATGAGCACTGCCTCTTTTCATTGCAAGTTCAATCCTGTTGGATAGACAGTACTCTGAGTAAGGGGGAAGGTAAAGCTAGAGGATCATTTTTTTTCTCTTATTATTCATATGTGCATACAAGGCTTGGGTCATTTCTCCCCCCTGCCCCCACCCCCTCCCTTACCACCCACTCCGCCCCCTCCCTCTCCCCCCTACCCCCTCAATACCCAGCAGAAATTATTTTGCCCTTATTTCTAATTTTGTTGTAGAGAGAGTATAAGCAATAATAGGAAGGAACAAGGGTTTTTGCTGGTTAAGGATAGCCATACAGGGAGTTGACTCACATTGATTTCCTGTGCGTGTGTGTTACCTTCTAGGTTAATTCTTCTTGATCTAACCTTTTCTCTAGTTCCTGGTCCCCTTTTCCTATTGGCCTCAGTTGCTTTTAAGGTATCTGCTTTAGTTTCTCTGCGTTAAGGGCAACAAATGCTAATTTTTTAGGTGTCTTACCTATCCTCACCCCTCCCTTGTGTGCTCTCACTTTTATCATGTGCTCAAAGTCCAATCCCCTTGTTGTGTTTGCCCTTGATCTAATGTCCACATATGAGGGAGAACATACGATTTTTGGTCTTTTGGGCCAGGCTAACCTCACTCAGAATGATGTTCTCCAATTCCATTTACCAGCGAATGATAACATTTCGTTCTTCTTCATGGCTGCATAAAATTCCATTGTGTATAGATACCACATTTTCTTAATCCATTCGTCAGTGGTGGGGCATCTTGGCTGTTTCCATAACTTGGCTATTGTGAATAGCGCCGCAATAAACATGGATGTGCAGGTGCCTCTGGAGTAACCTGTGTCACAGTCTTTTGGATATATCCCCAAGAGTGGTATTGCTGGATCAAATGGGAGATCGATGTCTAGCTTTTTAAGTAGCCTCCAAATTTTTTTCCAGAGTGGTTGTACTAGTTTACATTCCCACCAACAGTGTAAGAGGGTTCCTTTTTCCCCGCATCTAGAGGATCATTTTGAATGAGTTTAGTGGGACATTTATGTGCTTTGAAATCACTTCTTTGTCTACTTAAAACTACTGTAGATATCTTGGTACATAAAAGTCTTCAGGGACATGCTTGCTGCCAAGGAGAAAAGAAAACAGAATACTCTCTTCTCTATAGGAAAAATTACAAAATCCACACACCAAAAAGTGACCAGAGTCTATAGCTAAAAAGGTATTTTAAAGGTAAAGGCGTGCCTGGCAGTTTATATAAATGTCAGGATTTTTGCCCCCTGGAGTTTGTGTTGTCACCTTTTGCTTGTGATTTTTAAGTCTATAGAGTCACTTTTTAAAAAAAATTGCTATTATTTACAGTGCCCTGATTTTCTATTCAGCCTCATTTTCCACACAACTCTTCACTCAAGACTCTGTACCTCCTTAATGGTTTATTGGTCGTCCTTACTCTTAGCTGCTAGTGGAGTCTTCATGGCTCCATTCTCACACCATGCCTTTTACAACTGAACACTCCACTTAAAACATTTAAACTGTTAACATGACCTAACAGCTTTCTTTTCCTAAGCTTATTGATTCCTATGGGAATCATTCATCTTCAAGTCACACATGAGGAAGCTGAGGCCAAGGCCAATGCTAAGGCATAAGAGGATGACAGTGTTGAAGGTGACACAGCATGACATAAGGGATGAAGTTTTGTTCCAAGGCCATTCCAGTTGGTGACAAAATAACTGTCTCGGACTCCCATATTCCTTCCTTATCCCCCACAGTGACTGTTTCTCTCTGGAGCCAGAAATGCCGTGGTTTATATAGTTTCATTCACAGGCCCTTTAGCTCTACTTAACCAGAAAAGAGCTGATATGACTTGCCCAAGGTCACTCAGCTAGTAAGTGACAGACCCAGCTTTCAAATCCAGATCTCTGGATTTAGGGCAGAAATCAGAGAAAACAAGGGTAAATACATCTGCTGATGAAGCTGATGTAGCCCTCCTGGCAAATGGGACAGCAATGAAGCTGAGGCCACAAGTTCCCTCTAGCCCCTTCCTTCCTCTCCCCAGTGGCTCTCGAAGCCACATGGGCTGACTTTTCCTTGGATTTGGAAGACCAAGGCACTTTCAGTATCTTAGTAGGTCCGTATAACCACCCTACAAAGGGGATTTTACAGATAACTAAAGAAGCCTCAGAAAACTTGGGGAGCTCAACGAATTCCCCATTGGGATGTTCCTGGCAGGAGCCATTCATCTGGTGTCATGGCAGGCTCCTGTAGGGAGAAGACCACAGAAATGTGGGCTTACACCCAAGGTGCTCTGGTGGAGGATTAACAAAGTATGAACAACATCAAGATGGAGGGGCTTATGTCTCAAATCCAAGAAGTGGGTCCCATGTGTAATCTATTGACAAGGATCACTAAGGGTGAGGTCCTATACCCTACAGTCCAGAATCTTATTGAGGTCTACCACACCCAGAAGCCCTGAAATAGGACTGATGTGCTCCTGGCATACAGAAGGACACAAACTTCTCTTAAAACCGTGTCTAGTTCTAGGCTGGGTCTTCATGGTATCCTCTTACCTCCCACTGACATCTGTTCATCTGTATCTTTCCTCTCCTTAACTGAAAGGTAAGGATCTCCTAAAGGTAGAGCTAAGTTTCAGCATGGTTAAGGAGCTTTGGGCACCAGAAAGAACTGTGGTCAGACTTCCAACCACATGAGAAATCAACCTCCCTGGCCACTTTCTACTCCAGAGCTTTTGTTTCTTTTCCTACTGTCCTCCACACCCCCTTGTCAGCCCTTTCTTTCCCTGCTCCATCTTGTATATAAAAACTATACACCTTCTAAAAACTAGCAGGGGTTCATTATACTTTATATGGGGCTGGGGACCGAGGCCAGAGACTCAGCTTTGCAGAGAGGCCTGCCCCAATCTCCAGTTCTTCCTCTTCCTTTCTTCCCTTCCACTTTTTACATCCATCCCTGTCTCCATCTTCTGGGATCCTGCATAGATCCTTCCACCCGACAGGGCCTGACACTAGATTCCTGCTGAAGACCCAGAGGTATGGGGTGGACTGGCTGGAATCTCCTCCTCTAGCCTTCTACCCTTAATCCGAAACGATCTGCTGCCCCCATTCCTTCCCTTTCCGTGGTTTTCCCGTCCCAGTCCCCTCAGTCCCAGAGACTGCCTGGCAATGACCCAGGCACCAGGCACCTTTGGAGGCCCTGGGCACAGTGGCCACTGCTCACCGCCCCCTAACCGACCAGTTTGCGGCGGTTCTCGGAACAAGCAGTTGCCACGGTAACCGGTCCCCTAACGCTCCCCACCCGGCCACGCGCGCCACAAGGGGCGGGCGCCGCACGACAGGGGTGGGGCTGGCGAGGTCTGTGAGTCTGTTCTCTGCAGTGCCTTGTTTTTCAACCCCTGTTGCTCATTTAATTCTATGTCACTATTTAAACAAACTACGCTTTGACAGGTCTGCAGATGGGTAGCAGAATTCACTGAGAGTTTAACAAGAACGGGTCCATCCCATCCCCTGCACGCTTTGCGCTGGGCAGGACTTCCAGGAGGCAAGGGTGGGGCCCTCCAGGGACAGAGAATCCTGCAGTCCTGTAGTTGTTTGTTTGTATGGAAATATTGCGATTGCAATGGAGACCCTTCCCACAAATAACACACACAGGGCTGGAGGTGTGGCTCAAGCCGTACAGCGCCTGCCTAGCAAACCCCAGTCACTCCCCCGCCCAAAAAAAGATTGCTTAAATAATATATATATACGTGTAAAGAAAGAAAGAAAAAAGAGTCATGCATCATAGAAGATTATATGTGCTCATTTTTAGTTTTGCAAGGAGTTTTTGTTAGTATGGCGACTTGAGTGTATTATTATTTAATGAGTCCTTTGTACTATTTATTAGCATGTATTAAAAGTACAAGGAGTTTTCACTGTAATTCCATAGATGCATACAGTGTGCCTGGAACAAATCATTCACTCTATTATAGTCCCGTAGTTCCCTTTTCCCTTTCCCCTATCTCCAAAGGGATTATTTTATATTTATTTATTTATTTTGGGGGCAGTACCAGAATTTGAACTCAGGGCCTCACAGTTGCTAGGCAAGTGCTCTACCACTGGCACCGTACATCTAGCCCTTCCACATTTTCAAAATGTTTGGTGGGTTTCATTATGCTGTCTTCACCCTCAGGTACCTTCTCCATTCCCCTTCACTCTCCCGATTCCCCCCACCAGACAGCCTCCCTTTTATACTCAAGTCCTGTCATCAAAACCAACGTCATCACTTTGGAGCTTGGTTTATCTCATTCACCATGATGATCTCCAGTTCCATCCATTTTCCTACAAATGACATAATTTCATTCTTCTTTATGGCTGAGTAATGCTCCACGGTATACGTACACAACATTTTCTTTTTCTTTTTTTGGCAATACTGGGGTTGGAACTCAAGGCTTTGCACTGGCAAAGCAAGTTCTCTACCTGCTTGAGCCACACCTCCAGTCCCGTTTTCTTTATTCGATCATCAGTTGTTGGACATCTAGGCTGATTTCATAGTTTGCCTCATGTGAACAGTGCTGCTATAAACAAGGGTATGCAGGTATCTCCCTTGTGTGTTTATTTACACTGCAGATATATGACCAAAAGTGGTATGACAGGATCATAAGGTAGGTCTATTATTAACTTTTTGATGGACCTTCATACTGATTTCTACTGTGGTCACACTAGTTTATATGTCCACAAACAGTATACGAAGGTGACTTTTTCCTCCATCCTTACTCGCATTTGTTATTTGTTTTCTTGATGACTGACATTTTGACTGAGGTGAGATGGAATCACAATGTACCTTTGATTTGCATTTTCTTTTTGGCTAAGAATGTTGAATATTTCTTCATGTGTTTATTAACTTTGTACTTCATCTGAGAGCTGTCTGTTCAGTTCATTAATTGAATTATTCATTCTTTTGCTGTTTAATTTTTCTTTTGGGGGGTACAAAAGATTGAACTCAGGGCCTTGTGTTTGCAAGGCAAGTGCCCTACCACTTGAATCATGCCCGGAGCACACTGTTTAATTTTTGAACTCTTTGTATATTCTGGATGTTAATCTTTTATCTGTAGAGTAGCTGGTGAAGACTTTCTCCCATTCTGTGTGATGTCTCTTGATGCTGGTAATTGTTTCCTTTGATGTGTTGGTGCTTCTTAATTTGATACAATCCCATTTGTCTATTCTTGCTCTTTTTTCCTGGACAATTGGAGTCCTGTACAGAAAATAATTGCATAAGCCTATATCTCCCAGTGTTTTCCTGTAATAGTTTCAGTGTTTCAAATCTTACATTAAGACATTTGATCCATTTTGAATTTTTTTTTTGTACAGGGTGAAAGGGTCGTTTCAGTCTTCTATATGTAAATAACCAGTTTTCCCAGTACCATTTGTTGAAGAGCCTATATGTTTTTTGGCTCCTTTGTCAAAAATCAGATGTATATAGCTGTGTGGGCTTATTTCTGGTCTTCTATTCTGTTCCATTAGTCTTCATGTTTGTTTTTGTGCCAGTACCATGCTGTTTTTGTTCCTATAATTTTTTTTCAACCCTGGGGCTTGAACTCAGGGCCTCATGCTTGCTAGGTAGACACACTCAGCCCTTTTTCGTGTTAGCCATTTTTCAGGCAAACTATTTGCCTGGGCTGGCTTTGAACCTTGATCTTCCTGATCTCTGCCTCCTGAGTAGCTAGGATTATAAATGTGAGCCACCAGCGTTTGGCTTGTCACTATAATTTGAACCCTGATCTTATTCTACCTCCAGCATTGCTCTTTTTGCTAGTTTGAGTCTTTTATGTTTCCATGTGAATCTCAGCATTGATTTTTCTGCTTTTGTGAAGATGACATGGAGATTTTGGTGAGGACTGCATTGAATCTGTACATTGCTTTCTGTAGTACAGCCATTTTCACAAGATTAATTCTGCTACTCCATAACATGGGAAGTCTTTCCATGTTCTGGTGTCTTCAATTTCTTTCTTCAAGGTTTTATAGTTTTCATTGTAGTGGTCTTTCACCTCTTTAGCTAAGCTTATTCCTAGATATACTTTTCGAGACTATGAGGTCCTGATTCTTTCGTTGTTGGTATATAAAAGAGCTACTGATTTTTATATATTAATTTTATTTCCTGCTACATTGCTGAAAGTTTTAATCGGATCTAAAAGATTTTTGGCAGAATCTTTCTGGTCTTTTAAGTAAAGGATCATATTATCTTCAAATAAAAATAGTCTCACTTCCTCCTTCCCTATTTGAATCCCTTTTATTTCTCTCTCTTACCTCATAACTCTGGCTAGGATTTCTAGTACTATATTAAATAAGAGTGGGGAGAGTGGACATCCCTGTCTCATTCCTGACTTTAGAGGAAATGGTTTTAGTTTTTTTCCATTTAGTATGACGTTGGCTATAGGTTTGTCATATATTCCCGTTATTATGTTGTGGTATATAACTTATTTTCTCCACATTTCATGCTAAACTCCTTATCTCAGCTCAGTGGTATCCTTTGCTATTGTAAACTGTATGACAAAAAAGTCTTGGGGTGATTCCACTCTCCATTATCCCTCAGATAAAAACATGAATATGGTCACACCCTAGTGTGGTCCATCACCCTAGCCTGGGATCCACCCAAACCCTTTCCCATTTGTCAATTATTGGTAATCAAAAACCACCCAGGGTTTTCCCTGTGGATTAGCATGATTTTTTGAAATGCCTCAAAACAGAGGGAGCTCTGTCACTCTCTGTTTCTGGCTTCCACCTGGTCCACCGTGGCCTCTTGTAACTCCTTTCTCTAACCTAAATCAACTTTTGTTATCATCCTCACTATGTCTACGAATCCTGCCTAGATGCACCCACAGAGGATATAAGAATCTGGAATTTTGTGTTTACTAGTGATTACAACAATAAGAATTAAATTAAATTAAATTAAAGAGGACATGGATAAGTACCTAAATGAATTCAAAGGGACACAAATAAACAATGGAATGATCTCAGAATTCAAATAAACAACTGAATGAAATAAGGAAGACTATGCAGAATATGAAGGAAGAATTCATTAAGAATGTAGAAATCCTGAAAAAAATCAAAATCCTGGAAGTGAACAGTTCAATAACTCAAAAAAACTCAGCTGAGTCATTCTTATCATTGCTCTTTTGAGTTCATTGTTTAAAATTTCACCCATTCACTATTGGAGGAGACATGTTACCTTGCCTTTCATATTATTTATGTTTCTATACTGGAATTTATGCATCTGAGGCCAATTTGTTGGTTGGAAATTTGAACCACCTGTAGTCTTTCCGTGTAGTGGCAGTGTTTTTGTGCAATTTCTCTATTTCTCACTGCTGAACTGGGGGCTGTGGCTCAATAGCTGAGCATTTGCCCAGCGCTCAGGACACTGGACCTGGTCCCCGGCTCTGCTCAGATCAAAGTAAAGCAGCTGGAGTCTGTTGCAGAAGGGTCAGCTGTCTACTTCAGGGCTGCTCTTCACATAGTGGCGTCCCTTCTTTTTGTACTGTGAGCGGCTGTTGGCTACAGGGAGCTTTACAGCTTGTGAGCTGGGCAGATTCCTACTTACTCCACATGTTCCCACTCCCCCGCCCTTGCCAGGTTGTGTCCCCAGTGGCAGCAATCTTCCAAGCTTTAGGGTGAACCCAGAATGTGTCAGAGAGTGGGAAGAACAAACAGGACAATTAGTTTTGTACTGGCTAGGGGAGAACTGAGAAACCTATTTGCTCTGCATAATGGTCTCAATGCTTATAAACTTTGTCCAGCAGTTCACTTCCCTCTGTGGAGAAGGAGGATGTGGAAGTTCCGTTATTCAGGGGGTCTGCATTTGGACTCTCAGTCCTGATTGTCAACAAACAAACATCAGGATGCTGTGCCCAGGGGCAGGTCTCAGTGCTTTCAGGCCCTGCCTGACGGTTCTCCTCCCTATGAGGAGGGAAGAGACTGTGGGATTCACAGGATTTGCTGGGTTTAGGCATAGGGCTCTGACCTATCTAACAATCAACACAGGCAGCCAGGAAGCAGATCCTGGAGGCAGAATACTAAGCCAGCTAGCCACAGACTCAGTTCTTTAATTCTGCCCTAGCCTCAGGTGATGGGACACTCCTGGCCAGAATGGGTGAGGCCTCTGGACCATCCTCACCCCCCATGGCATCCTGTTGTGCCCTCATAGCTCCCTGCAGTTTGAGCTTCTCTATGGGGCCACATAAAACCCTCTCATCAAATTGACCACCTCTCCTGTCTCCCACCCAGACTGGACAGAGTGTCCCAAGACTCCCTGAGACATAAGTGTTCCTTGTTTATCAGCCACCAGACTCTCAGTCTCAAAAACATAGGCTCTCTCTCACAATGGCACCTTGCCATCATCCTCTGAGAGAAGGGGAGTGACAGAATGCCTTTCTTCACCAAGGTTAGTCTTCCACTGTAGACCCATCACTGACAAATCACAGTTTAAGACTTGTAGGAGTTGTAGACTTATTTTGCTTCTAGAATTGGCAGTCCATCACCTGGGCTGTCTGTTTTATCCCTCCAGAAGCTGGGGATGGGCTTGGTGCTGTTTGTTGCTTTCTTTTGTCTCATTTTCTTTGTGGTTTTCTGCTGCCCTGCTGCCTCTTTTGTGATTCCCAAAGGTCTTCTCTCTTCAGAATATAGCCTCTCCTGTATTACCTGACTCATCTCATTCATTGTTGAAGCAGTGGATGCTTCTAATCTGCCATCTTACCCTGCCTCCTCAGTATATCATAATAAAGAGTAATATACAATAGTCCTATACAAGCCCCCCTCAAAATTGGGTCAAATAGAAATGACACCCTCAGGTACTTTCACTTCAGCCTCTACTGAAGAAACCACTTTTGGGAATCTCATGTTTAAAGTTGAATGTGGGTGTTTACGATCCTGTACCCAGCTTCATGGCTTGTCTTTTCTGCCATGGTTTGCAGAGATGCTCTCACACAGAAATGTAGGCTTAATTCACTCATTTTCACCCTAGATTGGGTTCCATTCTCTTGTCATGAGTATTTAGATATAATGATCGTAATAGCATATTAAACTTCCAACCTGATGAATATGGGATGCCATTCTTAGCAAAGGCACCTGCAAACCCCTAATGGCCCTAACTTGGACCAACACTTAACATAATGGCTGACAATTAAGACAATGACCCTATATGCTTATGGATCCCCCTCCCCATTCAAGGTTAAACTGGGAAGGGCGAAGAAGATCAAATGCACAGTTTATGACTTCCTGCACCCAAGCAGCCTCTGTGCAGTCACCAAATCATTTGGGGAAGGGCCATAGAGAAAGACCTCAGTTTCACACCATCTAGTAACCCCACCCTATTGGATGAAACCCCAAGCCTCAACAGCTTTCCATCATTTGGCCCTTATCCAACTGCCCACCTCACCCGTGAGGTGTATAGTCCATGTTTAGGCAGTTGCATCTCATCCAACTGCCTGCCACACACCTTAAGTTGTACTTAAGCTTTGCTAATAAATCACTCTTTACTATCTTTCTTTTCTTTGTGGTTCTTTTGCTGCATGATTCTTCTGCTGCACTGGAGTAGCATAATAATCTTATACACGGTACCCAAGAACTGAATCTGGAACACCCCATAGAGCAGTAACATAACAATCATTGTAACTTTAATTTCTCATTTTCCTATATTTAGTGAGTGAGCTTTTTTTTTTCATGAAGTGCTGGGGATTGAACCCTTGGCCTTGTGCATGGTAGGCAATGAGTTACATCCCCAGCCCTGATTATTGACTACTTAGTTTTCATTTCTGTTGAGTTGGCTGTTTATATTATCCGCACATTTTTGATTGCACTATTTTTTCTTGTTGCTTATAATTTTATGGATGCCATTTTTTATGTGTGTGGTACTAGGAATTAAACCCAAGGTCTTGCCCATACTACCACTTGATATGTCAAACCATCCCAATATCCTTAGGCTTTTTTAACATCCATCATACTCATCTTAGTCTGTTTCCTGTTGTTATAACAGGTGCCTGAGACTTTGTATTTCATACAGGAAGAGGTTTATTTTAGCAATGGTTCTGGAGACTGAGAAGTTGAATATTGGCAGCTGCGTTTGGTGACAGCCTCATAATGCTTCAGGTCATGGTAGAAAATGGAAAGGCATGTGAAAGATGAAAACAAGGGACATCTTTGTTTTATAGCAACTCACTCTCACAGTAACTAATTCAGTTTCATGAGAGTGGGGACTCTACCTTGAGAAAAGCATTAATCCAGACAACTTCCACAAAGCCTCACCTTCCAGCATTGCTGCATTGAGGAATGAAGGTTCCAGCATACAAACTTTTGGGGGATACAGTCAAACCATAGCACAAGCTATCCACCGTCATAATAAAATTACTATTGCTCATTGTTCAGCAGCTACTAAGAAGACTGACACTATATTTCCAAAGAATGAAAACTAACATGACTGCTAAATACACAGCCACAATTGTACTCTCCCTTTTCCATACAATTTTTAAATTTGCCTTTATCCTCGACTGATATTACTGATTATCGTCAAATACCTCACAATTTGCAAATGTAAATAGCTATGAAAGGCTGTCTAGCAACTATCAGATGGATTATATGTTGGACCAAACGACTTCAAATAGTCCCCTTTCTTTTGACCATTGATTTTACATTATCTTCCATCAAAAGGGACATGTGTACAGATGGAGGATAATTTGTTTGTTTTGTTGGCTTTTTGAGACAGAGTCTTACTAAGTTGCCCAGGTTTGCCTCAAACTCAAAATCTTCCTACTGTCTCCTGATTAGTTAGGATTACAAGCATGTGCCACCATACCTGGCTACATGGAGAGTAGATAAAGACTTAAAAGATAATTAGTCCTGCCCTGACATTCACAAAATTTCTGACCAAATTATTTCCCAGAGCATAACTTATAAATCTCATCAAATTTCTGGAGGAAACCAACATAACTCTGGAAGTCCTCTAAGGCTCACATGATCCTTTGTGGCACTCCAAATGGATTTCAAAGATTTTCCTCCAGCTTTAGGATACTCTCACTGTTTGGTTATTTATGCTCAGTGAATAGAATGAATACTATCCAAATAGATATGCCAATGGCACTACAGTGGTGGGAAAATGGAGATTATTTCTCATTTTGGCATTGAATTAGACTGAAGAACTCAAATTAGCCATTTGATTGCAAAACTCTTTGGAGGACCTTTAAAATCTCATACCCCTTTACTGCCCCCAATCCTCAGCACAAGTAGGATGCAAAAATTTAGGCATAATGACTTCAGAAAAAGTCTGTCAAAAAACTGGACTAAGTGACCACACACCTTAGAAAAATCTAAAATGCCCCAAATGAAGGATGTGGAAAGGACAGTGGCCAAATGGTTATGGAGTGACATCACCTGGATTTCTTCCTCATGGAAACATCTTATTGAAAATCTTTTATTATACCTGATTTCCTGCAGACCTGCTGAGAAGGCTGGTGCTGGTAGCAAACTTGTTTTGAATCCATTAACATCTCACAAGAATGACAATAAGGAGAACCCACACTCTAGGGCACAGAAACTGTGGTGACTGGGGTAGACAAGCTGCATAACCCTGGCAGAGAAGCAGCTGCCAATGGGGACAGTAGAGAAGCCACAACAGATGGCTCAGGGTAAAGAAACTGTGATTGGCAACCCAGGGCAGAAAAGCTACTGTGGCATAGGAAGCAGAAGCTGTGGAAGGTCTAGTGCACAGTCTCTAACCTGGGAGGAATCCAGGCAGCAGCAGACTCATCTGAGTATAAATTCCCACCCTAGACAAAGGATAGAGGCTTTAGAACTGATGGAGCACTGTTGACAACCACAGCTCCATCTGCTGTAAGCTCCTGTATAGTCTCTGATCAGAAGATTTCTACATACTTTGTGTTCCACATCAAAGAATGCAGTAAGGGAGATAATAGAGTTTATTAAAAGTAAGGGAAAAGCATTACAAAAAGCCAGGTGGGATGGAGAAACAGGAAAAAAGAACTGTCTCTCTGTTTCAAGGTATTTTAAACCTCTGATAACCTGTGGATGGGGAATGGGTCGGGCTAGGGTTATGGACAGTTACTCTGCACATGCACTTAAGCTAGCTCTTAGGTATTTCAATCATATACATGAAGTGTGATAAATATTCATGCTTTTTAAAAATCTGACAGATAATAGAGGGCAGAATCACCCCAAGGCTTCTTGTTTTGCAATTTACAACTGTAAAGGATAGCATTGGCCTGGGATAAGGAGTTCAGTGTAAAATACACTGAGAAAAAGTTACATGGGATCTGAAGTCCCATGGTATCTCTTCCTCTGTTTACCTGTCTCACATCCAAGAAATGGCAGCGAAGTGCATATTTGTTGGGAGCTCTGGGCTGTATGCACTTCCCATCCCACTCACAAGTGTGCCAACAAAACAGACATCAGACAAAGGATTATGCCCAGGTTATAACAGACTGTGAGTAGTCTTGGGAGAGGAAGAAGCTGCAAATTTACGGGGAGGAATGGTGTGTGATTGGCAAGTTGAGGGGCCAAACTCCCAAAGCCTTCACTGGAAATTGCATTCAGATCTCCAAATCTCACACACACACTCTCCCACTGTGCCCCCCAGTTGCACTGGAAAAGGAGCACACTGCTGTGAGCATACACCATTCCAAAGTCAGGTTCCTAACTAGACTCCATCTAGCGATCTAAAAGACGAGGACATTGATGGGGTAAAAACAGTCAAAAGAACATTAGAACGGGGGGGGGGGGGAGGGAAGAATAAAGGAGAATGATGGAGGGGGTGAAGTCAAGTATGATATATTTGACATATTATAAGAACACGTGTAAATGCTACAATGTACCCTCACCCAGCACAACAATAAAAAACGATATCAGAAAATTCTATATTTTTTATGTTAAGTTGTTATTGTTAAGTTTTGGATATTTTAACTTTTATTTGTATTTTTTTCTGCACATCTGACTTGGGTAATTTTGCACTCTCTCCCATTTTCACTTTAGTTCTACTTTTCCTCCTTTTTCTCTCCAGTCATCATATGTGAGCCACAAAATCTGCCTTTCAGTATGCAATCTGAAACCATATCATCTTCCCTTTCCTATCGCCCTTCCCCATTTATAGTTTCTGCTCATCTACAACTAGAACTTCTCTCTAGCTAATATGTTCCTTTATCTCTGTTTACTTACCCACAGTCCTCCTTTATTACTATACTTTTAGCTGTAGATAGACTGCCAGATCATCTTTTTTGTTGTTTTATTTTGTTTATGATTGTCTATTCAATCTTCATTTCTCTTCCACCTCTGTTTAACACAATGTTAATTAGATCTCTTCTATCGCACATTAATTTCTCATTAACTCCTTCTATTAAGTTTAACCACCCGCTTTCCAGCCTTATAAAACCATATACCTTGTATGGTAATACCTTGTATTAGCCATTAGAGTTATCCCACCTGTCTTCTTCCCAGAACCACCTTTATTACCTTGGGTCTTCCTAGATTATGAAGATTCATCTTTGCTGCAATATACCTCTAAAGAGATTGGAGCAGTAACAGTGATTGGTCTTCTTTAAGGATTGCCGTAGTCTCAAGGCTATGGTTTATCAACTGTGACAGCTTCAGTAGCTAAGTTACCTCTCCCTGGGAGGAGCAGGGTGTGGCACCCAGCACTATGAGAACTGAATCTAATTGTCTGATTACGGAGTCACAACCTGCTCAGTTTAGTGACAAGAAAATATACCATGACGCACCACTGTGCAGGCCTAAATAATCCCCGAGAAATCCCCAACTAAAGGGACATAGGGGACTGGAATCCCAAAACAAAAATGACCCCAGATGCATAAATCCCAACACAGAAACATAAAGCAATGAGGCAACATCTCTCCTTCAAAAGTCAACAACTATAATAAAGGATTCAAACAATAGAGGAAAACATTTCAAACAATGAATTAAAAAACAATGGCAAAATGATCAATGAAACAAAAATGGAGATGTATACGGAGCTGAATGAGTTAAAAGAGGATACATGTATATATATATATATATATATATAAACAACCAACTGAAGTCAGAGAGAATTCAAATAAACATCTGAAAGAAATAAAAAAGACAATGCAGGATACGAAAGATGAACTCAGTAAAGGTATGGAAATTCTGAAAAAGTCAAGTTGAACTTTGGAGAATGAAAAGCTCATTATCCCAAATGAATAAGTTTTTATACCATATAATAACATAATTATACCATATGATAACCTATATAATAAATTATCATTATTATCAATAAGTAGCATATTATATAACAAATATTAATTACATGTTATTATATATTGTATAATTATACATTATTACTATAAGAATTACATCAATAATATAACAAATAATAGATACAATAATATATATTATATATAATAAGTTATCTTATTATGTGACATAATACAAAGCTTCTCCAATCTTGTGAAAGGGAGGCACACCCAGGTAGAGAAGATTTTCAAAACACCTGATCAAATAAGAAACACCCCCAGACTTATTATAACAAAACACTAAATATATAGAACAAAGAAGGACTATCGAAAACTACAAAAGAGCTATGAGGCCATCCTATCAGAGTAATAGCAGATCTCTCAACACAAAGTCTAAATTCTAGGAGGGCATGAAATGATATAATTGAAATTCTAAAAGTAAACAATTGTCAACCTAGACTAGTCTATTCAGCAAAGCTATCATTTATAGATGAAGGAGAAATAAAAGCCGTCCTCAATAAACAAAAATTAAAGGATTTCATGACCACCAAACCAGCACTGCAGAAAATATTTAAAGTAATCATACACAGAGATGATGATAGACACTGCCAGGAAACTGCAAAAAAGAGTGAATCTCTCTAATGAAGTAGATTAGCAAACAACGAATAAGGTGAAAGTAACAAAATGAAAAACAACAAAATGATGAAATACTATACAATATTAACACCAAATGGCCTCAATTCCCCAATCAAAAGACAAAGAATGGTGAGTTGGATTAAAAAGCAAGACCCAGGGAGGGGGTGGGGGCAGGGGGGAGAAATGACCCAAGCATTGTATGCACATATGAATAATAAAACAATAAAAATTAAAAAAAAAAGCAAGACCCAGGCTGGTGGCATGGCTCAAGTGGTAGAGCATCTGCCTAGCAAGTGCAAGGCCCTGAGTTCAAACCTCAGTACTGCAAAACAAAACAAAATAAATAACCCCAACCATTTATTTCTTACAAGAAAAGCACTTCACTAACACAAATACTGCCCTAGAGTGAAAGAGTGGAAAAAGATCTCCCAAGCAAATGGATCCTGGAAGCAGGCAAGAGTAGCTATACTCATATCTGATAAAGCAGAGTTCAGATGCAGGTTAGTCAGAAAAGACAATGATGGTCACTGTGTATTAATAAAGGGAACAATCCATTAAAAGGAAATAACAATTCTTAACATATATGGGCCAAATGTCTTTGTACCCAACTACATTAAAAGAAACACTATTGGATGTAAAAGCACAGATAGACTCCAACACAAAAATAGTGGGAGACTTCAGTACTCCACTCTCACAGATAGATTGGGGATACAAACAAAACATTAACAAAGAAATTTCAGAATTAATTGACATGACAGACCAAATGACCAGGTATCTACAGAGTAATCTAGCTACTACACAGTACATGCTTCTCAGCAGTCCATGGAACTTTCTCCAAAACAGATCTTATTTTAGGACACAAAACAAGTCTTAGCAAATTTTGGTTTGTTTGTTTTCTGGTGGCACTGGGGTGTGAACTCAGGGCTTCATGCTTTCTAGGCAGGCATTCTACCACTTGAGCCACTTCACCAAGTCTTAGCAAATGTAACAAAGTTGAAATAATCCCCTATATTCTTTTAGATCGTAATGGAACAAAAAACAGAACTCAACTGCAAAAAAACCCACAGAAAATATTCAAACACGTGGAGACTGAACAAGACATTCAGTGGTCATTGGAGAAACAAGGAGGGAATTCAAAAAATTCCTGGAATCTAATGAAAATGAAAATACAGCCTACAAGGGCCTTTAGGACACAGCAAAGGAAGTGCTGAGAAGAAAGTTTATAGCTTTGAGCACCTATATAAAAAAAACAGAGATCACAAATAAATACCCGAATGATGCACCTTGAGTTCTTAAAAAAAAAGAACAAGACAAATCCAAAACTAGCAGATGGGAAGAAATAATAAAAATTAGGGCAGAGACTGGGAACCAATGGCTAACACCTGTAATACTAGCTACTCAGGAGGTAGGGATCAGAAGAATCGTGGTTTGAAGCCAGCTCAAGCAAATAGTTTGCAAGACCCTACCTCAAAAATAACCAACACACACATGCACATGCCCACACACACACACATGCATGAGTGTACACACACAGACACATGCGTGTACACACACACACACACACACACACACACACACACATACACAAAGGCCCCAAGGACTGGCAGAGTGGGTCAAGTGGTAGAGTGCATACCTAGCAAGTGTGAGACCCTGAGTTCAAATCCCCGTACCACCAAAAAAAAATAGGGCAGAAATTAATGAACTAGAGACAAAAAAAAAAAACATACAAAGAATCACTGTGAAAGAAAAAGTTGGTTCTTTGAAAAGATAAATAAGATTGATAAATCATTAGCAAATCTGGCTAGAATGAGGAGGGAAAATGACCCAAATTAATCAAATTAGAGATGAAAAAGTATATATCACAACAATTATCAATGAAATCCAGAGCAGTATGTGGGACTTTTAAAACCTATATTCAAATAAATGAGAAAATGGACATATTTCTAGATGCACTTGATCTACTAAAATTGAACCAAGAAGATATAAACCACTTAAATATCTATAAGAAGCAATGAGATTGAAGCAGTAATAGTCTCCCAACAAAGAAAAGTCCAGGACCTGATATATTGACTGCATAAATGTACTAATCTTTAAAGAACAGCTAACACCAAAACTTCCTAAAGTTTTCCTTGAAATAGAAAGGGAAAGAGCACTACCACACTCATTCTATGAAGCAGTATTACACTCATTCCAAAACTACATAAGCATGCAGCAAAAAAAAAGAGAGACTATAAGCCAGTCTTCTTAATGACCATAGATGCAAAAAATTCTTAATAAAATACTGGCAAACTGAATCCAACAACATATCAAAAAGATCATACACCATGATTCAGTTGATTTCATTCCAGGGATGCAGGGATGGTTCAATATACACAAATCAATAAATGTAATACAGCATATAAACAGAAACAAGGACAAAAATCACATGATCATTTCAATAGATACAGAAAAAGCTTTTGACAAAATTCAACTTCCTTTCTTGATAAAAGCTCTTATGAAACTAGGAGTAGAATGAATGTACCACAACATACTAAAGACTATACATGTCAAACCTACAGCCAACATCATACTAAATGGGGGAGAACTAAAACCATCTCCTCTAAAGTCAGGAATGAGACAAGGGTGTCTACTCTCCACTCTTATTCAACATAGTTTTGGAATTCCTAGCTAGAGCAATAACACAGTAAGAAGAAATAAGATGAATTCAAATAGGAAAGGAAGCAAACTATCCCTACTTATAGATGACATGATCTTATACCTAAAAGATATACCCTAAAAACTCTTAGAGATCATAAACACCTTTAGCAAAATAGCAGGATACAAAATCAGTAACTTTTCTATTTGCCAACAATGATCCCACTGTGAAAGAATTTAGGAAAACAATCCCATGTACAATAGCCTTAAAAAATACCTAGGAATAAACTTGACAAAGGACATAAAGGACCTATACAATGAAAACTAAACCACTGAAGAAAGAAATTGAAGAAGACATCAGAAGATGGAAAGATCTTCCACATTCATGAATTGACAGAATTAATATCATGAAAATGGTTATACTACAAAAGCGATCTATATGTTCAAACACATTCCCCATCAAAATTCTACTGACATTCCTCATAGAGATTGATAATTCAACATTAAAGTTCATATGAAACCACAAAAGACCATGACTGGTCAATGTAATACTGAGCAAAAAGAGCAATACTGGAGGTGTCACAATACCTGACTTCAAACTATACTACAGAGTCATAGAAATAAAAAGAGCATGGTACTAGCACAAAAACACATATGAAGACCAATGGAGCAGAATAAAATATCTAGACATAAATGCATGCAGCTACAGCCATCTGATTTTTGACAAAGGTGCTCAAAACATTTGATGGAAAAAAGCCTCTTTAATAAATTGTGCTGGGAAAACTGGATATCTGCATGTAGACAACTAAAACTAGATCCCTGTCTTTCAGACTGTACAACTGTCAATTCAAAGACTTTCATATAAGGACTGAAACTTTGAAACTAGTGGAAGAAAGAGTAGGGAGCACACTGGAACATATAGGCATAGGCTATAACTTCCTAAATAGAACTCCAATGGTTCAGCAGCTAAGAGAAGGGATTGACAAATGGGATGACATGAAACTAAAAAGCTTCTGCAACATCACCATACTGAAGAGGCATTCCACAGAATGAGAAAATTTTGCCAGCTATACATCTGACAAGGGGTTAATAACCAGAATTTGCAGGGGTGGGATCAAAAAAACCTAAACTCCCAAAGAATGAATGACCTGATGAGGAAATGGGCAAATAAACTGAACAAAACTTCTTCAAAGGAAGAAGTATGAATGGTCAAAAATCACATGAAGAAACATTCAACATCTCTAGCCTTAAAGGAAATGCAAATCAAAATCACAGTAAGATTCCATCTCAATGTTAGAATGGCTAGCATCAAGAACACAAACAACACAAATGCTGGCTAGGATGCTGGAGAAAAGGAACCCTTATATATTGTTGGTGAGAATATAAATTAGTGCAACCACTGTGTACAGCAATATGGAGGTTCGTCAAAAAACTGAAAATAGAAGTAACATGCAGTCTAGCAATACTACTCCTGGGTATATATCTGAAGGAATATAAATCTGGATACAACAGAGATGCTTGCACACCCATGTTTATTACAGTGCTATTCACAATAGCCAAGCTATGGAAACAGCCCAAATGCCCTACAACTGATGAGTGGATCAAGAAAATGTATGTGTATGTATGCATATATGCACATATGAGTATTATGTTGTTTGCAGGTAAATGGATGGAACTGGAGATCATCATGTTCAGTGAAGTAAGCTAGGCTGAAAAAGACAAAGGTCAAATATTTTCTTTCATATGTGGGAGATAGACCTAAAAGATAAACAGAGGCACACAGGACACCTTATCTAAGGTATTGATTAATCTGGCCTCAGGGAGTCTCCAAACAGTTCTGGTACTTTATCTAGTTTTGCCTCAGGGGGCTGGTATGCAGACACAGCAGGTTGTTTTCTTCAAGGAGATGCGGGAACAGAGGTCAAGACACCAAGAGCTGGGAAAAATATGATAGGAGAGGCTTTGCAAGCTCCTAGTATGGAGAAGCTCTGCAAGCTCCATTATTTCCCAGTCCAGGAGCCATGCCTGGTCTCCAACAACAACGTATCTTATTCTCTTTTTTATCCTTCACTACTGGCTCTCTTTCAAATTATGCTTTACTCTTTTTCCCCCTTTTTTTGGTGACATTGGGGTTTGAACTAAGGGTCTCATGCTTTCTAGGCATGCACTCTACAGCTTGAGCCACTCCACCAGCCCTTTTTTTGTATGATGTATTCTTGAAATAGGGTCTCACTTTTTTTCCCTCCTGAGCTGGCTTTGAAACCTGATCCTCCTGATCTCCGCCTCCCGAGCAGCTAGGATTACAGAAATTTTCTTGATCCATTCATCAGTTGTAGGGCATTTGGGCTGTTTCCATAGCTTGGCTATTGTGAATAACACTGTAATAAACATGGGTGTGCAAGCATCTCTGGTGTATGGAATTCTTATTGACTCTTTTATTTATTTATTTATTTTGGTGGCACTGGGGTTTGAACTCAGGGAGGCTCTCTTACTACTTGAGCCACTCGCCATCCTGTTATTGACTCATTAACCCACCCTACTTTCTAAATGGACCTGACAACACTTTACACCCATTCTTCAACCCTTAGCCACTTTAATCAACCTGATTGCTTGTTATCTTATTATCTAGATCATGCCAAGAGAATTCGAACCATTTTGATTCCTGCCAATGTCAGCACCTGGTGGGCCAACTCTGGAAAATTGGTATGGCAGGGTATGACATTCAGAAGCAAGAAAAGAATGTCACTCTTCTTCTCACTTTGATGAAATGACTGGACATGGATAAACCTTTTCTTTTGTATTAATAATAGGTATGGTAGCTGCATGTGGTAGTACACACCTGTAATTCCGACACTTAGGAGACTGAGGCAGGGAGATCACGAGTTTGAGGCCCGTTTGAGCTACATAACAAGTTCCAGGTCAGCCTCGGCTACATACGGATCATCACAAAAAACCCAAAACAACCCAGCCACTCAGGGTGTGGAGGAAGATAGGAAGATCCTGGTTTGAGGCCAACCTGTGCAAAAAGTTAGCAAGACCCTTCCTCAACACATAAGCTAGGTATGATGCTGCATGCCTGTAATTTTGACTCCTTGGGAGGTGGGGATCGTAGGATCACAGTACAAGACTGGCCCAGGCAAAAGTGCAAGACCCTCTCTGATAAATAACTAAAGCAAAAAAGGGCTGGATGTGGCTCCAACAGTAGAGACCTTGTGTTCAAACCCCAGTGCTGCAAAACCAAAACCAAAAACAGGTATGGAGCCGGATGATTCCTAGATGACATACTAGGGTCATGTTGGAATCAGTCCTTGTGCTTTGACTCCACAGGTGGAGTTTCTCAGGCTAGTTTCTGGTTCCTGCTTCAGCCTCCCAAATGCTGGGACTATAGATACTTGCCTATGAATCCTGCTTTACTCTTTTTTTTTTTATAACAATCCCCTAGTAAGAACCAACCTAAGGTCCCGTGAAAACCACGTTCATCTCCGCCAAGGGCAGCATCTCCAAATGATCTAAGCTCCTCTCACCAGGCAAACCATCTTTTAACATTGCCACACTATAGGAGACTCATTCAAGCCATATACAAACTGTCACACCGTCCATAAGATAAATGAGGCTCAATCATTCTATTGGACTGACCTAGTCCCAGGGATGAGAGCCTGGCTTAATTGGATATAGGAGAATGTGCCTAGCTCTATTATTTTCCGGGTTATGTTCTCTCTCTTTGTAGATCCCTTGCCACTCAGTCACTAAACTGATTCTTCTCTCCCCAGCTATCAGGTATTCAGCCTTTTGGCTATGTTTTGCCTGCCTTTCTTTTGCCCGTTACTAGCCCTGCTTCTTCCTCCATGTGGCCCTGCAGACTGTAGCATGTCCTCTCTCTTTTCTTAGGAATTGTGAGAAACAAAGTATCTTCTGTCGATGGCAATTGCTTGTGATCTGTTATCCTCAATATACATGAATAAAACCAAATTCTCGGTACATTTTTAAACAGGTACAAACTAAGGAATGCCAAGTTCTTCCAGTAACGCTGGAAACTAGGAGAAAGGCATGGAACCAACTCTCTAGAGTCTTCACAGAGAGCATGGTCTAGCCAACACCTTGATTTAAGGTTCTAGTATTCAGAACTTTGACAGAATATCTTTTAAGCCACCTAGTTTGTGGTTTTATTATAGCAAACATAGAACTCTAATACATCCTGTTAGCTTTCCTTTCTGGGATCTAGTTTCAATCTTTTGGGTCTTTTTGTTTTTTAGAGCCTCACACATGCTAGGCAAGTCTACCATTGAGCTACATCCCAGCCCGTTTCAATCTTCTACAGGTGGGTATCTAGTTTTCCCAGCACCATTTGTTGAAAAGGCTGTCTTTTCTCCCATGAATGTTTGAACTCTTGTCAAATATCAAATGGCTGTACCTTCATGGATTTATGTCTGTGTCAAAAAAAAAAAAAACCAAGTAAAAAGGGATGCAGGTGTGGCTCAAATGGTAGAGCACCTGCCTACCAAGCATGAGGATATTGCAAATGATATGCATAATTTCCTTGGCGATGGGAATTTCAAGAGAGAGTCTGTTTAACAAATGAGACCTGATTCAAGGCAACATTAGAAAACTATAGCACTGGAGGTGTGGCTCAAGTGGTAGAATGCCTGCCTAGCAAGCATGAGGCCCTGAGTTCAAATTCCTGCAAAACAATCAAAAATTATAGCACATTATAAACAGTATGTTAACAAGCTTTTTCCTCAGCAGCAATTTTCTCCTTAGAAGGGAATTTTGTAGTTGGTAAACAAAGTTGACTTGAGACATACATCACCAATGAAGAACTTGTGTCTTTTGGCGTGAGTAAGTTGTATTCTCATTCTCTCTCTCTCTCTCTCTCTCAACTGGAGTTAGAACCCAGAGTCGCACATTTGTAAAGCAGGCATTCTACCACTTGAGCCATACTCCAGGTCTAGTCCATTTTTCTCTGGTTATTTTAGAAATGGGGGTCTCGTGAACTATTTGCCCAGGTTGGTCTCACACTGTGATCTTTCTGACTCAGACTCCCAAGTAGCTAGAGTTACATGTGTGAGCCACCAGTGCATGCTGCTGTCTTCTTGTCTTTGTGTTTTGCTGTGTTTTGTTGACTTGACTATTGTTTCCGATCTGGTTTTCTAATGTCATCAAGTGAACAAAAGTCCTGTGCACAAAAGGCACAGCATAGTTAGATCTTCATTTTGATTCCTTCTTTGTAGTTATAGGTGAGCACCCCAGAAATAGACAATGGTGTGTACTGTGGAATCTCTCCCTGCTAATGAATGAATCATCTACATGTTGAGAAGGGTAAAATGGTCTTGGTGACTTCTGAGTGCCAAGCAACCCTAATTCTAGCTTCTTGCTGTGAATCAGAGTTGGGGTGTGGTGATAGAAATTCATTTTCCAGATAAAAGACTTTGGACAGTCTCTGTAGTCCTTGGAAATGACTGTGTTAACATCAATGTTAATTATTTATTAATTAACTTTTTAATTAATTAATTGATAATTATTAATGGTAGTGGGGTGCTATGTTTGCGGGGTGGGATTCACGTGGTTTGATTCTGTGTGTATCTCTATGTGAGTGAGTTTTTGTGTGTTTGTGTTTTACTAGATATAAATGCCCCTCTCGTTGCCAGTGTCAATGTTTTTAATAAAAAAAATGTAGTCATCATTTCAGCATGATTATAGACATATGCAAATCAGATTTTAATTGAGACAGGAGATTCTGCAGGCAAAGTTGAGGGAAATTCAGTCCCATTTCTCCATGAAGTTCCAATGTCGACCATCAGATAATGTGACTAAGAACAGGGAATACCATGCCCATGGAGAAAATCTCTCTCCCATCACTGCACCTGGCTGTGGTTTCTGTACACTTGGCAAGAAACCCTATAAAATGAGCAGAGGAGCCATAGATTTGCTTAAGGGATTAAACCTAAGTGTGGGCATGTGGCTTCTTCCTAGGACACCCAAAAGTAGGCCAGGCATTGTGAATTGATAGAACTGTAGCCATGGAACAGGAAAATTTCCTTAATGTCCTTCTGAAATAGGTTCTGGTCGCTTCTGCAGGCTTTCATAAACCAAATGAATAACAATGTACACAAATGATGATCTGAGTTTCTGTTTGCAACAAGCTTTCTGTGGAAATAGACTGTAATTTAATAAAATTTGATCTCAACACTGGTGGAGTAGCTCAAATGGTGGAGCACCTGCATAGGAAGTGTGAAGCCCTGTGTTCAAACCCCAGTACCACAAAAAAAACATCGATCTCTCTGTAGGTATGAATACTTTTCCCACAGAAGAAAATGACAAAAGTGCTAGATTTAAAATGCCAATTGTTTACCCTAAGAGGTCTGTACTTGGGCCAAGAGTGTCTTAGCATTACTAGGTCATAGTTTCCCTCATGGTTCTGAAGGAGGCCCTGGTGTGTGTGGTTAGAGTTAAAACTCCGTGTTATCAATACCAAGACTCCAGGAATTTATGGATAGCATCCCAGTTGGCTCAATGAGGGAGGATGGACAGATTGTTGGCTGCACCTAGAGGGTCAATATTTCCAGTGGGAGAAGAAGAAATGAAGGGCATTCAGGCCATGGGTAGGAGAAAGAACCTCAGGTTGAGGTCAGCAGAATCAGTTCAATCAGTTCACCATCTTCAGCTGAGCAAGCCAAGTACAGTTAGGTCCCTTCCCAGTGGGAATGAGCAGGTTGTGGCCCTCATGGCTGGCAAAAAACACGGTCTGGCTCTCTTCCTAAAGCCTGGAGATGGGCACTTCCTTCCTGTCCCTGTCTTCCCCTTTCTTCTGCAACACTCCTCAATCTGATGGTGGCAATGATATCAATTGATGTTGGTGACGGTCAGCAAACAGGAGTTGTTAATGGCATTGGTGCAGTCTGTGATCAGAAGATCTTGGTTTTTGTGCTCCAAATGGAAAAATCCTAGCAGAGCACATGGATGGGGTGAGGTAGGATAGCTTTATCAAGGCAAGGGGAGTCACCCGCTCTGCCATGTGAGGAAAGGGAAGAAAAAGAAGGGCTGGGGTCTCTTAGTAGGTTGTTTTTATACCACCTTGAACTTGGAGGTGGGGAGACATTATGTCATCCCCTGGCTCCTTTCACCTGTGTGCTAGGGGGAGGAGCTCTTGAGTCCCAGACTATCCCTAACTTAGCCTGCCTCAAACTCCCGCTGAGAGAAAACATTCCAAAAATGCTTTTTGGGATTGTTGAAGGTGGTGGTCCATCTTCGGTAGCTGCTTCAAGCTCACAAGGCACTGTAGACCCTACCTATCAGAAATATTGTCCCTTTCCTATTGCTGTCCCTGGGGACTTGAACAGTGAGTGTTGTTGTCTGAATCTTTGTCCAGCCCAGGCAAGATTGTTTATGGGCATCCTGTCCTCAAAAGTTGACAGTCCTGTCATGCCATATTTTGGCCCCTACAGGCCTTGATTCTAAAGAGGTAAATCCAGCTAGCAAGTCAAAGAGGCATGACCCAAGTGCAAACACTGGCAGGAGAATCATAAGGGGCCCTGTTAGGTGCATTACCTAGGGGGACTGATCTCAAGTCTCAAATATTTTCCAAAAATCTAAGGATTGTTGCCAGATTTTTATTTTGAAAAGTGACCACTGTCAGAGAGTTTATCTGATTTTAAAGTGTGGTGTGACTATGGCTTTTAATAATTTTTGGTTACTAGTAAGGTTTTTAAATAATCTTTGGTAATATAAGGGAGAGGAATTTAGACTCAAGTTTTTGTGTTTGTTTTGGCAGCTGTTTTTGGCCCAATTAAAAGGGGATAAGTTGAATGGCCCTCCTGATTTGAACTATTGTTGTAATTGGGGCAATAAAGGATTAATGACTTAGGGGTAGTGTCCCTTTCATGGGCTGTGCATACTGGAGCATATGTGTTGGTCCACTTAGGGGGTATACATTGACAGAAACTGGTTTTGCCCTAGGGAAATGCTTCTTGTGGTTTCTGGCAGAAGCTGGGTTTTACAGGAAGCATATAGGTGAATCCACTATTTTTCTTTGTCCATTTGAGTAAGGTTATGGACAGTATGACCTCAGTGGTTTTAATTAGAGGTAGGAGCAAGAGACTTGGGGTAGTTAGTGGATAGGTACGATTTGTCAAATCCTTTAGGAGCTGGCCAAAGCCAGGGGTCAGTCCCAAGAGGAGTATAAGGCAGAATGACCAAAGGAAGTGTCCCAAGGTTCTATAGTAAGCAGAAGGGTGGCACTTGGGAGATGGGGCTGAGAGAGGTACAAATATAGCTGAATAATCCATATTAGCGTTTATACCTATCATTTAAATTGAAGACTTTTGGTTCCTCCAGAAGATGCTTTAAATCTTTGATTGGCTCACGGGAGTAAGTATCCCAGGCTGTGCTTGAGTGCCTAGGATTACAGGTGTGAGCCAATGGCACCTGGCCTGTTCCTCATTTTTGAGTTAACACTCCCAATTCCTTTTCTCTCTGACAAGTCTAGTACAAAGGGTTTTGTTAAATTGGGAATCGCTAGGGCTGGGGCCTCAGCGAGAGCCTTCTTTAGTGTTTTCTAGGCGTGGTTTGTTTCTCCAGTCCATTTTAAAGCTCATCATCTACCCCTTTGTGGCCTCAAATGGAGGCTTTGCTATGACTCCAAAGTTGAGTATCCAGCTCCGGCAGAACCCCGTCATTCCCCAAAATGAACTTGTGTTTGGTCAATGGTATCGTTAGGGTACAGATGACCTCTATTCTTTCAGCTGACAATCTCCAGGCCCCAGTTCACATAAGGATGTAACCTGGATAGTGAACTTCCTGTAAGGAGAATCGGCCCTTGGTTTTAGAAATTTTATATCCCATATCAGCTAAGAAATTAAGAGCCAGATCAGTGTTGGCATTGGGAATATCCTGGGTTAGACTACATATCAGGAAGTCATCTACATATTGAAGAAGTCCCCCTTCTTTAATACGAAGGTCTCTTAAATCCTTTCAAGGTGAGGGATACCTTGAAATCCCTGGGGCACTACTATCCACATATACTATTGTCTTTCCCTTGTAAACGGATCTTCCCACTCAAAAACAAAAAGGTATTGGGAGTCTTGGTGCAAGGAGACGGTAAAGAAGGCATCCTTTGAGTCCAAGATGGTGAACCATTTACTGTCTTCAGGTATTTGGGATAGGATGGATCAGCCACTAGAGGGTGAATGGGAACCACAGTCTCATTTACCAATTGCAGATCTTGTATCATCCTATATTCTCCTGTTGGTTTTACTAAGGTAAGATAGGAGTGTTACAGGGAGATTGGCAGGGTTTTAACAGTCCATGTTCTAGAAAAAAATTTTTTTTTTCTTTTTTCATTTTTCTTTTATTATTCATATGTGCATACAAGGCTTGGTTTATTTCTCCCCCCTGCCCCCACCCCCTCCCTTACCACCCACTCCACCCCCTCCCGCTCCCCCCCTCAATACCCAGCAGAAACTATTTTGCCCTTATCTCTAATTTTGTTGTAGAGAGAGTATAAGCAATAATAGGAAGGAACAAGGGGTTTTGCTGGTTGAGATAAGGATAGCTATACAGGGCATTGACTCACATTGATTTCCTGTGCATGGGTGTTACCTTCTAGGTTAATTCTTTTTAATCTAACCTTTTCTCTAGTTCCTGGTCCCCTTTTCCTATTGGCCTCAGTTGCTTTAAGGTATCTGCTTTAGTTTCTCTGCATTAAGGGCAACAAATGCTAGCTAGTTTTTTAGGTGTCTTACCTATCCTCACCCCTCCCTTGTGTGCTCTCGCTTTTATCATGTGCTCATAGTCCAATCCCATTGTTGTGTTTGCCCTTGATCTAATGTCCACATATGAGGGAGAACATATGATTTTTGGTCTTTTGAGCCAGGCTAACCTCACTCGGAATGATGTTCTCCAATTCCATCCATTTACCAGCGAATGATAACATTTCGTTCTTCTTCATGGCTGCATAAAATTCCATTGTGTATAGATACCACATTTTCTTAATCCATTCGTCAGTGCTGGGGCATCTTGGCTGTTTCCATAACTTGGCTATTGTGAATAGTGCCGCAATAAACATGGATGTGCAGGTGCCTCTGGAGTAACAGTCTTTTGGGTATATCCCCAAGAGTGGTATTGCTGGATCAAATGGTAGATCGATGTCCAGCTTTTTAAGTAGCCTCCAAATTTTTTTCCAGAGTGGTTGTACTAGTTTACATTCCCACCAACAGTGTAAGAGGGTTCCTTTTTCCCCGCATCCTCGCCAACACCTGTTGTTGGTGGTGTTGCTGATGATGGCTATTCTAACAGGGGTGAGGTGGAATCTTAGTGTGGTTTTAATTTGCATTTCCTTTATTGCTAGAGATGGTGAGCATTTTTTCATGTGTTTTCTGGCCATTTGAATTTCTTCTTTTGAGAAAGTTCTGTTTAGTTCACATGCCCATTTCTTTATTGGTTCATTAGTTTTGGGAGAATTTAGTTTTTTAAGTTCCCTGTATATTCTGGTTATCAGTCCTTTGTCTGATGTATAATTGGCAAATATTTTCTCCCACTCTGTGGGTGTTCTCTTCAGTTTAGAGACAATTTCCTTTGATGAACAGAAGCTTTTTAGTTTTATGAGGTCCCATTTATCTATGCTATCTCTTAGTTGCTGTGCTGCTGGGGTTTCATTGAGAAAGTTCTTACCTATACCTACTAACTCCAGAGTATTTCCTACTCTTTCTTGTATCAACTTAAGAGTTTGGGGTCTGATATTAAGATCCTTGATCCATTTTGAGTTCATCTTGGTATAGGGTGATATACATGGATCTAGTTTCAGTTTTTTGCAGACTGCTAACCAGTTTTCCCAGCAGTTTTTGTTGAAGAGGCTGCTATTTCTCCATCGTATATTTTTAGCTCCTTTGTCAAAGATAAGTTGCTTATAGTTATGTGGCTTCATATCTGGATCCTCTATTCTGTTCCACTGGTCTTCATGTCTGTTTTTGTGCCAGTACCATGCTGTTTTTATTATTATTGCTTTGTAATATAGTTTGAAGTCAGGTATTGTGATACCTCCTGCATTGTTCTTTTGACTGAGTATTGCCTTGGCTATTCGTGGCCTCTTGTGTTTCCATATAAATTTAACAGTAGATTTTTCAATCTCTTTGATGAATGTCATTGGAATTTTGATGGGAATTGCATTAAACATGTAGATTACTTTTGGGAGTATCGACATTTTTACTATGTTGATTCTACCAATCCATGAGCATGGGAGATCTCTCCACTTTCTATAGTCTTCCTCAATCTCTTTCTTCAGAAGTGTATAGTTTTCCTTGTAGAGGTCTTTCACATCTTTTATTAGGTTTACACCTAGGTATTTGATTTTTTTTGAGGCTATTGTAAATGGAATTGTTTTCATACATTCTTTTTCCGTTTGCTCATTGTTAGTGTATAGAAATGCTAATGATTTTTCTATGTTGATTTTATATCCTGCTACCTTGCTATAGCTATTGATGATGTCTAGAAGCTTCTGAGTAGAGTTTTTTGGGTCTTTAAGGTATAGGATCATGTCGTCTGCAAATAGGGATATTTTGACAGTTTCTTTACCTATTTGTATTCCTTTTATTCCTTCTTCTTGCCTAATTGCTCTGGCTAGGAATTCCAGTACTATGTTGAATAGGAGTGGAGATAGTGGGCATCCTTGTCTGGTTCCTGATTTTAGAGGGAGTGGTTTTAATTTTTCTCCGTTAAGTATAATGCTGGCTGTAGGTTTGTCATATATAGCTTTTATAATGTTGAGGAACTTTCCTTCTATTCCTAGTTTTCTTAGAGCTTTTATCATGAAATGATGTTGGATCTTATCAAAGGCTTTTTCTGCATCTATTGAGATGATCAAGTGGTTTTTGTCTTTGCTTCTGTTAATGTGGTTTATTACGTTTATTGATTTTCGTATGTTGAACCACCCCTGCATCCCTGGGATGAAGCCTACCTGGTCGTGGTGAATAATCTTTTTGATGTGTTGCTGAATTCGATTTGCCATTATTTTGTTGAGGATTTTTGCATCAATGTTCATTAAGGAGATTGGCCTATAGTTCTCCTTTTTGGAGGTGTCTTTGCCTGGTTTTGGGATAAGTGTAATAGTGGCTTCATAAAATGTGTTTGGCAGTTTTCCTTCCCTTTCTATTTCATGGAACAGTTTAAGGAGGGTTGGTATCAGTTCTTCTTTAAAGGTCTGATAGAATTCAGCAGAGAATCCATCAGGTCCTGGACTTTTCTTTTTGGGGAGACTCTTGATTGCTGCTTCAATTTCATTTTGTGTTATAGGTCTATTCAGGTGATTAATTTCCTCTTGGTTCAGTTTTGGATGATCATATGTATCTAGAAATCTGTCCATTTCTTTGAGATTTTCAAATTTATTTGAATATAGGTTCTCAAAGTAGTCTCTGATGATTTCCTGGACTTCCATGGTGTTTGTTGTTATCTCCCCTTTTGCATTCCTGATTCTACTAATTTGGGTTTTTTCTCTCCTCATTTTAGTCAGGTTTGCCAGGGGTCTATCGATCTTGTTTATTTTTTCAAAGAACCAACTTTTTGTTTCATTAATTCTTTGTATGGTTTTTTTGGTTTCTATTTCGTTGATTTCAGCTCTTATTTTTATTATTTCTCTCCTTCTATTTGTTTTGGGATTTGCTTGTTCTTGTTTTTCTAGGAGTTTGAGATGTATCATTAGGTCATTGATTTGGGATCTTTCAATCTTTTTAATATATGCACTCATGGCTATAAACTTTCCTCTCAAGACTGCCTTAGGTGTGTCCCATAGGTTCCGGTAGGTTGTGTTTTCATTTTCATTGACTTCTAGGAACTTTTTAATTTCCTCTTTTATTGCATCGATGATCCATTCTTCATTAAGTAATGAGTTATTTAGTTTCCAGCTGTTTGCATGTTTTTTGTCTTTACTTTTGTTGTTGAGTTCTACTTTTACTGCATTGTGGTCAGATAGTATGCATGGTATTATTTCTATTTTCTTATATTTGCTGAGGCTTGCTTTGTGCCCTAGGATATGATCTATTTTGGAGAAGGTTCCATGGGCTGCTGAGAAGAATGTATATTGTGTAGAGGTTGGATGAAATGTTCTGTAGACATCTACTAGGTCCACTTGATCTATTGCATATTTTAGATCTTGGATTTCTTTATTGAGTTTTTGTTTGGATGACCTATCTATTGATGATAATGGAGTGTTAAAGTCTCCCACAACCACTGTGTTGGCGTTTATATATGCTTTTAGGTCTTTCAGGGTATGTTTGATGAAATTGGGTGCGTTGACATTGGGTGCGTACAGATTGATGAGTATTATTTCCTTTTGGTCTATTTCCCCTTTTATTAGTATGGAATGTCCTTCTTTATCTCGTTTGATCAATGTAGGTTTGAAGTCTACTTTGTCAGAGATAAGTATTGCTACTCCTGCTTGTTTTCGGGGGCCATTGGCTTGGTAAATCTTCTTCCAGCCTTTCATCCTAAGCATATGCTTATTTCTGTCGGTGAGATGAGTCTCCTGTAAGCAACAAATTGTTGGATCTTCTTTTTTAATCCATTTTGTCAAACGGTGTCTTTTGATGGGTGAATTAAGTCCATTAACATTAAGTGTTAGTACTGATAGGTATGTGGTGATTCCTGCCATTTAGTTATCTTAGTTGTTTGAAGGTTTGATTGTGTGTACCTAACCTGATGTTACTCTCTACTGTCTTGCTTTTTCTTATCCTGTGGTTTGGTGCTGCCTGCCTTTTCATGGTTAAGTTGGGTGTCACTTTCTGTATGCAGGATCCCTTGCAGAATCTTTTGTAATGGTGGCTTTGTGGTCACATATTGTTTTAGTTTCTGCTTATCATGGAAGACTTTTATTGCTCCATCTATTTTGAATGATAGCTTTGCTGGGTAGAGTATCCTGGGGTTGAAGTTATTTTCATTCAGTGCCCGGAAGATCTCACCCCACGCTCTTCTTGCTTTTAATGTTTCTGTTGAGAAGTCTGCTGTGATTTTGATGGGTTTACCTTTGTATGTTACTTGTTTTTTCTCTCTTGCAGCCTTCAATATTCTTTCCTTAGTTTCTGAACTTGTTGTTTTAATGATGATATGTCGTGGAGTAGTTCTATTTTGATCTGGTCTGTTTGGTGTCCTGGAGGCCTCTTGCATTTGTATGGGAATATCTTTCTCTAGATTTGGGAAAGTTTCCGTTATTATTTTGTTGAATATATTACGCATTCCCTTCGCTTGCACCTCTTCTCCTTCTTTGATGCCCATGATTCTCAAGTTTGGTCTTTTGATGGAGTCAGTGAGTTCTTGCATTTTCTTTTCACAGGTCTTGAGTTGTTTAATTAATAGTTCTTCAGTTTTTCCTTTAATTACCATTTCATCTTCAAGTTCTGAGATTCTGTCTTCTGTTTGTTCTATTCTGCTGGATTGGCCTTCCGTTTTGTTTTGCAGTTCTGTTTCGTTCTTTTTTCTGAGGTTTTCCATATCCTGGCTGTTTTCTTCTTTATTGTTGTCTATTTTTGTCCTGAGTTCATTTATCCATTTATTCATTGTGTTCTCTCTTTCACTTTGGTGTTTATACAGTGCTTCTATGGTTTCCTTTATTTCTTCTTTTGCTTTTTCAAATTCTCTATTTTTATTGTCTTGGAATTTCTTGAGTGTCTCCTGTACATTTTGGTTGACCCTATCCAGTATCATCTCTATAAAATTCTCATTGAGTACTTGTAGTATGTCTTCTTTTAAATTATTCTTGTAGGCTTCATTGGGTCCTTTGGCATAGTTTATCTTCATTTTGTTGGAGTCTGGCTTTGAGTTTCTGTTCTCTTCATTCCCCTCTGGTTCCTGTACTAATTTTTTGCTGTGGGGAAACTGGTTTCCTTGTTTTTTCTGTCTTCCTGTCATTGTCCTTGGTGTTGTTACTGTCCCTGTACTGTGTGTAATTAAGTATTTTCTAGCTTGTAATAATAACAATGGTAATATTGAGAATGGAAGAGTGAGCTGAGATGGAAAGCAAGAAGTTAAAGAAAAGGGGAGAACAAATATACAGACAAGAGGGAGAAAGCAGAACAAGGTATCAGACAAGAGAGTTTCAAAGGTATAAACAGGGAGTGTTAGTGTACTAATCGACAGTAAGCTGAACAGACAATAGAGAGACAGAGAGAGGATTGAAAATCAACGATAAAAAAAATAAAAAATAAGTATATGAAAGTAATATCTATTTATAAAAATGAATTAAAATAAAATGGAAAATAGAAAATTAAAAAAAACAAAAAACCAAAAAACTTCCAAGTTTATATGCAATGCAATTTCAGTCTTAATAATTTGGATGTCCGTCTCAATCTCCAGTCCTGGAGTTGGTGCCTCAGATGTTGTTCTGTAGTTGTCTCATCAAAGGGGATGCATAAAGTAGAACAAAACTACACTCACACACACACAGAAGAAAAAAAAAAAAAGCCCCACCAAGTGTCCCCAGTTCAAATGCAATACAGTTTCAGTAAGTTTTTCGGCTTGCAGGTGTAATTCGGTTGTTCTCTCATCAAAGGTAGGGAGAAAAAGAAAAAAAAGCGTCTGGAGGCAGTTCTGAGAGTGGTATGTGCAACTGTGGCTCGCCTGCCTGCTGCTCTCAGCCTGTAGCTGGAGGCGTTATTTATGCAGATCTCTGGGGTGGCTTAGCACTCACCTGGTCCCACAGGCTTTGTTTGCTCAGAGTTCTCCTGTGCGGGGGAGGGGGGCCTCTGCTACAGGCTTTTCCCTTTCCAAGCACTGGGAAAGGCGACACTGCCCCGCGTTGTCAGGCCTGCGTGTTTGTTTACAGTTCACGTGGGAAGTGGGTCTTCCCTCCTCTCACAAGCGTCCCCGCTCCTGGTTGCTGGCGCTCCCCGCTCCCGCCAGAGCCTCTCCGGCCCGCCCGGCTCGTTTATTTACAGTCCCGGGAAGGCTTCCCTTCCCCCAATCTTCAGCGCTCAGGGCGCCCCACCCTCTTTCCAGCGTGTCTTGACTGTTCTTATTGCTTAGTACTCAGTTTCTCTTTTTTTCCCGGGTGGAGGTCAGTCTGTCCAGGGGGCTATGCTGCTCTGGCCCAGGCTTGTCTGTGGGGGAACCGCGGTACCGCGAAGCTCACCTGGTCTGCGTCTTCCCAAGCCGTATGGGCGCCGGCCACTGGCGGCCCCGGGGGCCTCCTCGGTTCTCCGTTTAACGTGAAGTGGAGATTCTCTGCGCCAGCTGGAGGTGTGGAGGGGTCAAAGTTATGCCTTTTCTCGGTGATTATGCCTGTAAAGTGTGTCTCCAGCATCTCTCCAAGATTTCCCTATAGGAGGGTCGCTTTCTGCTTCCTATCTCTAGCCGCCATCTTGGAATTCCTCTAGAAAAAATTTTAATAACCCAAATTAATAAAATCTTCTGAATTTCATTAGTGTCTGCTGGAATACCCTCTTTTTAATCTCCGATTTTACTAATTTGGGTCTTCTCCCTTCTTCTTTTGGTTAGTTTGGGTAAAGGTTTGTCAATCTTATTTATTTTTTCAAACAACCAACTTTTTCTTTCATTAATTCATTGTATCATTTTTTTTGGTCTCCAATTCATTGATTTCTGCCCCAATTTTTATCATTTTTTTCCATCTATTATTTTGGGATTGCTCTTATTTTTATAAGAGTTCAGTGTGTATCATCAGATTGTTTAGTTTATATCTCTCTAATTTTATGATGTGAGCATTCATGGCTATAACCTTCCCTCTTAAAATTGCCTTTACAGTGTCCCAGAGTTTCTATCAAGTTGGGTTCTCATTTTCATTTGAATCTAGGAATTTCTTCATTTCTTTTCCAATATTTTTGTTGACCCATAGATTGTTCAAATCTTCATAGGTTTGAATGTTTTTGTGGTTTTCCTTGTCATTCATGACTAATTTTTTACACTGTGGTCTGTTAGGATAAAGGGGATTATTTCAGTTTTTTGCATTTGTTGAGATTTGCTTTATGACCTAAGAGGTAGCCTATTTTGGAGAAAGTTCTATGGTCTACTGAAAAAAATGTGTAATCTGCTCCCATAGGATGGAATACTCTAGAAATATTAAGTCCATTTCATCCATGGTATTGTTTAGTTCTAGGATATATTTGTTCTTTTTTCTCTAGATGTTCTGTCTTTCGATGAGTGTGGTGTTAAGCTCTCTCACTATTTTTGCATCTGGACCTATCTGTTCCTTTATGCTCAGAAGTGTTTATTTTATGAACTTGTAGGCATCAATGTTCAGTGTATACACACACATATATATATATATATATAATTTAAAATTGTTATATCTCCTTGATTGATTGTTCCCTTTATTAGTATGTAATGACCATTTTATCTCCTCTATTTTTTTCTTAAAATCTGCTTTGTCTGGTAGCTACTCCTGCTTACTTTCAATTTTCTCATGTCTGCTATATTTTTTTCCAAACTTTCACTTTGAGTTTGTGTATCTTTGGTTGTAAGGGATGTTTCTTGTAGACAGCAGATTGTTGGATCTTGCTTTTTGACCCAATCAGACAATTGGTGTCTTTTGATTAGAGTAAATTCTGTTTATTTTTAGGGCTGGGAAATTTTCTTCTTTGATTTCATTTATTAGGTTTCCCATGCCATTAGTTTGTATTTCAGCTCTTTTTTTCCACCCCATTGATTCTTAGATTTGAATTTTTGATTATGTCCCACAGTTACTGTATATTATAGTCATATGTATTCATTTCTTTCATAAGAATATAAAATTAATATGCATTCATTCTTTTCTTTGTGGTTGTCTGCATGTAGTATCTCCTCAATCTTGTCATCCATTTCTGATATTCTTTTTCTCTCTGATCTTGACCACTGATAAAATTATCCACTGTGCTTTTGTAATTTGATTTGTTGGGGTTTCCATTTCTAACATTTCTACTTGGTTTATTTTTTTTACTTCCACTTCTTCACAAAATATCTCTTCCTTGTTGTTGGCTTTCTTGTCTAGGAAGTCTGGATGGATTTCCTAACTTCATTTTTCTGTTTATTTGAATCCTCTTTGAGGTCACTGACCATTTTTAACAATAGGCTTCTGAATTCTCACTCAGACATCTTGGCCAATTCATTACCTTTGGATTAAGGTATTGAGTTGTTGTGGGGTTTTGAATGGGAGATATTGCCTTGGTTTTTCATATTTAGGTATCTACACTGTGATTTGCACATCTGTTGGTCTAACTTTATCTTTTATTTCCTCACATAAGTAGAGAAACTATTGCAGTAACGAGGTTAACAGTTCAGCAATAAACAAGGTATTGAATGATTAAGGAACAACTGGAAATCTTATCTCTCTCCCCAGTAAGGTTATATGAGAGCAAAACTGTGGTTTCTGGGGGGTTGGAGTTGGGAGCTTAACACTGGTTGGAAGGTATATGAATAGAAGATTGAGTAATATATAGAATGAGCCTTGGCAAGGGAGGGGAGTGGGAAGGTAGAAAGAAGGGCATGTAGGTGTAGAAGAAAATATTATATATATATATATATATATGTATATATATATATATGTATATATATATATATATATATATATATATGTATATATGTGTACACACACACACACACACACACACATATATATATATACATATATATAACAAAATTAGAGATAAGGGCAGAACAGGTTCTGCATGGAAGCGGGGTTGGGGGGAGAGGGTGGGAGTGGGAGGTGGGGAGGAGAAATGACCCAAACAATGTATGCACATGTAAATAAATGAATTTAAAGAAAAGAAATAGAGAATGGTTGCAGAGAAAAAAGAAATAAAAAGATTTCAACAATTATAAGCTTAATTTGAGCAAGAAAGAAAGAAAAGTATTTCTCACTTGAAAGAACTGTTGATCATTCCTATTTTTGTCCTAGTTAGTCAAAAACTCAGGGATTTTGCATCTGGAAAGAGACGAATTTAGGCAGGGTGCAAAGAATAGTAAATAATTTTAAATGGCTATGTAGAGAACTTACTCATTGAGTTTGATGAGTGTTTTTTTAACTTTTAAGATATGTTTACCAATAAACAATAAAACATCAGAACTATCATACACTGGGCAAAGAGGCTGATACCAAAAACAACACGTAAAATGAAAACATAACAATATAAAGGAAGACAATCTTAATGTGAACTCTTGTAACCAGTACAGAATTAACTACCAAATCCAAATTGCATAAAGCTTGGCTGATACAAACCCACACCCATGGTCAGTTTTCACATCAGGCCGTGAGGTAGTCTGTTTGTAAACTGAGAAGAATGGGGGAATGAGTACATTTTCTAAAAAGATAATAATAAACTGACAAGATTAATGTCTCAAATGATTAGTTACAGAAACAGAGATAAGGGAGTAAGCATAAAGTTAGGAAACCAAATGACAGAGAATCATGACTTGGATATTGATAAGAAATCACATCCTAGGCTGCTGATGTTAAATAACAGAATGGCTAGGGACACACAGCAGGGTTGTTGTTGACCTTCATGCAGCCCCTAGAGCCCAAGAATAACAGGCTCACAGCCATTGAGAGTTAATGACACACATAATTTAGTATTCTAGGATTAATCACCTGTTAGTAGATCCCAATAAACTTAAGGTTTTATCATCCCATCTAGAGGGTGAACTTTGGTTTGGTTTTGGTAAAATTTTGTATCACCCTATAGCACCAAAAGTCCCTGACAGTTATTTTGATTATACAGAAACCCGTTTTTAAGTATACATTGTGACCTCAGAAAACTCTCCAGGCAAACTTTAAACTATAGCCAAGCTTTAAGACCTTAATTTGTATCTTGAAAGAGCCTTTGTAAAAAACCTGAATTTAGACAACACTGTTTTTAATAAAACTCTTAGCAACCTTATTCCTTAAAAGACTCAGGAAGAAAAGTAAATTAAACTATCTTTTTATAATAGCAATCTATAAGAACACATGGATCAATAAATCTAATTATAAAAGAGTTAAATGTAAATTATACTCACAATAGAATGAAACAGATTATTGTTCGTAAATTTTTAGTCCTAAGACAGAGGACAGTTAGGACTGGTTGCAATTTGAACCATTGTTTTAAACAACAGTTTTACACATTAACTGTATAAAAGTAGTGTAAGACTCATGTTAAAGGCATCAAAACGCACACACAAACATTTTAACCTACGCATGCCAAAAAATAAATATAACCACGCATGTACTCAAAAGTAAAAATTCAGTGACCACAACTGGTAGGAGACAAAGACACACAGAAAATACACAGAATGACAAACAAGATAATCACATTACTTCAGACTGCTCTCTTAAATAAATCATTTCTTTGTCATTATCTTTAGTATGTTAGTCAGCTAGATTTCTAAGTAGTTTATAACAGAAGTTTAACACAAATACCCTATTCTTTGTCCAATCTTTAACAGATTAATGCACTAAAAACAACATGTATATAAACTATATTACAGAATTTTAACCACAAGTTAGTTACAATTTTCCTACACAATGGCAAGATGGCATCACCCATGAGTTTCCTATCCCTAAGGAGTGGCAAAATGGTGCTGGACATGTGGTGGCTTTATCATGGTGGCAGCACTTCCTGTGACCACATGGTCTCTCCAAAGGATTTCTCAAATGGAAAGCAAAGACATGTTACATGCAACACACAGGCTCAAAACAGCAATCTGTTATAGGAATAAAAGACATCTCCCCCTGAGAGACAGGTGTCAATATGAGTTAGTCATCCTAATGAAAAGATCAAATAATTGAACAAAACTAAGGTGGGATTTAAAAAGTTTTGTTTTGGGGTGGGGGAAGGGGGGAGAAATGACCCAAGCATTGTATGCACATATGAATAATAAAAAAAAAGTTTTGTTTGTCTCCTTGGATGTGACATCATTTGATAGTTTTGGAGAATTAGTCATAGACTGCAGAACTTTTTCCTCTTTGAATATAGTTTCCTGTCTTTTAGTTTTAAAAGCTCATCTAAATTTAGGATTACTAGGGCTAGGGCAAATGCCAGTAAATCTTCAAGTTTAAGAGGCTTTTAGGGTTTTGTCAGTTTACTCCAGGTATTTATAATCAGATCCTGGGTTGTCTCATAAAGGGACTTTGTTATTACCTAGAAAGTCAGGAATCCAGCCAGGCACTGGTGGCTCACGCCTGTAATCCTAGCTAATCAGGAGGCTGAGATCAGGAGGATCACAGTTCGAAGACAGCTTGGGCAAATAGTTCTTTAATGGGATGTGGGTTTCTTGCCTTTGCTGGGTTTAGGAATAAGCTCATGAGACCCATATTGTGCACACCCAGGTAGATTTACTAGAGAAAGAAAAGGCTGCAGCTGGAGCAGTGCAGCAGAGCCCAGAAACTGGTGGCTCCCCACTGAGGTGAAGGCTGGGGCTTTTTATGTATGCTTTAACTCTGGGTTAGGGTAAGGGTTAGGAGGGTTTTTTTCCATTGGCTATGGATTCACATGTGTGGGCTCTCTTCCATGAGCTGGTCTGTTTGCCCCTTATTGCGGGGTAACAACCTTGAGAGCCTTCTGTTTATCAGTCCTGTGGCAGATTTATGAGACCATGTAACTTCCTCTCAGGGTGCAGGGCTCATAGTGCTCTCTGGGGGGGATGGGATACTGACTTACCCATCTGTTCTTTAGGTTCCCACACCCAACAATTCCCCCCTCTGAGACGAGTACCCAACTGCTGTTGGGGAGATGGGAGATGACTCTTCCAGCTGCTTCTTGCTGACAATGGGGAGATAGGGGTAAGTGTGGTGGTACTTGTCTCAGGGGTTGACCTGTGTAGTCTCCAGAGGCCCCCGATAGAACTGGATGGAAGGCTCATGCAAGGGCAGAGGTGAGTATTCCTTGACTAAGAGCTGGAATGTGATCCATTGGACCTGTTGAGACATGAATCTGGAGACAGCATTTATTATACAAGGTCCAAATAGGAATATTAGAAGGAGCATAAAAAGGGGGCCAGTCAGAGATAGTGCCCAAGGAATCCAGCTCCATATGCTGTTTCAGAAGGACCATGAAGTGGCTAGGTTGCTGTTGTAAGGGATTAGTGGGATCTTTAAAGGCAAACAGAGGCTGACTGTCAGTATGTAGAGGAATGTAAAAGAAAGTGTCCTTTAAATCTAGTACAGAGTAATATTGGGCTTTTAAGGGTATTTGAGCCAACAGAGTATAAGGATTGGGAACAATTAGGTGGAGGGGAATGACTGCTTCATTAATGAGCCAGAGGTCTTGAACAAGTCTCCATTTATCTGGTCCTTTTCAGATGGCAAGAATAGGAGAATTGTAGGGGCTGGAGTAATTGATTAGTAGCCTTTGTTTTTTTGGGTTTTTTTTAAAAGGAATTTATGATGGGTAAGAGGCATCATTGTCCCTCAGGCTTTAGGGGATACTGCTTTTGACGTGGAAAATATGAGGGATCTTTAAGTCTTATTTGAATCAGGAGGGCCATTTTTGTTTGCCCTACAGTCATTCTATCAGTCTACACCATGGGATCTACTTGTTCCTGAAGAAGGGTGCAACAGAGATACTCCCCCAGGGGGAGTAGAATTTGAGCCTTTAGTTGAGATAGTAAATCTCATCCCAGCAGGGGCACTGGAGTCTCAGGGACTTTGAGAAAAGAATGACAGAAGTGGAGGTCTCCCCAAGAGCAGGCCAGAGGCCAAGTAAAATAGCACTCTAGGGGCTGGCCAGATATGTCCTGAATGATAACCTTGTCATTGGACTGGGACCAGGAAAGAATGGTAAGACAGGGAAACAGGCTCCACTGTCAAGGAAGAAGATGACCTTTCACTTTTCTAATATGGTTACCCGAGGCTCCTCAATGTTGATGTTAAGAAGTGGAGCCTGGACAGGAGAACCTGGGACCCATCAATCAGAGGAGGTGGTATGCTGTATTTCATCTGGGGATGGGGGCACTTAGATCTCCAGTGGTTACCTTTGTAGAGGGGGCAAGTTCCCACTGGAGGCCAGGTTGTCTCCCAAGCTGTCCCCCTTTCAGGCATTCCCTGTGAAGTGCCCCTCCTGTCCACAATGGTAGCAAGCTCAGGATGTAGGGCACTGTCAGGTGGGGCACTCCCTGAGAGCTGTGATTAGGTCATGGTGGGTTTTTTTTTTATCCTTTTTTCTCTTTTTAGTGAGGTCCTGGTTATAGTATACAGACGTGGCTAGTTGCATTAGTTGTTCTAATGACTTTTCCCCTTTAGCCACAGACTTTTGGAGTTTTTTAAGACTATCTGGGGCTGACTGAGCTAGAAATTTATCTTTAAGGAGAACCTATCCCACCTGTGACTCTTGGTCCACTGCAGTATGCTTTCTGATAGCATTCTTAAGACACTGTAGAAAAGTAAGGGGGTTTTCATCATAGCCTTGTTGTACTACAGTCACCTGGGAATAGTTTAGAGGTTTAACTTTGGCCCTTTTTAGCCCTTCCACTATAAGATGGATGAAGTGGCGTCTATGCCATTCATCCCCCTCATCAATTTGATCCCAATGTGGATCTGCCAAGGGGACTGCCTGTGACCCCAGGGGCATGGGCATATTTATTCCCTCATTTCCAGGTGCCACGGGTATTTTGATTCATTGTAGATGGAAATCATCTCCAACTGAGTGGCCTGAGCCAGGACCCATTGCTTTTCTAATGAGGAAAGAGTCTGGCCCAGGAGAAGCATGATATCCTTCCATGCCAATTCAAAGGTGTGGATCATGAAATAAAGTCCTGGATATATTGGTCTGGGGCATCAGTGTAGCCACCCAGATCATTTTTAGTCTCCCTTAGATCTGATAACTGGAAGGGGACATAGACTCACCCTTTTCCTACTATTGCCTGTTGAAGGGGAAAACATTTATTAGGAGGTTCCAAATACTGGGATGGCTCAGAGAGCAAGGCAAAGGGTGGAGCAGTAGAGGGAACAGTAGGGACAGGGACCCTAGTAAGGGTCTTTTCTAGTCCTTCTTCCCCATGTTTATTCTGTGACTTACAAAGAACAGCCAGTGTTTAAGTATCTAGGTAGCAATTATGGAGTCATTCTGGGTGATCCCAGAGATAAAAGAAAAGCTGTATATAGGAGATCTCAGTCCACTTTTCCTCCCTTTTATAGAAAAGCTCTAATTGGAATATGGTATTATAATTTAAGGAGCCCTCTGAAGGCCACTTCTCTCTGTCACCAAAGGCATATTGGGGCCAGGCCTCCATACAAAGAAAGATTAGAGTGTTTTGGGGGTTTTTTTGTTTTGCTTTTTGAGATTATTAGGGTCTAGTTCCTACCAACATTTCAGTAGACAGGCCAGTGGAGATGCTTGGGCATGAGACCAGAAGACTGGAGGAGGCAGGTCCCATCTAGAAAAACTTGTCCAACTCCCCTTTTGTCAGCATCCCAACTGGGGGTTGACCTGATGAGAACAGGTGTCCCTGTCTCATGATTTCCTTCTGCTGTCTGTGGCCAGGACCAAAGGAAATGTAGTGACTAGTTGGACTGGACCACCCTACCAATGCAGTGAAAACCTCTAGGATCCTGCCTTTTAGCCTTATTTTACCAAAAGCAGGCAGTCAAATGGAAGTGTACCTCTTTAAAAAAGGGATGAGTCCCCTGGAGAAGTGCCTGTAGAGTTAGAGAAGGTACTCAGAGGGAATCCTAGGGCAATCATAGTGCTACAAAGGGATGACTAGTGTCAATATTTGAAGGAAATATTTTTATGCTGAGGCTGAAAGTGTAGGAAGTTTAAAATGAGAGGTCTGGAGACCATGGCAATGTCCATTTATTTGGCTGTTCCCAGAAGATTATATTAGCACTTTTTGGGCATTGTGACCAAGCTCTAAGGGCTGGGTCAGTCGGCTTGAGCATGAAGTGAGGCTGGGCACATGCAGTGGCTGGGTGAGGCACCGCTGCCTTCCCCTGCCCAGGACAAGGGACCCCCTCTGCCCAGGCCCATGCTGTGACCCACCACTCCTCCTCTGATGTGTGCACTTGCATTTGCTTGTTTTACCCCTTATCCCTTTTTGGGGGAGTAGCAGTGGGTCACGGTTGGTTGCAGTGCAGCTTATGGTGGTGGCAGGAACTCTGGATGCGATCTGGGCCTTTCCCATGGACTGCTTTAGCTACAGCAGGCAGCACTGCTGTGCCCAGGGAGTCCAATGGGGCAGGACGGCATCCTCAAGCCAGTGCTTCCCTCCTGCCCTCATGGGAGGGTGGAGTTAGAGCACATGTGTGGCATGGAGGCCCACATCAGTCCTCACTCCCGCCAGGTCCGCCTCTGTGGCCCACTGTGCCTCCTCCCATGCATGTGTTCATGTCCACTTTTACCTCTTTTTGGGGGAGTGGTGGTGGGTTGTGGTCACTGCTGCATGGCTGGAGGCAGTGGCGGTGACTCGAAGCCAGCTAGGGTCTTTCCATGGATTGCCTCAGCTGTGGTGGGGGCTGTGCCAGGGGAGTGGGGTTTGGGCATGCATGTGGGGCATGAGGTCCTTATTGGTCCTCACCCCTGCTGGTCCACCCCTGGGCTGCAGTCCCCCATGGTGCCCTTGCCTTGGCTGGTGCCCAGCAGCCAACTCAGAACCAAGGGACATGACAAACTAGGTGTGGAGTAATTCAAGAAAATCCTAAGAGACTATGGTACAAGTTCCCCATGGGAGGCCAGGGTCCCAGTAAGCACAGGGAGGGGAAGGCGGACAGAGACAAGCAAGTCTGTGGGATGGGGGAGGGAGCGTATGAGTAAAAGTATGGCCACTATTTCTGATGGGGACAGAAGAGCCGGCCTGTCATAGAGGGAGAGGTCCGACTTTAAGTTATCTCTCTTGGCCACTCCGTAGCAACAGGCAGTCTCGTATAATCCCCCAGCAGGCTTGACGTGGTGCACTCCAAAGAGGGATGTGTCAGAGTTTGCTGATGAGCCTTCATGAGCTTGGCCCAAGAGAAAACAACTGCTGGCTGGGGAAAATTCCTATGACAGTGAAAAGAGGAGGTGAAAGTGTAGGGAAAGCACACAGGGAGTTCTGCCTTTGAGAAGTTCACTGCCAGGGGTTCTCCCCCAGTGAGAGAATCCATAGGGGTGCCAGAGGCTTACCCCCCCAGGTAAACTCCCTCTGGTTAGGCACTTTTAGTACTGACCTTAGATCCTGAGGAAGTGTCCCACCTGGGTTGCCACAGTTCTGCAACACCTATCTAGAAAAACCCTTCACAAAAAAGGACTTGTGGAGTGGCTCAAGGTGTAAGCCCTGAGTTCAAACCCCAGTACCACAAAAAAAAAAAAAAAAGAAGAGGAAAGAAAGTCAGGAATCCAAATCCTATAGAACCCAGTCATTTACAGATCCACAGTTTGGAAAGGACTTTAAGCAAGTTTAGAATCTGATATACTATTCATTGAGCTATAGAGAACAAAGTTTTATTAATCTCCTGCATTAGAGTTAATGTTGCCCCTTGCAAAAAAAAAACCCAATAGAACAATAACAATAATAATAATAATAAATTAATAATTGAAGTATCATGATGGAATAGATTTAAATGCTAAGAATAAAATTTCTAATTAAATTGCCTATTTAAAATACCCACACCTAAGAACCCATTCTTTTTAACCTCTTGGCTGAAAGTAAGCCTAATTTTTTCTCTGTAGGTAATGGGGCATTTTTAAAAAACATGTTATTTATGCTGTACTTTGCAAAATACCAAGAGAACAGTTAAAGTTTTGTAAGGAAAATACAAAACAAAACCAATGATGGCAAATATTTAAGTAGACAACTGAGAAATAGATACTTGTTAGAAATGTTTTCTGGGAGGTTGATTGTAAATGTCTTAGAAAAGGATCCAAACTGTAGACGACAAGAACTCAGAACAGTTATTGTTAGAATGTTTTAAAATGTTTAGCAATTTGACAAAACAATTTTTACTGTATATCACATTTTAGGATAATAATTATGATTGGTAGCATTAATTAGTACCACTAAGTTCTCCTTATCTCAAGTATATTAAAAACTCATATTCTAGTGTAAAAATAACATCTTATTAATAGAATAAATTCCCCCTTTTAATTTTTCATTTAGAGTAAATGAATTTTACAATTTTTTTTATTACAGATACACTTTATGTGTGGCCAGTGTCCAATATTTAACTAAATGGCACTGTTTTTAACTTTAGAAAGCATACTTAAGAGAATTTCAGTACATTTAACATTTAACAACAGTAACAATTAACATCACAGCTACACAGATGTCATATATATGTTAATTTAGATTTTAGCTTTGAATGGAATTTAGAATCTGTGTCTAAGATAGGCAGACAAGTCCTTGTTAGTTTCCTTAAAGAAAGGAGACTTAGAAACTATCATTAATCCCATCCTTGAAGGGTGCCAGCTGCTTATGGTGGACCTGGGGCATGGTGTTGTCTGTACTCTCCCTGGGGCCTACTAGGCTGTGTGGCCCCTGACAGAGGCGGCAGGCTCTTGTGAGAACGTGGGCACCACTGCTGCTGCTGCCACTACTGCTGGTGGTGGGCCAGTGACTCAGGGGACACAGGTGCACGTTCCTGGTCCCTCTAATAGGTCACAGACAATTATAGCAGACAAGCATAAGTGGTGGCCATGAGAGGAAGACAGGAAGAAATCATTTCAATTTAACTTTTTAACTCTACTAATATCTTTTTAAGATCAGATAGCCAGAGCCCAGAGGCCATGACAGGATGTTCTAAAGTTAGCCACTACTCTAAAGCCTAATTCACTTTCTACCCAAGAGTTTCTTAGTAAATATTTTAACCTGAAAACTTGACCCCATTGTTCTAAGTTTAGCGACAACCAGCTTTCAATCTGCTGAAAGCATACTCCCTTCCCAAAAAACTTTACTGTTCACTTTCTCTGAATCTTCTCCAGCCAGAGGCAAGAACTGAGGCAAACCTACATGGCCATTTTCCAGCAGCACCTCTGAAGGCGGTTTAAGTCCTGAGACCAGTCAGGTGGGGCATGCCCTCTCGCTTGACCTCCAGGATCCCACCTGGTGGCCAATAACACGGGACAGTTTAGAGGAATCCAGCCCAAATGGCTGGGGAAATGGCCACCATGGCTGAGGCCTGCCCCATGGCTGCCTGGGCCCAGGGGTTAGAAACCCTGACAAGCGCTCTCTGCACAGCACATTTTTTGGCAGAGCAAGCCTAGAGGCTGCCTCTGTGTGTACTGCTGCATGAATGGCAGAGTGGGGAAGGGACTGGGAAGGGGAGGAGAAAAGGGTGCTGCAGTTTTATGGCAGCCTACCCGTTCTCCATGAACCTCAAGCCATGGGGAAAGCATGCTTTGGACAGACAGATACAGCTGAGTTCCATGGGCTGCCTGCCCACAGGGAGGGCAATGCAACCTGCAGGGAGGCCCACAATTGAGCAGACACCACTGGGTCCTGGGGAACTTCATGTTTCCCAGCTGCATTCCCCAAGGGCAGAGCTTAGCCCATTCCCTTGGCTGTGCAGAAAGAAGAATAGAAAAACAAGAATTAAAATGCTCCTCTAAAATGCAGGATCTGACGGCTCACCATTTCTCCTGGCTGGCTTCATCACAAAATGTTAAGGCTGCTGGTGCATCTGTGATCAGAAGACTTCTGTATGTTCTGTTGTGTCCCAGAAGTTAGGATTTCAGGGGATTCAACTTCACTTTTTTTCTGCTTCTCTGTATTTCCTAGTTTAACTACAATGACCATCTGTTATTAAGACAAAATTTTAATTAATCTAGAAAATAGACTGTGTAAAAAAGAGCTAATGTGTCAGACTTGACCCCTGCCCTTTGAAAGTCTTCTTACAAGTTTGGCTCTCAGTAGGTGATTGAGAATTTAGATTTTAGGAGGGTCCCCATTAAATGATAAGAGTATCTCACTGCACCTAAACTGGTTGTACAAACAATATGGTTTATATTGAAAACCTGCTTTCCTTCTGGGAATCTGGAATTCGGTCACATGCCAGGCAAGAAGGAATATGTGATTAGCTCCCAGTGAAATCTCTGGACGCTTAAGCTCTAAGGAACTCCAGTGGTTGTCGACATTTCACGTCGTTATCTGATTGTTCCTACTTGCTGCTCAAGCACATCCTATGTGTCCCCTGGGAGAGGACTCTGGAAGCCTGTGCCTGGTTCCCTGTGAACTTTGTCTTCTCTTTGCTGGTTTCCCTTTATGTCATTACGATACCAGACTGGATTGTTCCTTAAGTTTGCGTCCTGGCACAGTCGATGATTGAAAGCACTGGACAAGCAGAGTTAAAGCAAGTTCATGCCATAGACCAGGAGTTAAGAGTAAAGCAAGCACAAAGTTTATTGAAAGGATAGCAAAGCACCCTAACAGGTGGGGCTTAGTGAAAGAGCTAAGCCAAAAGATGACTGAAGTTCATGAGATTATATTGAGCCCAATTTAGGCAGCCCTTCCAACTCTACCTTCAACACTGTGGCTATAGTTGACTGTCTAATTGCTAATTGACCTTTGGTCAAGCTCAATCATCGAATGGCCCCCCCATCCTTATCAGACTGGACATTCCAATGGGGTCTCCTCAGTCTATCCTGTCCCTGAAGCTTCTCACCTACATTTTATGACTATCACTCATTATTCTGGTGAGACCCCTCTTTTGTTTATCTTGGGAAAGTTTGCTGTGTTATTCTACTTTTCGGGGTCTGTATTTTATCCCCTTAGATGTCTGCCTATAGGAATGTTTGTCTTGTTTCCCTTATCTAAGAAGAAAAACAGCTGTGTCTCTGTAACTGTGTGCGAAGCTGGTTTCTCAATCTTCCTAAATGTTTTGCTTTTAAGTATGTCTTTCTGTCTCCTTTATCTAAAACAAAGTAACTTCTGCCATATGTCCCTTTACAACCCCAGAATTATCTCTGTCATTTGTTCCTAGGGACATTTTTGCCATTTTATCTCCTGTCACATTTGTCCCCTTACACTTTCACTGTTATGTGATTCATATTATAGCTGCAAATGTTGCTATATGCCGAGACCTATGAGTCTTCTCAATGAATCACTAAACCCAGAGGTGGCTCAGAGACCTCAAACAGAGTTGGTGTCAGAATGGGATTTGCTTAAATAACTCTGCTTATTGAAATATTATGGGTGCATTTGTTGGGAAAGGGGATGGTGAAGGGGCAGGTTACAAAAAACTTTTGGTACATGGGTGGCTGTAGAGTCAACAATGGAATCAAGCGCTTTCTGTTGTGAGAGGTAACTATTACCTGGGCAATTTGAAAATGACAGATCTGACTTTGGGCTTGCTGACATGGGCCACACTGGCCACAGTAATGGGGGGAAAATACAGCTAAGGTGATGCCTTTGGGTTTTGTTCTTTTCTGAGATTCTCAAAGGTAAGCATTGGATGTGCCAAAAATGTTAAAAATTTGTGCTGCTCATTCCTACAAGTGAGATGAGGAGAAACATAAAGCAGTTCACAGGGATGATACAAAATTTTAGATAAACCAGAAATGACACAAAAAGGAGGAGAAAAGTACTCCAGTTGTTCTTCAACCTAGCAGTAACCTTTTTTTGCAGTAGCTACCCCAGCACCACTTCCAGGTCTCCTTTGCCCCTCAAATTCCAACCTGGAACTTCTTCCATGGGTCCTGTGATATTAACTCAGAAAATGCTGGATTTACTGCTAAGATTTTGAGCAAATTTGCAATGAGAAAGAAAAAGGAAGAGTTTTTTTTATTAAGTTTTTATACCTTGTGACTATTACAACTGGATTTATGGTAGAATTATAAAATGTCGTGTGCTTTCATTCCAGAACTGCTAGAGGGATATCTCAATTAGCGAGAGTTGTAAAGAAAAAGTGTTAGAGGACAACAACTTCCTAGCTTTGGGGGATGGACATGTTAAAATTTAAATTCTTTGAGTAGTGAAACCAAAACAAGTCTGGAAAAAAAGATGACATGGAAAACAGAGACCATCTCTAAGTGGAGATATACTTTAGGGATTTAAAAAGTAAGTCCATGGTTTGTTAAAGAGCTCTTGCACAATCAAATGTTTGGCCCTTTGAAACTGGTAATTTTTCAGCCCAATGAGCATTTTTAAGCTATTTTTTATTAGCACACAGAGGCATACAGTATGCTTTGAACAAGTTCATCCCCTCTATGATATTCCCTTAACTTTTCCCCCTTTGCTCTTTCAATAGTGGGTTTCATTATGCCATCTTCATATACATATATGTGCTATACTTCATATACATATATGTACTATACTTCATATACATATATGTGCTATACTTCATATACATATATGTACTATACTTCATATACATATATGTGCTATACTTCGATCTTCTTCATCCCTCCAGTACCCTCACCTGTCTCCCTCCCCTCCTGCTAATCTTCCCAAACAGTCCTCCTTTACATTCAAGTCCCACCACCACCACCATCATCATCATCATCATCATTTTAGGTCTAGATTCCACATATGAGCATGTTTTATGTGATATTTGACTTTTTGAGCTTAGTTGAACTCACTCAGCATGGATCTCCTACTCCAATCTATTTTCGCTCAAATAACATAATTTCATTTTTCTTTACAGCTGAGTGTATATATGCCATACTTTCTTTTTTTTTCATTTTTCTTTTATTATTCATATGTGCATACAAGGCTTGGTTCATTTCTCCCCCCTGCCCCCACCCCCTCCCTTACCACCCACTCCACCCACTCCCGCTCCCCCGCCCTCAATACCCAGCAGAAACTATTTTGCCCTTATCTCTAATTTTGTTGTAGAGAGAGTATAAGCAATAATAGGAAGGAACAAGGGGTTTTGCTGGTTGAGATAAGGATAGCTATACAGGGCATTGACTCACATTGATTTCCTGTGCGTGGGTGTTACCTTCTAGGTTAATTCTTCTTGATCTAACCTTTTCTCTAGTTCCTGGTCCCCTTTTCCTATTGGCCTCAGTTGCTTTAAGGTATCTGCTTTAGTTTCTCTGCATTAAGGGCAACAAATGCTAGCTAGTTTTTTAGGTGTCTTACCTATCCTCACCCCTCCCTTGTGTGCTCTCGCTTTTATCATGTGCTCATAGTCCAATCCCCTTGTTGTGTTTGCCCTTGATCTAATGTCCACATATGAGGGAGAACATACGATTTTTGGTCTTTTGAACCAGGCTAACCTCACTCAGAATGATGTTCTCCAATTCCGTCCATTTACCAGGAAATGATAACATTTCGTTCTTCTTCATGGCTGCATAAAATTCCATTGTGTATAGATACCACATTTTCTTAATCCATTCGTCAGTGGTGGGGCATCTTGGCTGTTTCCATAACTTGGCTATTGTGAATAGTGCCGCAATAAACATGGATGTGCAGGTGCCTCTGGAGTAACAGTCTTTTGGGTATATCCCCAAGAGTGGTATTGCTGGATCAAATGGTAGATCGATGTCCAGCTTTTTAAGTAGCCTCCAAATTTTTTTCCAGAGTGGTTCTACTAGTCTACATTCCCACCAACAGTGTAAGAGGGTTCCTTTTTCCCCGCATCCTCGCCAACACCTGTTGTTGGTGGTGTTGCTGATGATGGCTATTCTAACAGGGGTGTGGTGGAATCTTAGTGTGGTTTTAATTTGCATTTCCTTTATTGCTAGAGATGGTGAGCATTTTTTCATGTGTTTTCTGGCCATTTGAATTTCTTCTTTTGAGAAAGTTCTGTTTAGTTCACATGCCCATTTCTTTATTGGTTCATTAGTTTTGGGAGAATTTAGTTTTTTAAGTTCCCTGTATATTCTGGTTATCAGTCCTTTGTCTGATGTATAATTGGCAAATATTTTCTCCCACTCTGTGGGTGTTCTCTTCAGTTTAGAGACCATTTCTTTTGATGTACAGAAACTTTTTAGTTTTATGAGGTCCCATTTATCCATGCTATCTCTTAGTTGCTGTGCTGCTTAGGTTTCATTGAGAAAGTTCTTACCTATACCTACTAACTCCAGAGTATTTCCTATTCTTTCTTGTATCAACTTAAGAGTTTGGGGTCTGATATTAAGATCCTTGATCCATTTTGAGTTCATCTTGGTATAGGGTGATATACATGGATCTAGTTTCAGTTTTTTGCAGACTGCTAACCAGGTTTCCCAGCAGTTTTTGTTGAAGAGGCTGCTATTTCTCCATCGTATATTTTTAGCTCCTTTGTCAAAGATAAGTTGCTCATAGTTGTGTGGCTTCATATCTGGATCCTCTATTCTGTTCCACTGGTCTTCATGTCTGTTTTTGTGCCAGTACCATGCTGTTTTTATTGTTATTGCTTTGTAATATAGTTTGAAGTCAGGTATTGTGATACCTCCTGCATTGTTCTTTTGACTGAGTATTGCCTTGGCTATTCGTGGCCTCTTGTGTTTCCATATAAATTTCACAGTAGATTTTTCAATCTCTTTAATGAATGTCATTGGAATTTTGATGGGAATTGCATTAAACATGTAGATTACTTTGGGGAGTAGCGACATTTTTGCTATGTTGATTCTACCAATCCATGAGCATGGGAGATCTCTCCACTTTCTATAGTCTTCCTCAATCTCTTTCTTCAGAAGTGTATAATTTTCCTTGTAGAGGTCTTTCACATCTTTTGTTAGGTTTACACCTAGGTATTTGATTTTTTTGGAGGCTATTGTAAATGGAATTGTTTTCATACATTCTTTTTCCGTTTGCTCATTGTTAGTGTATAGAAATGCTAATGATTTTTCTATGTTGATTTTATATCCTGCTACCTTGCTATAGCTATTGATGATGTCTAGAAGCTTCTGAGTAGAGTTTTTTGGGTCTTTAAGGTATAGGATCATGTCGTCTGCAAATAGGGATATTTTGACAGTTTCTTTACCTATTTGTATTGCTTTTATTCCTTCTTCTTGCCTAATTGCTCTGGCTAGGAATTCCAGTACTATGTTGAATAGGAGTGGAGATAGTGGGTATCCTTGTCTGGTTCCTGATTTTAGAGGGAATGGTTTCAGTTTTTCTCCATTAAGTATAATGCTGGCTGTAGGTTTGTCATATATAGCTTTTATAGTGTTGAGGAACTTTCCTTCTATTCCTAATATTCTTAGAGCTTTTAATGAAATGATGTTGGATCTTATCAAAGGCTTTTTCTGCATCTATTGAGATGATCAAGTGGTTTTTGTCTTTGCTTCTGTTAATGTGGTTTATTACGTTTATTGATTTTCGTATGTTGAACCACCCCTGCATCCCTGGGATGAAGCCTACCTGGTCGTGGTGAATAATCTTTTTGATGTGTTGCTGAATTCAATTTGCCATTATTTTGTTGAGGATTTTTGCATCAATGTTCATTAAGGAGATTGGCCTATAGTTCTCCTTTTTGGAGGTGTCTTTGCCTGGTTTTGGGATAAGTGTAATTCTGGCTTCATAAAATGTGTTTGGCAGTTTTCCTTCCCTTTCTATTTCATGGAACAGTTTAAGGAGGGTTGGTATCAGTTCTTCTTTAAAGGTCTGATAGAATTCAGCAGAGAATCCGTCAGGTCCTGGACTTTTCTTTTTGGGGAGACTCTTGATTGCTGCTTCAATTTCATTTTGTGTTATAGGTCTATTCAGGTGATTAATTTCCTCTTGGTTCCGTTTTGGATGATCATATGTATCTAGAAATCTGTCCATTTCTTTGAGATTTTCAAATTTATTTGAATATAGGTTCGCAAAGTAGTCTCTGATGATTTCCTGGACTTCCATGGTGTTTGTTGTTATCTCCCCTTTTGCATTCCTAATTCTACTAATTTGGGTTTTTTCTCTCCTCATTTTAGTCAGGTTTGCCAGGGGTCTATCGATCTTGTTTATTTTTTCAAAGAACCAACTTTTTGTTTCATTAATTCTTTGTATGGTTTTTTTGGTTTCTATTTCGTTGATTTCAGCTCTTATTTTTATTATTTCTCTCCTTCTATTTGTTTTGGGATTTGCTTGTTCTTGTTTTTCTAGGAGTTTGAGATGTATCATTAGGTCATTGATTTGGGATCTTTCAATCTTTTTAATATATGCACTCATGGCTATAAACTTTCCTCTCAAGACTGCCTTAGCTGTGTCCCATAGGTTCCGGTAGGTTGTGTTTTCATTTTCATTGACTTCTAGGAACTTTTTAATTTCCTCTTTTATTTCATCGATGATCCATTCTTCATTAAGTAATGAGTTATTTAGTTTCCAGCTGTTTGCATGTTTTTTGTCTTTACTTTTGTTGTTGAGTTCTACTTTTACTGCATTGTGGTCAGATAGTATGCATGGTATTATTTCTATTTTCTTATATTTGCTGAGGCTTGCTTTGTGCTCTAAGATATGATCTATTTTGGAGAAGGTTCCATGGGCTGCTGAGAAGAATGTATATTGTGTAGAGGTTGGATGAAATGTTCTGTAGACATCTACTAGGTCCACTTGATCTATTGCATATTTTAGATCTTGGATTTCTTTATTGAGTTTTTGTTTGGATGACCTATCTATTGATGATAATGGAGTGTTAAAGTCTCCTACAACCACTGTGTTGGCGTTTATATATGCTTTTATGTCTTTCAGGGTATGTTTGATGAAATTGGGTGCGTTGACATTGGGTGCGTACAGATTGATGAGTATTATTTCCTTTTGGTCTATCTCCCCTTTTATTAGTATGGAATGTCCTTCTTTATCTCGTTTGATCAATGTAGGTTTGAAGTCTACTTTGTCAGAGATAAGTATTGCTACTCCTGCTTGTTTTCGGGGGCCATTGGCTTGGTAAATCTTCTTCCAGCCTTTCATCCTAAGCATATGCTTATTTCTGTCGGTGAGATGAGTCTCCTGTAAGCAACAAATTGTTGGATCTTCTTTTTTAATCCATTTTGTCAAACGGTGTCTTTTGATGCGTGAATTAAGTCCATTAACATTAAGTGTTAGTACTGATAGGTATGTGGTGATTCCTGCAATTTAGTTATCTTAGTTGTTTGAAGGTTTGATTGTGTGTACCTAACTTGATGTTACTCTCTACTGTCTTGCTTTTTCTTATCCTGTGGTTTGGTGCTGCCTGTCTTTTCATGGTTAAGTTGGGTGTCACTTTCTGTGTGCAGGATCCCTTGCAGAATCTTTTGTAATGGTGGCTTTGTGGTCACATATTGTTTTAGTTTCTGCTTATCATGGAAGACTTTTATTGCTCCATCTATTTTGAATGATAGCTTTGCTGGGTAGAGTATCCTGGGGTTGAAGTTATTTTCATTCAGTGCCCGGAAGATCTCACCCCACGCTCTTCTTGCTTTTAATGTTTCTGTTGAGAAGTCTGCTGTGATTTTGATGGGTTTACCTTTGTATGTTACTTGTTTTTTCTCTCTTACAGCCTTCAATATTCTTTCCTTAGTTTCTGAACTTGTTGTTTTAATGATGATATGTCGTGGAGTAGTTCTATTTTGATCTGGTCTGTTTGGTGTCCTGGAGGCCTCTTGCATTTGTATGGGAATATCTTTCTCTAGATTTGGGAAATTTTCCGTTATTATTTTGTTGAATATATTACGCATTCCCTTCGCTTGCACCTCTTCTCCTTCTTCGATGCCCATGATTCTCAAGTTTGGTCTTTTGATGGAGTCAGTGAGTTCTTGCATTTTCTTTTCACAGGTCTTGAGTTGTTTAATTAATAGTTCTTCAGTTTTTCCTTTAATTACCATTTCATCTTCAAGTTCTGAGATTCTGTCTTCTGTTTGTTCTATTCTGCTGGATTGGCCTTCCGTTTTGTTTTGCAGTTCTGTTTCGTTCTTTTTTCTGAGGTTTTCCATATCCTGGCTGTTTTCTTCTTTATTGTTGTCTATTTTTGTCCTGAGTTCATTTATCCATTTATTCATTGTGTTCTCTCTTTCACTTTGGTGTTTATACAGTGCTTCTATGGTTTCCTTTATTTCTTCTTTTGCTTTTTCAAATTCTCTATTTTTATTGTCTTGGAATTTCTTGAGTGTCTCCTGTACATTTTGGTTGACCCTATCCAGTATCATCTCTATAAAATTCTCATTGAGTACTTGTAGTATATCTTCTTTTAAATTATTCTTGTGGGCTTCATTGGGTCCTTTGGCATAGTTTATCTTCATTTTGTTGGAGTCTGGCTCTGAGTTTCTGTTCTCTTCATTCCCCTCTGGTTCCTGTACTAATTTTTTGCTGTGGGGAAACTGGTTTCCTTGTTTTTTCTGTCTTCCTGTCATTGTCCTTGGTGTTGTTACTGTCCCTGTACTGTGTGTAATTAAGTATTTTCTAGCTTGTAATAATAACAATGGTAATATTGAGAATGGAAGAGTGAGCTGAGATGGAAAGCAAGAAGTTAAAGAAAAGGGGAGAACAAATATACAGACAAGAGGGAGAAAGCAGAACAAGGTATCAGACAAGAGAGTTTCAAAGGTATAAACAGGGAGTGTTAGTGTACTAATCGACAGTAAGCTGAACAGACAATAGAGAGACAGAGAGAGGATTGAAAATCAAAGATAAAAAAATAAAAAATAAGTATATGAAAGTAATATCTATATATAAAAATGAATTAAAATAAAATGGAAAATAGAAAATTAAAAAAAACAAAAAAAACAAAAAACCAAAAAACTTCCAAGTTTATATACAATGCAATTTCAGTCTTAATAATTTGGATATCTGTCTCAATCTCCAGTCCTGGAGTTGGTGCCTCAGATGTTGTTCTGTAGTTGTCTCATCAAAGGGGATGCATAAAGTAGAAGAAAACTACACTCACACACACACAGAAGAAAAAAAAAAAAAAAGCCCCACCAAGTGTCCCCAGTTCAAATGCAATACAGTTTCAGTAAGTTTTTCGGCTTGCAGGTGTAATTCGGTTGTTCTCTCATCAAAGGTAGGGAGAAAAAGAAAAAAAAGCGTCTGGAGGCAGTTCTGAGAGTGGTCTCTGCAACTGTGGCTTGCCTGCCTGCTGCTCTCAGCCTGTAACTGGTGGCGTTATTTATGCAGATCTCTGTGGTGAGCTAGCACTCACCTGGTCCCACAGGTTTTGTTTGCTCAGAGTTCCCCTGTGCCGGGGGCCTCTGCTACAGGCTTTCCCCTTTCCAAGCACTGGGAAAGGTGCCACTGCCCCGCATTGTCAGGCCTGCGTGTTTGTTTACAGTTCACGTGGGAAGTGGGTCTTCCCTCCTCTCACAAGCGTCCCCGCTCCTGGTTGCTGGGCGCGCCCCGCTCCCGCCAGAGGCTCTCCGGCCCGCCCGGCTCGTTTATTTACAGTCCCGGGAAGGCTTCCCTTCCCCCAATCTTCAGCGCTCAGGGCGCCCCACCCTCTTTCCAGCGTGTCTTAACTGTTCTTATTGCTTAGTACTCAGTTTCTCTTTTTTATTTCCCGGGTGGAGGTCAGTCTGTCCAGGGGGCTGTGCTGCTCTGGCCCAGGCTTGTCTGTGGGGAACCGCAGTACCACGAAGCTCACCTGGTCCGCATCTTCCCAAGCCGTATGGGCGCCGGCCACTGGCGGCCCCGGGGGCCCTCCTCGGTTCTCCGTTTAACGTGAAGTGGAGGTTCTCTGCGCCGGCTGGCGATGTGGAGGAGTCAAAGTTATGCCTTTTCTCGGTGATTATGCCTGCAAAGTGTGTCTCCAGCGTCTCTCCAAGGTTTCACTATAGGAGGGTCGCTTTCTGCTTCCTCCCTCTAGCCGCCATCTTGGAATTCTCCCTGCCATACTTTCTTTATCCATGTTAGACACTTAGTCTATTGTTAATAGTGCTGCTGCAAACATAGGTGTCCAATAGGTATATTTTTGAGAGTCACTTTTGACTCTAAGATGGACAAAGTAAAAAAAAAAGGCTCAGGAAAACCTTGTATAACACTTGGACTTGGAAGCTATCTGTCTGGACCTGCAGCATCTTAAATAAAAACCTCTGACTTTCTTGGAAGCCCAATTCACAAGTCCAGTACTAATCCCTGCACCTGAACTTTGCTTTAATTTGGTGGTGCAGAGGATAGAACCCCATGCCTTGTGCATGCTCAGCAAATGCTCTACCACTCAGCCACACCCCCAACCCTGGACCTGAACTCTAAACTGAAACCTGGTACTGTCTGCTATGGGCTGATTCAGTGCCAGCAGGAGGGAATTAAAAGCTAAGAGACTCATGCCAAATTAAAGGCTAGAATAAGATCATTCCATTCAATGAACATACCAAGGTGTCAGATGGCCAGGGAGGGCATCTCACTCCTGTGTTCTCTCTGCCCGGATGGGACTTTTGCCTCCTTTCTGGAATGTTTCACTGTTGTTGACTTAAGACTTTCCTGATTCCTTCAGGGTTGCGGAGATGGAGTTTTTCTCCTGGATCATACACTTTAGAATGTCAGTATGACTATTAAATCCAGCTGTTCTTAAACATAGCTTGATCTTTCCTAGGCTGTTCACTGGATAAATAATCAGTCCATAAAGGGTCAGGAGGTTAGGCAAGCCCATTCAAAAGCCATTGGAAAGTCAGAATGAAACCAGCCCCTGAACACGACATGTCTTTCTGGTTAAGTTATATAAATAAAAGTATTTTTCTATGAAAATACTTTTGTTGCTGGTGTACATGCTTATAATCCCAGTTACTTGGGAGATGGAGGCAGAAGGTGAGCTTGGGCAACTTAGCAAGAGCCTGTTTCAAAATAAAATAAGAAAAGGGCTGTGGCTGTATCTCAGTGGTAGATCATTTGCTTAGCATGTGTGAAGCCCTGGGTTCAATCTCCAGCATGGGAGAAAAAAAAAAATAAAGTTCCTCTTGCATACAGCTCTTTCAGATGAAGGTCTAAGTGAGAGAATAGGGGATGAAAAGTTTTGATTACTAAATGTGACACATTGATTTTATAAGAAGGGGGAAAAAACACCCAGACATTGGAAGGAGCTTGGGAAGGTGGTAACAGAGTGGAGGGGAGGAGGGCATTAGTGATTTGGGGCAGTGGGGCAAGATGTAGTTTCACTTTGTAGCCCAGGCTGGACTTGAACTTGCTATGTAGCCCAAGCTAGCTTCAAAGTCATGGTACTCCTACTTCAACCTCCTAAGTGCTTGAATTACAGCCTATACCATCATACTCAGCTGACTTTTTTTCTGTTCCTTTCTCCTTCTCCCTCTGCCCCCTGCCCATTTGAAGGGCCTCCTGCTTGCTAGGCAGGTGCTCTATCTACCACTTTAGCAATTCCACCAGCACTGGTTTTTCTTTTTCAGAACTATGCCCAGAGCTTTACCTCTCTTTCTTTCCTTTTCTTTCCTTCCTTCCTGTACTGGGGGTTAGAACTCATGTTTGCTAGGCAGAGACTGCCACTTGATCCACTCCACTAGCCACTTTTTGTGTTGGGTATTTTCAAGATAGGGTCATGTGAACTACGTGCCTGTGCTGGCTTTGAATCTTGATCCTCCTATTCTCTGCCTCCTGAGTAGCTAGGGTTACAGGGGTCATTTTTTTTCTTTCTTTCCTTTTTCTTTTTTCTGTGATGCTAGAGTTTGAAATTGCTGTGGCTTATGGTTGCCATATCATTTTCCCCGTCACATGCTGCCTTTGGATTTAAGTGTCTGGATTTTAGCATTTCCTCCCCTTGGTTCTTCCCTCTTTCTCTTTCTGGCTTAGCTGAGCCATCTTATTTCCCCTACTCTCCAGAGGTATTTGGCTACAGGACAACCCCCTGGCTGATGGCTTCAGAGATTTTTAGAGCTCAGGGGCCCAGACCCAACTACAGGGGCTTAGGGGCATGTGAGTGATGAAGAGATGTAGATAGCCTGGCAATTATGCCTTTAGATACGCGATGAGCTGAAGGAAAGCTGTTAGTGGTTAAGAAAGCAGGCAAGCTCTGACTTTTAACAAAAGAGCCCAAAACAGACATTGGGGAAAAGATGGCCTCTTCAACAAATGGTGCTGAGAAAACTGCATATCCACATGTAGAAGACTGAAACTAGATCCCTGTCTTTCACCTTGTACTAATATCATCTCAAAGTGGGTCAAAGACCTTAATGTAATACCTGAAAGTTGAAAGTACTGCAGAAAAGAATAGGGGAAGCTCTGGAACATATAGGCATAAGCAATGACTTCCTAAATAGAGCCTTAATAGCTCAGCAATTAAGAAAAAGGATTAACAAGTGGGACAGCATCAAATTAAAAAGCTTCTGCACAACAAAAGAAACAGTCACTAGACTGAAGTGACAGCCTACAGAATAGGAGAAAAAAAATCTTTGCTAGCTATTCATCTGATAAGGGACTAACAACCAGAATCTACAAGGAGCTTAAAAAAACTAAACTCCCAAAGACTGAACAACCTGATGAAGAAATAGTCACATGAATTGCATAGACAATTCAAGAGGTTCAAATAGCCAATAAATATAAGAAGAAGTGCTCAACTTCCCTGGCCACAAAAAATACAAATCAAAACTACATTAAGATTTCATCTCACTCCAGTTAGACTGGCTCTTCAAGAACACAAACAACAACTGTTGGCAAGAATGTGGAAGGGGAACACTTATACACTGTTGATAGAGATATAAATTAGTGCAACCACTATGGAAAGCAGTATAGAGATTCCTTTTTTAAAAACTAAAAATAGAACTGCCATATGATCCAGTGACACCACTCCTGGGCATATAATCAAAGGAATATTAGTCAGGATATAAAAGAAACACTTGCTCACCCATATTTAATACAGCACTATTCACAATATCCAAGCTATGGAAATAGCCCAGATGCCCTACAACTGATGAATGGATTAAGAAAAGGTGTTATATATACACAATGGAATACTAGTCAGCCATAAAGAAAAATTAAATTATGTCGTTTGCAGGTAAATGGATGGAACTGAAGGACATCCAGTGAACTGAAGTAACCCAGGATCAGGATGACAAAGATCATGTTTTCTCTCATCTGTGGAAACATAAATGTATACACAAAACCAAATATTGTTGCATATACATTTATATATAGAACATGTTTGTAATAGTGGGACTATTCAGTGGGACTCAGGGGAAGAGGGAGAAGAAAAGAGAATGATAGACAACAATATCAAAATAAACATCTGTGTAGGAAGACAGCATAATGAAACACACTGAAAGCTGTTGAATAATATGGGGTAGAAGGGAAAAGGTAAGAGGGAGCAATAAAGGAGATTAATCTGACTAAAGTACAGTATATTCACAGCTGAAATATCACATGAAACCCCTTTGAATGATGAATATGGACTTAAAAATGAAGGACAGGGATAGAAAATGGTGGCTAGGGTACAGAATCAGAATTCCTAAGCTCTGTGACACCAGGAACCACCCAGAGACTTCAGAGCTACACTTGGGTAATTCTGATTGCTCCTAGCCAAAATAATAACTGCCAGCATATTAGGTGCAGATAAAATTCAAAGTCTGACCCTTAAATAAGACTTTAATTGCATCTACCAGCTGTGACAATCCCACATGGCACAGACAAAAAAGTGTTTTCAGCATGGGGGGAAAAAAGCCCCCTGTCCCTTTCTTCCTTTTCTTTCTTTCTTTCCTTCCTTCCTTCCTTTCTTTTCCTTCCTTCCTTCCTTTCCTTTCTTTTCCTTCCTTCTTTCTTTCTTTCTTCTTTTTTTCCTTCCTTCCTTCCTTCCTTCCTTTCTTTCTTTCCTTCCTCCCTCCCACCCTCCTTCCTTCCTTCTTTCTCTCTTTCTTTTTCCTTCCTTCCTTCCTTTCCTTTCTTTACTTTCTTTCTTTCTTTCTTTCTTTCTTTCTTTCTTTCTTCCTTCCTTTCCTCCCTCTCTCTCTCTCTTTCTTTCCTTTCCCTTCCTTCCTTCCTTCCATTCTTTCCTTTCTTCTTTCTTTCTTTCTTTCCTTTCTTTCTTTCTTTCTTTCTCTTTTTCTCTCTACTTCCTTCCTTCCTTTCTTCCTTTCTTGCTTCCTTCCTTTCTTGCTTTCTTTCTTTCTTGCTTCCTTGCTTTCTTTCTTGCTTGCTTGCTTTCTTTTCTTTCTTTCTTTCTTCCTTCCTTCCTTCCCTCCCTCCCTCTCTTTCTTTCCTTTCCCTTCCTTCCTTCCTTCCATTATTTCCTTTCTTCTTTCTTTCTTTCTTTCTTCTCTCTCTCTCTCTCTCCTTCCTTCCTTCCTTGCTTTCTTTGTTTCTTGCTTCCTTGCTTTCGTGCTTTCTTTTCTTTCTCCTTTTCTTTCTTGCTTTCTTTCTTTTCTTTCTTCTCTCTCTCTCTTTCTCCCAATAAGCAGAAAACAGCACCAATCAGAATCAAACTCTACAACATCCTGGATAACTAGCCTGTGGAAAGCCATGCCACACTGAAAAAAAATGGAGCCATTTCTCCCTGCCAGCTGGCTCCAAAGCTGCTTGTGTGAAACTGCAGAATGAACAGGTGAGCATCATACACCACATGCGATTCCCCTACCCACCTCTCAGGAAAGTAATCCAGCGCAGCCCTGGACAGACTGAACCTCCCCCCCCAGCAAAACTGAAAAACATAAAAAGCGAACTATAATCTAACACCAACAGTGGAGGTGGGGGTGGAAGGCTGAACCTGCCCTGGAGAATGAGGAGTGGGGCAAGGAGCTGAACTCTCAGTGCCAAACTCTCAGTGAACTAACGTGGGTAAACCAGCAAATGCTGAGAGTGGGGACAGGTTGACAAGCCAACACCCCAGAGGAGCTGCCAGCACTCAGCAGAGATCAGGAAAAGCACAAAGGCTGAGAGCAGGGTTGGGGAGATAGGCCAACCTCCCAAAGCAGGGCAGGCAGTGGATCCCAGAGCTGATCTCTGGGACAGAGGGCAGCATTCAAACTGAAATGCCCCACCTTGCTGGGGAGGAGCTGACCAAACAGAGCTGTAGCTGAGGGGCAATGCACCTGCTGCCTGGTCAAGACAACAGTTCTGACCACCCTGCATAAGCTGGCAGTCTTACCTCACTTCACAATTCCAACTAATCTTGTGGACAGAAGGACCAAATACTATACACAAGCCAATCATGTGTTGAGACCACATAAGAGCTTCTGCTTGTATGCCAATATTAGGATTGGACACCTAAGGAATAAGTCCAGAACTTTTACCAAAAGACAACTTTCTGTGGTCCCTGAACCTGCCGTTTTTAATTGTGTTTCTTTTTTCCCCCCTCTCTTTTGCTTTCTTTTTTTAAATTTTCCTTTTTAAAAAATTCCTGTGTTATTAACTTCACCATTACTATTCCCTTATCCTAATTCTTACCTCGTCAATTTCCCTCCTTCTCCTGTGCTACAATCCATTGTTCTTCCTCCTGACTACTCTATCTACCCCTTCTCATCTACTCTTTCCTCCATCTTCACCTCTTCCTTTTATCCTCCCCCAACCTGTCACCACACTACGCCTCCCTCCTACATACTCACCACCTGCTGACTACCCTACTATACCAACTGTACACAACCTCAGCCCTCTGCAATCCCTGGCACAAGCACCCTCCACTACAACAACAGAAATACACCCAAACATCCACAACAGCAACAAAACCCAGCAGCTCCCATTCCTCTTTTCCCCACCCACCCACTCCTTTTCCCACCTCCCCTTTTTAGTACCACCTTTACCAATTCCCCAAAATCTATAACCAACCTAATAGCCATCACCTGCTCCAACTCACACTGTTTATAGATATTATCATCAAGGAATTTTCTATATAAATATGTAAACAACTGGTCTGGCATTGAACCTGTGAATTTGTTATTGCTAAATTACACCTCCAGGCCAGGGACAGAAAGAGCACATCAACCTAGCTAACAACCAAGTCAGTCACAACACAAAAATTACATCAGGGAAAGAAATCAAGCAATCAAATCCACCAACTAGCCTATCAAGAACATAGTTGCATAGCATCAAGTGGAACCATGGGGGAAGAAGAAGAAAGGATAGAAACCACTCTCCTAAAAAAAATTCAATACAAAATTCAGTGGGAAATGAAGAAAATGGAGACCCAGATCCTGGCCTCAACAACACAATGATAAATGTCACTAAGGAGCCCATTAACATTCACATAAAAACCCTCAAAGAAGAAATCTTGCCAGATATCACTGAGAAATTCATGGAGAAGATACTAGTCATGGCTAACCAGAATGTACAAGATGCACTCAAGAAATTTCAAAAATAAAGAACATGAGATGACACAGAAACAAATAAAGGAACTCAGAGAGGACTTCAACAAACACCAAAGCAAAACAAAGGACACCGTAAAAAGAGAGAGATATGAGTTAAAGATAATAACACAAAATATAAAAGAGGAGTTGAGCGAAAATATGGAAACCCTCAGAAAAAAGAATTGAACAGAAATACTGGAAATAAAAAGTCCCATTAGTCAAACAAAAAACACAGTGGAAGGCTACTTCAGCAGACTAAGATAAATGGAAGACAGAATCTCAGAGCTCAAAGATAAAATAGAAATTAAAGAAAAAACAGAAGAAATCTTAGTCACACAACTCAAGAGCTGTGAAAGGAATATGGAAGAACTCAGAGACTCCATCAGAAGGCCAAACCTGAGAACCATGGGCATTGAAGAAGGAGAAGAGGTGCAAGCTAAAGGGATACATAATATATTCAATAAAATAATAACAGAAAATTTCCCAAATCTCGAGAAAGTTTTGCACATTCAGGTACAGGAAGCCTCCAGGACATCAAACAGACTTGACCAAAACAGAATCTCCCCACAGCATATTATCATTAAAACAATAATCACAGAAAACAGAGAAAGAATATTGAAGGCTGTCAGAGAGAAAAAAACAAATAATGTAGAAAGGAAACCCATCAAAATAACAGCAGATTTCTCAATGGAAACCTTAAAAGCAAGATGGCCATGGAGTGAGGTATTTCAGGCACCAAATGAAAATAACTTCAATCCTGGGATACTCTTTCCAGCAAAACTAATGTTCAAAATTGACAGAGCAATAAAAATCTTCCACAATAAACAGAAACTAAACAATACCATGGCTGCCAAGTCAGCATCACAGAGATTCTACAAGGAATTCTGCACACAGAAGAAAGCAAACAAAACCTTGAGGGAATGGGAATTATCAAATCATGGAAGAAGGAAAGATAAGTAATCAGAGTGTAGCACTGATTCGGCTGCACACAATCAAATCCTTAAACAACAAAACCAACTAAATGGCAGGAATCACCACATACCTATCAATATTAACACTGAATGTCAATGGACTCAACTCCCCCATCAAAAGACACCATTTGGCAAACTGGATTAAAAAGGAAGCTCCGACAATCTGTTGTTTACAAGAGACTCATCTTATTGACAGAAATAAACACTGGCTTAGGATGAAAGGCTGGAAGAAGATTTACCAAGCCCAAGCTCCGCCCCAAAACAGGCAGGACTAGCAATACTTATATCAGACAAAGTAGACTTCAAACCTACATTGGTCAAATGAGACAAAGAATGTCACTTCACACTAATAAAAGGGGCAATACATCAAAAGGAAATAACAATTATCAACCTATATGCACCCAAAATCAGTGCACCCAATTTCATCAAACATACACTAAAAGACTTAAAAGCACATATAGACTCCAACACATTGGTAGTGGGAGACTTAGATACCCCTCTATCACCAATAGACAGGTCATCCCAACAAAGAAAATCCTAGAACTAAGTGACACCATAAACAAATGGACTTAACTGCTTTCTACAAACTATTTCATCCAACAATGGCACAATATACAGTCTTCTCAGTAGTCCATGGAACTCTCTCCAAAGTTGATCATATCTTAGGGCACAAAGCAAGCCTCAGCAAATATAAGAAAATAGAAATAACCCCCTGCATTCTATCTGATCACAATGCACTAAGACTAGAACTCAACAACAAAAACATGCAAATAATTGGAGGCTGAATAACACATTGCTCAACCATCAGTGGGGCATAGAAGAAATAAGGGAGGAAATCAAAATGTTCCTGGACGCTAATGAAAATGAAAACCCCACCTACTAGAACCTATGGGACACAGCAAAGGAAAGTTTATAGCCATGAGTGCATATATTAAAAGGACAGAAATATCTGAAATCAATGACCTAATGCTACATCTGAACTCCTAGAAAAACAAGAACAAGCAAACCCCCAAACAAACAGGAGAGAAATAATGAAAATAAGAGGTGAAATTAATGAAATAGAGACCAAAATACAATATACAGAACCAATATACAGAACCAATGAACCAAAGAGCTAGTTCTTTGAAAAAAATAAGCAAGATTGACAAGCCCTTGCAAATCTGGAAAAAATGAGGAGGGAAAAGACCCAAATTAGTAAAATTAGAAAAGAAAAAGGAGAGGTAACAACAAACACCAAGGAAATCCAGGGAATCCCCGGAGACTTTGAGAACCTATATTCCAATAACTTGGAAAATCGTGAAGAAATGGACAAATTTCTAGATATTATGACCATCAAAAACTGATCCAAGAGGATGTTAACCACCTAAACAGATTTATGACATGTAATGAAATTGAAGCAGCAATCAAGAGTCTCCCAAAAAAGAAAAGTCCAGGACCTGATGGATATTCTGCTGAATTCTATCAGACCTTTAAAGAAGACCAATACCAACCCTCCTTAAACTTTCCCATGAAATAGAAAGGGAAGGAACACTGCCTAACTCATTCTAGGAAGCCAGCATTACACTCATCCCCAAACCGGACAAGGACACATCCAAAAAGGAGAACTAAAGGCGAATCTCCTGAATGAACATCAATGCAAAAATCCTCAATTAAAATAATGGTAAACTGAATCCAACAACATATCAAAAGATCATTCTTCATGACCAAGACAGCTTCATCCCAAGGATGCAGGGATGGTTCAACATATGCAGATCAATAAATGTAATACATCACATTAATAGCAGCAAAGACAAAAACCACTTGATTAACTTAATAGACATAAGAAAAGCCTTTGATAAGATTCAACACCACTTCATGATAAAAGCTTTCAGAAAACTAAGAGTAGAAGGATTTTACCTCAACATTATAGAGGATATATATATGACAACCCTATAGCCAACATCATACTTGATGGGGAAAAACTGACACCATTTCCTCTAAAGTCAGGAGCAAGCATGGATACCCACTCTTCCCACTCCTATTCAATATAATCCAGGAATTCCTAGCCAGAGCAATAAGGCAAGAAGAAGGAATAAAAGGAATTCAAATAGGAAAAGAAATAGTCAACGTATTTCTATTTGCAGATGACATGATCCTATACCTCAAAGATCCAACAAACTCTACCCCAAAACTCCTAGACACCATAAATAGCTTCAGCAATGTAGCAGGATACAAAATCAACTTACAAAAATCAGTAGCCATTCTATACACCAACAATGAACAAACTGAGAAAGAATATAGGAAAACAATTCCATTTGCAATAGCCTCAAAAAAACCACACAAATACCTAGGAGTAAACTTAACAAAGGATGTGAATGACCTCTACAAGGAGAATTACAAACCCCTGAAGAAAGAGATGGAGGAAGACTACACAAGATGGAAAGCTCTCCCGTGCTCATGGATTAGCAGAATCAATATAGTAAAAATGTCTATACTACCAAAAGCAATCTGCATGTTCAACACACTTCCAATCAAAATCCCAATGACATTCATCAAATTTACCCTAAATTCACTTGGAAACACTGTTACAAGACAGAATGAGGCACGACCACCCAAGAAAGACTTTAAGGGAGAGCCTTTATTAGCCAGCTGGCGACTGCTCTGACCAACAGGTCGCTGGTATCCAGAGCCGCAGCCTTCTATCTATTAGGAGTATTTATAAAGGCAAAAACCACGTCCTGTTTGACAACTGTTGCGAAGCAAGGTAGCCCAGGTACAGCAGTGAAACAATGGCTGTTAGCTATAAGCATGAGTGAACACGATCAACACAACCGTTTATCCCCATCCTGCTTTGGTTCCTTGTCTTTTCCTCATTTCTATGGGAACCAGAGCTTTTATGAACCCCCTTCAGCTTTAGAGCTAAAATGGCACCTGATGAATGGCTTCCCTCGGGCTGAGTCTTTTAACCATTTCAATACAAAAGACCGAGAATAGCCAAGGCAATTCTGAGCAAAAAGAGCAATGCTGGAGGTATCACAGTACCTGACTCCAAACTATATTACACAGCCATAGCAATAAAAACAGCATGGTACTGGCACAAAAATAGATGCGAAGACCAGTGGAACACAATAGAGGACCCAAATATGAATCCACACAGCTACACCCACCTTATTTTTGAGGAAGATGCCAAAAACATGGAGAAATGACAGCCTCTTCAACAAATATTGCTGGGAAAAGTGGCTATCTGCCTGTAGAAAACTGAAACTAGATCCATGCCTGTCACCCTGTACTAGTATAAATTCAAAGTGGATTAAGAACCTTAATATTAGATCTTACGAAACCTTGCAGTTAGTCCACAAAATAGGAGGGAATACCCTGGAAGCAGTAGGTATAGGCAAGGACTCCCTCAGTAGAACTCCAGCAGCTCAGCAACTAAGAGAAAGGATGGATAAATGGGACTACATGAAATTAAAAAGCTTCTGCACAATAGAAATGATCTCTAAACTGAAGAGACCACTCACAGAGTGGGAGAAAATATTTGTTAGCTGTACATCAGACAAAGCACTGATAACAAGAATATACAGGGAACTCAAAAAACTAAACTCCCCCAAAATCAATGAACCAATAAACAAGTGGGCAACTGAACTAACAGAACTTTTTCAAAAGAAGAAATCCAAATGGCAAAAAGAACACATAAAAAAATATTCACCATCTCTGGCCATAAGGTAACTGTGAATCGAAACCGCACTAAGATTCCACCTCACTCCTGTTAGAACAGCTAACATCAAGAACACCGTCAACAAATATTGGCAAGGATGCAGGAAAAAGGAACCCTCATACACTGCTGGTGGGAATGTAAGCTAGTACAACCACTTTGGAAAACAATATGGAGGCTTCTTAAAAAACTAAACATAGATCTGCATATGATCCAGCAATCCCACTCCTAGAGATATACCTGAAGGAATGTGGCTTGGGTTACTACAAAGGGATCTGCACACCCATGTTTATTTACTTTTTAATTTTTTAATTTTTATTTTATTCATATGTGCATACAACGTTTGGGTCATTTCTCCCCCCTTCCCCCCCCCGTCCCCTCCTTTACTCCCCCAACCGTCCCCTCCCTCTTTCCCCCTACCCCCTCGCTACCGGGCAGAAACCACCTTGCCCTTATCTCTAATTTTGTCGAAGAGAGAGTATAAACAATAATAGGATGGAACAAGGGTTTTTGCTAGTTGAAACAAGGATAGCTATACAGGGAGTTGACTCACATTGATTTCCTGTGCGTGTGTGTTACCTTCTAAGTTAATTCTTCTTGAACTAACCTTTTCTCTAGTTCCTGGTCCCCCTCTCCTATTGGCCTCAGTTGCTTTAAGGTATCTGCTTTAGTTTCTCTGCATCGAGGGCAACAAATGCTATCTAGTTTTTGAGGTGTCTTACCTATCCTCAAACCTTCCTGTGTGCTCTCACTTTTATCATGTGCTCAAAGTCCAATCCCCTCGTTCTGTTTGCCCTTGATCTAATGTCCACATATGAGGGAGAACATATGATTTTTGGTCTTTTGGGCCAGGCTAACCTCACTCAGAATGATGTTCTCCAATTCCATCCATTTACCAGCGAATGATAACATTTCGTTGTTCTTCATGGCTGCATAAAATTCCATTGTATATAAATACCACATTTTCTTGATCCATTCATCAGTGGTGGGGCCTCTTGGCTGTTTCCATAACTTGGCTATTGTGAATAGTGCCGCACACCCATGTTTATTGCAGCACTATTCACAATAGCCAAGCTAGGGAAACAGCCAAGATGCCCCATGAATGGATTACCGATGAATGGATGAAGAAAATGTGGTATTTATACACAACGGAATGTTATTCAGATAAATGAAATTTTATCATTCGCAAGTAAATAGATGGAACTGGAGAACATCATCTTAAGCAATGTTAGCCAGGTTCAGAAGGCCAAAAATTGCATGTTCTCCTCATATGCGGAATATAGACCTAAAACAAATGCAGTAATATTATTGGACATGGGTCACACACTAAGGGGAGAACACGCATGGGAGGAATAGGGAAAGGGAAGGAAACCTAAAACTTGAATGTCATTGATCTGCTCACTGTAGAAGAGCAAATAATCTTAAACTGACAGAGGCCACTATGGGAAGATGACCAGGAAGTAGTGAGGAGGTCTGGTAGAGATGAACCAATGTGGGTTGTAATACACTTGTGCATGGAGGCAATGCTAGGAATCTCTCTGTGGCTATCTTTATCTCAAACTAGCAAAAACACCTTCTTTCTTATTTATCTCCTATGTTTTCTCTTCTACAAAATCGGAGAAAAAGAGGGCAGAACAGGTTCTGCCTAGAAGCAGGGGTGTGGGAGGGGTGGGAGTGTGTGGCACAAACAATGTATACACATGTAAGTCAATGTAAGTAAAAAGGATAAAAATAAAAGATAGAAAAAAGTAAATGAAGCCTGTCAGGGGAATAAAAAAAAAAACAAAAAAAAACAATTACAGGATTGTAAAACAGGTCCTGTAAGGCAGTGGGTACTTGTGGGATGGGGCAGGAATGTAGTTGATGTACTTTATATACATATGTGAAATCGAACAATGAAACTTGTTGCAATGGTTTTAAGTAGGGGAGAGGAAATGAGGGAAAGAAATGGTGGGGGCAAACCTAACCAGGGTAAATTGAAAGCTTAACCAGAAATGTCACAATCAATCCCCTTGTTCAACAAATATATGCTAATAAAAATGCTTTTAAAGAAAAAAAGAGGAGGCAAGGACAAGGAAGAGGTTTTTGTCAAGATTCAAAAAGGGTTTTTTCAGGGAGGCAGAAGTCAAAGGTTGGGGAGAGAGGAGCTGAACAGCTAAGTTAGATCTTTTGCTTGCCGTCCAAGGCCAAGGGCAAAGCACAAACTGGCACCTGAGCCTGGAGAAGGCCTGGGTCATCATGGATGGAGGCCAGGGGATGGAGGTCCATCCATTCATGAGCCAAGTCTAACCCTGTGAATGGGAGGGGCGCTGGGTCCAGAGGAAGCCTGTTCATTGGAACCTGCGACCAATAAGATCAGGGCACTCTTCTGGGGCCCAGCCAGGTGAAAGGGCTCTTTCATCTCATTTCACAGATAAAAACTTCTTAGACCATTTGCCCTTCCAAATTTCCTCCACACCAGCCAAACTCTCAGTCCCCCAGGGTTTTGGAAGCTTTCTTGCGTCTGTCAGAATTCTTTTTTCACAGAAACTCGATGCCAACTGGTTTAAGTAAAAAGGGGGATTTCCCTCCAAACTAGTGCAGTGGGGGTGGGGAAGAAAAGAGGGGCGGCTTAAGGGAGCTGCAGTCAGAACCACTGTCCTCTCTGCCTCAGCTTCTCCCTCTCACATCAGCATGCTGTGTGTACTCGGCAAATGTAACCACAGGCCACCCTAAGTAAGTCACCCTAAGGTAGTCCCAAAAGGACTACCTATCTCTCTCCTGAATTCCAACTTCAAAACTCACAGGGAGGCCAGATAGGGTGGGGCTCACCTGGAGTCCCAGATACAGGCTGAGGCAAAAGCGGGAAGCTGAGGCAGGGAGGATGGCTTGAGCCCACCAAGTGGAGTCCATCCTGGGCAACATGGCAAGAACAGCCTCAAGAACAAATTACACTCCGAGGAAAGCATACTGATTCCCGGGATGGGTGTCACTGGCCACAGGACTTTGAAAGATTGAGGTAAAGTCAGCGCCCAGCTCTGGATCATCACTGTGGCCCTGGGAAGACGACAGGATGGGGTGAGGGGATTGAAAGCCAGCCCTTCAGACGTGGCTCCCCTTCCCGCCAGGTGTCCCCAGTCCGCCCACCGAGGACCCCTGCGGCGGAGAAGAAGAGCAATCTCTGGCTGGGCAGACCAAGGGGAAGCTGGAACCCATCACTGCCCATCCAAGGGTTTGGGCGGGGCCGGGGGCGGGGCTGGGGACAGGGCGCGCTTCTATTAGCTGTGGTTTTAGGGGGCGGGGCGGGGCCCTTGTTTGGCAGTGCTGCCCAGTGCAGCTGCAGGGGAACAGGGCGCTAACTGCTCTTTGGTTTCCACTATCCCTGAGCCCTCGCCATGGGCGCGCCGTCTACATCTTCGCCAAGAAGAACGGTATTCCCTTCCGGCTGCACATGCTGGAGATACTCAGATGTGAGCCTGACCGGATTGCCCATGTGTCCACAGACTCCATGCATCCACCCACTCCTAAACCCGCTCCTCCCCTAGCGTCCCAACCCCAGGCGGGCACAGCTCCCTCGTCTCCTCCCGTAGTGCTGTCCAGCAAAGAATGCCCTCTTGGATAATTATAATTTGCGGGGAGAAAGTAACCGATTTTCAGAGTTCCTGTGTTGAAATTAAACACACACACATACACATTAAAAAAAAGTTACTTGAACCTTGGGGAAGACTGCCTGGAAGCCCTGAATCACCTACTGTTTGGGCCACTCCCAGTCCATCCAGGTCCTGGGTAAGCCTCAGCCCGGTTCTGGGAGTAGGAGTCTGGCCGGCGAAGAGAGAGGGAGCGCAGAAAGTTGCGGCTTGTGTCCTGCACACATTTGGGGTTTTTTACCTCTTCCTCCTCAGGACAACATATGATCAAGGAGTTCACCCAGGTTAATAGCCTACAGAAGGTGCCTGCTCTCAAAGATGGAGACTTCCTCTTGTCTGAAAGGTGCCCTCCCTCCCTTCTAAACCCGAAATCTACCTGGCCTCCTCCGTCCTTCCTCCTGCGGACCACTTGCACACCTGTGAGGCAGTGAGCGGCAAGGTGGAGTTCATAGGGGAAAGAAGACAGCCTGGGACTGAGTCTAGTATGTCCTTCTCCCTCTCTTGTCTTAACCTCCTCTGCTGGACCCCTGAACTTCTCCACCCCCAAGTTGAGGAGTACTGAAAGAGAGGACAAAGGGACACTGGTCTAGTGTTGGATAGAGAGTAGTTTCAACAAATGGAAGCTGGATGTCTCACATGTCCACCATCCCAAGCTGCCTAGGCTAGACCAGGAGGCCAATGAAGGGCATGAGGACACAGAGGCATCTAGTGAATACTCCCACCAGGTAGGGAGAAGGCAAAAAGTCAGTTAGATGTCCATAGAAACAATGGCTGGGGGATCTGTGTGAGGAAATCTGAGGACATGCTCCCCTCTTGAGCATCCAATGTATCCCTACCCCACACAAGGTTCCAGGAGCCCAGGGAGCTGTGTGGCCTTGGACAAGTCACTTAACTATTCTGAGCTTTAACTTCCTCATATACAAAAAGTATAACAAGGGTCTCTACCTCCTAGGGCAGCTGCTGGAGTATGTTTCTTTTTTAATTTTTATTTTTTTATTATTCATATGTGTATACAATGCTTGGGTCATTACTCCCCCCTGCCCCCACCCCTTCCCTTACCACCCACTCCACCCCCTCCCTCTCCCCCCCACCCCCTCCATACCTGGCAGAAACTATTTTGCCCTTATCTCTAATTTTGTTGAAGAGAGAGTGTAAGCAATAATAGGAAGGAACAAAGGTTTTTGCTAGTTGAGATAAAGATAGCTATACAGGGAGTTGACTCACATTAATTTCCTGTGCATGGGTGTTACCTTCTAGGTTAATTCTTCTTGATCTAACCTTTTCTCTAGTTCCTGGTCCCCTTCTCCTATTGGCCTCAGTTGCTTTTAAGGTATCTGCTTTAGTTTCTCTGCGTTAAGGGCAACAAATGCTAGCTAATTTTTTAGGTGTCTTATCTATCCTCGCCCCTCCCTTGTGTGCTCTCGCTTTTATCTTTGATCAAAGTCCAATCCCATTGTTGTGTTTGCCCTTGATCTAATGTCCACATATGAAGGAGAACATACGATTTTTGGTCTTTTGGGCCAGGCTAAGCTCACTCAGAGTGATGTTCTCCAATTCCATCCATTTACCAGCGAATGATGACATTTCATTCTTCTTCATGGCTGCATAAAATTCCATTGTGTATAAATACCACATTTTCTTAATCCATTCGTCAGTAGTGGGGCATCTTGGCTGTTTCCATAACTTGGTTATTGTGAATAGTGCTGCAATAAACATGGGTGTGCAGGTGCCTCTGGAGTAACCTGTGTTACAGCCTTTTGGGTATATCCCCAAGAGTGGTATTGCTGGATCAAATGGTAGATCAATGTTTAGCCTTTTAAGTAGCCTCCAAATTTTTTTCTAGAGTGGTTGTACTAGTTTACATTCCCACCAACAGTGTTAAGAGGGTTCCTTTTTCCCCGCATCCTTGCCAACACCTGTTGGTGGTGGTGTTGCTGATGATGGCTATTCTAACAGGGGTGAGGTGGAATCTTAGCGTGGTTTTAATTTGCATTTCCTTTATTGCTAGAGATGGTGAGCATTTTTTCATGTGTTTTGGGGCATTAGAATTTCTTCTTTTGAGAAAGTTCTGTTTAGTTCACTTGCCCATTTCTTTATTGGTTCATTAGTTTTGGGAGAATTTAGTTTTTTAAGTTCCCTGTATATTCTGGTTATCAGTCCTTTGTCTGATGTGTAGCTGGCAAATATTTTCTCCCACTCTGTGGGTGGTCTCTTCAATTTAGAGACCATTTCTTTTGATGAGCAGAAGCTTTTTAGTTTTATGAAGTCCCATTTATCTATGCTATCTCTTAGATGCTGTGCTGCTGGGGTTTCATTGAGAAAGTTCTTATCTATACCTACTGACTCTAGAGTATTTCCTACTCTTTCCTGTATCAACTTTAGAGTTTGGGGTCTGATATTAAGATCCTTGATCCATTTTGAGTTAATCTTGGTATAGGGTGATATACATGGATCTAGTTTCAGTTTTTTGCAGACTGCTAACCAGGTTTTCCAGCAGTTTTTGTTGAAGAGGCTGCTATTTCTCCATCGTATATTTTTAGCTCCTTTGTCAAAGACAAGTTGGTTATAGTTGTGTGGCTTCATATCTGGGTCCTCTATTGTGTTCCAGTGGTCTTCATGTCTGTTTTTGTGCCAGTACCATGCTGTTTTTATCGTTATTGCTTTGTAATATAGTTTGAAGTCAGTTCTCATGATACCTCCTGCATTGTTCTTTTGACTGAGTATTGCCTTGGCTATTCGTGGCCTCTTGTGTTTCCATATAAATTTAACTGTAGATTTTTCAATCTCTTTAATGAATGTCTTGGAATTTTGATGGGAACTGCATTAAACATGTAGATTATTTTTGGGAGTATAGACATTTTTACTATGTTGATTCTACCAATCCATGAGCATGGGAGATCTCTCCACTATCTATAGTCTTCCTCAATCTCTTTCTTCAGAAGTGTATAGTTTTCCTTGTAGAGGTCGTTCACATCTTTTGTTAGGTTTACACCTAGGTATTTGATTTTTTTTGAGGCTATTGTAAATGGAATTGTTTTCATATATTCTTTTTCCGTTTGCTCATTGTTAGTGTATAGAAATGCTAATGATTTTTCTATGTTGATTTTATATCCTGCTACCTTGCTATAGCTATTGATGATGTCTAGAAGCTTCTGAGTAGAGTTTTTTGGGTCTTTAAGGTATAGGATCATGTCGTCTGCAAATAGGGCTATTTTGACAGTTTCTTTACCTATTTGTATTCCTTTTATTCCTTCTTCTTGCCTAATTGCTCTGGCTAGGAATTCCAGTACTATGTTGAATAGGAGTGGAGATAGTGGGCATCCTTGTCTGGTTCCTGATTTTAGAGGGAATGGTTTCAGTTTTTCTCCATTAAGTATAATGCTGGCTGTAGGTTTGTCATATATAGCTTTTATAGTGTTGAGGTACTTTCCTTCTATTCCTAGTTTTCTTAGAGCTTTTATCATGAAATGGTGTTGGATCTTATCAAAGGCTTTTTCTGCATCTATTGAGATGATCAAGTGGTTTTTGTCTTTGCTTCTGTTAATGTGGTTTATGACGTTTATTGATTTTCGTATGTTGAACCACCCCTGCATCCCTGGGATGAAGCCTACCTGGTCGTGGTGAATAATCTTTTTGATGTGTTGTTGAATTCGGTTTGCCATTATTTTGTTGAGGATTTTTGCATCAATGTTCATTAAGGAGATTGGCGTATAGTTCTCTTTTTGGAGGTGTCTTTGCCTGGTTTTGGAATAAGTGTAATTCTGGCTTCATAAAATGTGTTTGGCAGTTTTCCTTCCCTTCCTATTTTGTGGAACAGTTTAAGGAGGATTGGTATCAGATCTTCTTTAAAGATCTGATAGAATTCAGCAGAGAATCCGTCAGGTCCTGGACTTTTCTTTTTGGGGAGACTTTTGATTGCTGCTTCAATTTCATTTTGTGTTATAGATCTATTCAGGTGTTTAATTTCCTCTTGGTTTAGTTTTGGATGATCTTATGTATCTAGAAATCTGTCCATTTCTTTAAGATTTTCAATTTTATTTGAATACAGGTTCTCAAGGTAGTCTCTGATGATTTCCTGGACTTCCATGGTGTTTGTTGTTATTTCCCCTTTTGCATTCCTGATTCTACTAATTTGGGTTTTTTCTCTCCTCATTTTAGTAAGGTTTGCCAGGGGTCTGTCGATCTTATTTTTTCAAAGAACCAACTTTTTGTTTCATTAATTCTTTGTATGGTTTTTTTGGTTTCTATTTAGTTGATTTCAGCTCTTCTTTTTATTATTTCTCTCCTTCTATTTGTTTTGGGATTTGCTTGTTCTTGTTTTTCTAAGAGTTTGAGATGTATCATTAGGTCATTGATTTGGGATCTTTCAGTCTTTTTAATATATGCACTCGTGGCTATAAACTTTCCTCTCAGGACTGCCTTTGCTGTGTCCCATAGGTTCCGGTAGGTTGTGTTTTCATTTTCATTGACTTCCAGGAACTTTTTAATTTCCTCTTTTATTTCATCAATGATCCATCGTTCATTAAGTAATGAGTTATTTAGTTTCCAGCTGTTTGCATGTTTTTTGTCTTTCCTTTTGTTGTTGAGTTCTAGTTTTATTGCATTGTGATCAGATAGTATGCACGGTATAATTTCTATTTTCTTATATTTGCTGAGGCTTGCTTTGTGCTCTAAGATATGATCTATTTTGGAGAAGGTTCCATGGGCTGCTGAGAAGAATGTATATTGTGTGGAAGTTGGATGAAATGTTCTGTAGACATCGAGTAGGTCCAGTTGATCTATGGTATATTTTAGATCTTGAATTTCTTTATTGATTTTTTGTTTGGATGACCTATCTATTGATGATAATGGGATGTTAAAGTCTCCCACAATCACTGTGTTGGAGTTCATATAGCTTCTAGATCCTTCAGGGTATGTTTGATGAAATTGGGTGCGTCGACATTGGGTGCATATAGGTTGATAATTATTATTTCCTTTTGGTCTATTTCCCCTTTGATTAGTATGGAATGTCCTTCTTTATCTTGTTTGATCAATGTAGGTTTGAAGTCTACTTTGTCAGAGATAAGTACTGCTACTCCTGCCTGTTTTTGGGGGCCACTGGCTTCGTACATCTTCTTCCAGCCTTTCATCCTAGCCTATGCTTATTTCTATCGGTGAGATGGGTCTCCCGTAAGCAACAAATTGTTGGATCTTCCTTTTTAATCCATTTCGTCAAACTGTGCCTTTTGATGGGTGAATTAAGCCCGTTAACATTAAGTGTTAGTACTGATAAGTATGTGGTGATTCCTGAGAATAGGGGTTGAGGCTAGAGCAGTGTCCATCATATGCAAGACACCCACTGGGACATGGGAGTGTCTGGGAGCCAGTGTCCTTACAAATACTCCTGCCCACTCCGTTCCCAGCATGACCATCCTGAGTTACCTGAGCCGTAAGTACCAAGTGGCAAACCACTGGTATCCAGCTGACCTGTAGGCTCATGCTCAAGTGCATAAGTATCTGAGATGGCATGCTGACAATATCTGTGGCATCTTTGGTGTGCTTCTGTGGACCCTGGTTAGTCGAGTCATCTAGGAAAGGGTTTGACTCTCAGGGACCTAGAAAGAGGTGAAGGTACAGACTGAACCCATCCTCTGCCACCATCAGGTGGGAGCAACAATCATTGAGACCCAGGTGGAATGCAACTGGACCGTATGGATTGATTTCTGTGGCAGCTGGAGGACATGTTCCTGGAAGACAGGGCCTTCCTTGGTGGCCAAAAGGTGACGCTGGCTGATCTCATGTCTCTGGAGGAACTCATGCAGGTATGAGATCATCTGGTGGAGTGGTGGTTGTGGTGACACACCTCCTGTACCCCCCTCCATAAGTAACAGAAACACTAAGGGCTGTGGAAAGGCAGGAATATCCAGAATCCAGAGTAAGTCTCTGACTAAACTGGGACCAGAGCCTGACCTTTTGCTTCCCACCTGGGTGTGGGATCTCATCCACCTGTTGCCAGGTCCTGAAGCTGGTCACACTGCCCTGGGCCTCATGTAGGGTTTAGGGAGGGGCCATGACCCTGATACCCATGCAAGCTCCCAGAATTAGTGCCTCAGTAGCTCCACAACTTTCCTGTCCTTGTCTTCCAGCTTGTGGCTGTTGGGTATGACTTGTTTGAGGGACGGCCACGATTGGCAGCATGGTGTAAGGGAATGGAGATTTTCCTGGGAGCTCAGCTGTGGCAGGAGACCCTGACCCCATCTTCAGCATCCTTGAACAAGCAGCCAAAAGAGCGTTATCGGTGCCCCCGCCAGAAATCCATCTGAGAATGCTGCTTTATATTGCTCGAATCCCCTGAATGGTCTGATTAGCAATAAGAATTCATTGTTTCTTTCTGTTCTTTCAACCTTTTTCATCTTGCCCCAGTCCCTTGTCTCTAACTCTGGGAGGCGCTCTGCACAGGTGAAACACCAGGTTACCCTTGACGGTGCTCCTCAGGTGCAGCATACATAGCCAATAGGAGACTAAAGTCTACAATACGTAAAGAGCTCTTAAAATCAATAACATGAAGGAAAAATTAATTTAAAACTGGCAAACACCATCTGTGTTTTAAATATAATAAAGATCCTGAACATTTTGAATAAGGAACCAAGAGTTATTAGTTTTATTACACTGTTCTAATTAATGAATGGGGTAAAATTACCCCAGTAAACCTTATGATTAATCAAAGAAATCTCACAGATAACAAGTTCATAAAACATTATTACCAACACAACAAAATGATTAGTTAATGACTAATTAGAACTGTAAACTAAGCCAGGTGCTTGTGACTTGTACCTGTAATCCTAGCTACTTGGGAGGGCTGAGGTTGAGAGGATTACAGTTCAAAGCCAGCCTGGGCAAATAGTTTGCAAGAACAAACTTAACCAAAATAACCAGAGCAAAATGAACTGGAAGTGTGGCTCAAGTGGTAGAGTACCTGATTTGCAAGCATGAAGCCCTGAGTTGAAACCTCAGTCCCACCAAAAGAAGGAGGAGGAAGAGGATAAGAATAATTGTAAACCATTAAAGTATATAGATGATGTTTCACAGAACATAGTAACTGTCTTTGAAGTCTAACGAACTTAAAAGATTTCTTTCTAAAAGCACTCCTTCTTTCTTTTTTTTTAAATTTTTTTTCATTCATATGGGCATACAATGCTTGGGTCATTTCTCCCCCCTTCCCCCACCCCTTCCCTTACCCCCCCACCCCCTCAATACCCAGCAGAAACGATTTTGCCCTTATCTCTAATTTTGTTGTAGAGAGAGTATAAGCAATAATAGGAATGACCAAGGGTTTTTGCTGGTTGAGATAAGGATAGCTATACAGGGCGTTGACTCACATTGATTTCCTGTGCGTGGGTGTTACCTTCTAGGTTAATTCTTCTTGATCTAACCTTTTCTCTAGTTCCTGGTCCTCTTCTCCTATTGGCCTCAGTTGCTTCAAAGTATCTGCTTTAGTTTCTGTGTTAAGGGCAACAAATGCTATCTAGTTTTTGAGGTGTGTTGCCTATCCTCACCCCTCCCTTGTGTGCTCTCGCTTTATCATGTGATCAAAGTCCAATCTCCTTGTTGTGTTTGCCCTTGATCTAATGTCCGCATATGAGGGAGAACGTATGATTTTTGCTCTTTTGGGCCGGCTGACCTCACTCAGAATGATGTTCTCCAATTCCATCTATTTACCAGCGAATGATAACATTTCGTTCTTCTTCATGGCTGCATAAAATTCCATTGTGTATAGATACCACATTTTCTTGATCCATTGGTCAGTAGTGGGGCATCTTGGCTGTCTCCATAACTTGCCTGCCTACCTTTCTGTGGCTTTAGTGCCCCTCCTGTGTCACTTCCAGCCAGGAGCACCCCATGGCTGGTGAATGCCTGCTCTTCTGTTAAGAAGTTCCCCATACTTTCAGGGGCACCTGTACCCTGGCCTATCATTTCCAGGAGGAGCAGCTATGGTCCCAGAACTGCTTATAGGGCAGTCTAAATATGTGAATAGGGCCAGGCACCAATGACTCACACCTGTAATCCTAGCATTCAGTATTCGGAGATCAGGAGGATCCCTGTTCAAAACCAGCCTGGGCAAATAGTTCCTGAGACCCTGTCTCAGAAAAAAGAAATTACAAAAAAGGGCTGATGGAGTGGCTCAAAGGGTAGGCCTTGAGTTCAAACCCCAGTCTTGTATACAGATATATATATATATGATATGAACAGGGATGCTGAGAGATGAAGGCAGAGGGGACACTGGGAAGGAATTGTAGCAAGATGTAAACTGGCTTTTGAACCATACTGTGAAGGGGGCATTGGTTTCTACGCAATGGGGAACTTCCTGGGTTTGTGACAGTCAGGGAAATGCCAGAGCTGGGCGGAGGAAGGGACAAGGGGGATTTATCAACTGACAGACATTTCTTCTGCCAGAGGTTTGCAAGCTTCTCAGAGAGGGGGGCATGGCTACCATATGAGAGTCAAAGCCACTGCCACTGACCTGGCCCTGCCCATTCTGAATTTTAAATACCAGACAGTGGGCCTGCAGGTTTGCTCCTGTATGTAGGCTGGCATGGTAACTGTGTCCAGAGCACTTTTGGCATGCTCGTGTGGACACAGTTGAGAAAGGCAACTGAGGCAGAAATTATCACAGGGTGTGGGCAGAAGCAAGGTGCCCAAGGGAGGCGGACAGCTGAGTTTACCCTCTGCCTACCTGAAAGGTGCTGGCTGTGCTCAAGGAGAAGCTGAGCAAGCTGCCATAACCAGGTACTGGATTCCTTTTGGGGCCACCAGTTGACCGTAGCTGACCTTGTGGTGCTGGAGGAACTTGGAGCACTTGAGCTGCCTTCTTCCACTGGTTCTGCCCTGGTACCACCTAACTTCTTGCCTGCTTCTGGCAGAGCATGGTGGGATCTCTGCCTGGCTGCTCTCAGATCCTGCAGCTGTCTCCCTGCTGTGGACAATGACGTGAATGTCTCTTCCTGTGGTGGTGTCCGTGGAAGGAAGGCCTCAGCTGCTATGTGTTGGAGGCACAGCTGTGGCATGGCAATATGGAGGCTTTCTTGGTACAGAAATGTCCCAGGAGGCCCTCAGCCCTATCCTGGGCACCTGAGGCAGACAGTTAGGGTCTCTGCATGAATCACATCAGAGGTCCTCTTGGAGGACTAAATGACATAGTAAAGATTTCTCTCCTCATCTGTCCTTGTCCATCTCCTCCAATGATTCCCTGTGAGTCTCTGTCGAATGAGTGAATTGTTCATTCTGCCTTCCTCCTCACCTGTTTTCCCCCATTTGGTTACTTGTTATTCCTTCTCTCTCTCTCTCTCTTCTTTGTCTGTTCCATTCTTTCATTCCTCCCCTTTACTGCACGACTACGGCAAATCTAAAACGGCAAATCTAGATGAGGGGTTGCCTGAGAAGGATGAGGCTATTACCCCAAGGGAAGCAGGTCAAGGGCTTCTGGTACCTTTGGGCAAGCTAGACCTGAGCACAGCTTTCCACCCACAGGCTTTGCTAGGTGACCACTTGCTCTACTTGGTCTGCCTGGACACAGGACAGCCAGCTCTGGGACAGCTCTGGATCCTAGTGCTGTCTGGTCCTAGAGCTCCCACTCTGCTGTGGAAGGAACTGTGTTGATTTTGCTCTGGGCAGTTCCCAGAGCTTCTCCTTGGAGAGAGCCAATGGGCTGGCCAAGAGGTCAGCTTTGCACCTGTGCCCTGGCACCTCATTCTCAAGAGCAGTAGCCACAGTCCCAGAACTCATTCACAGTGACCCTGCTTGACACTGTCAGACTGGCCAAGGGTTACAGGGTCTCCACTCACAGGCTGACCCGTGTGCTGTCCCTAGAACCAGGGGTGGCATCAGTCCCATGTAAACCACATAGCCTGTGACTGGAGGAGGGCTGTCTCCCAAAGTACACTTCACTGGCGGACTTCAGATCCTTTGAGACATGGGCCTTTGGCAGGTGTTCAAGGTCCAAACTGCAGCACCCAAACTCCTGTGTCTCTTTCGTAGCCCTACACTGGACTAGATTTACCTAAGGATACCTCCTGTCCTTACTTACAGCCCTGCAAGGTTAGCTCTCTTTGTCTCATTCTCATTCTGAACTCTGCAAATCCCCTTTTGTCATGTTCTTCATTGAAAGCCTGGCACTGGGATGCTCATACATGAGCCTTTCTCAAACAGTGTGTCTGTGAGATGGAACCACAAGGTCCATGCAAGAGCCTGGCCCTCCACTCAGCCCTTTGCCCGCTCCCCACTCCAAGGTCTCCTCAGAATCCTTGCTACTGTGAGAATTCCAGACTTCCTGGCTTCATAGCAACACCAAGGGAAATAAGAAATTCCAGAATGTGGGGTCCCGGGCTCAGGTCAGAGAAGGCACCAGGCCAGGAGCTCAGGCTAGATACAGGCTCAGGTTTGTATCTGTGGCTATAGGGCCCAGAAAGTATTTGAGCATGGGCCTGGAGCTCTATATGGATCTTCTTTCAGCACCCTGCCGTGCCGTCTACATCTTTGCCAGGAAGAACAGCATTCCTTTTGACTTCCAGTTTGTAGATCTACTGAAAGGTCAGTTCCCAATGCCACCCAGGCAGGCCTGATCCTTCCCCAGGTCAGTCCCCATTGCTACCCAGTCACGACACCAAAGTAGGAGCATTTCTGAGGAGTGGAGACAAGGACCAAGGCAAATCCCACAAAGGTCTGCAGGGAAAGAAAAGGTAGCAAGATTGTCAAGGTACCCAAGCTGCGTCCCTGTCTAGTCTACTTTACTCAGTCCCAACTAATGACAGTTACCCCAGTGGAATAAAAGGGCTCTTGGAGGTTGAAGAGGAAGGAAGGGTTTCTAGGGTATCCCACGATTCCCAGCCAGAACCCTTGCCATCACCTTGTGCATATCTCACATCTCATTATTGTAGTACCTTCAAACCAGACTGGTAAAGGTCGAAGAAGGGCACTGCCATTGCCCATGTGAGAGAGCAGATGGTGTTTAGTCTACACCCACTCTCCTTCAGAATTCACACCTAACTCAGGAGGCTAAGGGTGTGGTTCAGTGATAGACTGCTCAGCTAGCAAGCACACAAGCCCTTGGTTCCATCCCCAACATCCAAAAAAATTATATGGACAAAACCTGCATATGGCCACACAGATCCCCATGTGGGGGTCATAGATCGGGCTCCAACCTTACTCCAAGCATACAGAAATCTCTAAAAGCTCAGCTATGGAGACAGAAGCTCTAGACTATAGAAAAGATGTAGGAACTACAGAAATGAATGAGATGTGAATGGAGTCCCAGAAAAGTTTCCATTTGGAAGCAAGTGGTCAAAGACGATTTAGAGTTCTTGCCCCCTTTAGAATTCCCTGTTCATATTGGGTGACCCCAGTTGATTTGAGGAGCTCCTCTTTGGGCTTCCTGTTATATTTTAGACCCATGTTTTCTGTGCTGCCAGCGGCAGCTGCCCTGTGGTAGAGTGAGGGGTGACAGGAGTGGAACTGAGGCCTATAGAGCTTGGGTTAATTCACAGGTTGTAGCTTCAGGCCCAAGGATCAGGATAGGTACTGGAGACCTCCAGCTTCTGGGAGCCAAAGGGCCACCTTGGTTTCAGAGAAAAAGGGTCACCAAGTCTGGGGTAGGGGAAGGCTGGAAGGCAGGAGTCCTGATCTTGGTCCCTGTCCTGTCATTGACTTTCCCTGTAACCTGATGCGAGTCATGGTGGTCCCTCAGCCTCAGTTTCTCTTCTTCTGGATGAAGAATAGTTCAGTCTCTGGGAGTTCCAGTTCTCTCTTCTCTGATGTCCCAGCAGCCTCAGACCCTTCCTTCTCCCCTCAGGTCACCACCACAGCAAGGAATACATTGAGATCAACCCCCTGAGGAAACTGCCCAGCCTCAAAGATGGAAAATTTATCTTATCTGAAAGGTAAGGACCCTCTTACTGCCTTTCTCTGCTCCTTCTGGGAGACTCAGTGGGAACCAACTTGCTAGTATTTATTTTTTTTAACTGTGGAAAATTTCACCCGTACAGTAAAGGAGAATGGGTACTAACCAGCAAGGAGTATAGCGATCCCTCCCACAGCTTTAACGGTTGTCCTCTTGGGGCCCATTTTCTATCATCTGCACCTCACCCTGCTCCCTTTTCTTCTAGGTACCCCATCATTTCATTCAAAAAATGATTAGGAATGTACCTCTAAGAGATAAGGACTCTCTAAAAATGTATCATCTCCACATCACTAACACCTAGCAACACTCCCTGGATTTCACCAAATATCCAAGTCCTATTCAAAAGTCTGATTATCTCTTAAATATTTTCTTGACAGTTTGTTTGAATCAAGGTCCAAAAAAGTTCTGAATACTGCAGCTGGTTGATCATCCCTTATGCCTCTTTTTATCTGTAGATCCCTAGCTGAGTCCATTTTGGGTTTCTATAACTGAATACTACAGACTGGGTAATTTACAAAGAACAGAGGTTGAATTTAGCTCCTGAGTCTTGAGGCTGGAAAGTCCAAGAGCCTGGAGCTAGCATCAGCTTGGCATCTGGTGAGGGCCTTCCTGCTGGGTCATGGTGTAGTACAAAGTATCACATGGTGAGGCAGAGCAAGCAAACCAGAGAAAGCTTGCTTTTATACACAAAGCCACTCCTGTGATAACCTAATTAATCCAATAATCCTTTTATCCATGAATGCATTAATCCATTCACAAGGGCAGAGACATTATGACCCGATCACTCTTAATGGTTCCAGTTTTTAAAACCTCACATGTAATGTAGATTAAGTTTCAACTTCTGTTTTGATGAGAATACTCAAACAATAGCATCCTCTCTTTGCCCCAATTTCTTAATCTTTGCGTGTTTACTGTTAATGACTATAAAGAAACTAGGCCTTTTGTCCGATGGAATTTCCTATACCAGCCATCAGTCAGCAAGCCTGGAACATTCCTCCTACAGCATGTCTTCAATCTGTCCCCTCCCCTGTATCCCTGAGACCTCTGCTCTCCTCTATCCCCTCCAGAAGCTGGAGCTACCAACTTGGTCTCCCTGTGGTAGATTCTGCTCCCTCTATCCAGCACCAGAGGTACAGATCCTCCTATCCTCCATAATATTAAAGATTAAGCCCTAACTCTTCCCTGCATCTCCAAGGACCTCCACACTTGGTCTCCACATCATCTTGGCTGTTTTCTCCTCTCCCCATGTCCCTCCATCCCCCTTCCCATCCACACTCACCTGCTCTCCATTCTCCAAATTCACCTCACTCCCTCTCTTATCTTAGGATCTTGACACATGTTGTTCCCTTGTCTGGACTGCCTTTTCTTATGCCATCCCCTGACTCCTGGTCACCCTTCATGCCTCCCTCCCTGCCCTTACTGACTATTGGACTGACACCTTGGGAGAACTTTCCCAGGGTCCTTTGAGCTCCTTCTTCCTCTGGAAGAATGTCAGCACATAGAACATGCCTGTAGTTGGAGGCCTCAACAGTTGGGCCCAGGCTATTCAGAAGTGATTGGTGTCAGGGCCTTCAAAAAGCAAGAGCAATGGCCCCGATCTGTCCTTTCTGCAGTGTGGCTATCCTTTTCTACCTGTGCCGCAAGTACAGTGCACCCTCCCACTGGTACCCACCAGACCTGCACACTCGTGCCCGTGTGGATGAGTTCATGGCCTGGCAGCACACAGCCATTCAGCTGCCCATGAGCAAGATACTCTGGATTAAGGTGAGCAGAGCTATGTTTGGGGTTCAGGGACAAAGGAACAAGAGAGGCAGGAAGCCTAAGAGTCCAGTCCTGGCCCTGCTGTTCACTGGTGAGCTCAAGCAAGGCCCCTTCCCTCTCTGAACCTTGTTTCCTCTGCTCCCTCTCCTGCCTGCCTCAAAGAGTTGCTGGGAATATGGAATGAACTATTGGGTATGAAAATATCTTGTTAAGAAAAGAGGAAGGATGCCCAAGAAGGGCTGATATGATTCAAGTCAGAACAGGATTCAAGAAATTTCATTCTGAACTATAGACTATTAAAGGGACCATAGAGTTCAGAAAATTCAAAGATAACAAATAACTAGCACATATCCCTACCTCTAATCCTATGCCTGTGTGTTAGTCTATTTTCTATTGCTATTATAAAACACCTGAGGTTGGGTAACTTATAAAGAAAAGAGGTTTATTTAACTCACAGTTAAACAACATGGCTCTGGTTAGGGCTTCATGGCTGATACCATCATGGTGGAGGCAAGTTGGAAAGGAATCAGATGGTGAGACAGGAAGCCAGAGAACAGGAAGGGGCCAGTCTTGCACTTTGATAAGAACTGTTCTCTTAAGAACTAATTCAGAGCTGGGCACAGTGGCTCATGCCTGTAATCTTAGCTACTTGGGAGGCTGAGATTGGGAGGATCACAGTTTGACATTAGCCTGGGCAAATGTCCCGTCCAGCAGGACACATCAGCGTGGGTAGCGAACCTAGAAGGGGAAGAATGAAGGGACAAGAGACACGAAGGATGACAGCAAGACAGGAGTTCTGATCAAGCTGCAAAATTTTATTGTTCACACAAGGGTATTTACGTGCTGAGGGAGTGAGGGGTATGACGAGGTGCAGGCTGGTTGGCTGGTTCTGCTATAGGACTTCTGATAGGGTGCATGTTCGCGCCGGCGGCAAGGTAAACTCCCAGAAGAGAAGCAGGGATGTCGCCATCTTGTGCTGGAGATGGAGAAGTTGGGACAAACAACCGCAAAATGTTCCAGGGCAAGGTCAAGACAGAATGGCTCACAAAGGGAGCCTTGTCTCCGACATTTCCCCCTTATTCTTATACAAACATGACCAGAATATGTCGGCTTATTGAGAGGGGATGACAGAGGCCCAGTTCCTCAGGGTGGAGATCATTTTTGCTTTGTAAGCAAGCGTCCTTGCTAAGTTCTCAAGAGAATCTCCTCAGCATGTTTTTTGAGGAGGCGGATTTTTTAGGAGCATGCCAACAGCCATGCACCAGGGCATGTCATACAGAGGTCTTGGGTTTGGGGATCCTAGGATCCACCCTCCTGCAGTCTTACCTGCACCCTCGTTTAGAAAAGCCTTTATGATCACTCTCCCTGGGTGCTGCCTCCCCCAAGCAGAGGGGCCTAGTGGAGGAGGGCCCAATGGGCGATGAGTGGTCAAGAATGTTATATAAGAAGAGGGGGTGGCAGAGAGAAAATCTGGAAACCCAGATGGAGCATTTAGCGAGTTTTTATTGAAAGGAGGGTCTCAGGAGCACAGTCTTCCATATCCAGGCGATGATAATGGACCTGTATAGGCTTAGAGACTCAGGTGTTAATTTGTTCTTTAATGAATTGTATCAGCCTGTTTATAATGCAGGGCCCTATGATCACAATTAAAAGTAGACCTAGCAAGGGGCCTAATAGTGGAAGAAGGTAGGGTAGAATTCCATTAAGCCCAGTCCAGAGGGGGTTTTCAAATAGCTCCCTTCGTCTCTTTTCTAAATCTTCTTGAAGCTGTTTAATTTTGGTGCGTACTATGCCTGATTTATTGGCATAAAAGCAGCATCTTTCCCCTAAGGCCAAGCAGATACCTCCCTGGTTGGCTGTTAGCAGATCTAAGCCTCGCCTGTTCTGAAGGACCACTTCTGCCAGGGAGTCTATTTGGTCCTGTAAATCCTTAATGGTTCCAGATAGAGTTTGTACATCATCTATAAGTTGTTGAGATAGGCGACGGTAAGAGTGTATAGCCGTGCCTAAGCCAGCTGTACCTGTGCCTATAGCTGCTGTTATTCCAAGGCTGGCAAGGAGCGGTAAGGCTTGTATTGCCCGTTTATGTCTTTTAATTAAGGTGTCTAAGCTAGGAATGGGCAGAGGTTCATCTCCTGAGACAACAGTAATATCTGGGAGTAATAAGGCAACAACACAGCCACCAGTCCAATTTGCTGGAAGCCTGGGGAAGGCTGAGTTTCTTCCACACAAAAAAACTGTACCGTTGGGGGGACAAAGAGCTGGGGTGGGTGAGGAATAATTTAGAACTGATGAGCAATTTCCAAAAGAACTAACCCCAACGTCAATATCATAAGAATTATTTTGCATCCTGCCTTGAAGGCATACTGTAGGTGCATCCATAGGCTGTACTTTAAAGGGAAGTCCAGATTGGCAGGTATCCTGATTATTTATGGTGGAGTCAACAGGTATTGCCATGGGCATTATTGCTCCTGTGGTCATGCAAAGCCAGCAATCCTTAGCAAGGGTGGGGTTGGAAGTGTTAAGCAAGGAGAAGGTACTTCCCAAAATATCTAATGTATTGGGATCTAAATCTGGAATCTGAGATTTAGGCAACATTAAGGGGTGATATGTGAGTTCAGGGATTTGGGGTTTTAAAAGCTCGATTATTTGAAGATGTTTGACAGCATCCGTGGGTCCTCCACCATCAGAGACCCCTGTAGGAGGGCGGGAAGCCGTCTGCATAGCATTTTGCCCAATTTTAACAAGTTTTAAAGTACCATTATCAAAGGGTGCACTTTTGAGAATGTCATTAATCAAGTTCCAATAAGAAAAGGCAGTCACAGGGACCTTTTCGGGGCCAAAAGATTCATAATAGTCTTTTAAACAGTCTCCAACCCAGAGCCATCTTTTACCATCAATGGTTCCTTCGAGAGGAAACCAAGGACATAAATCTCCTATGTAACAAAAGAATGACCTCAAGTCTTTTTTCTTAACACGCGCCCCTCGTGTCTTGACGGCCTCCTTGAGGCCTGAAAGAAACAAATCATGTGACGATACTGCTTGTCCCAGGGTGGGTCACTCACCGTTCGCCGTCCTCACTCTCCTCCTGGATCTGTCTCTCGGTTGCGTTTGCCGAGGCGATCGCGAACTCTGCTTGGGCCCAAGCCTTCCCGGAGGACGGTGTTCTCCCCACAATCAAAGGAATAGCTACAGCCACGTTGGGCGCCAGATGTCCCGTCCAGCAGGACACATCAGCGTGGGTAGCGAACCTAGAAGGGGAAGAATGAAGGGACAAGAGACACGAAGGATGACAGCAAGACAGGAGTTCTGATCAAGCTGCAAAATTTTATTGTTCACACAGGGGTATTTATGTGCTGAGGGAGTGAGGGGTACGACGAGGTGCAGGCTGGTTGGCTGGTTCTGCTATAGGACTTCTGATAGGGTGCACGTTCACGCCGGCGGCAAGGTAAACTCCCAGAAGAGAAGCAGGGACGGCGCCATCTTGTGCTGGAGATGGAGAAGTTGGGACAAACAACCGCAAAATGTTCCAGGGCAAGGTCAAGACAGAATGGCTCACAAAGGGAGCCTTGTCTCCGACAGGCAAAGAGTTGACAAGACTCCATTCCCTGAGTTCAAACCCTACTTCTGCCAGAAAAAAAGAAAAAAGAAAGAGAGAATTCATTGAGTGTCCTATGAGAACTACCTGTTCTGTTAAGAACTAACTTGGTGTCCCAGGAAAATTACTTCGATCTCTTCTGACCTCCTATTTAGGTTCCTCTTCTTAAAGATTCTACCACTTCTCACATTACCATACTAGATACCAACTTTCCAACACATGAACACCTCGGGATACACTCAAACCATACCCAAGTCCTATCAACCTATGACAGACAACATTAGTCAACCACAGCATTCATTCTTGCTGGGGTCTCAAAATCCTTCTGAACACAGACCCCAGGCCTCTTCTACCAAAAAATACCACTTAATAGGTTAAACAATTTACATCCTTGATACTGTCCAATATCTATCTAACAGACAGGATAGGTCGACATAGAGGGACAGAGGGAAGTGGGATGCAGTCTCTATGTTCCCTCCTTCCTTCACCTGGCCAGTTGCTAATCCCGATGATCACTGGTGAGGAAGTTCCTGATGAGAAGACAGACCAGGTGATGGAAGAGGTGAAGAAAAACATGCAGCAATTCGAGGATAAGTTTCTGCAGGACAAGATGTTCATCACCGGGGACCACATCTCCTTGGCTGACTTGGTGGCCCTGGTGGAGATGATGCAGGTGTGTGGTGGGGTGGTGCGGTGGTGGTCAAAGCCTTGGCGGAAGCAAGATGCTTCTGGGATGAGTGGGGCCGTATAACTTGAGGACAGACTGGTGAAGTAGGAGAGGCAAGCAGGGCTATCCTGAGGGTTGTGGGAGCCGGGTCTGAGTGTCTGGACTCCAAAAGCAGCACAGAAAGTTTTGAATTGGAGAGGATTATGATTATTTAGCTTGACAAGGATTGTACAGCATGGGGAGGAGTTAGAGGATAAACCTGAAATGCAGAGAAGAACATGGCATGTCTCAATCCATCCATCAGGATCCCAGATGCTTCCTCCTCCTGCTGATGGACTCCCCAGGAAATAAAAGTTCAGAGACTCCAGATGTGTCCTCTTGGCCTTGTCTCTCTTCCAGAGCTCCAGGCAGATAGCTGTATAGTGCAGCTCCCCTGACTCTGGGACTGAGTAGCATCCACTGTGAATTTGGAGGCATACCTAGGTGTTGGCTTTTACATGGTCTTTACAGGCAGAGAAGAGCGGCCAGTTCTGAGCTACCTGGTATGTGCAGGTTAGCTAATTTAGACACTACCTGGTCAGCGTCTTGAAAGGCCAGCATAGTCTGGCCACTATGCAAAGTGGCCACTTTGGTCCCTGGTCAATGTGCAGTGCAGAGGAGCACCAGGAAAAACTATTCTGGCCTGTCCCAAGTATAGAACCCTGTGTTTCAACCTCCCATACCTTTCATACTTTGCCACCTCAGCCCGTTAGGACTCCTGAACAGTGCTGAACTGTGAGGCAGGCTGCCTGCCAGATCTCCTCCTTCTATGTTTGATAACAGAAGGAGGTACAACATGGGGCGGGGAGGAAGAACTGAGTCGCCCCTCCAATAGGGACAAGGGACTTCCCTAGAAGAAGGCAGGACTCATGGAAGGCTTCAGGCAGGAGAAGTGGGAACCACTAGGACAGGTGTCACCTCAGAAAGGGGATCAGGATTCTTGGAATAAGACCAGAGAACAAGAGCAGAAGCAGGTGGAGAGGACCCTTGAGGCTGTAGGTGATGATCCAGGTAGTGCTGCTCCGTAGGCTAACCACATCTTCTTGTCTACCCACAGCCCATGGCAAGCAATTATAATGTCTTCCTCAGCAGTTCCAAGGTAGCCGAATGGCGTATGAGGGTGGAGCTGGCCATTGGCTCTGGCCTGTTTTGGGAGGCCCATGATAGGCTGGCGAAGTTGTCAGATTGGGACTGTTCAACACTGGATCCAATGGTCAAGGAGAGGATCTGTGAGTTTCTGCAGAAGTACATGTGATCCCAGAGGCCGTTCATCCTGCAGGGCCCAGCTGGCTCAGCCCTCTGAGCCTCCTTCCTTAGGGAAGACACTGACAACCAACTCTGTTCCTTTGCCTAATAAAGAACTGGAACAACACCATGGCTGCTGAGTTTCAGGGATAGTTAGTGTAAGCAGAGAGCCTGATTTGGGAGTATTTGGTAGTCTCAGGTCCTCTAGGGTTCCAGAAAGAATGTAGAATTAAAGGTTAAATCTGATTACATTGTAAATAACAGTTCATGACTTCAACATCCCCTTTCAGTATGAGAATAACAAAGATCATCAAAGAACAACAGTAGAAAACACTTGGATCTAGAACAATAGCAGATTAAACACTTTCCTAAAGTATATATATATGTTTGGCCACAACATAAGTCTCAAATTTAAGAAGATTGAAATCATGCAAAGTATGTTTTCTGAACACAACAGAAAATTCATGAGTTTGTAGAAATTAAACAACACACTCAAAAACAACCAGTGGATCAAAATACTGCACACAAGCCCGGAAGCTTTGCTCCTTGCTGGTACCAAGATCTCTGGAGTGTTGGTCTAAGACAATGGATCCTCCAAACCGATTTTCTGGTTTTATCATTACTCAGTGCCTCAGTTTCCCCATCTGTAAAATGGGGACGATTGGAAACTCTGACATACGCTATGACACAGATGCACCTTGAAGACATTATGCTAAGTCAAATAAGCGAGTCACTTTTGTGACTGGGCTGGAACTGGGGTCCCTTTCCATCTCCCTCATCCCCGCAGGGTTGACCACTCTGGCTCTGCTGGGGCAGAGAGCCCAGAGGCCTCAATTCCTGGGACTTGTCCTTGGCTAGCCAGCAATTGGAGGAAAGTGCCCACGCCCATGAGGGCGTGGCCGCGCCAGGCCTGGTCTGAGACCAGAGACCCGCCTGAGTTTTTGCTGTGTCCCTCAGGTTTCTGGTGCCCACCACCTCCACCATGGTCCTGGAGCTCTACCTGGACCTGCTGTCCCAGCCCTGCCGCGCCATCTACATCTTCGCCAAGAAAAACGGCATCCCCTTCCAGCTGCGCACCGTGGAGCTGCTCAAGGGTGGGTGGGGTGTCAGGTTTAGAGAACCGAGAATGCGGGGGGAGGGGCAGAGCAAGAAGCAAACGTAATTTAGAGGATCCGTGCCTGTTGGGGCCTTCCTTGGTCTGCTTTGGAGACCAGGTGAGAAAAGTGAGTCACTAGGGAGATCCAAGATTCGGGACTCCCCTAGATTGTGCTGTCCTATGGAATAGATAACAAGGACTCATCTGCTGCAGATTAAGAGGGGGAGGCGCCTGAAGAGAGAAGAGACCTGCAAACTGAAATGGGTGTGGCCTGGACTTGGGGGTGCGGGGGATCGTGAACCTCCAGAAAAGAGGAGGAGGAGGGAGGGGAGCCAGGAGATCAAGTGTACAGACTGACACAGTCAAGTCCCTCCTTCGTGGTCCCGTGTTGAAACTGGCAAGTAGCACGCAGAGGAAGCATTGCTTGGTGGACCTGCGTTTCCAGCCTAGACTCTGTTGAGTGGCTTTTGTCCCTTTCTTCTGCTTTTCCTGCTTTGCCTTACTTACCTTGTCCCCCGCCTCTCTTGTCTAGCTAGGGAAAGATTTGTCCCCAAAGCTATGCTAGGAACGGGAGCCCCTCCTCCACAGCGGGAGTTGCTGAACCCTGAGCAGGGAGGCTTGTTTGTTTCTCTGGCCTGGCGGCTGAGGCCCTCAAGGACACTGCTGGCAGGTCTGAGCCTCGCGGGGGTGGGGTGGTAGGAAGAGATGACAGCACAATTTAAGTGTTGCTCCGGGTGGGCAAGTGGGGCAACTCTACTTGGCTAAACTTTCTACCCAGCGCTCCTGCTGTACCTTTGCGCCTTTGTGCTGCCTGTCCCTCTGTTAAAACTTCACCTCGTCCTAGTCTTCTCTGGTGACAGCTGGCTTACCCCCACACAAGCGTTGCCCCTGCAGACTATGGGGCAAGAAAAAGGGCCCGGCCCGGGAGCAGGGATGCACATGGAGATGCATTTCACCAGGAAAAGAGAGAGGGTGCACCTGGTGAAGGAATTATCTGACAGAGGGTAATGGGAGGATAGCAAGAAGACTGGAGAAAAAACACTATTGTGTAGAGCTTGGAGGATCTTCCACCCGATTCAGGCTTAACAGTGAGCCACTGAGGGCTGTGGAGCAGAGAAGCAATGAGACAGATATTCTTTCTTTACTTTTTCTTTGTCTGTGTGCTGCTGGGGTTTTGAATTTAGGGCCATCTTATTTGGTTAAGATGGATTCTTTATAACTTTTTTCTTCATGACGTTTTTGTCTCAAGATCTCCCTCTCCTTAGTAGCTAGGATTATAGTTGTGTACCACCTCTCATGCTGGGCTGTCTGCAGGCCAGCACCTCAGCGATGCCTTTGCCCAGGTGAACCCTCTGAAGAAGGTACCTGCCATGAAGGATGGGGACTTCACCTTGACTGAGAGGTAACTGGACCACTGGGGCCGCTGCCACACCTTGCTGGAACCATCCTGTCCTGGCTATCTGTGTTATAGATAAGGAAACTAAAGTCCTCAGTGGACTTTGGCCCATATACCACAGAGCTGGTGCTGGAACTCAGACCCCTGCCTGCCTGCTCTTCTAGCTCATTAGGCAGGTTGGAGAACCAGGCACCTGCTTTACTTCTGCACCATGCCTCTGGTTGTTGATGAGAGTATCCATGGGGCAGGGTTCAAGACAAGGAAACAGGGTAAGGAAGAAAGGTAGCTTCATCCACCATGGGGCAGCCTTCTGGCCCAGCTTGTGTGGAGATGGCCTAAAGGCTTCCCTGGGTGAGTCTCCCCCTCAAGAGATCCTCCAGACATGTGAGTGTTTTACATCACAGCAGGTTGCAAGGAAGTTGAACCTTCCCTCTTCAGGGAAGGACAAGCCTTTTCCCAGTTCTGCCCCTTTTGTCACCTGGGTTGCCAGCTATCCCATAGCAAGGAAAACCTAGAGTTTATGCTTTAGAGCTCATCTCTGGAATCTCAAGATGGATGCACCCGGATGAAGTCCTCTGACATTCTGCCACTGCTGTTCTTCCTTCCTGGTGCCACCAGTGTCCTCAGTCTTTGTCTACCCAATGTTGACCTCCTACATGTACCAGCTGGAGGCAATCTCTGCACTTCTCTCAACCTTGGGTTTCCCTCAGAGGTGCCTTGAGCAATTAGCTGGGAGCAAAAAGAGCATCAGGGCAACGAAGTCACTAAACTGGATTGAGGATGCAGGACTTTTAAGCGAGAACATGATGCTGTGGCAGATCAGAGGTTTTCTGTCCTTTGTGCTAGAGCACCCAACCCTCAAGATACTCCAAATTCCTGAAAATTTCCTATGACCCAAATCCATACATCCTCTGTGTCCTTTAAGGTCCATCCTCTTCCCTACACTATGATAAACCCTCATAACCAAGGACAGAAGCAGAGGGCCAGGGAGCCTTGTTTGCCAGGAACCTGCAGCACCCTGAAGAAAAGTTTCCTGGATAAGGTTTTAAGGAGTCAAATCACATCTGTAGATTTATATAGGAGCTGATTTTTAGAAGAAAGAGTGACAAAAGAACAAAGGAATGATGAGAAAGTCTTTCTGAACCATGAGGCCATTGGAGGCTGGTCTGCATGCCAGAGGATGAGAGTGGATGCAAACTGGTGAGAAATGAGCTTCCTCAAGGCTCAGCTTGTGTGACACCTCTTCCAGGAAGCTCTCTCTTGTCCTGTGATCAGAAACTGTCTGAACACTTGACTGGACACTCTGCTGTGGGATTTTTACCTGGTAGTAGAATAAGCTGGAGTTTTAGCCCCAGAAAGACTCTCAGGTCTGTTAGTACGGGCTGTGTGACCTGGGACAAATCCCTTTCCTTTTTAAAGCCTGCTTCCCTTAGCTGGAAAATGAGGGCCATACTTTGGCAGATTATCAGGAAGATCAGGAATGTACTGGGTATAAAGTCCCTAGCACAGTGCCCTCTCCCATCCATTATGTCACACCTCCCACCCCACAGTGTGGCCATCCTGCTCTACCTGACACACAAGTGTAAGGTTCCTGACTTCTGGTACCCTCAGGACCTGCAAGCCCGTGCCTGTGTGGATGAGTACCTGGCATGGCAACACACAACCCTGAGGAGAAGCTGCCTCCAGGCCCTGTGGCATAAGGTGAGCCTGGAAGGATGGGAGGGACAGTGAGGACAAAATCCCAAAGGGGCTCAGGCAAAACCAATTTCTTCTTTTTGGTTTGGGTATTTTCTATTGCCTTTGGCTTCACTAATCCTTTTGTTGAGGCTGCTTGGCTGTCAAGTCTATGTAATACACCTTTTATTTGAGATATGCATTTTTCTTTTTTTTTTTAACCCCTCAATCATTCTTCCTTTATCTCTTCTCCCCCATTCCTGTAAAAGATATGTATTTTTCATTTCTAGAAATTTCACTTGCTTTTGTAGTTTTCATCTCTCTTCTGAAATTCACTCATTTTGTTCATCTTTTCTTTAAAAATTAACATATTTGTCATTTTTAATTAAAAGTTTTTGTCAGCTAATTTCAAGACCTGGGTCCTCTGTGGATCTGTTTCTATTGATTTTTTTTTTTGCCTCTTGACTATGGATTGCATTTTTCTGATTCTTTACATGTTTCATAAATTGTGTGCCAGATATTATAGATAAAAGAAGAGTAGAAGTGTATAAGAAATTGAAATATGTAATAAATACCCAGGAAGGGCTTGCACTTGCCTTGTTAGGCAGCTGGGCTGTGAGGCTCATCTCTTCCAGCTAATGAGGAGATGGGCTGGGTTGTGGGTTTAGTTTGTTTCAGTTCAGCCCTGGTTTCAAACAGATAATCCCCAACTTATAATGTTTCAATTTATGATTTTTCAATTTTATGATAATGTGAAAGCAATACATGTTCAGTAGAAACCATACTTTTTTGTTTTTTTTTTTTCCAGTACTGGGGTTTTAATTCAGGGCTTTGCCTTTGCTAGGCAGGCGCTCAACTACTTGAGCCACTCCGCCAGCCCTGTTTTCTGTTGGAGTTTCCGCTGGCTTCAAACTGTGATTCTCCTGATCTTTGCCTCCTGAGTAGCTAGGACTACAGGCATGAGCCACCAGCGCCCGGCAAGAAACCATACTTTGAATTTTCATCTTTCTGCTGGCTAGTGACATGATGTATGATACTCTCTCACCATATTAAGTAGTGGCAGTGAGCCACAATTCTAGCTGTACTGTATGCTAATCTGTGAAGTTCAGTAGGTTAGGTATATTGAATGCTTTTTTGACCTATGATGCTTTCTACTTAATGATGGCTTTGTCAGGATGTACCCCATGATAAGTCGAGGAGCATCCATATCTTGAAGGTAGGATTGGGTTACTCACTCATCCCAGCAGGGCTTTGGGAAAGAATGGTGATTACCCAGAGCAGGGAGAAGGGTAAGAACATCACTCCAAAGTGTCTCAGGCAACATCACATTCTGACCTTGTCTTTCACTGTTTCTTCAGTTGTACCTGGGTTCTTGTTAAACTCATCTAATAATTCTTATTTGAGATATGTATTTTTCATATCTAGATACTCCATTTGATACCAAGTGCCAACTATGAAATGTAAAACACATCCAGAGGATATCCTCAACAAATTTCTTGGGGACCCAGAAAAGAGTAGACAGTTAACTGACCCTGCTAGAAATGGGGAGTTTCTGTTTAATGGGTACAGAGTTTCAGTTTTACAAGATGAAAAGAGTTCCAGAGGTAGGTGATGGTGATAGTTGTACAACAATGTGAAAGTACTTCAACTGTGCACTTTGAAGTACACATGTGAAAGTTGCTAGAACCAAAATGGAGTCACTTATGTCAAACTCCAACAAAACAGTGTTGGGAGAGGCTGTGGAAAAAAAAGAGCCTTCATGCATATATGCCTATATCGGGATATAACCTAAAACATTCCTACGTGTAGACTGGTAACAGAACTTATGACAAGAACTTCCTCAAGATTGCAGTATTCCAGATAAATTGCTTGCACAAAGAAGGAAGGAAATGCCCTATGAGTTCTAACTCAAAGAAATGGAGATCAATATTACCATGTAGAATACTGTAGCCAATAGCTGGACCCAGTTACCCACAGGTACCATTTTTAGTGAATGGCTGTCTCTGCCACTGCACTATTGGTCAAATCCTCCAAATAAGTAGTTATGGGCTCCCCCTTAACCATTTTCATGTACCACACAGCCGTAGAAGCACTTTTGAAGTGTCTTCTTACTCATTTCTTTTAGCTATCTCACTTGTTATGAGATCCTTCTATCAACTGCTTCCATGGTATTTCTCTGTCTCTCTGTCTCTCTCTCTCTCTCTCTGTCTCTCTCTCTCTCTCTCTCTCTGTCTCTCTCTCTCTCTCTCTCTCTCTCTCTCTCTCTCTCTCTCCAGTCCTGGAGATAGAACCCATGGCTTCACACATGTTAGACAAGCACTCTACATTGGGCTACATCCCTAGACCTTGGTTTTTTGAGATAGGCTCTCACTGTATAGCCCAGGCTGGCCTTGAACTTGCTATCCTTCTAACTCTGCCGTCAGGCATGTGCCACCATGCCTGGTGTCTACATTGTTCTCTCTTGCTATAATTATCTTACTCCTGCTGTTTCCTTCTTCTTCTCTTGGACAACATACTGCTCTAGCTTTTTTTTTTTTTTTTTTTTGGTGGGACTGGCGTTTGAACTCAGGGCTTTGCACTTGCAAAGCAAGTGCTCTACTCTTTAAACCACACCTCCAGTCTACTTTGCTCTGGTTATTTTTGAAGATGGGTGTCTTTTGAACTATTTTCCCTGCCGGCCTTGAACTGTGATCCTTCCAATCTCAGCCTCCCAGGCGTGGATTATAGGTGTGAACCACTAGCACCAGGCTTCTGATCTTACTTTAATAGATGACATTTTTGACAGGAAACTCTTGTATATTTGGATGTTAGCTGTTTTTTTGGGGGGGGTGGGACGGGGTTTGAACTCAGAACTTCACACTTGCAAAGCAGGCACTCTACCAATTGACCTAAACCTCCTGGACTTCTCTGTAGAGTAAACTTTCCCATTACCCTTCAACTTCTATGCCTTATTTAACTGAGCCAAACTAGTAGCTTGTTGGGCTTCTGAATCATTCAATTGAACAAAACTTACAAAGTTCCTCCCAGGAGCAAAATATTTGTATTTGTAACAACAAATACAAATTTGTAAACAAAATAATTAGGATGAATTTTAAAAAAAGGATTATTAACTGGATGTGCTAACAAAATAGATCCATGGTTTAACTGAGTAACATATAGAGGCCTTACCTCCAAAAAACCATACATGGGCTGGAGGCATGGCTCAAGTGATAGAGCACCTGCCTAACAAGCATGAAGCCCTGAGTTCAAATTCCAGCACTGCCAAAAAGACAAAACAAAACAACCATACGTGCCTCACCTTGATAGAGCTCTACTTGTAGATGGAGATTGGGGTTCCAATTATTTAGACACATAGATAAATAATTAGTGGAAGCCTGTGTGATTTAGGATAAATAAGTGTATTTATTTATTTTTGTTTTGATTATAACGGTACTGGTGTTTGAACTCCAAGCCTCACACTTAATTAGGCAGGCAGGAAGGCACTTTACTACTTGATACACACCCCCAGTCCTTGTTTATATTTTTGAGACAAGATCTTGCTATGTTGCCCAGACTGGCCTTAAACTCATGATTGTCCTTCCTCAGCCTCACAAGTGCTGGGATTACAGGTAAGCACCACCATATGCAATTTGGATTATGATATTTGACCTCCTTATAGATCTGAAACTGATCACCGGTATAGTCACTGGGCTGGCCCCCTCTCTCTACATCAGAAAGTCAAATGTAAGCTACCTGGGGGTGTGGAACCCCAGATTTGCTTCTTTCATCAGAGTCCTTACAACAGAATATAGCATACATGTAATGAAGAAATGATAGGGAATCCATTCAACTCTTTAGGTAGTCTCATAAACTCTGCTGCAAAGACTTACCACTGCACAACAATATACATCTTCCCTCGCCAGGGTAGTCTTAGATAAGATTGCCCTTAATTATCTATTAATAAGGTAGTATCTGCACCAAACTGACACTACATGCTGAACCTGGATAACATTCTGGGGAAGATATATACTCAATTACATACGATAAGAGGTCTCTACAGACCTAGCTCCATATGAATCATTTGATTCACAATCTGAGCTCTCCATCTCTGTTTACAGTTTACAACCAAGTGCCTAGGCATGGCACTTAAGCCCCTGCATGGCTGGGTCCTGACCAGGACAGATGCTGTTTGGGTTTTGTCCTCCTGGCCAGTTCCCCAATACAGATGCACGACAGGTGATAACAGTACTTCGTGTGAACAAGGCATGTCCTCAGACGCTGGCTTGGCCAACTGATCAATTACTATAGCTGCAGCCAACACATGACATACCTGCTGACCCTGTGCTGTCTGACAAATCATTCTCCACCTATCAGACAACTATAGGGTATTTGTGAATTTCACTTTTGACAATCATCAGGGGAAGCTGACACTCAAGTCCTGAAATAAGAAACCAAGAACAGGGCCAGAACAGAGGAAGGTCAAATAAATGACACACAGAAGGCAAGGCTCAAATTAGGCCAGGTTTATTACCCAAACTTAAAATGAAGTGCGGTGATTAAGGTCCTGGTGTGTGGGATTGTCATAGCATTCAGGCAACTGTGGAAGAGGGATGGGCATAGAGTTCTGGCCTGGGAAGTTAAGGTGAAGCAGGACTAGAGCACTCCTGTTCTCTTTTTTATTCTTTTATTTTCATTTTTTTTTTGGTGGTACCAGGGTTTGGACTCAGGGCCTCACACTTGCTAGGTAGGCACTCTACCACTAACTAGAGTTACTCTGCCAATCCTATTTTCCTTTTTATAAAGTTCCATAACTTTTTGATAATTTTAGAGAAAAATCTGATTATTTTCTTTCCAGGTCTTTGGAGTGGGCACAATGGTCTTTTGTAACTGTTGGTATCTTAATCAGATGTGGGACTGTTCATTTTTTAAAGTCTCTGCCTTATTCTGTCTCAAGGGTTTTGTTATATAAAAAGAAACATTAGAGAACAAAAGTCAAAAGACCTCTTTGTTGTCCTTACTTCTTCCTCATGGGCCACTTCCTCAATCTGGTGCAAGTCATTACAGTTTCTGACTCTGTACATTACTCATGTGTAACTGTAAGCAAAATAAGGTTTTATACTGAGTGCTTAAATTTTTACCATTCTGCAACTTGACTTTTTTCTCTTAGCATTGTTTTAGATTTCCCCATGTTTCTGTGGGTAGACCTAATTACTCATTTTAAATTCCCCTATGATCTTCCACAATACGAATAAACCAGAATTTATTTATTGTCTTATTACTATATGGGCATGGGAATATACTCATTCTAAGAAATATGTCAGTAGGTAATTTCATTGTGGGAATATCCTAGAGTGTGCTTATATAAACCTAGTGGGCTGTGCCAATCACTTGATATGGTCTCTTGATGCAAAATCAAGAGATATGAGATGCATGAGACTGCTACCAGTGAAACAGAACATACTGCTTTACAGTAAACTTTCTTAGTAAGTAGGAAGACACTCTAAAATGACAACAGTTAGTATTCAAACTAGCGACACAGTCATTTATTATCATATTGAGTATTATGTACTGTACTATACTTTTTTTGCCACTGGGCATGCAGTGGGTTTGTTTATACCAGTAGCAACATAAGCAAGTGAAAAATGTGTTGTGCTATGATGTCACTAGGTTGTAAGAACTTTTTGGCTCTCTTATAATCTTTTTTTTTTTTTTCATTTTTCTTTTATTATTCATATGTGCATACAAGGCTTGGTTCATTTCTCCCCCCTGCCCCCACCCCCTCCCTTACCACCCACTCCGCCCCTTCCCTCTCCCCCCCCTCAATACCCAGCAGAAACTATTTTGCCCTTATTTCTAATTTTGTTGTAGAGAGAGTATAAGCAATAATAGGAAGGAACAAGGGTTTTTGCTAGTTGAGATAAGGATAGCTATACAGGGAGTTGACTCACATTGATTTCCTGTGCATGGGTGTTACCGTCTAGGTTAATTCTTTTTGATCTAACCTTTTCTCTAATACCTGTTCCCCTTTTCCTATTGGCCTCAGTTGCTTTAAGGTATCTGCTTTAGTTTCTCTGCGTTAAGGGCAACAAATGCTAGCTAGTTTTGTAGGTGTCTTACCTATCCTCACCCCTCCCTTGTGTGCTCTCGCTTTTATCATGTGCTCATAGTCCAATCCCCTTGTTGTGTTTGCCCTTGATCTAATGTCCACATATGAGGAAGAACATACGATTTTTGGTTTTTTGAGCCAGGCTAACCTCACTCAGAATGATGTTCTCCAATTCCATCCATTTACCAGCGAATGATAACATTTCGTTCTTCTTCATGGCTGCATAAAATTCCATTGTGTATAGATACCACATTTTCTTAATCCATTCGTCAGTGGTGGGGCATCTTGGCTGTTTCCATAACTTGGCTAATGTGAATAGTGCTGCAATAAACATGGATGTGCAGGTGCCTCTGGAGTAACATCTCTTATAATCTTATGGGAACAGAGTGTATATATATTCTGTCACTGACAGAATGTTATATAATAAAAATGTTGTATGGCAAATGACTATATTTTAAATTTGAAGAGGGACAAAACCTCTTCAAATTTTTATAACCCAGTGGATTTTGGACCCTCCAAGTCAAAACCAAAGAGAAATGTAGACAGTCTTTTGCAGGGGTGAGGCAGACAAGTAAGTGAGGGATTTGAAGACAGTTTCACAGTGGCCCCTTGTTGGAGCAGCTTCTCCCAAGCATCAGCCTTGGATACTGAGCAGGAATACCAGTAGAAATACTGGCTCCATGTGGCTAGCACTCCTTAAGTTAAAAAAAAAAAAAAGCTGGAAATCTATACTTAAATATGAAATGCCCAAATTGATAAAATATCAGAAATTAATCCATATTTTAAAACTCTGTCATCAGATGAATATCAGTAGCACATTACTGGCTTTAGGCCATCTGTGTGCTGTTTCTAATCCCATCTACTTCGCTGGGAGGAGACTGAAGCCCAGAATCAGGGGTCCAGTGCAATCCTAGTTCTGTTTACTCTTTCCTCTACTCCAGGCTCCCAAGCAAGACACCTGCCTGAACATTCACCCCTCCTTTGATACCCACCCACTGTGTCTGCCAAGCCTGAGAGAGTTGATGGCCTCCCCATCCACTACCCTCCTCTTGGTCCAGTGGCTCTTCTTGTTAGTCCCTGGAAACTCTCTGGGTCAGGAGGCATTCGTCCTATGCTTGGCTTAGCTTTTTTCTTGACTGTGGTATTCTGGCAATTAACTGTCCCTCTCTAGGCCTCATTTTTCCTTTTACAAGATGAGACATATACTATTATTATTCCTATATTATAGATGAAGAAATTGAGACTCAGAGAGTTTGAATATTTTGTTCAAGGTTACACAGCTGATAGGGGAGAGTATCAGCCTTAAAAGCCCATTTTCCTAACTACTTATAGTGTAAGAGATTCTGACTTTTTTCTTCAGGGGAAAGAGGCTATAAAATAGATACAGTCATGCACCACAACAATGTTTCAGTCAACAATGGACCACATATATGGTGATGGAATAATAGAGCTAAAAATTTCCTGTCACTTGTAACATTGTAGCCATCATAATATTCATAGCACAATGGATTCATCATGTTTGCTGCTGCAAACAAATTTACCTTGTTGATGATAGTCAAACGTAGAGCACGTGTAATTATGTATATGATAATATGGTAATTATGTATATGATATTATGTATTGATATGATAATAAACAACTATGTTTTTGGTTTACTATACTATAGTAGTTACTACACTGTAGTATGCTTTTACTTTTAGACTGGACTCTCACATATAAAAAAGTTTACTGTAAGCTGGTCTCTGGTGCCTCATGCCTGTAATCCTAGCTACTCAGGAGGCAGAGATCAGGAGGATTGCGGTTTGAAGCCAGCCCGGAGAAATAGTTCAAGAGACCCCATCTCAAAAAAAAAGAAAAAGACCACAAAACAGGGCTGATGGCTCAACGTGTAGGCCCTGAGTTCAACCCCAGTACTGCAAAAAAAAAAAAAAAAGTTTGTCATATTATCCCAGCAGCAGCTTCATATGTGTCAGGTTTACCATGTCTTCCCAATTGTATTGAGAGGTTACTTTGAGTGATTGTCCTAAGTACCATCTCTGTCTTGTTTGTGCAAAGATGAAATTATCTTATTCCTGTCATTAAGTGACACATGAGTATAGCTCCTAAATTAATTTCATCTCCCCAAGATGTTAGGCCTATTTTTCAAGTCCCCATTTGAGTCCTTCTCAAAGAGGTTTGAGTCATTCTCTGATTCTCTAGCCAATCAGAGATCATGGAAGCAAGAATAGTTCTGGAAAAAGCTGTTCTTGTCAATTCCCCTGCAGGCCCAGCCAGGCCATGGAAGAAAGGTGCATAGAACCAAAAGGCAACTACAAGGTTAGGGGACTTGCCTTCCTGCCCCAAAGGGCTGAGCTGACTCCTAATTCTCTATTTTGCCTATCTACCTACCAGGTAATGTTCCCTGTTTTCCTGAGGGAGCAAGTATCTCCTAAGTTACTGGCAACCATGCTTGCAGAGTTGGATGAGCTCTTACAGTTGTTTGAGGACAAATTCCTCCAGAACAAGGCTTTCCTTGTCGGGTCCCACATTTCCCTAGCTGATCTGGTGGCCATCACGGAACTTATGCATGTGAGTACTGTGGACAAGGAGGACACACTAGATAGAGGGTGCCCCAGCCAAGTACTAAAGTCCTGTTTTTGCTGCCCTCACCAAACTGCAGGTCTGTGCTTATGTATGGAAAACCCTCTGGATCTCTGGGGTTCCCAAACCAGGCAGATGAGGCCTGTCCTTGTCTTTACTCATCTGCCCCTATTCTGTCTCCTTCTTGCTACAGCCCGTGGGTGCTGGCTGCCAAGTTTTCGAAGGCCGTCCCAAGCTGGCTGCATGGCGCCAGAGAGTGGAGGCAGCAGTGGGGGAGGACCTCTTCTGGGAGGCCCATGAGGTCATCATGAAGGCCAAGGACTTTCCCCCTGCTGACCCCACCATAAAGCAGAAGATAATGCCTGGAATGCTGGCCATGATCCGGTGAGATCAGAAGCCTCATCTCTGTGTGTGTGTTTACAAAATACCTTCATTTTCAATGTCCCATGAGGCCCAGAGAACAGGAGTGCTGTAGTCCCACTTCCCAGGCCAGAACTCTATCCCCATCCTCTATTCCACAGTTGTCTGAATGCTATGATAACCACAAATGGGTGGTAATTAGCATTCCTAATACCCACATACAGTGGTAATCACTAACACCCTTAATTTCTTCCACAAATCACAACTGGGCAGAGAGTTTACATATGTATTAACAGTATCATCTTAATGTCTAAAAAGTCCCAGAAAATAAAATAATGCTCTCAATTATTTACAGAAGATTTTTAAACTTAACTATCTTGTATTCCACCCCAATGAAAAGTCACTAGATAAACCAAGGCTATCAAAGTCAATGGTATTTCCCAAATACAGAAAGGGCATTGGTTTTGAGGTGCAGATACGCACCCCCAATCTTACTACGCCTGAGGTGAGCCAATAACATCTGCTCTCCTACCCAGGCTGTCCTGATGCCTCCAGCAGGGCTACCCCACACAACTATACACTTAGGTACTTAGGTATCTCTCTCGTGTTTGTCAATTATCTCTCCCAAGAAGGTAAGTTCTTCAGGACAGCTATGAAGATAAGCATAAGTTCATGGGAGATAGACACCAAGATAAATACCCACTAACCCCCAATAGGTGAACTCCAGGAACCAAGGAATACCAGAGGGCAAGAAGAGTTGGCTCAGTTGAGAGATTGGGGGAGAGGGCAGCTAGAGATCAGAAAGTGATAGAGGTATCACCTGGGAATTAGAAAGTGAAGGAGGCACAATGGCAAGATAGGAGGAGAGGTGGGACAATGGCAAGACTTACTAGTGCACAGTGGGAGCCAGTTTGAGGAGAGAGGACAGTGCACAACAGGGCCAGGCCTGGGATGTGCTAGGGACCTGAGGCAGCTAAAATAAAAGAAGCCTAGGAGGAAAAAGTAAGAGGTAAGAAGGGAGAAACAGGATAACGGGGTGCAAAGGACCACTTTGGTGATGCAGCTAGGTATAAGCTTTCTCTTGGAGGCAAGGCAAGAGTGGTACAAGATGAGAGGCATATTTGGGACTCTGATCTTGGACAGTACTGGGTACAAAACTTTGTCAAGAAAGGACAGGGCTGTGGAGTGGCTCAAGTGGTAGAGTACCTGCCTAGCAAGTGTGAGGCCCTGAGTTCAAACCCAGCACCACCAAAAAAAAAAAAAAAAAAAAAAGGTTGCCAAGAAGAAGAAAGGAGGCAAGTTGGGCACCAGGCTGTCACAAGCTTCCAGAGAAAAGCCAGAGAACATTGAGAGCTGGCAGATCAGTGGGAAAGGAGGGCAGCAACTGTGCTAAACCTCAGTCTGAGGAGGCATCACTAAGAGATTAAGCACAATTAAGACATAAACAGGAAGATCAAGGTAAACTCACTAGATGAGGGACTGTAGCAGGAGATGAAGCCCTAGAGTTCAGGGGCTATATTTGCAGGGAGATCAGGACCTAAGAGGAGAATGAGGCGTGCTCCTGATGTTCACCAGCCAGACAATGCAAGGGTGCAGGCACTGCATAGGACAAGGCAAAACTTACCATTTGAGGAACATTCGGAGTGAGTCCTTCCGGAGACAAGGCTGCTCCTCAAAGATCTTCTCCTTGAGAACCAGACCTTTGCTGTATAGGCAATCTTTCTCCAATGCTTTGCAGATGAAGTACAAACATGCTGGCAGGGAAAGAAACAGTTTAGGACTCGAGACTGTACTTGGAAACTCTATCCTTGCCAGTTAACACAAGAAAAATGTCCCTGCTCTGGAATCAAAGAAATGCACAGTAATAATAAGATAATACTTTAACCAATTCAATGAGGAAAGAGTTCTGCAATCTTAATATCCAGATTAGATGGGGCACTGCAAAGTGAGCAGACCCAAACATTGCTAGCATAGGACAGACTTTACAACCTTTCTGAAGGAACTTGATCCAGCAATTCTATTTCTAGGAATTGCTGCAAAAAACCTACACGGCTCACAGTGATTAGCTAATTGGAAAATAGCCTTCAAAAAACTGCTGATTATTCTTTCTCAAATGGAGGCCTGGTTAAGTGAAGCTTGGCTACAATCCACACTCTGGTTGGATAAGCCAGACTCTGTCCAAGCAGCCACTGCACAGATGGCCAAAGACTGTGCTTACTGACCAGGGAGAAGGCCACAATACAACACTGGGTAGAGGGAGAAGACCAAGCAGGTTAGTATGATTCCATTTGTGATACATAAAACTGGTTTTGTTTTATTTTTGCTTACGTATATTTTCCATTTTTTTCTTTTTCAAAAACTGTTCCTAAAGCTATTGCCTACAATCTTAAGACATGTACATCATTCATGTTAATGTAATACAGAACCTTCTCAAATCATTGACCTGGAAAACTTGTGCCAACTCTGGCTCTTCCAGGAGTAGAGATAGTAAGAGGTAAACTAATACATGGAGAAATATAGAAAGGCTGGTCTCAGGAAGCACAGCTAGGGTGTGAATTACTTGCATTGGGGGAGGGGATAGTACTGGGATTTGAACTTAAGTGTCCTACCACCTGAGTCATGCCTCCAGCCTGTGATGTGAGCTATGAAAGCCTTTAGTACTTATGAGGACAGTATGTGGCAAACAAGAGCACTACACATACCAGGCAACTCTGTGTTGCAAGATCTCTCCAGTGAACACACAGGAAAACAGCATGGTGCAGAGGAGCACCAACTCTACTCTGCCTGGACATACCATGGTGCTATGCTATACCAGCTCAATTTGAATGTGGGTAGACTGCAAGTCACACCTATCAAAAATAACAGCTGGGCACTTGTGGCTCATACCTGCAATCCTAGCTTCTTGGGAAACTGAGAATAGGAAGACCATGGTTCAAGGCCAGTCTGGGCAAAAAAGTTCTTGAGACCCCACCTCAACAAAAAGCTGGGCATGGTGGCATGCACCTGTCATCCCAGCTGTAACAGGTAGCATAAAATAGAAGACTCATGGTTCAGTCTGGTCTGGACAAAAAGCAAGACTCTACCTCAAAAAACAACCAGAACAGAAAGGGCTGGAGGCATGGCTCAAGTGGTACAGCACCTACCTAGCAAGCACAAGACCCTGAGTTCAAATCCCAGTACAGTCCCCACCACCCCAAAAAATAACAGAAGAAGAAGGAACTGGGGGTTACAAACAAAACAGGAAGAAAAGCCAGATCCAAAGTAGAGATCTGAAAAGGAGGCCTTGGGCAATAAGAGGAAGTGATACACTCCTAGTGAGCCATTTCAGGAGACAGAAGAACCTGCTCACAAAGCTCAGCACGGGCCATACATCTTAAGGCACAAAAAGGATGTCCAACATCTGGGTAGGGAAAGACCTGAGTTGCCAACTGGGCTGCTTTAACAGATGGTGCAAAGGTGCCTGAGTCAGGTAAACAAAAAATAGGGTTCCTCTGCACCATAGCAAGACATGAAGGGTGGCCTCCATAAACTTCCAAAGAGAAAACTAGGAAAGCACTGACAATCTGGATGCTGCTAGCTCTCGCAGGCATATTGGTTACAATAAACTAAGCTCCTTACTTGTACTATGCCTAGCATCCCACAGAGGAAAGGCTTAAGAAACTTGGAGGGAACAAAAGGAGGTCAGCAGGCCTTAACCCAACAGTAGCCCAGCCTACTCATTTCACTGAGCATCAATTTCACACACTGCTTTTATCCTTTGTTTTAAATGGGTGTAAAATCTATCAGGGCTCTCTAGGGGCTGTCACAGATAAACATTATCAGTTTAGTCACCGTGATCATTAACTTTATGTGTCAATTTGAGTAGACTACAAAGTGTCCAAATGTTGGTCAAACATTATTTTGGGCTTCTGGGAGGGTACTTTTAGAGGAAATTAAAAATTAAATCAATAGATAAATTAATGTAGGTTGTCTTCCCTCATGTGGGTGTGTGTCATCCAATCAACTCAAGGCCTGAATAGAACAAAAAGGCTAACTCTCCCCAAAGTTAAGAGAATTTTCCCAGCTTGAGTGCCTCTGAACTACAACATTAGCTTTTTCTTGCCTTCCCGCTAGAACCATGACATCAGCTCTTTCTGGGTCTGCCAGCTTACAGACTAGAACTGAAGAGAACCATCAATTCTCTTCAGACTTGGACTGAACTATACCATTATTCTCTGAGTTTCCAGCTCACCAACTCCTCCTACAGATCTTGGGACTTGTCAGCCTCCATAACTGCATGAGCCAATTCCTTGTAATAAATCTCTTGCTCTCTCTCTCATACACACACATCTATCTATCTATCTACACACACACGTCCATATATACATATACACACACATCCAATTGGTTCTGTTTCTCTAGGGAAACAGAAAAAGTCCTATAAGGACTTATGTTTACCAAGCATAACTTCTCTTACCATGAGAAAGGGATGCAAAGGACTAAACCAGCTGGCTGGAGAAGGAAGGTTGATAGTATCCAAATGGTGGGACAAACTCCAAGAAGAAACTAAAAACCTCTGGAAGAAGAAACTGCTAGAGTCAAAAAATGTTGCCCCATATTTTGTTGAAGGGAATGAACACTGGGACAACCTACAGAGTAAGTGCGTATGTCTACCAAAAGATGTATATGGGAATATTCATAGGAATATTATGCATAAAAGCCAAAATCTGGGAAAAAACCTTAAATGCTCATATACAGAATGGCTAAATTGTGTAGATGCACATAATAGACTACATATC